>NC_080186.1:189035855-189660855 GCF_030028045.1 Hippopotamus amphibius kiboko
TCTGTACATCCAGTCTGGTTGACTATGCCAACACCAATGGTTAAAATTAAAGTAGCTGAAAAAAGTCAGATCACATGTAGCAATGGCCTTAATTACCCCATGGTGGTAAGATACATGCTTAGGGAAATCATTTACATCTTTCATACCATTAGGGGAGACAGGTAGTCTTGTAGTGATCACATTTGGTTTTCTACGCAGCATAGAAATCGTACATTGAGGAGTGGTGAATCTAGCATCAAACCAATCTCTAGCCAACACAAAAAAACCAATCTTTTCCCACCACAATGTTTTTATGTGAGCTATTGCCCATATTTCAATTTTGCCAACTCACTTATAGCACTTTTTCCTCCTCCAGTGTAGGACTGAATCTAGTGTTGGATAATTGCATGTAATTGTTATGCCTTTTTAGACTATTTTAATCTGTAACATCTCTATAGCCTTTTTTTTTTTTTACAACATTGACATTTTTAAAGAATGCTGACCCTCTACATAATTTTTTAAAATAGAAATTTCTTCCTTTCATGTTTGTCCTATGTTTTCTCTTACTTAGATTAAGGTTTTGCATTCTTGGGTGGACATAGAACAGAGATGTTGTGTTCTTCTTAGAGTATATCGTTTGGAAGCACACAATGTGCATCTCTCCCTCAGGGACAATGCTAATTTTGGTCACCTGCTTAAAGTGTTGCCCAGTTTCTCCACTCTTTAATTACTAGATTGTTTTCCTCAGTTGCAACCAATAAGCAGTCTGTGGGGAGCTACTTTAAGACTATGCAAATATTCTGTTCTTCACTTCTAGATTTACCATGCATGGATGATTCTTGTGTAATCCAGTCTTCACCATTACGGTTGCAAATGATGATTTCCCAAATCCAGCACTTCCTCTACATTTACCAGAAAGGCACAGTCACTCCACTCTAAGCAAGAGAAGTCATCTATCTATGTATACATCACCAGTAAAAATTCATGAGTACATATTTTTTCAATTATTTAAAATTCATTATTTTACTTATTTGGCAAGTGGAAATTCATTCAGCTGGCTTCTATGTCTTTGTGACATGTCCCTATCATGTTTCTGAGTACTTCTTTACTTTCTAGAGTAAGATGATGTTTCTGAATCATCTTGTACCTGCCCTGCCCAAACCCTGGAATCAATTATTTCTCTGAGAAGACTTAGTTGTTTTTAGTGAAAATGATATTAAAGATAAAATTCTGGATGCTAGGTACACTGATTGCTGATAGCTTGTCTTTGCTTCTTGGCCCTTTCCTTGCCCTAGACAGAGCTAGGAAATATGTGTTTGTATACCCACATATACATATGCATACACACAAATAAACACACACACACACACACACACGTACATATACACATGCATTATGATAGCCAGCCTCCAAGATGACCCCCAGTGATCCCTGCCTCTTGGCGTTCACACCGTGGTATGTGTACAACATTGTATAAGGTTCGGTCTGAGTGATCAACAGGACATGGCAGAAGTGATGATATGTCTACTTCTGAGATTAGGTTTTAAAGACACTGTGGCTTCCATTTTGGTTTCTCTCTCTTTCCTTTTCTCCCTCTCCTTCCTCTCTCTGGGGGAAGTCAGCTGCCACGAGCAGCATATGGAGAGACTGATATGGTGAAGAACTGAAGCTTTCTGCCTACAACCATATCAGTGAGTTTGGAAATGGGCACCAAGCCTCAACAAGCTGTTAAGATGACTGTAGCCTTAGTCAACAGCTTGATGCAACCTCATGAGAGATGAGTCAGAACCACCCTACCAAGTCATTCCCTGGTGTTTAACCCACTAGAACGGTCAGATAATAAATGTTTGTGGTCTCAAGCTACTAAATTGTAAGATAATTGGTTAAGCAGCAATAGGTAACTGATATATGCATATACACATGCATATACACATGCATATACACATGCATATATACATTTTCACATTCATATCTCCAACTCCAATCCCTCTCATAGTCCATATTTGTGTGTCCCTTCTTCCTCACTGAAAACCCTGTGCCCAACATCAACATATTAATTCATTTGCTTAATTCTATTATACATCCAAAGTTGTTTCAGAACTCTGAGTCTACCGTTCTCTCATGCTCTCCCTCTGTCGTCATAAACTTCTTTTTAAATAAAATATATATCACACATTAAACAAATCACTTTCTTGGCATATTCCTATTGCTGCATAAAAACTTACCACAGATGTCACAGCTTAAAATAAAACACCTTTATTTTTTCAGTTTCTCTGGGTCAAGACTCTGAATATGAATTAGCTACATCCTCTGTTCAGGGTCTCACCAAGCTGAAATTAAGATGTCGACCAGTGATGGGGGTCTCATGCGACGTTTGGGGCTGTCTTCCCAAGTTCATTCAGGTTGTCAGCAGAATTTAGTTTCTTGCAGTTGTGGGTCTGAGAACCTTAGCTGCTAGAGACACTCCTCTCTGTAGGCAGTTCAAAACATGACTGATTTCTTCTTCTTTAAGATCCACAGGAAAGTATTTGCTGTTGCTTCTTGACTCTTTCAGGGTTCACCTGATTAGGGCTAGCCCATCCTGAGTAATTTCCCTTTTGATTAAATCACAATCAACTGTTAGGGACCTTAACTGCATCTGTACTATTTCTTGCCATGTAACATAACAATCATGAGAGTGACATCCATCATATTCACAGGTTCAGACCACACTTGCGAGGCGGGATTATACAGGGGTTGTACATCAGGGGTAGTAATCTTAGGGCCGTCTTGGAACTCTGCCACAGATATCACAGAAGTTTTAGGGAAAAAGCCTCAAATATCCAACTTTTTTTTTTTTTTTTTTGAGCACACTGAAGTGACTACAGAAGCTGGGCAGGTGACATAAATGAGTAACCTGAGTCAGATGTGGCAAGTGACACAGCCTTGCTCGGTTTAGCAGGAGGAGCACCTACACATCCTCAAACAAATGTCACTGAAGGATGTGGACCATTATTGCCAGATCACCTGACTTTTTTCAAGGAATTTTAGGAATCTGAATTTGTATGTGTAATCTGCCTTTTTAAAAAATGTTGCAAACTAATTCAAAATTCTTTTAAAAGTTGTATGAGACAAATGATTAATCATTGGGACTGCATTCAGACTATTATCTGTCAATTTATGGAACTGACTTATGGTGATCCCATGAGTGTATAAGTAAAATAACAGGTTAGGAGACCTGCCTGAGTATCACGAAAGTACTTGTGTCAGGGTTTGGATTAGAACTCAATTCTTGTCATCTCTAGTACTCCCTTTATCCTAAGTAATCACTGAACTTGTTCCACTGTTCCGTATTCAAATAATCCACTTGAAATTCAAAATGCTTTAAATAGGTTAATCATTTCTTGAGACATTTACCTTTCAAACTAAAAAAAAATTTGAATCATTTTCCCCTCCTTTTACCTTGATATCAGATACCAGAGGGCAGATTTTTATTCACGGTTCCTCTACTAAGACAAGGTATAATTTATCAAGCATTAGTAACATTTTGATGTATTGCTTTTGAAAAATACATCTGCCAAGAGATTAGTGGTGTGATATCTGGATAAACAGTTGCCTGCAAGTTGAAAAGCAAAAGTTCTTCTCAATTAACTTATATCACATTAGACATTTATGTCAAGTGGGTGCTTCATGGAGTTTGACATCAGGACAAATATTCTTAATAATAAATCTTTCAGGTATATTGCAAAGTATAATTAGTTACTATCTGAAGAGTGCTTTGTATGTAGAAATTGCTTTATAAATCCCAAGTATGCATTCTCATTAATCACCTTGAATGCATTTGACATTAATCAAATGTGAGTTAATTTGACATGAATCAGAATTGCCCATGACCCAGGAGTGGTATAAATTGTGTAATTATAAAACTCAATGAGTCTAACCAAATTCAAAGGAATGAAAAGTGGAAATAGATATAGTTAAACACTAATCAAAAACAGTTTTAAAAATCCAAGGAAAATTGTTGTATAGGGAAATAGCAAAATTGTAGGGCGTAATAATAAGATTTAGCTATTTGACTATTGTTTTGAATTAAAATGAGATTCTCTTCATTTTAGAATTGATCATTTTACTTCATATGAGAACCTTAAAGGAATCAAATCAAGGAATAACTACCCTCCATAAATCCTTGCAGTACTGGAAGACATAAAAACATCCCAGGATTTGTAGACAGGAACCTTTTGTTACTGAAATGAAGAAGAGCTCCTTTTCAAAATGTTGCACAGTAGTTTGGAATTAAAACTATTGCTGTTAGAACTCTTACAACTCAATAACAAAAAGACAAATAAACCAATTAAAAAATGGGCAAAGGATCTGAACAGACATTTCTCCACAGAAGACATACAAATGACTAACAAGCACATAAAAAAGATGCTCAATATCATTAGTCATGAAGAAAATGTAAAATCAAGTCACAATGAGATACCACTTCATCCCCACTAGGATGGCTAGAATAAAAAAATGCACATAATAACAAGTATTGGTGAGGATATGAAAAAAACGGAATCTTAATATGTTGCTGGGAATTTAAAGTGGTGTAGCCACTGTTGAAAACCGTCTGACAGCTTCTCCAAAAGCTGAAATAGAATTCCAATTCACACATACTAGGATGTCTCTAATTTTTTTTTAATGATAATAAGTGTTGGTGAGGATGCAGAGAAATTGGAACCTTCATATGTTGCAGACGGGAATAAAAAATGGTACAGCCACTGTGGAAAACAGTTTGGTGGTACTTCAAAAAATTAGACATAAAACTACCAAATTTTACTCCTAGGTGTTTACTCACAAGAATTGAAAGCAGGATCTCAAACACATATTTGTTCACCAATGTTTATCACAGCATGATTCACAATAGCCAAAAGGTGGAAACAACACGTGTCCATCAACGGATGAATTGATAAATAAAATGTGGTATATATATATATACACAAAGAAACATTATTCAGCTATGAAAATGAAGTTCTGATACATGCTTCCACATTAATGATCTTTGAACACATTACCTAAGTGAAATAAGTCAGACATAAAAAGATAAATACACGATTCCAATTATATGAGGTACCTAACATAGGCAAATTCACAGAGACAGAAAGTAGAATAGAGGTTACCAGGGGATGGGGGAGGAAGAATTAGAGGTTAACAGCTATAGAGTTTCAGTTTAAGGTGACTGAAAATTTTGGAAAGTTAGTAGTAATGGTTGCATAACACTGTGAATGTAATTAATGTCACTGAGTTGTACAATTAGAAATAGTAAAAATGGAAAATTTTATAACCTCTATATTCACAATTTTTTAAATTAATAATGCAGTATACCAAAACCCATTGAATTGTATACTTTAAATGGGTGAATTTTGTATTTTGTGAATTCTATTTCAATAAAGCTGTCATAAAAAAAAACTATTGCTGCTGAAGTCCCAGATACTTCTTAAATATCACTTATACACATGCACACAAATAAATACATTTGTACGTAGCATCTCCAATCTCAAGCAAGAGTTCCTGAGCACCTCTCGTCTCACCAGAGTTAAATCCATGCTTTTCCTTCATAGCACTTATCATGGTTGAAATTTTCTCCCCTACCAGATTCCTTTTAATTTAGTCTTGTTTCATAGTGCCCAGCACAGTATCTGGCACACAACTGGTGCTGAATGAATGGATGACTGGGCTCAGGGTTTGCGTGAATAACTGCCAGTCTTATCAGTTAATAAAGTAACACTTGCAGAATCTATGGGTTGAATAGCACAAAGAGAGTTCATATAAGGCAGTGAATAGCATATGATTCTCAAAATTGCCTTAGGAGTCCACCCCAGGAGACATAAGCATATTGAATACAGGGTATGTAGCCATCAAAGAAAGGTTCACTTAACTGTGATTTGAAAGGTGATGAAAGGGGTTTCACCACCTAATGGTTAGGGTGGTATTTTGTATTTGGATAAAAGATTGATTTATCCGTTATGTGAAAATTGAATTTGAGAGATAAAATGTTAAAAGAAACTTAAATTCTAGAAACAAACCAAAAGAGCTGCCGATATTAGAAGGAAACTACCAGCAAGAGCTCAAGAGATCTGACTTATTTAGATTAAAGAAACGACGTTTCAGGTAGAAAAACACTTCTAAAAAAGTGTCTAACTTAAGAGGAAAGCAGACTTTAGATGGAAGAGATCTGAAGAACAGTAAAACAAGAGCAAAGGGCAAACTCAAACTGAAATTGGGAAAATATTCCTAGAGATAATTGCAGTCAGAAAGTGGAAACATTTCCCTAAAGAAGTTATTATGGTAAGCTCAACAGCAGTGTTCAAATGGAAATTAAATGTTCATGGAAAAATGTAGTGTTCATTTCTCTGATACAGGAAGTTCTACTAGCTGACTCAGGAATTCATTACCCTCTACCATCTTCTCCTTCTGTTCTTATCTTCCTATGAATTTTCCCATTTTATCCGAGACTGCATCTGATGAGTGTTTTCAATTGTGTATTTAGTCAGCATTTTATATTTTATAGGAGGCATCTATTTGAACGCTATATTTAAAACTTTACTGAAAAGACTAGGCCAGTGAAGGTTATACAGTATGGTTTTCTCAGCTTGGGTTCAGTGCAAGAAGCTCTATCTTAGACCAAAATTTCCCAATCTAAATGACATTGTAGATAAGTGAAATATTCAAAATATCTTAGTTAACTTTCTATCAAATAAGATACATTTATTATACATTTCAAGATACAAATTGGAATTTCTGGTTCAAGCAGCAAATTTATAACAGATACTTATTTCCTCTCTCTCCCTAGACCCCAGTAACATGATGATAAAGGAATAAGCCCATATTACATCAGTGGAGGAGATATTTTTGAGAAATTTCTGGAAGATAAAAAAAAAAAGGAGAGCCTGTTCACAGGTTAAACAAAGCAAAGACATGACAACTCTAAGGATGCTGTGGAGGTAAGAGAAGAATGCTGATCTTTCTGGCAGAAGCTCAGGGGAAGCAGGTACTATGGGAAGGTAGGGGTGCAAAGGGGAACCAAAAGAGAGGGGTTGATGGACTCTTTACCCCGTGAACAGCTCCACTGGACAGCCTCCTTCCCTAGCTCAGCACCTCTCTGTCCAGGCCCCAAATGTTATTCCTAGGCAAAACCCAGGGGATTCTTCTCTTAAGCATGTAGTGCTCTGCCTGAGGAGAGTTAGTTATTAACATAGGCACCTGTAGCCACTACCATTTTGACATGTGGAACCATCCCTGCCTCCCGGCCAGCTCCCTCCCTGTCCCCAGCTCCTGGTTAGCCATTCTGATTATGCTAGAGATCAGATGAGAAAAACAGCACAGACATTCCAGGCCAGCTACCGGCAGCAATCAACATAGTCAAACAAGATCACAGGCATATAAAGAAAGCCAACAACACGGAGGAGATAGAGAAAGATATCATACAGACAGAACAAAAATCCTATTAAGAATGGAACCATCAGAAGAGTCTCTGGGCAAAATAAAATGGACCTAAGACAGTAAATAGCAAAAGGGGAATAGCTGTTCATAATATGTTTTAAAAAATAAAAGTGCAGATGTTTTCTCTGTGAAGAAGAAAACAATGAGAAACTTTAGGGGAAGAAAGTATAAAAGTCATGGTCCAAATAAGCAAACTAAATTATGGCTGAATTTGATGCAAAATACAAAAAGAGAATTCATGTAGGAATATTCATGATAGTACTATTAGCCTTCAAGTGGCTCAGGGGTCCTGATGGGACCCAGCACACACCTCTCCTCTTCAATGGACCGTGTCTGCATAATGATAGTGATGGAAATATTCTCACCCACCAGAGCAGGAGTCGAGAAAAGCTCTTTACATAAACAAAAACCTTAAAAGAGGAATAGTCAAGAGATAGAATTTAAATAAATAAATGCTTAAATATTCAAATGTAACCAATAGAAGAACGAAAATAATGACTAAAAATCAGGGGTGGGAAATGAGCTAAGGAAAAGAAGTGATTGAAAGGTGAGGATTCTCATCTTCCAAGGCAGGGAGTGAAAGACAGTGGCTTAGCTGATCAAACAAAAAAGAGCGTTATGAGCATATTTTGTGGTATGGAGATAATCACCAGAAAATTAAAAAAAAACAAAAAAAACAAAATTTTAGTTGGCTGCTTCTGTGGGGAGAAAAAGGGCCAGGAAATTATTACTCTTCTTTATAAACCTTCACATAAATTTTTTGGTATTGTCGTTTCTATATATATATATTGCTTTGATAACACATTAAACCCAATTTTATTTGAAAGTCAGAGAAGGAAATACTAGATTTGAACCATCATCTTCTCATTCACGTGAACAGTAGGGATCGATTAAACTGGGGGAAATAATGCAACCTGACACATTCATTAGGGCTTGGCTCTAACCCCAAAGATGAAACATGACCTTCGGACTTGAAGAAAGGTTAAGAAACAAACCAAAAAATTATGCCGGGACAACTCTGGTGGTTTGGAAGAAGACACAGCCTCTGCTTCAGAAGAAGGTGAGGCCGTTGCTGGCGCAGGGAAACCTGGCAAGGTAATGGCCATCAAGGATAAGGACGAGGGGCTGTCAGGAAACCACGAGGTGGGGTTGCCCACTCAAGGGCACCAGAGGCCAGAAAAGGCAGCGGCCTCACTTTGGATTAGATAATAGAAAGCAAAGGTGAGATCCGCTATTCTAGACAACATGGTCAGGAACCCTTCCTCAGAGAAACTGACATTTGAACAGAGACCTGATTAAAATGAGGGAGCAAGCCGTGAAGGTACCTGAAGGAAGGAACTTCCAGACAGGGAAACAGCAAGTGAAAAGGCACTGAGGTGGAACCCACGCTCAGTGCAAGGTTTCTCTTTCAATGCCTTAAAGGTGTTTCAAATTCGATATGTTCTAAATAGACTATCTTCTCCTTCAAAGACTTCCCCTCCCAGCACTCCCAACCTGGGTAAATGGCACGAGCTTGAAACAAGCCAGAAAGCTTGGAGTCAGCCTTGATAAGAACCCCTCCTTGTCCACAACATCTAATGCATCGAATGCCTCCTTAGGACCACCACCCTAGTCCACAACACTCTCATCCTTTGCAGGGACTCCTGCAGCAGCTCCTCCACGGCCTTCAGTATCCACTCTCATTATACTCGACCCTGCAGCATGTAAAAATGCAAGTTAGAGCATGTCAATCTCTCCCTAAGTTAGAGCCATCCAGTGACTTCCCAGTGCTATAATAATTAGTTTGGCCAAAGATGTCTTGCAGGGTCTGCACCTGCCAGCCTCTCCAGGCCCATCTTGCAAACTCTCACCTTTGTTCTCTACACTCCATTCACAATGGCTTTCCTTCAGGTCTGAGGACAATATTGTTTCTCCCACCCCAGGTTTCTGGCATGTGCTGACCACCTTGTATGCCATCCCTTTAGCAGGCTGTATGTTCTTGAACCTTTAGATCTCATTTCAAATGTCACCACCTCAGGGAGAACTTCCCTGCTTAAGTCAGGCAGTATTCTATCACTTCTTGTGCTTTCCCTTCCACATGAATCTCTTAAGTTTTCTGATGGCAGGAACAGTGTGTATTTTGCTTACATCCCCAGAACTTAACAACAATGCCTGGCATATAATAGCACTTCAGTAAAGTAGACTTTTCCTCTCAAGCTCATGGCTCTCTGTCAGTACCTGCCCTTCCCTCAGAGTATTTAACTTTCTCTTTCACCCGAAGGACTAAATAAGCTATGCCCTGATTAGTGAAAGGAAGGTCACTATTCCCTAGAGGGGGGTGAAGAGGAGGGGTGTACTTGTTTCTCCTACATCAGCCATGTGGGATCTTGCACTGTCTAACCCAGGCTCCTTTTATTGCCCTCTGCACCACTGGTCTGCAGACCAGAGGCGGTAAGCACGGGCCAGAGAGAAGAGTTCTGCCTGAGCAAGTAAACCCCAACACTGATGCCTGACACACCTGGTTTGCTGATGGTGAAAGAGTACCACTGAGACAAGACTGCCAGCACAAGGGACAAAGCTCCCACTCCCTGTAGAATGGGGGGTAAAATAGGTATGAGAAGCCATTCAGAAGAATTTTAAACAACTGCTACAATAATACTTAATATTTCTTAAGCATTTACCATGAGACAGGCATTGAGCTAAGCCTTGTAAACACATTACCTTATTTAATACTATCAACAATCTACAAGCTAGGAACTATTATTTTGCCCATTTTACAAATGAGGAAACACACTTAGAGAAGTTCAGCAACTTACCTTCATCTCACAGCTAAATAACTGGCAGAACCAATTTTCCAGTGCAAACCACTGTGCTATCCTGTGTCATTGGCTACATGGACCTTCTAAAGGTAAAAGTGGTACAAACTACTACAATCTGCCAAAGCCAGGACATTCACCAGGCAGTCAAGACATACTGTTAGGCAATTTTTCTAGCAAATGTAGACAAGTGCCACTTTTTTAAAAAAAATTACCAACTCAGTATCTTTCCCTCAAATATATTCACAGTTGTGTTTATTAAAACACAATATACATGATTTTAGGCATGCCGGATACTTCCATAGGAATAGTTATTCCAAGGCACGGTAGCTATAAATGTGTTACAGAGGACATGAGCTCTAATGTATTTCATTATTGAAGAGTCTAGCTTGTAGTCTTCAGGTCATAAAACCATTAGTTGAGTCAATACTGGACTGCTCTGAACAACTTGCTATCAAGCACTTTGCCTGTGGCTAGTGTGATGGAACTCCCAACTGTGGGTGTGTGCAAATCTACTTCTTAAAATTAAATAATCACAGAGGTAAAAAACAAACAAACAAAAAACTACCTATTTTTCATATATGAAAACCAAGATTTGGAGAGATTAAGTGAATTCACTTTTTAAAAAACATTTTCCAAAAGAAATTTCCAGAGTTCAAGTTGATTCTTAATTCATCAGAATAAAAATGTTTGGAGCAGATGGGGAGTGAATTTATACATCCCTTTAATAGCTTGGTTCAAATGAAATCCTTTAGGACAGGAAAACCTCTTTCAGTGTTCCTTGTCTGTGTACCCCATGTGTCTATGGCTCTAGGTATTATTTTATGTTGTACAAAATCTATAGGCTTTTAAAATCTGTTAAGTAAAAAAAAAAATTTTAGAAAAAACCCTCACTGTCCTTGTTGTGTAAGGTACCCTGAGAACTGAACATAAGCAATACTGGCCAGTTAGATGACCTAAGTATAAGATGATGACTATTGAATAAAGAAAATCAATCTCCTTTCTTTCCTCCCCAGAAAGCGCCCTGTAGGGGATAGATAAGTGCAGGCTGTAAATAGTTTATTTCTTGGTAGTTCTTCCTAATGGCAGACAGCGCTGAAGCTGACATGGTAACAAGTAGTCACTCAGCCAAAGGTCACTTTCTCTGGCCCAGCAGCCTTTTTACTTGGAAATACAATCTGGG
The DNA here is from genome assembly GCF_030028045.1 of Hippopotamus amphibius kiboko. NCBI lineage: Eukaryota > Metazoa > Chordata > Mammalia > Artiodactyla > Hippopotamidae > Hippopotamus > Hippopotamus amphibius. The sequence goes on from NC_080186.1 coordinate 189,047,280, forward strand.
TCTAATGTTGATTTGAAAGGAAAGGTCATCATACCTCCCAGCTCCAGGCATCAACGTTCTTAAGCTTTTTAAATTGTGCTTCTTTTAAAAATGAACTCGAACCTGTGATATTTGTGCTTTATTGCTAGTGAAAAGAACTGATTACCATGGTTAGCGTAACTGCTTCTATTGAGAAGCGAAAGCCAAGTAGCGGAAAATAAATCTTGTGGCTCTATGTAGGAAGTCTGAAATATAATTCATCACTTCAGTTAGCTTTCAGAAACAAAAGAGGTGAGGATGGGGCTCTGGTTTCTTTTGATCACGATTGTCCACAAAATCAGATGGGGAGCTTTGCGGGGTATGGAGAGGGTCACTGGGGGTTTCTGGGCAGAGGGAGGGACCTCCAGACAGCAGAGGCTCTTGTACAGTAGCAAAAGACTAGCTCTGAGTCACCCTGCTCTGGGCAGAAAGGCTAGAAACCCCAAAGACAACTGGATTTACATGTAGAGTTTTTTTTTAAAAAAAACCCTGCCCTTGAGGCTAAACCTAAGCAATTCTACCGGGACTGGGGGAGTGGAACCTACATTTAAAGATGCAATTTTCATCTTTTATCTCCATTCAGGGAGAGCACTCTTCCACTTTTGGATTTACTGGTAGTATTAGCCATGTTGACCACAGCCAGTTCAATTTCAGTCATTTGGCACTGATTCGGTTTTGGCTCTTTGGGAGCCAATTAGCTCCAAGTTGAATAATGCTGATTATTACATGTGACATGTTTTTCCTAATTACACCCCCTGTTTAATCTCTAACACTATATGTATTTACAACGTTTTTCCTGAGGCAAATTTGGCTTACATAGTGTTTCATGGGCATAACGTAATTTGACTTCTGTGTATATTACAGCGCGCTCACCACCAAAAATCTAGTTTCCATCCGTTACCATACAATAGGCCCCCTTTACCCACTTGGGCTTCCCCCAGGGCCCCTTTCCCCCTCTGGTAACAACCAATCTGTTCTCTGTATCTGTGCATTTGTTTTTGTTTCGTTGTGTTTGTTTGTCTTATATCCACATGAGTGAAATCATACGGTATTTGTCTTTCTGCATCTGACTTATTTTGCTTAGCATAATATCCTCCAGGTCCATCCATGTTGTTTGGCAAGATTATATTCACAAATTTTATAACACTTGCTTGGATATATCTCCCATATCTGTGAGTCCACGCAGCCATGGCTAAAACAGAACTGCACTAACTGCTTATTTCATAATTCAGCTCACAGTACTAGAAAAGGGACAAGGACTCTGCCGCAATATACATGCATTTCCACAGTTTACATTTTGAAAACTAACCATGGGCAGGTTATTTGGCATGTCTAATAATTCCTTTGGGAATTTTTCTTGGTTATGTGAATACACTTCAGGAGTGAGTTATTCAAGCTAGCTTGGATTTGTGTGCTGTTCTTGTAGTACCTGCATAATACATTGGCCATAGTTCTTTTGGGTAGACAGCCCCTATTTGTCCCACCCTGCAGCAGTGCAGCTTTATCGAAGGGCCATCACCACTGTAAGCTTCACTCCTTAGAGGGACAACATTACAGGCCATTTTGAATCACATGAAGCTGAAATCAGAGCTTCAGTTTCTCTAGCTCCATGAAGAAAATGTGTCCCTCAGTATTAAGCTGACTAAAATGAACAAAGGATTGGTTCTGCTTCAAGGAGAATAGATGTATGCAGGGCAATTTATAGATTAATTAAGCCATAGTATTGGGGGAAAACTGCCACAAATATGACAATAGGTTTATATTGGTATCATGAACGGAGTAAAACACATCAATAAGGAAAACAGTGAGATTCTAATAAATGAAATCCAAAGTGCACAAAGAGACAATCCTTAAAAGAATAAATATAGCCAGTAAACAAACTTGGAGAAATGTTCAGTCCTTACCAGTAATCCAATAAATACAAATTTTAAAAAGAAGATATTGTTTTCATCCTTTAAATCAACAAAAAATTAAACAAAATTAAAATACCCAATGCTGCTGAAGTGGTAGGGTCTGTCACTCTGATATAGGCTGCCATTTTACTGGCTCATTCCTTTAAAGAATATTTTGACAATAAGCACTGAGAACATTAAAACCATGCATACTTTTGGTTCAGTCCTTCCTAAGAAAATAATCTAAATGAAAAAGAAAAAATCTCTTGGGCATAAAGACATTCACTTCAAAATTATTTACATTTGCAAAAATTTGAAACAAAGTAGGTAGTCAAGAATAGGAAAATGTTAAACAAATGGCGTGTTAGCCATACATTAACACAATCATGAATATTTATCCATACATAAAATAACTATTTATAGACTTCAGGTCAGTATGATAGTTTGATATTCTTCCTCCACCTCAAGTACATTAAAATTTCACTTAAAAATTTTAAATCTATAAATAAGCTCAATTTAAAACATTTTAAGCCTCAATGCCCACGTTGAACAGTGGCTTAAATACAGTCAAAAAAGAAGTATCAAATTGGGAAACAGATCTAGGAAACACTCTGAGAATTCCAAAGCAAGATAAAAAAAAATAGAAAATATGAATAAGAGAGGACTTCCTAGGTGGCTCAGTGGGTAAGAATCTGCCTGTCAATGCAGGGGACACAGGTTCGAGCCCTGCCCCAGGAAGATACCACATGCCACGGAGCAACTAAGCCCGTGTGCCACAACTATTGAGCCTGTGCTCTAGAGCCCATGAACCACAACTATCGAGCCCATGTGCTGCAACTACTGAAGCCCACTTGCCTAGAGCCCATGCTCTGCAACAAGAAAGGCCACCGCAATAAGTCTTCACACCACAACCAACAGTAGCCCCTCCTCGCCGCAACTAGAGAAAGCCCGTGTGCAGCAACGAAGACCCAACACAGCCAATTAAATAAATAAATAAATTTATTTAAAAAAAAGAAAAGAAAATATGAATAAGATATTGATACATGGAGGACAGAAAGATCAGGTCCAATATATACCTAACTGAAGTTTCGGGAGTAAAGAATAGAACGGGAAGAGGCAATACTTAAATAAAAAATGGCTTGGATTCTCCAGTTGTAAAGAGACATGAGGTTGCAAATGAAAGGGACACGACAGGTCCTGAGGAGGGTAAAACCAGTTCACATCTAACCACAACACAGTGAAGCTGAGAATATCAAAATCACAGAGAAAATTCTAAAAGCTAGCAGAAAGAAATTCTGATTACCTACAAAAGAACAATAGTGGCCTTGGGTAACTCACCTCTGAGGTGTACCAACATAATAAAGAAAAATCCCAGTGATATTACTGGAAATGCTGAGCCTATACCAGTAGATGGATTTCTCCATGTTGCCTGCTTTATATATCTACAAAGGATATCTATTTCTATATAATTTTATACTCTGATGCCTTACTGAATTCTCTCAGTGTTTAGTTTTTTAGTTGATTCTCTTATGTGATCCATGTATATAATTATATCATCTAGAAATAACAATACTTTTACCTCCTTTTTACCAATGCGTATTCACTTTGTTTCTTGGTCTTGTCTAATTGTGTTGACCAGAACTTCTGGAACGATGTGAAGTAGCCATGACATCTTTATCTTGCTCATCATTTTATGGACCACTTTCAGTACAATCTTAAATTACTTGAGGGTGGTGTCTCTTGAGAGCAGAGATGGAGTCATTTTTAACATGATAAAACATATCTATTGATTCCTGTTTTATTTATAGATTCTTTATGGAAAATGAATGTTAAGCATTATTAAATACATTTTCAGCATCTATGAAGATGATCAAGTATTTTTTCCATTTTGATTTATTAATATGATAAATTATATTAATAGCTTCCTCTGATGTTGAATTATTCCTGCACTTCCAGATAAAATGTCACTTGGTCATGGTTTATTATCTTTTTAATGTGCTGCTGAGTTTTGTTTGTTAATGTTTTATTTAGATTTATTACATAGATATTTATAAGAAAGACTGATCTGTCATTTTCTTTTTATTCTTTTCCTTTTTTGCTGTCATATTTGGGTTCTGGTATTGCTGTTTTCTCATTTTATGAAAAGAATTTGGAAGCTTAATTTGTTTCATATGTTCTGTAACAATTTATACAGCATTGCAGCTATCTGTCTTTTAGGAGATAAATAGAATTCTCCTGTGAGAACATCTGGACCTGATGATGTTTTGGGGGTTGCTTTTTGACAACATTTTGTATTTCTTCTCTGGTGATGGCTGTTTGTATTTTCAAATCTCTTCTAAGATCAGTTTTTGTAATTTAATTTTCCTATGCAATTAATCATTTTACCAGGACAGATATATATAAATATACAAGCTCATATTGTATCTCATATTAGTATATATATGCAATAAATACAAACTCAAACTTACAGAAAAGTTGTAAATACAGTACAAAGAAGTTTTTTCCCCCCAAACCCTTTGAGAGTGACTCGTTTAGCTCATGCACCATTGTCTCCTAACATTAGGGTAACTTTTCTACAAACAAGGAAAGTCTCCTTTATAATCAAAATATAAGGAATTCAGGAAATTAATATTGACATATTACTACCATCAAATCATCAAACCCATATAGGTTTCATCAACTCTACCAATAATGTCCTTTATAGCAAAAATGCGTAGTTCAGAATATTGTGTTCCAAGAGTTATCACATTCCTTTAGTCTCCTTCATTGTGGAAGGAAATTTATCTTTGTGTGACTTTCATGATCTTGGCACATTAAAACATTATAGACAAGTTATTTGGTAGAATGTCTCTCAGTTTAGGTTTGTCTAATGTTTCCCTGTGATGAGGTTCAGATTAAGTAATTGTCTTTGGCAAAAATATCACAGAAGTAATGGGAAAACTCTTTTATTTCTGTGGTTAAATTTATTGCTCTCTTTTTGTATTGGCTCTGGATTTTGAGTCATAATTACAAAGCCTTCCCCATACTAAGATTAAAGAGGCATTGCTCATATTTCCATTGGTACTTAAGGTATTTTTACCAGGATAGATATATATTATATATAAGTTCATATTGTATCTCATATTAGTATATATATGCAATATATATAAACTCAAACTTACAGAAAAGTTGTAAATACAGTACAAAGAAGTTTTTTTCCAGCCAAACCCTTTGATAGTGACTCATTGAATTTTACACTTAAGTTGCTGGAATTTTACACTTAGATCTCTGATGAATATGAAATTTATTCTTGTGTGTATTGCAAGATCTAATTTTACCTTTCCCCAAATGACTACCCAAGTCCATCTTTGACTTAATGATCTGAGATGCCACCCTTACCATACATTGAATTTCTGTGAGAACTTGGATCTCTGTCTGGGCTTTCTATTCTGTTCTACTTGTCTGTCTGTCTATTCATGTACCAGTACCAAACTGCTTTGATTATAGTGCCTTTGTACTATGTTTTAATGCCTAGTAAGAATACTCCTCATATTTTTGTTTTGTTTTTTCCTGACAATACAGGCATGTTTGTTTTTCCGTACAAAATTTAGGACCAACTTTCTAACTCTATGTTAAAGTTTGTTGGTGTTTTTATTGGGGTTACATCATATTAACAAATTCACTTAAGGAGAATGCAATGAGTTTTCTTGTTCAAGAATAGAGTATATATTTTGTGTTTGTTCAAGTTCATGTTTGTGTCTTTCAGGGCCTTTTAAGGTTTACCATACATAGGTTTCAGATATTTCTTAACTTTATTCTTAAATATTTGTTGCTATCATAAATGGGGGTTTTCTTTATCATTGTGTACAGGACTTTATATTGAAACTAAACAAACTTGTCTCATCTCTACAGTTCCCTTTCCTTTTTCTTTTACCTAAATGAGTTGTTTATTACATAAGCCATCCCTCTGCATGTGTATACATCCTTTTATCTATTCTTTCAACAAGTTGAGAGTCCAGCATGTGCTAGGCACAAAGCCACTATAGCTGGTCTGTATAGGCGGTGCACTGCCCATCTCCAGGACACAACATGCACGATGTAGTCTATGGCCCTATGTGCAGGCCTTGCCAGAAAGCCTACAGCATTATATGTGAAACCCACACAAAAAGGACATAGTAAGGTCTGCACAATGTGACTTGTCACAGAATTACATCTGGTAATAGCTAACAAATATTAGTCACTTTATTCTCTTAGCAGCTCACATAAGTAGTTATCACCTTGTAGTAAATTAATTATTTGATTATATGTCCATCTTCCTTCATCTGAATCCCTCTTTGAGAGGAATGAAGCCTTAATTATTTATGAATTAACAATGCTCAGCAAATACTAGATGCCCAATAAATGTTTATAAAATGAATGAATGTGTGGATTGTGTCCACTGTAAACAGACTCTACGCAGTATAAGACATAGATGTTGCTTCTTCCTTTGGCTTTATTTTCTACGCCATGAAAATTCAAAATTGAGATCTTTTTCTTCAGAGTATGAAGAGAATATAGCATTTTAGCCTTGCTACATTATAAGACATCATTAAAGTGCTATTTCTCCCTAAAATAGTTCTTAGAGTGTGGCTACTCTTCCGTGGATTGATAGATCCTCCCAGAACCTCTCCTTGGTAGAAATCTCAAGATAGCAAAGCAATCCATTCCTTGTAAGCACTTGGTGTGTTTTCAGACCTCACAGTTTATAGGTTTGTTGGCACTATCAAAACTCAGCAAGAAGGATTTAACTCTGGATATAAAAACCAAGGATATTTTTCAAAAAAGGAACTTTTAGCTGAAACCCACTGAACATTGTACGTGTTTATCACAACCACCTTCCTTCACTCTGGATTTTACCCCCTCTAAAACCTCAGCTTGAACTCACAGTGAGTTTTTAAAGCTTCAGAAGAATACAGTGCTTTCTGACATTTTCCTTGTTTTCTATTCCAGAAGAAGAGTTGTTCAATTTCATTCTAAGAGCCATTCAATTTGATAAAAGTCTTCACAAATTCTATAAAGAAATGTTTCATACCTTTTACAAGCACATAGCACATTTCTTCAAAGGAGTCTCAAGTAGTAAACAAACAAAAGCAATATTCCTAAAAATAATTATGAGAGGAAGTAGATGCCACCCCTGAATCTCTTCTCCCTTGGAGAAAGTGAGACACGAGAAGGTGAAGGGGAAAACTGTCAAAGATAAAGGAACGAGCCACAGAATGATCTGATCCAATCTAAGACTTTAGAGTAAGTGCCATCAGCCTTTCAGAATCAGTATTCTAATGATCATTCATCTTCTGATGGGCTTAAATTTTCAGAATGTGAGGGAAGGAAATGTGAGGGGTGGGGATTGTGTGATGACAAAGGCCAACTCATTTGGGTGGGGCTAAGCAGGTTGTAGACCTTCCAACTCTTCTGATTGACTGGGGAAAGCCATTGCTTCTCACAAAGCATGAGGAAGGGATATTACCACAGGAACTCTTGAGATAGGAGGGAGGAGACAGCGTTCCACTTTGTGCTGTGAGAAAATGCACTTGAAATGGCAAAATAGGAAACACCTACAAAAAACAGTAGGACATGCCACTGGTGGCTAGAGCCAGGCTGAAGGCAACTAAAAAGTAGCCCTCATGTCACTCTTGTCTCTGAAAATATAGATTGTTGTTTCTTGTTCTGTATCAGAAAGGATTGAGAAATATCACTCTACAGAGTTTGTGGGGCTGAACCTTCATCCTTATAATTTGGGGGAAAATATTACATCTCAGATTTCCTAAATCAATTTTATCTCTATTCATAGTAAAAATACAATTAAGTTATGACAATTATCATCAAACATTAGGGTCTGGGTTTCCTGTTATTTCAGGGGAAAAAATGGTAAACAAACAGGTGATCCCAGCATAGACAATATGTGTTTGGGTATATAATTATTTCTACAACCACTGTTTGAACAAAATTTACATTTTTAGTTCAAAATGCATAATGTCAAGATGAAAACAGGTAATTTTCTGAAATCTAGGATATTTTAAATCTTTCCATATTTCAAAATGCAGAAGTTAAAACTTTCCTTCAAATTCAGGCCATCACAAGAATTCTTAAAAAAAACACTTCAGGGGACTCATTTCTTTCTGAGGCAGATTGGCACAGTCTGTGATGACTAGAGGTTTAAAGATATTTAGGGTTGTTGTTTTCTAACTATCTGATAATCTAAATTAAGTGTTGATCATAAGATTAAAAGTTATCCTCTCCTTAATACTAAAACCAGGATTTTTAGTGTTAAAGTTCTACTGATACCTTTCAGTTAACTGAAAAAATAATTCACCCATTTGTCTTTTAAATTATTGCAGCCATTCTCTTGACTTTCCCTGTAGCAATAGAATTTATGATATCACAGGAAGAGCAGTCGTTTTCTCTGCTTCAGTCACTTTTTTTTTAGGACTGGATAACAATAATATTAAATAAGTCAACTTTAAAATACATAAAAGTGTCAAGAGTTTTCAAACAAGCTTTAGAAGGGATCCATACCTTCTCCTCCCTCTAACCTGAAGAGATGCAGAATACGCAAGATAACCAAAGAAATTCTGGATTTAAAACTCCTGTGGTAACTATTGATCAGCAAGAATCAAACAGGAAATCTCTGGCTAAATTGATGTTATTATTATGGTGCACAACTCTGTTATTAAATTGTTTCTGTTTATCGTGACATAACCAATATTCTTGGTTGTGGGGAGACAGCTGAACCACCTTGCCAACTTTAGAGACTCAACTTGTGACTTCAGTCTTGGTGCAGCCAGCACCTCTACAATCAACAGCAGAAAACGAGAATGTTCTCTTGTAATAAATACTAGCAAAGCGTATGTATATCTCTGTTCTTCAGATGACTGTGTCAGTTTAATCTAATTTTAGTTCAAAGATCCATTTGTCTCTGGTTCTGCATCAAAGGGAAAAATTACTTTATTTGATTAACTATGAGGACTGGGAAGAAGTATTCCATATATCTTAATATTCAATTCTAATGCATTCATTAGGAAGAAACAATTCCATAACCTCAAGTAAATCATTTCAAATTGGGATGGTCAAAACAGAAAAGTTAATGTCCAAATAGAATTTGGTGTTACATAAGCATGTGCAATCATCTAAAATTAAAACTAATCACTTTGTATCAGAAGCAGTAATAAAAGCCAAAGTTCTGCCTCACTGTTCTCTAGTGAAACATAAATAATTCATGATGCAGGTAAGCTTCCCTTCTCCCCTGAGTCTTCCGCAAGATTTTACCAATTTCATTATTCAAACCGTGTCTCTCTGGAGCATTTTAGCTACACTAGAATTGAACTAATACTAGATGTTGTGCCTTCTGATGTTGCTATCTGTAGATCTGTCCTTCACCCTTCATGCCAAGCAGAGTATGAACAGGTCTTACAGGACAAAACAAGATTTCAGGGCCTGGCCTTGCTTCAGGTCTTCCCACTCTCCCCGAACCTGGCCTGGTTCCTCTCCATATTCTCCAGTGTTCTCCTTGAATTCAAATCTTTTTTCATTCAGAAGTATCTGGTCCCATCTATCCTTTCCAGAAAAGCTGTCTATAGTGGAAACTTAAAACTATCCTCTTTTATAGCTGAAAACACCTCTTCTAATAGCAGTTTTTGCTTCTCAATAAACGCCCCCATCAATAGTGTCACTAGTTTCATCCAACACATATATACATTCACTTATTAACATTAAATATTTATTGAGCTTCTACTGTGGGTGATGTGCTAAAGACAGAAAAAAACTCAAATTCTGCCTCAAAGGAGGTGACAGATGTAGCAGGCTGGATATTGAAATATCAGTGATAGGAGATGTTATTTCGCATGGACCGGAGATGTGAAAAAGATGACCAGGGGTGGAGTGATTAGCTCTGCACAAAGACTGCAATTGAATCAGTAGGTATCTTGGAGGAAATTGAAGAGGTTTCTGCCTGATTAATTCTATTTTGTCTGTGAAGCGGGAGTTGAGATCCTTTCTTGAGAGTCATGGTGAGTTAAAAGATATGAGGAGAGTAATAAAGGCTTGAAATAGTCACCAAAATGACGGAGAAAGAAAGCTGATTAGGAGAATTAGGATAAATTTCAGGCAGCATGAAAGACCAGCATGCATTGGAGGCCATGAATTCATAGAGGTTCCATATCAACCCGGTTATGTGATTCTGCTCCATGGATGGCAAAGTGAAAACAAGGGACCAGAGTAGACAGAATTTGTGTGTCATAGATCTCTTGCCAGAAGGAAGGAAGTGAAGCCAGGACAAGGCTGACAACCTGAGAGATGATGGAGGGATTAAGGGACAGGATGATAGGGAGTAGGCAGTATGAGAACCAAAATGATAGGATGTTTTAGTCACGTAGTAGTGTGCATGGGTCTAATATTTCATTGGGATCCAATCTGGTTCAAGGATCAGCCGTGGAGCAAGTGACTGAATGCGAGGACTTCAGGTGAGGAAGAATGCAACAATTCAATGAAGTTTTATAAAGCCTCACCTGGTGTCGGTACTGTATTAAGTCATGAGTCAGACCCTATAAGAACTAGAAGAGTTCAGAGTAAAACTGGTAAATATCCCATTTAGTATGTGATAAATAGTAATTGAGATGAAATGCCCAACTATAGTAGGCATACAAAGGAAAAAGTATAATCAATAACTTGGCAAGTTCAGAGGCGACTTTGTTGAGAAGGTAGTGCTTGCCGGAGTTACCCGAGGAAGTGTAGTATTAGGAAGTAGACACATGACAGTGAGGAAGAGGAGTTAACAGCATCCAGTCTCACGATTTCCAAGTGAGAGTTGCAAGCACCAAGAGTTTTCAAGAGGAAAAGGATATTGCCCCTCCTACATCTCCAGCTGCCCTAAATCCCACCTAAACCATTCAGCACGTCATTGTCTCAACTACTGGCCTTAAGTACCACTTTCAACACTCCAATTTCCTCTTTAAATCCTTCCATTTCTTTCTAGTTCCTTTACCATTAAAATAAAAAGCCTCAGCTCTTACATCAGGGAGAAATGAAGGTTGTGAAGGCCTTTTGTTTTCCTTTCCCCACGCTCCCTGTGCAACAGTATTTCCCACCACTTACCTACCACGTCCTTCTGCGATGCGTCATCTGCTTCCCTTCTCTCCGATTCATAAACCCTCATGCTCATTTCCACAAACTTTGCTCACCTGTAATACTTCTCCTAAACTTCCCTTCCAAATTAAGTCATTTTTCACGGCCTGGCTGAAGATCTGTGGCTCCCATGATGCCTTTCCTTGACTATCTCTGAATTATTTTACTGCATATCATTGTCTTTAGAACTGTGCTATCTCCTGGTATGCTCTAATAGTTCACATGTGCTAGACTTGCCTTTTCAAATAAGATCCCTGCAGACAGAGACCTTGTTTTATAACCCTAGATTCCCACAGTGCTGTATAGAGTGTTGAACACAGAATAGGTGTTTCAGAGGCAAATTAATATGGTAAAAAGTACCTGAGTAGGAGATTTCATTTTTTAATTCAAGTTTTATCCCTCAGGCTAAATTCTCTTCATTTGTGAATTGAGGAACCTGGACCCATGACCACTCAGTAGATCCGCTTCACCTGCCACAGTCTGATTCTCTCAGTACTGATTATTTTATTTATTTGACCAGAAGTTATGTTAATGCACACCATGCATGTCATATTGCTTTTTTTCTGATTCAATCAGAGCATGTACCATATTTAATAAGATAAAAACTAAATATTCAATGTAAACTTTAATTGTAATAGTCAAGCCCAATGTATGATTTAATCTAGATATTCAACAAATATTTATAAAATTCATTCATTCAGCAAATATTTACTGAGTGCCTATTATGTGTTTTAGGCACAATTCTGGACTCTGTAGGACACAGTGGTAAATAAGATACATAAGGTCTTTGATCTCTGGGAGCTTATATTCTAGTGGAAACAGTAGGTAAATATATAATGTCACATGTGCTATGTCACATGTCAATAAGTGCTATGAAGAAAAATAGAGAACAGAAAAAGGATAGAGAGTCATGGGGGTGGTTGTAGATGAGGAAGTCATCTTAATTTCAATTCCTTACAGTAAAGATATGGGCATTCTTGTAGACATGACATAGACATGCATAGGTGTAAACACAGATACAGGTATAGATATACAGATAAACATAGATGTAAATGTTCTAGTTACAGCACTGTGTGCCACATAATGAGCTAACGTGTGTCATACTCACTAGTTTATTTAATCTTCCCAACAATCCTTTGAGATGTACTACCCCATTTTACAAATGAAAAAACTCATATTCAGAGAGTTTAAATAACGCATCCAAAGTCATTTCCCTAAGTGTCAGTACATTCTGTTTGCATGCCATTTGCATAAGAAAACATGTTTCATTGAGGTTCTTACACAAAAATACTCAAAATAAAAATAGGAAAATAAACCATCATGTATTCTGATTACCAGGAAAGGCAATGTCTTTTCATTTTAAATATATCTTAAAAAGTCAAAGGTCCCTTAGAATTGTGATGGAATATTATATCACCATAAAAGCCAATAAAATAGCTGAATATAGAGATCTCCAAGGTATATTGTTAAATGAAAAGGCAAGGTGTAAAGATGTAATATATTATGCTGCCATCTGTATATAAAAGTGGATAGATTTTTTATGCGTTTGTATATGCATAGGATATCTCTAGCAGGATAAAAAGAATGTTAGTATCAGTGGTTGCCCTAAAGATAAGTAAGAAGGAGGTTTAATTTTCACTGTATGTAATTTTTATAACTTAAAACTCTATGTGCATGTATCACTTATTGAAAAATTGGTTCAAAAAGTTTAATGGAATAATTAGTGTCAAAAAGACACCCATTAGAGGACTGGGAGGGGCACGATGGGGGGGACTCGAGGGAGGGTGGGGGGGTAGTTGAGGGAGGGAGGGAATATGGGGATATGTGTATAAAAACAGATGATTGAACTTGGTGTACCCCCCCAAAAAAATAATAAATAAATAAATTAAAAAAAAAAAAAAGACACCCAAAATTGTTGCTAGAATAAGCTTTTGTAATTAGATCCTTTTCCTAACAAGGTATACAAATTTTCCATTGGAGAGCTTTCACTGATGTGTGGCCACACTGAAAATTAATGTTATGAGAAGCTTGGCCTACTTTATGATTTTTTAACCATGATCCTCTACAACCAAAGAATAAACGTAAAGTAGGAAGTTATGACACTGGAGAGTAGGAAGTGATAACATAAACAATCTAAACACTATAGTTAGAAACAGTAATTCTCCACCAGGCATCCGCAGAATAATAGGATCCTGAAAGTTTGTAAGTATAACAGAATAAAGAGTTGGATTATTTTTTAAAACTTTCCTCTTGTATGACGTTTTTCCTTCAAACTTTCAAGTCTCCACTGAAAATTATGAAAGAATATGTTATTCACAAGAAAGTGGTGAGAAATAAGTAAGAAAATATCAGAAATCTCTTTGTATAAAATTTCAAGAACGTCAAATGCCAACATTATCCTGTTATTAATGTATTATAAATATAAAATGCAGTTTATACTAATCATTTGCCCTTTTGAGTCATGAAATGTAAGTTTTTAGCTGTAATGGGTATATAAGTAATTCTACCTAATTCAAATTTATGCCTCTGCATTGAAACAGGAGGTGGAGTCCAGGGCACAGCTTCACCATAATCCACTGCGAATTCAGACCTGTAATTAGCCATTCCTGGGTACCACCACTTGCTGTTCAATATGACTGCAACTGAGAAAGCATTTATCTGGCAATAAAAAGCTTTTTATATGCTATATGTGTCAGCTTTGCGTAGTTAGTTAGATATGTAATTAACTCTCCTTTATAAGAAGCTTTGGGGAGGAGTGTGGGAGCACAGGTAATGAAATAGGGCAGGCTGATGCCTTGTGTCATTTTGTAAACTAGCTATAGCACCAGGAGGAGAAAGGTGCTAGGTCAACACAAATTGGAATATAGCATTATAGAGATATTTAATTTCTGGTGTTATTTAGAAATAAATGACCATGGTTTGACATACACTGACCCTGCATCTACAGAAATGTGAGCTCTTCCCTTTGAAACTTTGCTCGCAGTGGTGAGGTTGCCACTCAGTTTTCTTCCTTCCTGACAGAGCAGGTGGCTCATTGAGATCACTGCCTACACTAAAAAAATCGTGTACATGTTTAGAACAGAAATTTCATCAGTATAAAACTAACTAGGCTGAAATGAGGCTCTTCTGACCTTATGTGATTAGCATCCTGTTGTAAGCAAACAACCCAGATACCTTGAATCTTTTGCTGGGTTCCACGAATTATTAAGTGGGGACTCTGATGGCTTACCCAATTAATGATATAAATTTTATTTCCAGGAAGGATTTTGTTCATCTCTAAATGTTTCCCATTTTATGAGATTTTTAAAAACCACTTGGAATTTGGGTCAGGAAAACCCAAGAGATTTATGTGACTCATTGACAAGTCATTAGAAAAAGGGTAAAATAATATCTTCATCTGGAATGTACAAAAGTAAATAGAGCAAAATTTCCATTAAAGTGGTTTCAAAACAGAGAAAAAACATATTGGAAAAGATTCCCTTGATAAAACATAAAGATTGAAGTAGGAATAACAGAAGTATAAAAAGATGTTTCTTTTGTATTTGTAAATATGAAGCCTTCATGATTAGAGAGCTACATTAGTCATATATCTGTACCATATGCTTGAAACAAGAAATCCTCTACCTGAAAAAAAAAGAAAAAGAGCCTGAAACCACCTTATGTCTACAGATGGACCTTCTCTCTCAACTTTTGTGTATGCAGCTAGATCTTTGAGGCCGTTTCCTTTTATGTATTTATTTATTTAGTTAGTTATTGGTTGCATTGGGTCTTTGTTGCTGCGCGAGGGCTTTCTCTAGTTGCAGCGAGCAGGGGCTACTCTTGGTTGCAGTGTGTGGGCTTCTCATTGCAGTGGCTTGTCTTGTTGTGGAGCACGGGCTCTAGGCACGTGGGCTTCAGTAGTTGCAGTGCACAGGCTCATTAGTTAGCTTGCGGGCTCTAGAGTGCAGGCTTAGCAGTTATGGCGCACAAATTTAGTTGCTCCATGGCATATGGAATCTTCCCGGACCAGGGATTGAACCCGTGTCCCCTGCATTGATAGGCAAATTCTTAACCACTGTGCCACTAGGGAAGTCCCCCGAGTTTCCTTTAAATCCCTGCACAGATGTATGTGAGTGATCAAGGAATCACTCTTTCCTACCCACTTCGATGTAGCATGACAACATCCAGACACCTTTAAACTAAGAAAGCTTGTGCCAGGAGAAACAAAGATATATACAAAGAAAAGCCAACAATGTTGCTCAAATCACCAACCTTCCTGTGCTGTTCCATCACCCCTAACTGAATAATGTCATTTCCTTTCTACATAAGGACATAAGACAAGATGATGGGAGGAATATAAAAAGAGACATTACTAATATTCTTTTCTTCTCTGTACTGAATAAGGAATGTACAATTGCTCAAAGCAGATAATAACATACTTAGAGATAATAAGCATGTATTCTCCCAAACAGAGAACAATACGTGAGAGTATTTGATCAGCTCTCCAATGCATGGGAACGACTATGCAGTTGTAGACAATTACCAGAGTTAGAATCACGGAAACATTAAACTGTGAGATGACTTAGGAAACATGAGAGGGTTGTACCTTAACTCAAAGCAGCTGTTTAAATATTGCATAAGGGCCAGAGCAAGCAGGGTATATTTAGGAACCAATGATAAGGCCAATGATGTCTTGGATTGGCTAGAGAAGGAAGAGGCGGTCAATTCAGAAGAACAATTAATACAAAATATGGAACATGGATTTGTTCCTCTTGACATTGAAGACCCTGATTGGAAGGTCATGAACAAGCTAGTAAGCAAGGGAAAATAAATTATGCATAAGTGCAGAGCTGAGCTATATAACAAGTCCCTGAAATTTTAAATTAGTTATGAAAGCACTTCACTTAACCAAAGGTCATGTCCTCAATTGCACATGGTTGAGAAAATAAGAGGTAAGCAACAAGCAGCCTTTGAATATCCAGGGGGAAAAAATCACAAACCCTTTACGCTAAGATCACCCAATTCACCATGAGAAAATTGACTCTCGGTTAGAGACTTTTCACTCTTCATTTAGAGAAATTCTAACTCCTCTCTCTATTGCAGATTAGAAGCAGGGAGTTAAAAGAGGTAGCTTCTAGACTCAAGCATTCTGGCTGTTGTCATATTTGATAGCTGACAGTCTGACAATAAAGAAGGACGCAGAAAAAGTATTAAAAGCAGCCATAAATTGAGAGATGTAATTATTTACTTGAAACTGAGATCAATTACCTCAGTAGAAAAGCCTTCACTGAAATATTTTAATACTTTATTTTCACTCTCTAATAATTTTGTTTCTGTAATAGAAGGTCATATTGTGCAATACAAGCCAAAAAAGAATGGTTTAAAAATGTACCCAAAAAGCAAAACTTCCTCTGATTTTCTGACCAATTTCAGATGTTACATCCTTTACTTAATTTCCCATTAGAACATGTGGTTGTACTTACACTAAACGTCTATAATACTTGCTTCAAGAGAGCTGAACGAAGGCTATTGTGCGACTACAATATCTTCCTTGTAATGCTGTAATCATATCTTTGCCAGGAAATAACAAATTTTTAAATAACGATGTTTGAAGGCATATGTGGTCTAAGAAAACGTCTTTTTTTTACTAGGCAGAGTTCTTGCCAACATCGTTCTCTTTCATTGATTTCATATCATACAAACTGGTCGAAGTGAACATAGAAAAATGGAAATTTCTTCAAGGCTGGATACAATCCTGATACAGCAGTCATAGTTTGTTGCCATTCTGTATTAACCATTAACCTACAAGAAACTGAAAACATGGTAAGGTCTAGCCTAGAGTCTTATGTGTGTACCTTGGGCTGTCAAGTCATGTCCAAATGTGGCTGAAGAAAACGATGAGGATGGTGTCATGCTGTGAGAATTCAGGGTTCCCTTCTGGGGCCATGTGTTGTAATGCCTAATATTAAAGTATTTTGAGTACTTATTATATCCAAGCACTGTTCCAAGCTTATTACCTAAATTAACCCATTTAATTTTTTTAGAAAAGCCCTATTAGGTAGGACTTTTATTATTCCTATTTTAAATATGATGCAACTATGGCTGAGAGGTTAGTAACTTGACCATGATCTGGGGAGCAAAACCAAAATTCAAAAGCATGTCCAGGGGACTTCCCTAGTGGCACAGTAGTTAAGAATCAGCCTGCCAACGCAGGGGACACAGGTTCAATCTCTGGTCCAGGAAGATCCCACATGCCACGGAGCAACTAAACCCATGCGCCACAACTACTAAGCCTGCTCTCTAGAGCCGCGTGCCACAACTACTGAAGCCCATGCACCCTAGAGCCCATACTCCTCAACAAGAGAAGCCACCACCACCACAATGAGAAGCCCGTGCACCGCAACAAAGAATAGCCCCCACTCGCCGCAACGAGCAAAAGCCGGGGTGCATCAACAAAGACCCAACACAGCCAATAAATAAATAAATAACCTAAAAGAGAAAGAAAAAAAATTTGTAAATCCTTATAAAAAAAAAAAAGCATGTCCATCACATGGGAACTCTTCTGTTTATTAATTACTATACTTTTCAACCAAATACTAAGATTTGTTTCAAGATTATGGTGTTGGCAAGATGATATAGCATCAGTACTTCCCTGATTATTGCTCTTTGCCACTCTAGTTTTATGAAAAGAATAAAGGACAGCAAAGCAGAATTCCCAAACAAAGCACCAGGAACCTGCAACACACTTGCTGATCTTCAGGAACATGTCAACACTTGATTTTGTGGGCTCCTCCATATTTACTAAGGTCCTCAGAATGACTGTTTACCTCTTTGGGAAGGCAAATACAGCCATACAACTGCTCTTGAGATTCAGTTTGTGGTCATTCCCATTGTATTATTCAGGATTCTTTTGGTTGCAAAGGGCAGAAACCAACTCAAATAACTTAAGCTGATGTAACAAGCTAATGTAGTATTTAGGGTTCACTACTGGCTTCAGGTGAAGCTAGATCTAGGTACTCAAATAATCTAGTTTGTATATTCTCCATCTCCCAGTTGGCTTATCTCCATGTTGCTTTCATTCTCAGGCTGATTTCAAGTGGTGGCAAAATGGCTATTAGAAGGTCTAGGCTTAGCAACCCCAGAAAACAAAGTTTCTCTTTCCCAGTGGTTCTAGCAGAAAGTCCTAAACTGACATTTATGGCTCTGACTGATCTGCTTGGGTCTCAGGTCTACCTTTGAACTAGTCTATCTGGCCAGGGCATGTATTGCTCTCATCTGTCATGTACCAACCACTGGCTCCAGAGGGAGTTTCAGCCCCAGATCAATGGAAGAGTGTGGTTCCCATAAGGGAGCATGGTTTTACCTCAATATAGGGAAATAGATGCTGAATGGGATAAACCACATATGTCCATTATATTCAGCCTGCTGTGCCAGAAGAATAAGCTGCCATCTTACCACACCACTTGGAGGAGATTTGGGATCCTCCAACAAAATGACTTCCCTGCAATGAACTATCCTGTGGTGAGTTAAGGCAAGAGTGAGCCAAAGAACCTCAGCAAGGTTTCACTGAGTCATGTCAATGCAGATGTGTACCCAGAGCAGCAGAATATCCAGCCTGCTGTGGTAATCTGAGATGGTGTGGCTATTTGAGCAAAGGCAACCTTTAGCATAGAAGGTAGAGAGGCATTGCTAGTAAAGCACTTTGCCACATCACAGTCAACAGATTGAATGCACATGGATGATGCTTATTTTGAAAGTAACTGCAAGTAGTGCATGCATCAGACTCTGTAGCTTTGCAACTATGCAGAAAACAATGTTGTCCACAGTAATATCTTCGAATGCCAAGAATTCTGTTTGGAAATAAAATGTGAAAGAGCTTCTACATTTTCCTGCACACAAAGGTTATTCTGATTTGTCATGCTGTATAGATTTCCATTCATTAGAAGTTGCAGTCACCCAAGTCAGAGAGTTCTTTCCTTATAAATACATCGTATTAAAAATTTTCATTTGTAAGTCAATACTTTTTTTTTTTTTTGGGGGGGGGGTACACCAGGTTCAATCATCTGTTTTTATACACATATCCCCGTATTCCCTCCCTTCCTTGACTCCCCCCCCTCGAGTCCCCCCCACCCTCCCCACCCCAGTCCTCTAAGGCATCTTCCATCCTCGAGTTGGACTCCCTTTGTTATACAACAACTTCCCACTGACTGTTTTACAGTTGGTAGTATATATATGTCTGTGCTACTCTCTCGCTTCGTCTCAATTTCCCCTTCACCCCCCGCCCCCTCCCATACCTCGAGTTCTCCAGTCCATTCTCTGTATCTGCATCCTTATTCTTGTCACTGAGTTCATCAGTACCATTTTTAGATTCCGTATATGTGAGTTAGCATACAATATTTGTCATTCTCTTTCTGTGTAAGTCAGTACTTTTAAAGTTGGAATCCATTTTTCCATTGAAAACATTTTATAAGTGGGGACTGAGTTCCAAGGCTAGCCCATGAGTATTAATTAAGTAATTTGAATATGCTAGGTATAGTACCTAGCTCATTGTAAACACTTAATAGATAGAGCTATCATCATTAGTTATAATATAATAATATTTAAAAAGATCAAATCAAAATGATTTTTTAAATAATAAATAAGAATTAAACTAAGGAGCATTTAGAAAAACGACAGACAGGGAGACTCAGTAAGTTACTATGATAAAACAAGCCCTACTTGTTTTAATTCCTAATTCCAATTCAAAGAAGAAGATATTTAATATATTTTAGCTTAAAGATCATTTATTGTTGCTAAAAAAAAAGAATTTAGGGAGTTATCTTCATATTTTTCAAAATAGAATATTTTAAAATTATATTATATTTTTAATTTTGGGATTCTATGTAGTTGCAAAACTGAATCAAATATTGTATTACTAAGAATAATGTTTAATGAATCACTTTTTATTTACCAAAAAATTTTCAGAACTCCTTCCACCTGCTTACATCTGGAAGCAATTTCATTTATAAATTGAGGATACGGTATATTTCTATTACCAAAAAAAGAACTGTAATGGGTCAACCATAATTGAGTTTATTTACTCTCTTCTTAATTATTACACTCTTCTTTTTGCAACCTAAATATTCTATGCCTTAGAGTTGTCTTGCAGACAAAATATCACCCATGATTAGTAATGCAGATACTCTTTTGACATAGATCACAAGTTCTTTTTGGTAACTTGCATAACTTCTCGGTAAAATTAACTTCATTTAAGAATTAGGGACTTCCCTGGTGGCCCAGTGGTTAAGACTTCGCCTTCCAATGCAGGGGGTGTCAGTTCAATCCCTGGTCGGGGAGCTAAGATCCCACGTGCCTCACAGCTAAAAAAGCAAAGCATAAAACAGAAGCAATATTGTAAAAATTTCAAAAAAGATTTTAAAAATGGTCCACATCAAAAAAAAAAACTTTAAAAAAGTAAATAAATTTTTTTAAAAAATAATTAATTCCACAGAAAGGGAACCCTCCTACATTGTTGGTGGGAATGTGAGTTGGTGCAGCCACTACACAAAACATATGGAAGTTCCTCAAAAAACTAAAAACGGAGCTACCATATAATCCAGGAATCTCACTCTTGGGCATATATCCAGACAAAATTATAATTCAAAAAGATACATGTGCCCCTATGTTCATAGCAGCACTATTTACAATAGCTAAAACATGAAAACAACCTAAACGTCCATCAACAGATGAATGGATAGAGATGTGGTACATATATACAAAGGAATATTGCTCAGCCATAAAAAAAGAATGAAATAATGCTATTTGCAGCAACATGGATGCAACTAGAGATTATCATACTAAGTGAAGTAAGTCAGAAAGAGAAAGACAAATACCACGTGTTATCACTTATATGTGAAAACTAAAAAAGGGCACAAATGAACTTACCTATAAAACAGAAACAGACTCACAGACATAGAGAACAAACTGGTGGTTGCCAGGGGATTGGTTGGGGGGAAGCTGGGGGAGGGATGGACTGGGAGGTTGGGGTTAGCAGATGTAAGCTTTTATATATAGACTGGATAAACACAAGGTCCTACTGTATAGTACAGCGAACTATATTCAATATCTTATGATAATAATGGGAAAGAATATTTAAAAAAAGAATGTATGCATATGTATAACTGAATCACCTTGCTGTACAGCAGAAATTAACACAACATTGTAAATCAACTATACTTCAATAAAATTTATATTAAAAAGAATTAATTCCGCAGATCCATTATAGAAAGAAACCGATGCTAATTTTGATTTTTAAAAATTATGTAAATATTAAAGATATCTAACTGCTATCATTTATCTGATCACTTTTGTTTTAGTGAAAATTTGGGGGAGACTTTTAAAAATCAAATATCTACTTCAGAAATAAATAGGGACTTCCCTCATAGCGCAGTGGTTAAGAATCTGCCTGCCAATGCAGGCAACACGGATTTGATCCCTGGGCTGGGAAGACCCCACATGCCATGGAACAACTAAGCCCATGTGCCACAACTACTGAGCCTGTGCCCTAGAGCCCATGAGTCACAACTATTGAGCCCACATGCCACATCTACTGAAGCCCACACACCTAGAGCCCGTGCTCCGCAACAAGAGAAGCCACTGCGCTGAAGCCCATGCATCACAACAAAGAGTAGCCCCAGCTCACTGCAACTAGAGAAAGCCCATGTGCAGCAACGAAGACCCAATGCAGCCAATAAATAAATAAATAAATTTTTTTAAAAAGAGAAAGAAAGAGATAGAGCATTCTGTATGTCAAAAAAAACTCAGTGTGTTAGTGTCAATAAGACTGCCTCATTAGGGTTTATATTGCTACTTTCTAGGTATCTGGCACACTGCCACATATAAAAGAGCTGGAATAGAGACACCAGATTGACCGAACTTTGCTTTATTCTTTCATTCATTCAACAACTAGTTATTGAGCACCTAATACGAGTCAGGCATGTTTCTAGGTTCTGAGGAAACAGGAGTAACCAAGACAAAGGCCCAACCCTCCATAGAACTTATATTCTGCATGAGGAGGACAGATAACCAATTATTAGGCAGAATTATTCTTCCAATGAAGAAAAATAAAGCAGGGTAAGGATAATGTGAGGAGAGAGGGATGGTGATCAGGGAAGTCCTGTCTGAAGAAAGTGACACTTGAGAAGGAACTTGAAGGAGGAAGTGAGTCATGTAAAAATCAGAGATGATCAGGAAGTGCAAAGGCCCTGAGGCAGAACAAGCTCACAGTGTTCAGGGAACAGTAGCACCATGGTGGCCACAACAAGGTGAGCAGGCAAGAAGGAGAATGACAGAGGACCAGCCCACAGAAGTGGGGAGGTCAGACCCTGTAGAGCATGCAGGTCATGGAAAGGAGTTTGGGTTTACTTTAGTTGCAATGGGAAGCCATTGGATGATTGGGACTAGGAGAGGGACGTGATGTGGAGTTTGAAAAAGAGGCCCTAGGAGACAAGAAGAAGGCCTTTTCAGCAGCCCAAGCAAGGGCTGACACTTATGCACTATTTTAATATTGACTCTTTACTGCCTAATTTCAAGATGAAAAACAAAAATTGTTTCCATACAAGTGGTATGTTGAGAACAGAAAAATCAGCTATTTAGCTAGAGCAGTACAAGTGCAGCTAGAATAGAATACCGGTTTCTATAATGACTGTAGAGGAATTACTTAACTGAACTGCCAGTTTACAGAGGTTCTCTGTGGATGGTAAATTAGAAGAGAGTGTAAGAGGTCAGAATATTTTGAAACACATCTACCACCTTGTCTCCATCCCTTCCCCCTATTGACAGCCTGACTCCTGGGTGCTGCTATGCATAGGAAAGCAAGCCAGTACTGGGGGCACTGAAAACCTTCCGAAGTAAAACGCTGCCATCTGGAGGTTTCCAGAGTACAAAAATATTACAAGAAACGAGAAACCTATTTCAACTTGGGAAAAAATATATAAACAATATAATTAGTTATATATATATGTATAAAGTTAATTTGAAAGAAGAAGGAAGTAACCTGACCAGTCTCACGTCCTTGCTTTGCTTGGCCCTACCTGTGCTCTATCAAATAGACCTGTTTACAGCTGATTTTGCAAACGTTCTTTTTTAGTGAGCTGTAAATCATTAAAGGTAGAGTATGTGTTCATTTGGGCTTTTTTGTTTTTCTCTCTATAGCAAATAAGACTAGATCTGCTACCTTTTCAAGTGGTAAATCTGCTTCCCTTTCATATTATTGGCCTATTGAGGTTTTTTTTAATCAAATTTTGATAATTTATATTCCTCTAGGGAAACACTTTCTCCCAAATTTTCAAATTCATTGTCATAGAATTGCATATAATATTTTCTATAAAAGTTTTAGACTCTCGTTTGCCCGTAATTGTATATAATTTTTAATCCTTAATATTATGTCTTTTTACTTATGTCTTTTATTGCAGAATTTTGAGCAGGGGAATGACATATTTGGACTCTGTAACAGGAAGACAGCACTGATGATCACGTACAGGATGGACTAAAACAGAAGATACAGGAATATCATTTAGGAGGCAACTATTTCGTCTCAAATTAGTGATAACTACAGTCTGAACAAGGGAGAAGGAGATTTAAAGGTTCCTACAAAATAAAATCAGTAGGGATTGGTGAATACTGACCTCTGTTATAAGACAAAGGAAAAAACGTTTAACATGATGCTGCAGTTTCTAGCCTAGGATGATGGGAGTGTTTTTAACCAAAGTGGGGAAAATAACAATTTCCTCAGGGGACATTTGAGTTTGAGGTGGTGGAAGAGTAGCCTGGATTTAGAAATACAAGTCAAAGCTAGAGATGATCACTGAAGATGTGAGAAAACATGAGATCAGTTGGAAAAAGTCTACAGAGGGAGAAAAAAGTGAGTGTGTTAAGATGTCAATAATTGAGAATATTTTAGAAAGACTTAAACTTTCATGCAGCTGAACAAAATCAGAGAATATATGAGAGAAGCCAAAAGAGTAAAGAATTTAAGAAGGAGGCAGTTTAAGGAAAGCATAGCACAAAACACATTAATTAAAATGATGAAGAATTTGACTACACAAAAAGAAAAACTTGGATGTGGAACAAGGTACCATGAATAAACTAATATAAAAATTTGAAACATATTTCCAACACACCTGACAGTCATGAGATGAATTTCCCTAATATATGAGCACTTAAAAATCCATAAGGAGAGCATAAAAGAAAAAAATGATAAACTGGACTTTATCAAAAATTAAAACATTTGCTCTTCAAAAGGCTCTATTAAGAAGATGAAAAGATAATCTTTAGACCAGAGAAAAATAGTTGCCAACCACATATCTGAAGGGAATTTTATCTAGAATATATAAAGAATTCTCATATCTCAACTGCAAAAAAAAAAAAATCCAATTAGAAAACAGGTAAAAGACACAAAGAGACATTTCATCAAAGATGAAATATGAAGGGTTAATAAACACATGAAAAGATGTTCAGCATCATTAACTGTGAGGCAAATGCAAATTAAAACCACAATGAGATATTACACACCTATCAGAATGTGTGAAATTTTTAAAATGGTGATGATACAAAATACTGGCAAATATGAGGAGAAACTGCACTATTCATAAATTACTGATGAGAATGTAAAATGGTACAGCCACTCTGGAAAATAATTTTGCAGTTTATTATAAAATTAAACATTCATCTACCACACAACCCAGTAGTCACTTCTTGGGCAATTATCCCAGAGAAACGAAAGCTTATGTTCACACAAACTTATGTACATGAATGTTCATAGCAGCTTTATCTGCAACTGTCAAAAATTGTAAACAATCCAAATGAATGATTGAATGAATGGTTACACAAACTCTGGTATATTCGTACAATGGAATACTATTCAGCAATAAAAAGGAATGAATTATTGATACAAACAATTTGAATGACTCTCAAGGTCATTATGCTTAGTAAAAGATGCCAATCTCGAATGGTTGCATACTATATGACTCATTTGTGTACCATTCCTAAGATGACAAAGCTATAGAAATGGAAAACAGATCAGTGGTTGTCAGGGGACAGGAATGAGGGTGGGTCCAACCACAAATGGGTAAATGAGGAAGTTCCTTTGCGGCGATGAAAAAGTTCTGCATCTTGATTTTGGTTTTGGTTACACAAATCTATATATGGGACAAAACTGCATACACATTTATACACAGAGACAAGTAGTAAGTTGCATGAGAACAGGGATCTTATCTGCCATGTTCCCTTCTGTCTTAGCTTGGTTTACCCTCTAAATGGAAAAATATTTGGTTATTAGGGAAGTAATCCCAGGCCCAGGTAATACTGGGAAGGATGGAGCAGGGAAGAGAGGTAGAGAAGGAAGGAAAGCCAATAAATAGAGTGACAATGAGCAGGTCACCACTGGGGGCTGACTAGGCTTCAATCCTCTGGAAGGGTGAGGAGGCTAGAGCATTTTTCAAACATCTCCTGGGCCTCATTGGTTAAAAAGCCCTTCAGAGGTGTTGATGCATCTTTGAGCACATGCCCAGGCCTTAGCAGAGAAACTTGAGAAGCCACTGGCACCAAGAGTAGGAACTGTGTGCAGGCAACCTTCAGAGAAGGCTGAGCAAACGTGGGCTGGGCAAGAGTGGCATTGGCTATGCCTGTAGCAGTCTCAGTTCCTAGATCAGGCTCTGGCACCTGGTGCGTGCTTCATAAACTACAGCTGAACAAACAGAGGATTGAGAAGTGAATGAATGAAAGAGGGGATGAATGGGATTCTAGTAATTATAATGCCAGAGAAGATTGGTTTTTCTTTCTCGGTGTTGGCCTTAATTTTGACTCAAGTTCTTAGCCTCCCTCTGCCAGGCTAAGAAACGTCCATCAGATTTCTCCTGCCACATGCTCTTCTCTTCCTCTTCCTCTTTGCCTCCATGGCTGCTGCTTTATACCCCTCCTTGCCCAGAAAGACATGTTTATGTGCTCATTCCACCCTCAGGAAAAAGCACTTTCTGATTGACTTCATTCCTCCTCACTTTTCAGTGAGAAAAACATTGCTAGGTTTCTTGGAAATAAATATACATTACTTATTGATCTAGTTTTCCTGGTATGTAAGCTATTGCTTATAAATTAGTTGACCTACTTTTAGAAGTTTCATTAATTCTTCTGGGCCAGTTGGGTACCCTTTAGTGCACAAACAGCAAGAGAAGTTGAATTTACAACAGTGCACACTGCAACCATTAACCTAGATCAATGCATACTAGGGACCACTTCCTCCTTTCTTCCCTTTTGTTTAGTTTTCATCTGGGTTATGAATAGGACATCCTGTCCTGAGCAAAGAAGTATTATATCTTTGGAATATTTAAATTCTTGGTTAGTAATAGTAAAAATCTTTTAACCTTCAGTGAAAATTGCTGATGTGCACATTCTTTTTGTTTCCCCCTGCCAGAGATCATCGTCCGCATAAGCTCGGCTTAATTTTGTTACGTAGCAAATGCTCTGTAAGAGTGAACTTTCTTTAACCATGAAAACATTAACAAAGAATTTGAAGTTACTAAACACATCTGATTATATTTCTAATTGTTTTCTATAGGATCTTCTCTCTTATTATCATAATCAATCATTTTTTCTGACTTCACGATGACCTGCTACTTGATAATACATGCAACTTTCTTGGCAGACATCATCTAAATAATAATATTTGAGCTTAAAATTATTAAATAAATTCAATTCTCTTTATGGTTCCTGTGATGGTTAATTTTTTTGTCAAATTAGCTAAGCCATGGCACCCCAGTTGTTGGCCAAACACCAATCTAGATGTTGCAGTGAAGACATTTTTTAGGTATGATTAACAGTTAAATCAATAAACTTTGAGTAAAGCAGATTACCTTCCATAATGTGGGTGGGCCTCACCCAATGAGTTGAAGGCTTTAAGAGAGAAGACTGGGATCCCCTAAGGAAAAAGGAATTGTGCTTCAGACTTGAGACTGCAATATCCACTCTTCCCTGGGCCTCCAGCCTGCCAGCCTGTCTTATAGATTCAAACTTGCCAGCCCCTGCAATTGCATAAGCCAATTCCTTAAAATAAATCCTTAAAATAGATATAGATATAGATACAGATATAGATACACACACACATACACATATCCTGGTGGTTCTCTTTTTCTGGAGAACACTGATTAATCCAGTTCTTAAATCTTCAGAGGAAAGTCCTATATGACTTTTTCTTTTAATTAATTTTATTATTTTTTTTTATTGGCTGCATTGGGTCTTCATTGCTGTGCGCAGGCTTTCTGTAGTTGCGGAGAGCAGGAGCTACTCTTCATTGCAGTGTGCGGGCTTCTTATTGTGGTGGCTTCTCTTGTTGCGGAGCACAGGCTCTAGGCACATGGGCTTCATTAATTGTAATACGTGGGCTCAATAGCTGTGGTTCCAGGCTCTAGAGCACAGGCTCAGTAGTTGTGGAGCACGGGCTTAGTTGCTCTGCGGCATGTGGGATCTTCCCAGACCAGGGCTCAAACCCATGTCCCCTGCATTGGCAGGTGGATTCTTAACCACTGCACCACCAGGGACGCCCTGCTACATGACTTTTTTGCATGTTTAGAAGTGCTCCTTCCTTGCTTCTCCTCCATCCTTCCAAACACCATGTTGATGTTAAGAACACAAAGAAGAAAGTCTGACGTTTCAATATGATGAGATGGTAACAGAGGTAGATGTGAGGAAGGCAGAGATATTTACCACCAGAAAGGTAGGCACTACCCAATGCCAGGAAAAGCTGGGGGAGCTTGACATAAAAGTCACAGTTACTCTTGATCTTGGGAGATAGTAGGAGTTGGCTAACTAGCGTAGGAGGGAGGAGATCTTCTAGACAGGTATGGTGTTGGGTTCAAAAACATGGCAGCCCCCTGCCATTAATGAATTCATTAATTCATTCAACAAATATTTATTGAATGTATGCTGTATGCCAGATACAGATTTTGTCCTTAATTTCAACTCCTACCTTTACAGCTGGGGACGGTCCGTCATATTTCTCCTGCTGAGTGGCTGCCTCTCGAAGTTCTGCTCCTGTCAGGTACCATAACAGATGCTGGGAATAAAATGCGGAGCGAAACCAAATAAATACATAAAAGATGTACAGGGTTAACTTTAGCAACTACTAACAGAAACCCCCAAATGACAATGGCTTAAGTGTGACAGAATCTTATTTTTCTCTCATCTAAATGCCCAGACCTATGACCCAGTGTTGGAGTGTGAGCACAAGGCTTCTTTTCCCTCGCTGCTCTGTCAACCCCGTCAGGCAGGTATCACGTGATGACCCAGAACAGCTGCTCCAGCTCCACTCTCTTGTTTACATTAAGCCAACAGGAAGGAGAAAAGGAGGAGGAGATGAGCGTTCATCTTCTCTTTAGAGACATGTCTAGAAGTCACATACATCAGTTTTCATTAATATCCTTTTTCCAGAACTGAGTTATACAACTACATCTAGTCTTCATTAGTGGCAGCCACATGCCCGGCGAAACACTGAAGAAGGAAAGACAAATATTGAGAGGCAATGGACTGTGCTTCAGAAAGGAGAGAATCACGATGAACATTACCCTGTAGACTACACCCTTAAGCTGAAAAATAGAGTTAATAAGCAGAAGTTAATTGTTGTTTTAATGTCTTTTAAGATCTTTACTACATAATCACATTGTCTTAGTGATAGCCATTTAGAGCTAGTAGTTTAGACAAAAAGTGTACTTGAATTTTTCCAAAAATCAGAAAACAAACTTATTTTTTCTGTGTGAGTTAATTGACCAATGGTTAAAGCAATTGGTTTTTTAATGGTGAATGTATATCCAATAGCTACATCTCCATTCTTTCATGTTTTGAATGCTTTGTATGATACATGTGAGAGGAAAACACAACCACTGGAAACAAAAAACACAAGTCCATAACGAGATTTCTCATTAATAGCAAAAGTCTGAAATATTTTAAATTATGATATTAAACCGTATCTATGTGGTGCCCGTGAAGGAGCACTGCTCAGACTCATCCCTCAAAGAACCGCCTGTGAGAAGCATTATTGACTGGCACGTCTGTGGACCTTCAGACGTTTCACACTGACGCCACCCACCCACTGGCTGCTCAGAGCCAATGACTGAGCGCAGCAGGGGTCCTAGAGAAGGAACCTGTGGATTCCAAGCCTGGTCCTCAAGAGGCTTTGCAGCTTCTGCCTTCAGTCTTTGCCTGCCAACACCACACCGTGAAGCCCAAGAGTTCTACTTGAGGATAAGAGACTATGTAGAGAGAGTGGCTTAATCAATAGCTGACACTCACTGCCAGACCTGTGAGGACATCTTAAACTATTGAACTCCAGTCAAATTGCCAGATGACGTGCAACTACATGAGTCATCCTAGGCAAAAAGAACGTCAATAATGCAGAGGAGCCCCGAGTCCAGCCCCCATTCTTGAACCACCAAATCACCAGCAGGTCAAATGGTTGCTATAACACGCTACTAAATTTTAGAGCAGTATAATAAGCAGCAGTGGATAACTGATACATACCTAAAACAT
The DNA here is from genome assembly GCF_030028045.1 of Hippopotamus amphibius kiboko. NCBI lineage: Eukaryota > Metazoa > Chordata > Mammalia > Artiodactyla > Hippopotamidae > Hippopotamus > Hippopotamus amphibius. The sequence goes on from NC_080186.1 coordinate 189,076,862, forward strand.
AAGGTACAGAGTGGAGGTTAAAAATATATATACACGGCAAATACTAACAAGATGAAAAGTTCAGCATTCTATGTTAATACCAAACAGAATAGATTTGAAGACAAAAGCCTTTGTTAGAGAAGAGTGTCAATATAATTCTAAACTGCCTACACCAAATAAATGTTCTGAGTAGATAAAGCAGTAAACAAAGAAAAAGATGGAACTGCAAGAAGAAATAAATTCACAACACAACTGTAATGTGATTAAAATAGGTGAAGCAGACCCCAAAAAATATAAGTATAAAGGAGATTTGAATAACAGTTAAAAAGTGGGACTTAATCAACATCTATAAAAAACCTTTCTATTCTGTGGTAGGAAAAATCCTAAGGTGGTCCCCAAGATTCCCACCCTGATGTACACATCCTGTATAATCCCTCCCCTTGGGCGTGTGCAGGGCCTTTGAATATGATGGGATAGTCACTGCCTTGATTCCATTATGTCATGCATGACTCCATCTTACCATATTGGAGAGAGATGCTCTCCTGCTGGCTTTAAAAAAATAACCTACCATGTGTGAAACCACATGGCTAGGAGCAGAGCGGGCTCCAGGAACTAAGAGTAGCCCTGGGCCAATAGCCGGTAAGAAAACGAGGCCTGCAGTTCTCAGACTGAGAAAAGCGGTTCTATAGCTGCAAGAAACTCAGTTCTACCAACAACCTTCATGAGCTTGGAAGAAGCCCCTGAGCTGCAGATGAGAACACAAGATTTTACTCTTGTGAAACCCTAAGCAGAGAACCATGCCTGGACTTCTGACTTACAGGAACTATGAGATATTAAAAATGGGCACTGTTTTAAGCCTCTAAATTTGTGTAAATTTGTTACACAGGAATAGAACACCAGTATAGACTCAACCATTAGAGAAACATATTCTTCTCAACCACACATTGAATATTTATTAATATTGATCACAAACACAGTCTTAGGGCAGGTTGAAGCAAATTTCAAGTAATTGATGTCGTATAAACTATGTTCTTTGATCACAGTACAATTGACACAATAATCTATTCATGAGTTTCGGGGAATCTAGATGTTTTCAGTGCCTTCGTGTAGCCTAGAAGTGCTGAGAGGGTTGGCTATACATGGTAGGCGCTGAGGTCAGGAGTAGGAGCCTGCCAGAAGTGGACACGTTGAAGCCAGGAACAAGCGACGGTGACCACGGACTCACCAGAGGTGCCTGTACCTGAATGGTGCACCAATGGCCAGGGACTCGCTGTCCTACCCCAGTCACCGGTCCAGGGGTAGCCAAGGAGCCACTGGAGCAGACGGCCAGCAATGACTCCAAGGATACTTCTTCCTCCCTCTTCCAGAGTCAATAAACCACCCCAATACTACCGGACAAGGAAGTCATAGAGAAAAAGAGTGAGCACTGGGACTTCCCTGGTGGTTCAGTGGTTAAGAATCTGCCTGCCAATGCAGGAGACACAGGTTTGATCCCTGGTCGGGGAGGATCCCACATACCGAGGAGCAAGTAAGTCCATGCGCCACAACTACTGAAGCCCGAGCACCTAGAGCCCATGCTCCGCAACAAGAGAAGCCAGCACACTCAGAAGCCCACGGACTACAACGAAGAGTAGCCCCCTCTCTCCACATCTAGAAAAAGCCTGCGTGCAGCAACAAAGACCCAACGCAGCCAAAAACAAACAAACAAAAAAGAGTAAGCATTGAACCCAAAGAGAATGAACCTCCCCTTTGATGACGGCAATGAAGACAACTAAGATGGAAACAGACTGAGGTATTATTGATTGTATAGTTTTGAATATTTGGTTATTTTCCCTGCTATACAGTACAGGTGGATGGTGAGGTATTTTGTTCCATACCTGAGAGGAGAGTGATTAAGAATTTTTTAACACATCACACACAATTGTCCTTAAAACTCATTTAAAGAATAGTACTTAAATTTTAATATCACATCTCATGGCAGGTGTCTGCTTGTTAGACCTATCTCTACACCAGCGCCTGAAACTCATGAGCTTAACAAGGACCAAGAAGGCAACATAAATGAATGAAGTGGACTAAGTTCAAAAGAATAGGATATGGTAGAATCTTTGGTAACCTGGGGTGCATATGCCCCAAATAAAAGCATCTCAAATTCTGTAGAATGGTTCTGTCCAGTGGGCCACCGTTTTGCATCTTCCATAATACGCGATACACACATATATTTGCTTTCTGCATTGCAGCTAGATCAAATTGTATCATAGTTAAATATTTTTATATCTGTGTCTCCCACAGAGAGATCCACCAAATGCTGCACAAGTGTCCTGTTCATCTTTACGTCCCCAGGATATATCCCTAGCACACAGTAAGCCTGTAATAAATGCTTGTGGTGGAAATGGTGAATGAGTAAATAAATGACCAGGGGCCTATAGCAGCAAATCATCCAGATCAGTGCATTAACTGAATGATGGCAAGATAAGCAAATCGCGGACATGAGCTTGAGGCCCCTCACAAGGGTCTGCCTGTCTGTGACATGAAATGCAAACAGCTGACAGCTCTCTGCTTCATGACAGTTGCAACCTGAGATTCTAGAAGCTCAGTATTTGGAAAAGGCACTAATTTCTTTCATTTTTAATTAGGTGACCAGCGATCAGATTATTATTGCTAGAGACAGGCTGATTAAGAAGTCACTGATGAGTCATTTGTCCTCCTCAGAAGTCTGTCATGCAGACACATTTACATAATGACAGCTTCCCGCTGGGAGCTCTGCTCTCAGCTTGAGTCACTTCTGGAGATAAATGCTGGTCCCTCACTGTCTGGGACTTCAGTAACTTTTTCTGAGCAGGCATCTTTTAGAGGACATTTTTATTGGAAAACTTTAGAAATGGAAATGCACCCAAAAGAAATTTGCTATGGCTTTGAGGTCTCTCTCTCTCTCTCTCTCTTTTTCCTAGACAGTAGGTTTCTCAAGGTGGTGGTAGTAGGACAGTAGGAGGGGAGGGTTCCCTGTTCCACCCAAGAAAGACTGCTTTGGAGAACTGATTAAAAAAGAGTCACCGTAGAGGGGATAGGGAAGTGTAGGAGAGAGAAGGGGAAAGAGAGAGAGAGAGAGAGAGGCTGGGGTAGGAGCTGGAGAGTAGGGTGGCTGGGATGGTCTCTCCTAAATACTGTTGTATCTGAAAAAGCAGAAAAACATCTTTTCACTTGATAAAATTTCAAACTAGAGCACTCCCAAGCCTCTAGGCTGCCTTGTTACTTTTCTTTTTTTAATTTTTCATTTTCAAAAGCCTCTCAAGGTTCATTTGTGTTTCTCCATTTTTACATAAACAGTTGATTATATGCATTAAGTAAAACATTCAGTGAGACAAGACAAAGAGAGAAAGAGTGAGAGAAAATTCCGCCTCTGATTACCTCAGATTAGTGAAGCCTTGGTTATTTCCTAAGTAGAATGCCATTAATCAAGTCCCTAAGTTGAATCATAAAAACAACAAACAAAAGAAAACAAAAACCAACCACACACACACAACAAAAAAACAAAAACCAAAAACAAACAAAACCAAAAAAGGAAATACTAAATTTCAAATGCAACCTCCAAAATAGCTGAAAAAATATATATATATAACTTGTTGGATTAAGGGTTCCAAATTAAAGTCTAACTGTGTAAAATACAACTGGCTATTACAGTGTTGCCAGCCAGGAGTTCTGGACTACTTGATGGTCTACTCACATGTCCGAAATTTTCTGAAATAGGGGAAACATTTTTGTGCAATTTAGCGTTATTAATTTGCTAAGTAAATCTATTTTTCCGTAAATGGTGATGGTTATGCTCAGTACAGTGTCCAAATTGTGGGACTACATCAAGATTTACAAGAAAGGTATATTCCAAGAACACAAGGAATTTAACATCAGAAAATCTACTAATGCAATTCATCATATTAACGGATTAAAAAGGAAAAACATAGCAACACCCAGTATTTATTTGCTCAAGAACTTGTAATTTGAGCAGGACTTGGTAGAGACGGTCCATCTCTGCTCCACGTAGCTTTGGCTGGAGTGGCTCGATTGGGGCTTGTAGTTCAGCTTCTGAGATAGCTCACTTACAAGCTAGTTGGTACCAGCTATTGTCTAGAAGCTCAGCTGGGAAGTTGAGGGGAGGCTCGGTTCCTTACCACCGGCTGCTTGGACTTCTTTACAGGATGCAGCTGGGTTCCAAGAACAAGTGCTCCAAAAGACTTGGGTGGAAGCTGTAAGGCTTCTTAGGATTTACACTTGGGAGTTCCATAATATCATGTCTACTGCATTCTATTAGTTAGGCAAGTCTCTTAAGCAAGCCTAGATTCAAGGGGAGCAAACTACCTTGCCTGATTTGGAGGTACTGGCTTTTTTTTTTTTAAGATTTTTTTTTTAATGTGGACCATTTTTTAGTCTTTATTGAATTTGTTACAATATCGCTTCTGTTTTATGTTTTGGTTTTTTGGTCGCAAGGCATGTGGGATCTTAGCTCCCCAACCAGGGACTGAACCCACACCCCCTGCGTTGGAAGGCGAAGTCTTAACCACTGGACCACCAGGGAAGTTCTGAGGTACTGGCTTTTATAGGAATTGTACAAGAATACCAGCTGTGTGCACCTGGAGATCATGGGGTCTGTGGGAAAGTATAGTTCCTCCTCTCTCAAGGGACAGATGTTCTCATCAACACTTGTTATTTATCGTCCTTTTTTTTTTCAATTTACCATCTTTTTAAATAATTTTTAAAAAATTATTACAGCCATTCTATTAAGTGTGAAGTGGTATCTCATTAAGGTTTCAGTTAGCATTTCCCTAATGACTAATGATATTGAGCATCTTTTTCTGTGGTTATCAGCCATTTCTATATCTTTTTTGAAAGTCCAAAAGTGTTAGCTTTCTTCATGTGCCTGGAAATCCTTGGCTTTTTGCCCGTTAGTGTAAAGGATTAAAAAGTGAATTAGAAATGGGCATGTGAGTGCAGCCTATCAACTCTGAGCTTCTCTTTAGGTTTATCGGGATAAACTTCATTTGATATTTAGATATTTCCTCATGGCCTTGTTGTATTTCTAAGAGTCTTCTGACACAGACGGGAGGGCAACGTCTGGTTGACTGTTGCAGAAGCTCAGTGCAGCATGCGGGTCTCTGCATTCAGCATTCACTACATGGTCACTTATTCCCCCCGTTTCTGGCACTGTCCCCATGTTCCCTCAACCGTGGATGAATTCCCTTCCCTATCACCCCCGTACAGAGATTCTGTTTTCCTCTCTCCAGAGACAAGCCTCTGGCTTTCTGCCTGGATGGACAGTGGGCAGTTGCCCAGAGGCATGGAAAGCAGGAGGGAATTTTAAAATCTAATCACATGTCAAACACTATTTACCCTGTACTCCTGTTGATAGTTTGACCCCAACACACACCTCCATACACGCACACACATCACACCCATTTCCAGCTGTACCTGGAACTGACGGTTCCTGAACCATCTTAAGGCTCTGGAGCACCTTGTGAATTGTGTTCATTCTCAGCTTCCTCAGCTCTTAGCTCCAGATGCGGTCTTCTGGTCAGTTTACCCTCCACGTTCCACTTTCCACCTTACAAAGTTGTGTTGCTGTTTTCTCCTCTCAACTTGTCACCTTGTTGAGAGTTTTCGACTTCTTAAAGTACACCTTGTCTCTGGTCAAAGGCAAAAACTCCCGGCTAGAAGATAAATAAGCCTGGGGATATGAGGTAAATCAGCCCTGGGGATGTAATGTACAGCATGGTGACTACAGGTAACAACACTGCACTGTGTATTTGAAAGTTGCTAAGAGAGTAGCTCTTAAGAGTTGTCATCACAAGAAAAAAAAATTGTAACTGTGTGAGATCATTGATGTTAACTAAAGTTACTGTACTGATCATTTTGCAATATATACGTATATCAAATCATTATGTTGAACAGCTTAAACTAACACAATGTTATATGTCAACCATTTCAATAAAATTGGGGGGGGGGACATTTGGCTAAAATTTTAGCATGGTTTTGGAAAAGAATGAGATTATATGTATTATTTTATCCCAGTCAGCATCTTAACCTAGAGTCTTAGTAGACACACACACACACACATCAATATATATATACACATATGTATACATTCTTCCAGCTGCTGAACAGTGTTTAAATTTGTTCCCTACTGGAAATGTTAGCCTCTGAAAGCGAGTAAGGAAGACTGACATTATTTCTGTGTCAAAAATAATCTAGTCTGTAGGCTAAGGGGCTATAACTTTCTGATCTATAACCAAGCTTGTAAAACTACTCTGGAATGGCTAACTACTGTATATCCTTTGGTAGTTTAACTTCTGCAGACTTTTAGGTTTATGGGTGTATAAAAGTTTATTGGATGGCATAGCAGTGGATCCTGGAACCAGACTTCATGGGTTTGAAAACAAGAGCTTGGGCAGTGTATTGAATTCGTTTGAGACTTAGTTTGTTCAACTCTAAAAAAAGAAATGATGGGTATTGACTTCATAGGTTTATTGAGAGGATGAAATGAGTTAAAACATATAAAGTCCTTTGAATAGTGCCTGGTATCTAGTAAGTACAATAATTGTTAGGAATTAGAAGTGAAATGCAATTTAAGGTATTAACATTACATTTTTTTAAGTGTGCAAATCCTTAAGATAATTTTATATAGTACTTATGAAATTAGATGGCCTTACCAGTCTTAAAAAAAAGTGACCTTTGAAAAAGTTAATGCTTTGTTTCTTTAACAGGAAAATTCAAAACATAATATAATATTTTTTAGTTTGTACCTACCTTAGACTTCATCCGTTCTGCTAAAACTTAGGAGAAAAATAACCCTTTAAATTTTGTTGTAATTGTACCTACAAAAATTAGAAGTATAAAGCAGCCATTGTGTATGTCAACTTAATAAAGCCAGTATATAATTAAGAGCAAGCTAATCTTCATGTGATAGATAATTCCTTCATTCTCTAGGTGACACGTGGTTTAAAGAATTACCTCTCTTTCGGTAATTAAAGCCAAGCAAATTTTTTGCCTTTCTACTATCAAAATCAACTCCCTTTTATGTCTTGTTGCTTAATTACAGGATATAAGTCTTCCCTGCTGATAAAAATATTTTAGCACTTGAAAACCAGCATTGCACTATCTCTTTTTTCCTAGGTGCTGGTTGAAATCTAGCACGAAGCAAGGGTGACATCTGGTGGTCAGGTAAGTTCATTACATACAATTATGCCCTCGGAATTATTTTTTTATAGCTACATATTTATTGGAGTATAATTGCTTTACAATGTTAGTTTCTGCTGTACAACAATGTGAATAAGCTATGTGTATACATATGTCCCCATATCTCCTCCCTCTTGAGCCTCCCTCTCACCTTCCCTATCCCATCCCTTTAGGTCATCACAAAGGACCGAGCTTATCTCCCTGTGTATGCAGCAGCTTCCCACTAGCTATCTGTTTTACATTTGGTAGTGTATATATGTCAGTGCTACTCTCTCACTACGTCCCAGCCTCCACTTCCCCCAGTGGCCTCAAGTCCATTCTCTATGTCTGCATCTTTATTCTTTCCCTGTCACTAAGTTCATCAGTACCATTTTTCTAGATTCCATATATATGCATTAGCATGCGGTATTTGTCTTTCTCTTTCTGATCTACTTCACTCTGAATGACAGACTCTAGGTCCATCCACCTCACTACAGATAACTCAATTTCTTTTTACGGGTAATATTCCATTGTATATATGTGCCACATCTTCTTTATCCATTCATCTGTCAATGGACATTTAGGTTGTTCCCATGTTCTGGCTATTGTAAATAGTGCTGCAATGAACATTGTGGTGCATGTATTTTTTTGAATTATGGTTTTCTCAGGATATATACCCAGTAGTGGGATTGCTGGGTCACATGGTAGTTCTATTTTTAGTTTTTTAAGGAATCTCCATACTGTTCTCCATAGTGGCTGTACCAATTTACATTCCCACCAACAGCGCAGGAAGTTTCCCTTTTCTCCACACCCTCTCCAGCATTTATTATTTGTAGATGTTTTGATGATGGCCATTCTGGCCAGTGTGAGGTGGTACCTCATTGAGGTTTTGACTTGCATTCCTCTAGTGATTAGTGATGTTGAGCATCTTTTCATGTGTTTGGTGGCCATCTGTATGTCTTCTTTGGAGAAATGTCTGTTTGGGTCTTCCACCCATTTTTGGATTGGGTTGTTTGTTTTTTCGATATTGAGCTGCATCAGCTGCTTGTGTGTTTTGAAGGTTAAGCCCAAACATAGCATGAAATATAGCGTGAAGCAAGAGTGACATCTGGTGGTTATGTAAGTTCATTACATACAATTATGCCCCTGGAATTATTTCATTTAGGTTTTAAGGCTCTATGTTGTGAACTTCAAAAGTTTTTTTGAGGTGAAATTCGTAGAAGATTGCAAAAGTAATAAGGGATTTGTATGCAATGAAAATCAATTAGGGGATATTTTGAATTGCAAAAGCACACCAAAAAAATGGCAACTAGATTTATCGTGTTTCCCTGTTTTTAGGTATCAAAAAAGTATATTGATTGTTCTGAAAATATATGGGGATTTTGTAGAAGATTCCTCCCACAAATCCATTTAAAAGACATCAAAACCAAAAAAAGAAAAGAAGAAATACTACAACTACAAAAAGAAAGTATAAAGATAATATTCTCAACACTGAACTAAGGGGACATGTCTAATATTGCCTATAAACTTCACAAGGCATCAATGAAGACTCACTCAGCTTAGAGCAGGGTAAATGTAAATGCCAGAAGTAAAGCGTAAAGGACAGGGTGGCAGGGCAAGACATGGTAAAAAGAACTTCTTTCGTGTTGTCCAGCTTGGAAGTACTAGAACTGATGACCAGAGCATACTGGGAAAAAGATATGGAACCTAGTCTTTGGAGCCCTTCAGCCCACATTCCAAGGCAGAAGCTAGAAGAGATACCAAGTAGGAGAGGTGATGTCCTTGACCCATCACAAAGCGGAGAAGGGATGGGGAAGATTTCTGGGACCACTATCTCAATCTTGAGTGATAGCGGCAAGTAAAAAAAAGCAGATAAGTGCAGAGATGTAGGTGCAGCCATACACACACACACACACACACACACACACACACACACACGAGAAAACACATGACGACTGTTCCCCAAAGTGGTTCACTCATCCTAAAGATAAGAGACAAACACACTGAAAGTAATACATCCTTACAATTGTTTAGGAAATATTGCTATCTCAATTCATCTCATCTCAGGTACAGGAGTTTTAACAGAATTATGAAGAAAGGGAGAGCAGAAGTAAATTTCTCTGAATATAGTTAACCATAGACATAGCTTCCTCCCTATCCATCTCATGCGGCTACATAAATGAACAGAGAATACAACATTTCGTCTTCTAGCTCTAGTGAAGACTCAAATAGTGCCGAGAGAAATAGGAAAATAAGCCAATAAGAAGCCATAGATGTTATTTGTAGGCAAATAGTAATCCTGAATAAACTATTCTGATTCAAAGTTGAGAAAAAGAGATAATCTTTAATAGTATCTATAAAAGAGAAAAAAGAAATTGAACACCAGCGTCAAAGAGAATACTCTGGACAAATTTACACTTGCAAATAGAAAAAAATTTAAAAAACAATGTTTAATAATGTCATAGAAAAATTGACATAAGAGAATAGAATAAAAACAGAGCAGATTTCAGTATTTTAGGAGGAAGATAATATTGCTGGACCTCAAATTCACTAGAAGCAAAATTTACCCTATAGAGAAATGAACCAATGACATTGAGATATGTTTAAGACACCCACACAATGCAGAGGAAAAAAGGGTAAAGATAATTTAGGGAAAAAGATAATTAGATATAGAAGAAAGACAATAGAAAGCCGAAATACAAATAATTGGTACAAATAAAAAGACAGGCCCTATGGAATACTAACAATTTTTTTAATTTTTCAAAAAATAGAGGCTTACCCAAATCTGCAGATTTAAAGGGATCGTTGTATTACAGATAAAAATTAATTAACTGAAATAAACTGTTCCACAAAATCATGTATAAATGTGATTAATAACTTATTCATTTAACTTAATTATTCAGTTTCCTAACTGCTTTATTAGCAGGAAGTCCAATTATCTCCCCCCTTGAATCTCCATCCTCTTACAGATCTATAGAAGAATTCTCACGGCCATTACAACCTCCAAAAGGTCAAAAGGAGGCTATTCTGGCCACCACATCTATGCAGAACTAGAACTACACAACGATCAGTCCATTCCCATCATTAGCCCCAACTGCAACCCAACAGGTTACTGAAAATCAGTTCATATAAATGAGGGAAATAGCAAATCATCATTAGGCAAGTAGCATAATAATAATGCAGCAGGCGAGAACCATCAATGCATGCCAAAAAGGAGTGGGCCAAACATAATGAGAAATAGGACTGTCTCAGAGAATCCTCCTCCAAGATAATAAATAAATTAATTATAGATTTAATTAATAGATTAATAGGAAATTAATTGAAATAGATGATTAAGAGATTAATTAATTAATTAATTGCAAAGGAAAAACCAAACATCACATTGGAAAAACACTTCCAACATCACTTTAACCAAGTGATCAAGGCTAATGTCATCCCCAGTAATGTGACACAGTGACATCATAGTACCTGAAAGGATGCACTGATATGAACATCTTCACTTCTGTGTGTTTTTTTGCCAAAAATAGGTAGCTTGCATCTAATCATGCATGATAAAATACCAGACAAACCCAACTTGAGGGACATTCTAAAAAAATAACTGACCAGTAAGTGCTCTTCAAAAGTGTCAAGATCCTGAGAGACAAAGCAGGACTCAGGAAACGTGACAGATAGAGGAGGTAAAGGAGGCATGAACTAAATGTAATGTGGGATCCAAAATAGGATACTGGACTAGAAAAAGGACAGTAATGAGAAAACTGAAAACATGTGAATAAGATCTGTAGTTTAGTCAATATTATTGTTTCAATGTTGATTTTCTGGTTTTCATAATTCTATTGTGATTATGCAATCTGCTGTTAACATTAGGGGAAGCTGGGTGAAGGGCAAATGGGAATGCAATAAGTCTAGAATTATTTCAAAATAGAAAGGTTTTTTTGAGTCCATATAATTAATTTAATCCTGACAGAGATCCCTGTCAGGGGCGCACTGTCCTTTGAAAGGGGGTGATCCTCCGTGCCGTCCCAGCCCCATTTGTCCCACCCTTGGGCTCCCTGGAGAGTAGCTTTTCGTGCTTAACTCTTTCCATTTTTTATACACAGGCACATCTCAGAGTCTCTGTTGGGCCAGAAGTTCTGAGGTGGGACTGGTCGCCTCCGCACGATGTTGAAACTCTGTCTGCCTTTCACCACAGAGGATAATCCACAGAGCAGAGTTTTTATTTTTAATTCTTAAAAAACATGATAGGTCAGATTATTACCTTTTCCCTAAGCTATTCTCCCACTACCTCATTGGCCCCAGATGTAGCAGACATAATTGGTCCTCATCCCACATCCCCTGACCCCATGCGTCCAGTGCACCTGCTATATGTAGTTTCCAGTGTGCTGAGGTTCTCACCTCCAGTGTCTCTTCACTTCTTTGCTTGAGAGGAGTGAAGAGGCACTGAGGGATCTTAGTCCTGGCCAGCAAGTATAACCTGCAATGGTGGGAGGGGGAGGAATTGCTTTGTGGAGACAAGACAGTGAACTTGCTAACCTAAATCCAGCTGGATTAGGGTCAATGATCATGAGTTTGCAGTGAGGGCAGTCTTCTCTGTTGTGTGACTTCCATCATCAGTGCCCAGCTGCACGGGTGCTGACATGAACAGCAGACAGTGGGGTTTATCCAGGGTAAGATTTTGCCAGACATGGGACAAAAGATAAAAGAGCATAGTAATTTAGAGAACGGGCAAAGGCAATGTTGAAATGATAAACCTTTTAATTTAAGCTGGAAAAAAGAGAAGTATAAAAAAATTGGCTGGCAGACAGGGAGAAAGTAGAGAGACCAATGAATTAGTATATTTTTACAAATTTTCATCTTTACGCAGATTTCCTACATTTGCTGCATGAACGAACGACTCTTTTAAAAGAGTGAGCCTTTTATTTTATTCATTATACTTTATACATGTTATATATTCTTGTATGTGTTTAATTTTAATTATCAAAAATTTTACGTAAAAAGAGAATGCAGAGGTGAAAATACAAAATCTATTTCTGTTACAAATCTCTTGACTAGGTAGATTATGTAGTCAAACCTTCTAGTTTACAAATGATGCAACCCATGCTTTATTTCTCAAACAGAGAATTTCTTTTTCTTCTGAAAAAATAATCATCCTTATTTGGTAATGGATTAGAAGTACTGTATCTTCAGGTGCCTGTTCTCAGGGCGCTTCCACTCGAGGCAAGAATTTAGTTGCAGGTAGAACAGATAAAATGAACGTGATATCCCTTTAGGGAGGCTTGCTGACCACAACAGGTCACCATACTCTAAGGTCCTCTCCTCACCATGTCAAGTACGACCTGGCTCATGTTAACAAAGTCTCCTGCTCTGGTCTGTCCAGCAAGGCCAGGTGGAGTTACATGACAGTTCAGGTGATGATCAAAATGGCTGCAACAGCTTGGCACAACCCTGGGCCACAGGAGAAAACTTCATAGAGATTCTGCAGACGCCCTGTGTGCAGATGACCTCGCTGCTGCCAACGCAGCACCTGTCAAGAGAGCCGGGAAAGACGGCGGCTGCTCCTGGACGTGCGGATTTAGCGTCACGTTTAAGTCTGACGCGCGTCCTCTGCTGCCATCTAGTGATCATTAGTGGAAACGCAGACGTCAAAACTCCGTGAAAGACTGCAGGACAGTAACCTGGTTCCGAGTTAGAGCTGGCCCAAAGAGAAGTCAGGGCGCGATCTGGAAAACAGAAGTGAAGCTGCAGTCAGTGCTCTCTGAAGGCCACCGTGATTAGAGGCCGTGTGAGAGACGGACACAGACGTGCCGGCGGGTTTCGGTTTGTACTCCGTCTTTCTGACCTCAGCTGTTCCCGACAGCTGGCTGTTCTGACCAACAGCAGAGCAACCCCAGGCCCGCCACCAGATGCAGCCAAGAGGCGGGAACGGCCTTCCATAGACGTTGACGCCAGCCCTCAGGGTCCCGGGCTAGCAGTGGACGTGCCTGGCTGCCCCCACGCTCGGGCTTGTCCACCTGTGCCCGTGCTCCAACGGCTGCTCTTTCCCTGACCCTCCGACTCCTTTTTCCAAGCTACTGCCCCAGCCCTTCTCCCAGTAGTGTACTATCCAATTCCTATAATAAACCCTCATTCCATATACTCACAGTGGCTCTACTTCCCTTGAATGAACTTCACTGAAACACTCCCTCTGCAATAAGCCATGACTGCAAAATGGAAGCCCTGCGCCCCATCTGCTTCCCTGGATAACTCGGCGCCAAACGCAAATCTCAGGAGGTTGCATCTCATTGGTGGAATCTAATTCATGTTTGCGTTCCTGCAAATAAGGTAAGCGGGAAGTGTGTGTTGTTTGTTTTGTTTTTAAGTATTAAAATGTGAAGATGATGTTTGCCGGTGTCCTGTTTGAAAGAGATGACATCCTTAAACTGTCAGCTGTTATTTAAGATGTGGGTAGGGTTTTGAGCAAGCGGAGAGCAGTCGCAGTCCCAGGGCCTGAGGAATAAGGAAAAGGAGCAGATAATACAACCAGATAGGGGTGTGGAGGGGGAGTCTGACAGGAGCTTTACATATTACAGTACATTTAGAAAAATCTAACATTTTGCAAAGGTCATTTCTTCAATACTTTCTTTCTCCAATATTTCTTTTTCTACCCTCTGAAGTAGTTTATCTTAATTATGGAAGGCACTGCAGGATTAGTTATTTTAAAAACATGGACGCAACCTAAATGTCCATCAACAGATGAATGGATAAAAAAGATGTGGTACATATATACAATGGAATATTACTCAGCTGTAAAAAAAGCAATGAAACTGGGACGTTTGTAGAGACATGGCTGGACCTAGAGACTGTCATACAAAGTGAAGTGAGTCAGAAAGAGAAAAACAAATACCGTATATTAACACATATATGCGGAATATAGAAAAAATGGTACGAATCCACTGGTTTGTAAGGCGGAAATAGAGACACAGATGTAGAGAACAAACATGGACACCAAGTGGGGAAAGCAGGGAGGGTTGGGGGGGAATAAATTGGGAGATTGGGATACCAAATTGTACACTCTAAATATAGGCAGTTTATTGTATGTTAAAATAAAATAAAAAAAATTAAAAAAAAATTTCATGAGACCCACCCACCCTTCCTCCTCCCCTCCTTCCTTAACTTCCTTCCTTCCTTCCTTTCTTTTTCTTTCTTTGTCTCTCTCTTTCTTTCTTCTCTTACCTAAAGTAATTACTTTTGTGAAGTTTTTTCTCTTGTCATGTCAACTCTAATTCCTCTCACCCTTTCAGCAGGCTAGCCTAAAAAATTCAGATTACTCTAATCCATATTCTCAAATATCTCAGAAGATTTTTACATAAATTTAGTCATTTTCTCCACTAAAATTATTCTCTTTGTGTCATCTATATTTCTTTATTTTGGACTTGGCACTTTTAATTTTCTTTTCTCAAATGTTTTTATGGAGCTTATTTTCTCCCACAAATATTCTTATTCCCTCATAGTCTTAAAGACCTGACTCTGCTTTTAAATAACTTCTACCATTTTCTTCATTTCTTCACTTTGTGAAGATTTTGGGAGTTCTGGAAAAATTTTAAGGAGAACTTAAGAAACAAGTTATTCTTTCTTTGTGAACTTTAGATTCCTAAAGACCTTAGTGGATTTTTCTAAATGAGACGCTTCAAAGTAATTTGATTTTTTTTCTTTCTCCCTGTTTTCTTTCTTGACAGCCTGACCTTAAAGACAGAAGCTGAAAATTCCAAATGAGACTCTGGGAAATACTTGAGGAGGCTATCCCTATATCTACTTCTTTCTCTTCTACTTAATAGAGGTTTTTCCCTGCTCTGGGCTAGAAAGGGTTTTTTTGTGTTTTTTGTTTTTGTTTTTAATGAAGCTTTTCCTCCTCCTAGTACCCTAGTTTTAAAAGTGAAGATGTATTTCTTAAACATGAAAAATTTCTGGAGCTCATTTCTTCTCTTTCACCTTTAACAGTCTCTGACTTTTTGTAAGACATCTGCTTCAGAAAATCTTAAAGGCACTGGGGAATTAATTATTGAGGAAGTTTTGCATGAAGCTGTGGGCTTCCTGTGTGCTTCCAATACCTGGTTCTTTCTGAAAGCCTCAGAACATGAGATGGTGTTCTCTGATGAAGAATGACATCATATAGCAAGTGTTGACTCAGGCTGGTGCTGCCTTGTGGTTGTGAAATTGAAGTGTAGATGAAGGAATACGGTTTTGAGAGTCAGAATACAGAGTTCAAGTTTTTTGTCACTACTACTACTGCATTTCTTCTTGGCCTTTCTCAGCCTCATTTCCTTTATCTGCTAAAGAGGGAAATCAGATCTACTACCAAAGCGTTGTTGGGAGAGTTAGATTTGATAATTTACATAAAAGTGCCAAACATGACTTGGCACATAGGGAGGCATTCAGAGGAGAAGCAGCCAAGTCCTGGTATCCAAGAAAGCTGGCCAGGGGGTTGGGCTGTTAATTGGTAGGAATAGAGAATACCAAACAAGCCTCACTCTTTGATTATATCCTCGACTATGCCTTTGTTTTGTTTTGTTTTTTCCTTTGGCTGCATTGGGTCTTCGTTGCTGCATGTGGGCTTTCTCTAGTTGCAGTGAGCAGCAGCTACTCTTTGTTGCAGTGTGCACGAGCTTCTCATTGCAGTGGCTTCTCTTGTTGCAGAGCATGGGCTCTACGTGCACGGGCTTCACTAGTTGTAGCACATGGGCTCAGTAGTTGTGGCTCATGGGCTCTAGAGTGCAGGCTCAGTAGTTGTGGCACACAGGCTTAGTTGCTCCGCAGCATGTGGGATCTTCCCGGACCAGGGATCAAACTTGTGTCCCCTGCATTGGCAGGCGGATTCGTAACCACTGGTCCACCAAGGACGTCCTTATTCTTGATCATGCCTTTAACAGTCTTACTGTGTGCTTTCCCTAATATGGTGGTTTCAATCCTGGCTACACATTAGGGTCACTTAGGGAACCTTAAAAAACATGAAAGGAGAGGGAGCAGTGAGGAATGAAATCAGATTCTTCGGAGGGGGCAGGCAAAGATACTTGTTTTTCCAGTGGCTCTAATGTGTAAGTCATGATTGAGAATCACTGACCTAAGTAATTGTATACTAAGGAAAGTTATCACCGTAACTTGTGAAATCTAGTCCCCCTAAAACCAAGTTTCCTGCCACCTTTATGATTAACTTCTTAATCCCAGACTTTATTCCACGTCTTGTGCCAGCCCTAGTCCCCTCCAGAGTGAGGAGTATCAAAGAAAATTGGGACTGAAACTGAGCAGAACCCTGCAGGGCCTTCCCCGCTACAAAAGCCTCTCTCTGGGTCCCCTGTTTCCTGTTTGTAGGAAGAAGGCTGTGGTCTCCTAGGCCTTCTCTGAGTTCCAAAGAGCAGGCACAAGCAGTTACTAGTCAGGGAAGTGAGGGCATGCAGAAATGAAGGAAGAACAGTCAGGAAACAATAGTTCAGTTGTAAAGCAGAGTCCTAATTCCTCCTCAAGGGATAAACACACTATTCTGACACATACCTTTGAGTTGTTCTACAGGAACTAAGAACCCCCACCCAGGCGGAGGATGGTGACTGCATGCTGACCACAAACACGGAGACCCCAGACTGGTTGGAACTAGAAGGCCGATGATTCAGATTCCTGAAACACCACCCTGTTACCTCACCACCAACCAATCAGAAGAAAGTCACACACCTTGCAGCCTTTAAAATGTTGCCTTTAAAAACCTTTCGCTGAAAGCCATTGGGGAACTCTGGTCTTTTGAGCATGAACTGCGCTTACTCCTTGCTTGGCACCCTGCAAATAAATGCCATCCTTTCCTTCACCACAACCCGGTGTCAGTAAAGGCGGGCAAGCAGACCCAAGTTTGGTTTGGTAGCACTTTAAGAACAACTCTCCAACCATTAACAAAAAGACATGCGATAGATTCAGAGAAAATATTTGCAAAACATAAATCTGATAAAGGACGGCTATCCAAAATTTACAAAGAACTTTTTACCCGGCAAGGGTTTACTGCCTGACACCCACAGAAGCCAGTACTATGTCACTGGCTTTTCAGAAAAGAAAAAGCTTTATTGCAAGGTCAGCCTGCAAGGAGACAGGAGACTCTCACATCTATCTTCCTGATCCAGGATTCAGGGTGAAATTTAAGTGGTTATGGGGAACAGTATGTGGAAATGCTGGTAGGGCAGGTTTCAGTTGAGGGCTTTGGAACTTGCCCACTTATGGTAAGATATGATAAAGAGGCTTTAGCTCTGGATCTTCCTGGACAGTTCCAGGGTTCCAGTGTTCAGGTTCCAGTCATGTCCTGGTCCTTCGGTTCTGTCACGGGGTGGGGGTGGGGGTGGGGGAGAAACTTTGAGGTCAAAGTTTTCTCCCCTGCTTAGGCTCACCTGAATGACTTGCGGTTTTGTTCTGTCATCTCTGAAAAACAAGTGTCTTGTAATCAACAGAGTAGATCCAGTTTGGGCTGATCCTGTGATTACAAAATCTTACATTTCAGTAATAAGGCAAACAACTCAGTTTAAAAGTAGACAAAAGATATGATCAGATAATTTGTATTAATCATTTTATGTATTTGTTTAAAAAAATTTTAGAGTATAGTTGATTTACAATGTTGTATTAGTTTCAGTTGTACAGTAAAGTGAACCAGTTATATATATACGTATATCTGAGGCAGGAGGTAGATGAGCCCCAGGCTGCACAGCTGGAGTTTGTCCCCAGTGGATAGATACCCCAAGATGAAAAGGAGGAGGAACTGAGCCCTGCCCAGAGAAGAGATCCCACATTTCTCTTTCTTGAGGTCAAGGAGACCTTCCTGACTACTCATGCACCGATAGGATCCTTGAAGGTCAAAAACGGAGGGGGCGCCACCCCACAGTAGGTGAGGTCAAGCTACCCATAGCCCTCTTTGCTAGAATCCGTCTTGGCTGAGAGATCCACACACACGGGAGGACGCTGAGACATATCAAATATGCACTCAGAACCAGACAAAGCAAGATGAATGGCCAGAGGAAACCCAGAAGAAGTGCCCCACGTAAGTGATTCAAACGACCACAAGGGCAAGACCCCGCTCTGAGCCTGCCCGTGTGTCTATCCACATGCACTCTTTTTCTTCCTAATAAACACTTTCCTTGTTTCACTACCCTCCGTCTTTGTGGGAATTAATTT
Organism: Hippopotamus amphibius kiboko; assembly: GCF_030028045.1. Classification (NCBI taxonomy): domain Eukaryota; kingdom Metazoa; phylum Chordata; class Mammalia; order Artiodactyla; family Hippopotamidae; genus Hippopotamus; species Hippopotamus amphibius. Next base: position 189,095,213 of record NC_080186.1, read on the forward strand.
CTGCAAGGCCATATGGGCCAGGGCCTTGTCACTGGCTGCTGGTCTAGTGGTTAGGATTCCGTGCTCTCACTGCCACAGCCTGCTTCTGGCCGGGAACAGAAATTCTGCTTCAGGCTTCTGTAGGCCAAGGCCACCCGAGGTCATATTCACTCTTTTTAATGCATTAATCATTGCTTTTTATTTTTTTTATTATTTTTATATTTTATAGTGGTTTGACATCTTACAAAGCTTGCTGGCTGGGGAGAGACTGCCCCTCCCAGGGATAGCCAATTCTTAGAGATAGCAAAGACTGGGCTGAGAGCACATCTTTTATAGACAAACCAACCAACCCCAAATTTGTAACCCCAACCATTTCCTTGTCTTACTTTCACACACCAAGCCAGTATTTTCATGCCTTACATCATCCTAGGGCCAGGTACCAGACATGTAGAGACCATCCTATAGCCCAGATCCTACTGAAATTACTTAAACTAGCTTATCCTCAAATTTTTTTGCCCATGTAAACCCCAATAAAGCTATTTCCTCTTGGGACTTCCTAAGTGGTGCAGTGGTTAAGAATCCACCTGCCAATGCAGGGGACACAGGTTCGATCCCTGCTCCAGGAAGATCCCACATGCCACAAAGCAACTGAGCCCATGTGCCACAACTATTGAGCCTGCTCTCTAGAGCCCATGAGCCACAACTGTCGAGCCTGTGTGCCACAACTACTGAAGCCTGGGCGCCTAGAGTCCATGCTTTACATGCAATAAGAGAAGCCACTGGAATGAGGCGCCTGCACACCACAATGAAGAGTAGACTCCCCCGCTCACCACAAGTAGAGAAAGCCTGTGTGCAGCATCGAAGACCCAACGCAGCCAAAAAATAAATAAATAAAAATTTTTTAAAAAAAGAGCTGCTTCCTCTTCACTTTCCTCTTATTCAATCTCAAATGGAGGGGAGGGAAAAGGGGATAGATTTAGTGGGTAGAGCTAGGGCTGCTCTTTGGGAAAATTGCAAAGTAGATGTGTGTGTTTGGATTCCTCAGCAACCTTTTTGCGCTGTCCCTCAAATTTCCCAAGGCTGCCCACCTCTCCCTGTCCTCTTTGTGTTTTTTTTTGGCTGCGTTGGATCTTCATTGCTGTGCACGGGCTTTCTCTAGTTGTGGCGAGTGGGGACTACTCTTCGTTGCGGTGCTGGGGCTTCTCATTGCGATGGCTTCTCTTGTTGCAGAGCATGGGCTCTAGGCGTGTGGGCTTCAGTAGTTGCAGCAGGCGGGCTTGGGCTTGGTAGTAGTGGCACACAGGCTTTCTTGCTCTGCGGCATGTGGGATCTTCCCAAACCAGGGATCGAACCCACATACCCTGCATTGGCAGGCAGATTCTTAATCACTGTGCAACCAGGGAAGTCCCTCCCTATCCTCTTATTTTCCCTGCAAGGACCAAGTGCCCCTCTCAGTTCTCTGTGGCAATTGTCTTCAAACATATTTGTTCACTTATCTCCTAAAATGAGTATGAAAATGTGTACCCTACTGCTAATTTTTAAAGTCACTAAAATTTTATCATACGTTTAAACAAGGTTATTTCTTGTTAATAGAGGATACAAAATATTATATATTTTATAAGATGAAATAGGATGATTGATTATAATTGGAATCAATCTTTCAAGATAAAATTTGTTGGAATAGGTCTCAACTACCTTGCTGAATAAGCGTAGCCCACTAAAGAAATGATGTTGTATTTTTTTCTGTGGGTTTTATCCAATGTATGTCAACATTTTGGTAGCCTCACAAACCATTCCATTTTCATTTAAAGGAATAAGCATCATTATCTATGCTTCCTACCCTGTTGTGAATTTAGTGTGACAATATGGGCCAAACACCCTATTTCTCAGGCCAAACTTCACCTTTAACAGGAATGTATGTAAGATCCTATGCCTCAATTAATCATTGCAGGAGGGTTCCTTGAACAAAATACTTTGATAATTGTTTGGCTCCTGAGAGATGTTTACATCCCAGAGGCAAGCCCTGTGGTGAGATTTGGAATAGGAATGGGAGACATACCACTGGGGATGCAAACATTTCAAGTAGATCACTTTTAGGGAAAGATACATAAGAAGTTGACATCACTTAAAACTATTCATGTAAGTGCATATTTTGGGAAGTTTTCAAGTATCACTGTGAATGTGCATACCTATTCCTACCTTTTAAAACTAAACTCTATTTTAAACTTTATATTAATGGACTAAAAGGATTCATCCTGTTTAAAGAAACTTTAAGTATCATGGAGCTGGTAGTAAAAGTATTTTGGAGGTGCTAGTACTTGTCCATTGCCCTGGAAATTACTCATTGATGTCATAACCCTTTGCCTGCAAGTAAGATCCACTCTGGTTTTAGATTCTTAAGAAAAACCCACATTTAAAGCTTTATGTCTGGATATATTTTCTATTTTATTTCTGAGCTATTAAAATACAGGTGTCTTTTTCAGATTACTGACAAAAGTTATTTTTTCCTTCTCTATTTTACATATAATTTTATTTCTTTCTGACCATAAAGACTTAAGATTATATTCACTTATGATTTCAGTACATTTTCATGTATATGTTTGTCTTTTTTAAATTTCAGTTTTGTTAGAGTATTGCTGATTTACAATGTTGTGTATTTGCCTTAAATATATAAATGACAAAGGGAGATCAACTTGATGATGGGTGATGCCTTAGGGGGCCAGGACAGGGAAGAGGGAGGGAGTCGCGGGAGGGAGGGGACATGGGGATATATGTATAAATACAGCTGATTCACTTTGGTGTACCTCAAAAACTGGTACAAGAGTGTAAAGCGAATATATTCCAATAAAGAGCTTAAAAAACATATATATATATATAAATGAATGCATTACTTGAGAGATTTCAAATGGGATTAATTTTTTTCCTTCTACTACAAGTTCTCACTTCTTCATTCAGTAGCCTAGAAATAAAGACCCAACTTTATAGCAATTATGGTTTAGACAGATGTCAGCAAACTATAACCGATGGGCCACATTGGGCCTAATGCATGTTTTGTATGCCTCGTGAGCTAAGAATGGTTTTTACATTTTTAAGTTGTTGAAAAAATCAGAAGAAAAATAATACTGGGTTGCCCAAAAAAGTTTGTTTGGTTTTTTCCGTAAGATGGCTCTAGTAGCACTTAGTTGTCTTTAACTTCATTGGAAACAATTTTGTTAGATTGTATTCTGACAGCTATTATGTTAGCATACATTTTACAAAAACATCAAAACTGGTGAATTTTTGTGTAGCCATTTTAATATTGAAGATGCAAGGGAAAAAAGCAAAATTTTTGGTGTATTATGCTTGAATATGCTTCGGCATAATATGCCTGAAATAACAGTAGTTCTACAAAGGTAAAAACGCAACTGAAAGGCAAAACAAGATTTGTGTAGTGTATGGAGAAGGTGCCATGACTGATAGAACGTGTCAAAATGTGAAGTTTTGTGCTAGAGATTTCTCACTGGATGATGCTCCACAGTCAGGTAGACCAGTTGAAGTTGACAGCGATCAAATCGAGACATTCATTGAGAATAATCAGCGCTATACCACGCAGGAGATAGTCAACATACTCAAAATATCCAAGTCAAGCGCTGGAAATCATTTGTACCAGCTGAGCTATGTTAATCGCTTTGATATTTGGGTTCCACATAAGTTAAGCGAAAAAAAACTTTCTTGACCGTCTTTCTGCATGCAATTCTCTAGTTAAACGTAATGAAAATGTTCCGCTTTTAAAACAAATTGTGACGGACGATGAAAAGTGTATACTCTACAATGATGTGGAATGGAAGAGATTGTGGGCCACTCGAAATGAACCACCACCAATCACACCAAATGCTGGTCTTCATCCAAAGAAGGTGATGTTGTGTATACTGTGGGATTGGAAGGGAGTCCTCTATTATGAGCTCCTTCTGCAAAACCAAATTATTAATTCCAACAAGTACTGCTTCCAATTAAACCAGCTAAAAGCAGCACTCTATGAAAAGCATCTGCAATTAGTCAACTGAAGATGCATAATCTTCCATCAAGATAATGCAAGACTGCATGTTTCTTTGATGACCAGGCAAAAACTGTTACAGCTTGGCTGGGAAGTTCTGATTCACCCGCCGTATTCATCAAACATTGCACCTTCGGATTTCCATTTATTTCCGTCTTTACAAAATTCTCTTAATGGAAAAAATTTCAATTCCCCGGAAGACTGTAAAAGGCACCTGGAACAGTTCTTTGCTCAAAAAGATTAAAATTTTGGGGGAGACAGAATTATGAAGTTGCCTGAAAAATGGCAGAAGGTAGTGGAACAAAATGGTGAATATGTTGTTCAATAAAGTTCTTGGTGAAAACGAGTCTTTTGTTTTTGCTTAAAAACTGAAGGAACTTTTTGGCCAACCCAATATTTTGTGACAGAAAAATTACATGAAATTCAAATTTCGGTGTCCATGAATAACGTTTTATTGGAACACTGTCATATTCTTTTGGCCACAGTTGCTTATGCACTACAATGGCAAGGTTGAGTAGTTGCAACAAAAACTGCATAAACTGAAATGTCGAAAATATTTGCTGTTTGGTCCTGTACAGATGTTTGCGATCTCTGCGTCAATTATCATACGTTTAAGAGTATGCTCCAGGGTCAAAATAAAGTAGTGTACAGACTGAGTTGACTTTTCACATTGTTTTTGAAAAACCAGAAAGACACAATTTGAAATAGAATTCTGTCCAAGGGTTTTCCAAAGTCATTATCATGGTCAAGAAGGTCATTCTTGATATTCCCCTTCCCTACCTCTATAACTTCGGCTACACTCTGTCTTCGGTCACTCTGATTCACTTACACTGGCTCTTTGCTATCTCAGGGCCTTTGCACTTATTTGAGTCTCCCCAACCCGCACATACACACCCACAGATATCAGCATAACCTACTTGCTCAATGCATTTTTCACTCTGTTCAAATGTTACCTCACCAAGAGGCTTTCCTTAACCATCTTATCTAAAATAACCCCCAGCCCCCAACGCACATACTCTAAAATCCCCTGAGAGCAGGTACTTTAAGACAGTTTTATTCAACACTGTATCTTAGAAGTGAGTGGCTCAGAGTAGATGCTCAAGAGTATTTGTTGATCAAATGAATATACGATCCCCAGACATGGTTATGGGTGAGTTACTACATCAAAGAGAGATTCATATCTAAGATGCTGCAAGTGCCATTAACAAAACATATGCATGCACACAGGGACTATCCTGCTTCATTAATGAAAGGACTTACGGCAGAAAAAAAGAAGAAAAGAAAAGAAAAAAAGGTATAACACCTGGGAAATCAAGACTCTGGCGGATAAAACTGAACCGCTGCGGACCAGACTTCGTGAACCTGCGCTGGCTGTGGACACTCGGAAGCTAGTCGCAGAGCCAGTCGTAAACCAAAGAGGAGGCGCCAGCGAGCTGGGCTGGAGCGGGACAGCAGTGATGACGAACCTGCAGGCTGTGTGTTAGGGCCTCTCGTAATTGTCCATTGGCCATTTAAGTGGTCTGTGGTGCGGACTTTTTTTTACACGTAAGAATATTGGCTCCCAGGGAAGTAATTTGCCTAATTTCACTTTCCTATGCGACTGAGCTAGTGGGTTCTGTAAGTCTTAGGATTATCAAATGGAAAACCAATACGTGGTTGGTGTTTTGCAATATGAAAATATGCCTTATTGGAATTCTTCGAAGTAGAAAATGCCGACAAAGTTTTCCCTAACAATTCGCTGTGGGAAATAAGACAGGGAAATGGGTGGGATATGTCCAAAACCGAAAGTTGGCCTGAAGATAGAATGCAAATGGAGGCGATTGATGGGAAGTGAGAAGAGCTGATTTCTTAAGGATTAGTAGTAGAATCTGCCTTATTTAGCATCTTTATAAATGATCTGGAGGAGGTTGTATCAGAGAATTATTGGATTTAAATTGACTTCTCCGTTGTTTAGCAGGAAGGGTTTAGATAAGAGATAGGAGTCATTGACGTGTTCATGACTTCTATCTCCACCTGAGGGATTTGAATAGCTGATTTGGGGCCGATAAAATGTACTCTTACCACCTAAAAGAGGGGTGTGTGTGTGTGTGTGTGTGTGTGTGTGTGTGTGTTCATGCCCCGCATTGGGAGTCGAGGGGAAGTACCCACTGACTGAAGTACTGACTGAAGGTGGAATATGAATTGGAATTTTGGAAGACAAGGAGGCTGAATCAGTTTTGGGTTTGAAAAGTAATATTTTTCTAGGAGGTAACTGAAACCTCCCCTAAGAAATTCTGACACCACCACCAACAGCCACCATAAAACAACCAAAAAACCTTTCCCTACTCTCATGTAAAAGAGTGGGGTTGATGTAGTTGCAGTACTGTGTATTTTTCTGATAGTTACTAGTGAAAACAGGACTTTTGAAGGGCGAAACTCACTGGAAAGGTATGGGTAGGTGAATGCTGAAAGATCATGAAAATACTAGGTTGAGAAGAAAGAGGAAAATAGGATATAGGATGAGAAGAGTGATTTTTGTCTGGTCTTTTTTTTTGTCAGTCAAGACCTGCTAAGGCTTGCATGTCTATTGCAGGTTTCCCTGGGAGTAACTGAAGACTTTACATAACCTGGATTCAAATTACCTTTCCAAAATCATCTTTCCTTCCAGCCTGAGACCAGCACCACACAGCACTGAAGTGCACCTAACACATGTTAATTGCTGCCCTATTCTGTGAAGCCTTCCCAAAAGACCTCTCCCCGTCCTGCATCGGAATTAGCTGATTCTTTTTACTGACCTTCCAAAGGACTTGTCTTACTCCTGCCCTCAGCACTTCTTTTATTGCCTCATTTCCTGGCTAATTGTTTATTCCTCCCCACCCCCTATCGTTAGCTCCTTAAATGAGGGCATCATCTTACCTCCAACTTCAGAATTTGCTGTGAATCTTCTTAGGATTTCTACCAGATATCTAAAGAGAGTAAGCATATTTTTAATGTTTTTCTAAGATATAACCGATTTCTTACAAGGTTTGAGGAGCACAAGGACTTAAGCGACGGTGTATATTGTTTGTGATACCGAGGGTGAGTCATTAGTTCCTGTCAGAGGACAGTGATTATAAAGTGATAAAAATGTGTTGTCCTGTGCGTTGACATATACCTTTGATACTTCCCCAAAATGTTCTTAGAAACTCAGTTCGGAGAAAGGAAAATGAGAACTTGGATTCTAGCTGTTTGGAGACAGTAAATGATAAAAGTGGGGATTAAAGAGATGATAAGGTGAACACAAATTTTTATTGATTTTTTTCTCTCAAAAATGAGAATAATAAGAACCTTTTCCAAGATACCACCTGTCACCACATGACTTCTTTCTTTTCTTGTATTTTCTTAATTAACAGAAATCAATTACATAATTTTCCTCACAGAGTTTTTCTCTAAACCATTGTTAAAAAAAACTTCAAGACAGTCAGGCAGGCTTTATTCCGTGTCATTGTGTTAGGTGTAGGGACCGTTGCATTGGGATTTTACAGTGGGGGAGAGAGATTGGTCTTAAATATGAAGACATCATGGGCAAGGGGGAAATTTATAGCCAAGGAGCAGGCTGAGGAGTCAGTGGGTGGGAAATTACTAGGAGAAAACATCAGGGGTCAGGAGGATTCTGGCAAAAACTGACCTAACAGGATTCTTGCTGAAGACAGGCCAGGGTAAACAGACGTCACCTGGGTGGGTGGGTGGGTGGGGGATGGCAGGGGATGGTGGAGGAAATGAGCAACCTGAGCAGATATCCAGGGTGATCAGATATCTAGTGAAGGGCTCTGTTAAAGTGACTTAGCAGGGTTTTTGCTAAAATTAGATTTTACGGGGAAGTTCATGGATAGACCTAGGAAAAGCTTCAGGAGTCTGACTAACGTTTGGTCAAGCAAAGGATCTTTGTCATCAATATTTGCGGGAGAAAACATTTCAATAACCTAAAATAGACATGTGTAGTAAGTTTCAATAAATTCCACATGTTAAAAATTGCATGAGATGGAAGAAATGTGAAAATAAAAATAACAGTAAAGACTGTAACATTAGCACTTTAACTATTTCAACTCTCCTTACTAAAAATAATAAACATTACCTAATTTAAATGATCTAAATCACTGCACTGAAGTATCTACTTTTGTTTTAAGTAAATAAAGGACTTCCTAACAATGCTCCCACTTTTTGCAAAATGGAAAATATATTACTCACAACATTTTGTCACAAGTTGACTTACATAAGATGATTTTAAATGACCAGAACTTAGCCATTTACCCAATGATTACTGTCTCCTTCGAAAAACAGTTACAAATTTCTAGACGTACAAGACCCACCTGCATATCCAGGCTGCTGCGGACCCCCTCTTCACGTCCCTGATCCCCGGTGCTCATAGGACCTTTGCTCTGAGCTTGTCTATGAAGTCAGAAATTCTGCGGATCAAGAACAGCCAGAGTTGGGCTGCCCAAGTGTTTGTCCCACGTCAAAAACTTGTTCCCTATAAATTGTCTACAGAATGTTTGCTTTACTTTGATATTCATTAAAGACACCTTCAGTTAGTGATCTCATTTAGGACAAGAAGCATCTTTACTGTTGTTACTGTTAGTATACCCACACCTTTGCACAGATAAGGTGTAAAGGGCTGATAGCTTCTTCTTATAAATTACTATGATTAGTGCTTTTTCTCAGAGTCCGTGGAGATGAAGTAGATGGAGCCAGAGGTGAACTGACTTGTGATGAGGGAGGGGAAAGAGAGAGAAGGGAAGGGTGGGTCTCACTGGGCTGCCTTTCTGAGGATGGAGGGAAGGGGCGTGCTGAGAGGTGGGAGAAAATTGTGACAGGAAAAATTGTGGAAGACTGAAAAATGGGAAAGAAGATTACTGGGTGTTCTATGGAAGGTTAGTTGTTATCCAGCCCAAGTTCCCTGGTTATCCACATCTTTCATTGTCTCGGAGCTAACTTATCAGTGTTAGCTGCTGGAAACAGAGAGTAATATGGTGGGCTTCAGGACACGCTGTCCCCAAAATATGGCCCCTTGGAATACTGAATATTTGAAGCTGCGCGGGTTTGAGAAAACAATAGAAGCAGGAAGGTGTCTCTGACCTCCCTTTCCCTCCCCACCCTCTGCCCTCCTCCCCTGAAGCAGTCATAAGACCCTCATGTGAAAGATGCCCTTCTCATACCCAGAAAAAAGGGTCACCCTTATCTCCAAGATGAAAGAACACCAAGAAGAATCCATGAAGGCCTTGTTCAATTTCTCCAGTTTACTACACTTACCTCATACCCTTTGTCTTACCGTCTTTCTCCATGACTGTCCACACTTTATCAGACCTAACAAGCAGGTTTCACTGTTTCTTTATGTCTTCATTTTCTTATGCAGGCTCTCATGTCAGGTAAAACTTAGATAAACTCATATGCTTCTCTCCTGTTCATCTGTCTTCGTTGGTTTAATTTTCAGACCTAGCCAAGAACTCTAAGAGTGTCAAGGAAAACGTTCTCGTCTCCCACAAATACAAATAATTCTTGTCCGTAGAAACACAAATAGATTTTTGCTAGTGGGGATGTACCTGATTCTTGTCCTGGGAGTATTGATCACTTTGGCATCTGTCACCAAATTTATTTCAGCCTATTTGATTGCCTGTCTCTTTATCTGCTCTTCTGGCCTGTTTTTGACAGCTATGATTTTCCTTTTTAAAAAATTAAAATTTTAACAATTTAAAACACCATCCTCCAACGTGCCCCGTTGCTTCACCTGACGGAGCCAGGGGACGTGCACGGTGGAGCAGTGCACCTCAGAGGCAGCCCCAGCACCTCAGCTGCAGCTCCCAGAGGTGAATACCAAGCAATACCAGAACTTTAATTTTGTTGACCTTTCCCTTCATCACACAAACTCGTATAGATCACTGAGTTCTTCTGTTTCTTTGTTTAATCTTGACCTGTGGCTGAAGCTGTAGAATTGGAGTTATAAGTATTCAATGTGTCTATACATGTGTGTTTACAATTCAGAAAGGCCTTTACCTCTTGGTTTGTAACTGTAAGATGTTTTCCTATCTTTGGAGAATATTAATATACTACTTAATAAAGTTTCTTAAACAACTCTGTTCTGACTGGTTTATAGAAAACTAAGAGTTTACATAAATTGTATATTTCTAAGTTTCCAGAAAATAAAGAAATCAAATATCTAATACTTTAAAATTGTTGTACTTAAAAATAAATCTATCCTACAGAGAGAGCTAAATCAAACACTTTAAGAATTCAAATTTACATAATTTAGGTGAATCTTGGATAAATGAGAACAGTTAAATAAGTTGGGTTCAGAAAAAAGAGAACTCTGTTTTCTCTTGGATTTATCCGTGTTAGATTTATTGTCTGTAATATAAATGTATGTCATGGAATAAAAACTTTTCCTCTACATTCTTAGGTTCAGGATTTGGGTGCCTTCAAATTAAATTGACAAAAAACAGATTAGCAAGAGAAAAGATAGATTTTTATGCATGTACCTACATATACGTAACTGAGAATTTCACAGAAAAATGTGACTCAGACAATTAGAATTTGAGGCTTGTATACCATCTTAATAGGGACAGGAGCAAAACAGAAGGGCATTTATGGGAAGGCAAATGATTTTTTGGATAGATCAATGGGCCATAGAAAGGAGACAGAGTTTTGCCCCAGTGTCTGTTTAGGTGGGGTGTGGCGTCTTCTCATTTTCGGTGATGGCTCCGTTTTCCCTGGTTGCTCCCAGGGAGGGAAGTTATATTTCTTTTGAGTTCTTTGGGAGGTTCTGCTTTTAGGCAGATAAAGGATTTCAATACCTTCTGTTGAAAATAACTTTTGTGCCACAGTGGCATATTCTGGACCCCTCATGTACATTTTATTTTACTTGGATTTGTTTTTCCTAAGCTATAGGTTTATTGATTAAATAAACTGACATTGCTCCTACATAATGTTTAGGACTGTGGTAAATGTAAGTTTTGTTCAATTAAATTGAGTCATTATTCTGATAAACTTTTTTTTGTTAGTTGCTTTTATTATATTTTATTTATTTTATTGAGGTATAGTTCATTTACAATATTGTGTTAGTTTTAGATGCACAGCATAGTGATTCAGTATCTTGTAGATTATATTCCATTATAGGTCATAACAAGATAATGGGTATAATTCCCTGTGCCATGCAGTATATCCTTGCTGCTTATCTATTTTGTATACAGTGGTGGGTATCTGTTAATTCCTACCCTTAATTTGTCCCTCCTCCCTTTCTTCTCCCCTTTGGTAACCACAGGTTTGTTTCCTATATCTGTGAGTCTGTTTCTGTTTTGTATGTGTATTTATTTGTATTATTCTTTAGATTCTACAAATAAGTAACATCATATAATATTTGTCTTTCTCTGCCTGACTTATTTCACTGAGCATAATATTCTCTAGGTCCATCCACATTGTGGCAAATGGCAGTTTTTTATTCTTTTTTTTTTTATGGCTGAGTAATATATATTTTATATATATATAATATATATATATGCCACATTTTCTTAATATAACTGTCTGTTTATAAGGCACTTAGGTTGCTTCCAAGTCTTGGTATTCTGATGGACTTTTAATTTCAAGAGCAATTATGTTTTGTTATGTCAGCTTTAAGTATGTCAGCTTTAAGATAATTTTCAAGATCTGTAGGTAATTTAATACCTTGGACTGTTATTAAATTGAGTTAATTAATAGATAATAGTTGAATACCAGGATAATTTCTAGGTAAATTAGAATACTGAACCACTGATTATGAAACAAAGTTTGAAATTTATCAACTTTTCATCTCACTTTATATGCTACAGAAAGGCTAATACCTTTCAGTCATGTTAATGAATGTGCTCATTTTTGCCATGTTAAGAGGGGTAAAAGAGATGTGCTTTGCTGTAGAAAGCTGTATTCTATGTGTTTCCCAGGTTAGTTTGCCAGGTTAATTTCCCAGGTTAGTTATTTTTATTGGAGTATAGTTGCTTTACAATGCTATGTTAGTTTCTGCTGTACAGCAATGTGAATCAGCTACATGTATACACATATCCCCTCTTTTTTTGGATTTCCTTCCCGTTTAGGTCACCACAGAGCATTGAGTAGAGTTCTCTGTGTTATACAGTAGGTTCTCATTAGTTATCTATTTTATACATAGTAGTGTATCTATGTCAATCCCAATCTCCCAATTCATCCCACCCCCACCCCCCATTACTTTGTTAAAAGTTATAATTATTAGGGATAGTTGAGACCATAATAGGACAAGAGTGACAGAGAAATAAAATTGTGCATGTGCTTTTGTTTTTCAAAAAAAAAAAAAGAGTAGGTTTTTTTCCCTTTAAAACAAAATAATTTTTTTATTCTCTGGGCTTTACATTTAAAAATTATTAAGGACTCCAAAGAGCTTTTGTTTGTATGAGAAATATAAAAAATAATTTATTTTTGATCATTGGAAAGCAGCAATATCATAGGAACCCATTGCATATTAAACCCATTGCATACTAAAATAATAACATATTTTTATGAAAAATATATTTTGTAAAACCAAAAAATATGACAATGGCATTGTTTTATGTTTTTGGAAATCTCTTAAATGTCTGGCTTACCAGAAAAGAGCTGGATTCTCATGTCTACGTCTGCATGTAATCTGTTGTACTATTACACATCCCATAGCTTCTGTACATTACACTTGTGAGAAAATGAGAATGAAAAAGACAAATAACATTTTAATATTATTAAGAGAATAGTTTTTATTTCATGCATTCCCCTGAAAGAGCTTTAGGGCTCTGTCCTTGCTATAGACTGAATGTTTGTGTCTCCCCAAAAATTCATATTTTGAACCTAATCCCCAATATGTTAGTATTAGGAGGTGGAGCTTTTTGGAGGTGCTTAGGTCAGGAGGGCAGAGCCCTCATGAATGAGACTAGTGTTCTTACAAAAGAGACTCCAGAGAGCTCTCTGGCCAGCTTCCAATCATGAGAGGACACAATGAGACTCAGCCATCTATGAACCAAGAAGCGGGACTCTCACCAGACACTGAGTCTGCCAGGACCTTGATCTTGGACTTCCTAGCCTGCAGAACTGTGAGAAATTAATGTTTATATTTTAAGCTGCCCAGTATATGATATTTTGTTATAGCAGCCTGTCAACAGAAATGAATCAATAAGCCAGTCCATAATAGGAATATAAACGAGTTTTATTTGAGCCAAACTGAGGACTATAGCCTGGGAGACAGATTCAGTAATCTTTTGAATTATGTTCCGCTGGATGACAAAACGGGGGAGGCTTATAAAGGCAAAACCCACAGAATTACATAAATTTTTCGTCAAGAATTAGGATTGGAGCTGACAGGAAGTTAGGATGCTTGTTAAGCAAGCGTCCAAAATGGTTGCCTAGTCACAAGCGCAGACATTAATACCTAAGATTGCAGCTGGTATCTGCTAGCAGATACTGTTTTGAGAATGGCTTATGGTGTCCTTGAGACTGATACATTTCAGAAAATTCAGATTCTCAGTGATGCAGGAATGTGTCTGAAACCACACCCACAGTGGCCACCCGCCTCCATTTTGAATGCTTGAAGCACAGTAACTCCATTTTGATTTTTAATTGCATTCTTTTCTTTAATGGTTAAAACAGATGTAGGCCATAAAACAGGCTGTTAACATAAAGTTCAAGCCAAATCATGCATAAGCCAGAATGACTTCTCCATATCTCAATATGTGAAAATTTCTCCCATCAAGCCCAAAAGGATTAGTACAGTCTTTGAGAAAAGGGTTGGTTTATTCTAGAATATAAAATAGTATAATGGAGAAAACTTGGAAAGTGAATTTTATTTTCTTTGGCTTTATAATACCTGAGCTTGAAAAGAGGCTATAAAATAAATTTTAGCAAAGATTATTCCATTTTAATGGCTTACTTCCTTGGCTCACTGATTAATAACCTTCAATTATAATATGAAAGCTCATTCTTCACCTTTTGTGTTATCTGCCTACATAGCAGAGATTCTGTGGCTTATCAGAATAATTTTGTTTATTTAAGAAAAAAAAAGAATGAAGTCTCCCTTTTGAAAGAACTAAGGTTCTTTACATTCATGTTACCTTATATATTTACTTTTAAAATCTGTTATTGTCATTTTGATTAAATAAGTAACCAAGTATTGTTGCTCAGTAACCCATGAGCCTACCTTGTGTCCACATATACTCTGCCAATTCTTTTGAAATTGCCTTCCCAAAACAAGAACCCTAAATTTAGAAAAAATAAATTAAAATTTCAGGATGTCTTTTGCACCTAAAAGTGTCTTTGGATTTGCAAAAGTTTCCTGGGAAAATCACAAAGATTCGGTTTCTCATCATATAAAAAGAGAGATGCTGAAAATAATTAGGTTTGTTTGAGATGTTCCTATTGTGATGGGATGAGAAGAGTTGTCATATGAGAAGAGATTTTCATCCTTCTCTGGAATAGGCTCGTATAGACAAATATTGAGATAACTTTCAGAGTTTGTGTTCTTTATTGAATGCCCCTAGAGGTTTGCCAGTGCCCTTACTGTCTATATTAGGTTCTTACTCTCAGGGGCTATCAGACCAAAATTTATGAAATAGTATGAATTGTATCCCAATAGAGAATTTTACTTTCTTTCATTCTGATATTACTAGCCACAGTAATATGTGAACCACAGTCATCGAGTCTTTGTAATCTATCTCTAGCTATCTCCCTATCTATCTATATCTGTCTCACTGTCTATCTAATCTTGTAATCTGATGCTTGCCTGAGGACTCTAAGTTACAGCCCAGAGTCTGTGTCTTCAATAAGTAAGGACAGTCAGAGACTAGTGGGAAAAGACCATAACAAGTACTTCAAACTACTGGCATTTCATAAAACAGACTCTTGCTCAGGCTTCTGAGCTGATATCCCTCAGATAGCTTTCAGATCTTACGAACGAATTGAGTAAGAATTTCCAGACCTCTTTTTAGTCCAGAGAGCAGACTGTTGTCCAAGATCCAGTAAAGGAAAAATTACAGAGGACTAAATGTAGTGATGGGGAAATATTATTATGGCTACATTTTTGGAATATTGTTCAGGAACCCCCTTGTTTGGAATATTGTTGATGTTGTGTTATTGTTTCATTTTTTGAATATATGAATAAGCCCTTTCTCTTTCTTCTTATGCAATCTATAACCCACACAACTTAGTAGACTGTTTTTGTGAGCTAAATTAAACATTTTTACATGGTATTTGATTCTTACTGGCTCTCCCAAATTCATAAACTTTTACTAAATCTCATTGCATTTGCATATATTGAGTAAGAATCTATCTGCCTTTATATCAGGATATAATTGGACAAATTGCCTGGAATTTATGATTTTAGAATGATGCCCTTTTAATCAGCCATGACAGGTCATTTTTATGGAAAAAGAAGGTTGATTTTACGTAAGGGACCAATACCTGTTAAGCCCACCCAGGA
Organism: Hippopotamus amphibius kiboko; assembly: GCF_030028045.1. NCBI lineage: Eukaryota > Metazoa > Chordata > Mammalia > Artiodactyla > Hippopotamidae > Hippopotamus > Hippopotamus amphibius. The sequence continues at coordinate 189,110,680 of NC_080186.1, forward strand.
AAATTGACTTTCAGGGTCCCACATCTATAAAAAATAAGAAAATGTCATTTTCTGGCAAGCCAGGAAACTTAGCTTATTTTGAGGACCTCAAAAAGAGTGGAAGTTATCAAATTTATAGGTACTGCAGAAGAAATCTGGTGGAGAGAGGTTTGGGAACTTGATTTCTTAGCCTCAGGATAGCAAATAATAGCAGCTTTTAAGATTCCAGTCCAAGATTCCTTATGAAATTTCCCAGTCAGAGGTTAACTTTGTAGCCTTAATGCTTAGTGCTCAAGTTTGAATAGTAAACTCAAGGAAGTTTCTATGGTGGTTAATACTCTTGCTCACAAACTTTTCTATAAAAGGCCAGAAGTAAATATTTTAAGCTTTGCAACAGGGTGAGGTGAATTGTAGCAATGCCTTGCCAAGGCATTGAAGCCTGAGGCAAAAGGGAAAATATAAAAACAGTATTACTGATCCTGTCTTCATTTAAAATTTTGACATCTTGATCAATTTGGGAGGGCATTCTTTTGATTTTAAAAAACATGCACCAAAGTATTATTCATTCATTTATTCATTACTTAGTTTTTGGTGCCCTCTTAAATCTTGTGCCCAAGGGATGTACTTCAGTTGCCTCACCTAGTCCTGGTCTTGTTTTGTGAGCCATGTGTTCTCTGTGACAATTCTCAACTCTGCCACTGTAGTGAGAAAGCAGCCACAAATACTGTGTCAATGAATGAGTGTAGCTGTATTCCAATGAATTTTTAATTATGGAGACTGAAATTTGATTTTCCTATAATTCTTATGTCACAACCAATTATTCATCTGTTGGTGTTTTTTCAACCATTTAAAAATGTATGAACCATTCTTAACTTGCAGGAGGTTTTGTGAGTTAGTCTTTGGACTGGAATTTGCCTACAGGCTGTAGTTTGCTAATTCCTGCCCTTGCTTCACCTGTGTAGGCAATCAGGCCAAATCTATTAAAAGCAGCTTTTCATGGTGTGATTAAGAATAACAGTTGATTGAACCTGGTGTACCCCCCCAAAAAAAAAAAAAAAAAAAAAAGAATAATCTTTGAAATTATCATTATCACAAGCAGAGGCGACTAAGGAAAAACTGTGAAAAACTTTGCAATGACAAAAGAAAAAATATTACTGCGCATCTTATGAAATGCTGGGTGTTGTCTAGCCCCCTCTTTGTCATGATGTGTAACGTTCATTGCCCCTGAGTAATTTTACCACTTTGTTACTTGTAGAAAACTGCTGGTAATGCAGATGACTTTTGCGGGTGAAGATGCAATTAACAGCTTCCCTGTGAATTTTGAGCCGTTTTTTGTCTGTTAAAAACTTTATTTCAGTACTCCTGACTGCCTCTGTTTCTGTCTTGTCTTTAGAATCTCCTTGAACTGGCTTTTTACACTTTTCTAGTTTCCTCAATAATTGAGTTAAACTATTCTTTAACACATGTCTATTCTATTTTTGTACAAGGTTCATGATTTTATCTTAAAAAATATATCCCTTAATAATGGGTTAAGACAAACACAACATTATAAGTTCCACACCCAGGAAAAATAAGAATAGCTCTTGGATTATCCGTTCAACATTTGCTAATCACTAACTATGTGGCAGTCTGTTGGGGATATAAACATGAGTAAGGAAGACCAGTTCCTTCCTCTGAGAGTTCATGATCCAGTGAACCTCTGGTCCTTAATATTGATTCCTCCATTCACTCACTCTCTCACACTACAAATATTTATTGAGGTCTACTGTTAGTACTACAGCTCAGTCATATGTAGGTTGAGTAAACTTTTCCAATCTGATCTTCGTGTCTTACTAACATGTTTAACAATGCTGCTGTGGGAAAAATGTGTTATGTACTTCAAGCAACTTTCGTTGATTAAATAAAAGCCTTAGTAACATTTCTACACCTTTCTCAAAGAGAGGAGGTAAATGTCCTACTCTCATAATTTCTCATCACTACAAGATTAGTAACAATTTACAAATGAATTTTAAACTACTCTCTTATTTTGTGAACTGCCTGTATTATCCATGGACTGCAGATACTTTTCCCAATGATGCTGTTATTGTGAATGTTTCTTGAAATTCTTCTTTGGAATTGCCTTCAAATGTAGACGTACACTATTGTGAATACCTCAGTGTAAGAATTCATCCATTTAAGGATTTTATTTTAGAGAGAATCAAAAGTCTTTTGAAAAGAATTTTGGTCTCATTGTACAGATATGAAACTAAGGATCAAAAATATTAAGGTTTTTAGATGACCTACCTTCCACCTTGAGTCTTTTATTACAAAAAAAGTAGAAATCATCCAAAAGCCTTTCAGCATTTTAAAGTATGTAAAGTATTAAGTACAGAATACTAAATGAAATTTCCACTTGAGTACTTCCAATTTTGCTTCCCCCACCTCATTTACTAGTGGGAACTACTACTAACAATATGATGTGAACCAACACCAAGTTATTTAGGAGTTTATAAAGATAGATGTAAATACACTAATCACACATATATTCTAAAAACCTAGAACTGAGGAATTCCCTGGAGGTCCAGTGGTTGGGACTCTGCACTCTCACTGCCGAGGGCCCGGGTTCAATTCCTGGTGGGGGAACTAGGATTTCACAAGCCTCGCTTTGCGGCCAAAAAACAAAAAACAAACCTAGAACTGTGTGATATATATTTGCCTACAATTTTCTTTTTACTCCTAACGATCATGGGCATTTGGTATATAATAAAGGTGATGCTATAGATCAGAGTGTCATCACTACACTTAAAAGACACTATCTGGTTGAGAGCAACTCGAGGACAGATTCTTCAGCTACGTTTCAATAATGATCGGCATTTCTCATGTCTCCCTCCTGCCTTTTTTTGCAGTACCATTTGAAAGTAAGTTGTAAATACCATGACATTTCACCTTAAATCTTTCAGTATACATCTCCTTAACAAAAATATATATAATCATAATTTTCTTTTAATGCCTAGAAAATTTAAAATAATTATGTAATATTATCTAATATCCAGTCCCTATTCAAATATCCCTAATTGTACAAAGACAATTTTCTTGTTTTGTTACATTATGTTAAACTAGAATCCATTCTAGGTTCATATATTTCATTTGGTATTTTTGTTTCTTTGGTCTCTTTAGATTTAGTTCAGATACCCCCCTTTTTTTTTTTTCGTTTTTTTCTTCATGACAGTGAATTTTTTGAGTCTAGTTTAGAAGTCTTATATTGTCTTATATTCCTTTCTTTAAAACTCAGGTTTATTAAGATATAATTTATACAGTGTAGAATTCATCCTTTTTAGTGGATAGTTCTATGAGTTTTGAAAAATGTATTCAGCCATATAACCAACACCATGATCTTCCAACTCCCCCAAAAGTTCCATTCTACCTCCTTGTAGTAAACTCCTCCTTCCACTGCCAGATTCTGGCAACCACTGCTCTATTTTCTGTCCCTACAGGTTTGCCTTTTTGGGAAAGTCATGTAAATGGGATCATATAAGATGTAGCTTTTTGAGTCTGACTTCTTTCACTTAGTGTAATGTGCTAGAGACTTATCCATGTGTGAATGTACCATAGTTTATCTATTCACCAGTGGAAGATGTTTGTGTTCAGGTTTTGACAATTGTGAATAAAGCTGTTATAAATATTTGCATACAGGTTTTTGTGTAAACATATGTTTTCATTTCTCTTTGGTAAACATCTAGGATTAAGATTGCTGGATCATATGGTAATAGTGTATTTAATTTTATAAGAACCTGGCAGAATGTTTTCCAAAGCGTTTTCCAAAATGACTGCACCATTTTGTATTTCCACCATCAGTACATGAGAGTTTTAGTGGGTCTACATCCTTGCCAACACTTGCTATGTCAATCTTTTAAATTTTAGCCATTCTAGTAGGTGTGTGATGGTATTTCATTATGAGTTCAATTTGAATTGCCTTAATAAATAATGATGTGGAGGCCTATGTTTCAGGGGCAGGAAGGATACTTTTTGGACTGAGTGCCATTAGAAATACCCTATCCCACCAAAACATTTCTCTATAGTCTTCTTTTTGTTTCCTCCTTTTAAGCTTTCTCTCTTTTGGCTTAGATTATAAACCAGTCCTGGATGCTTGTCTCAGTCTGGTCAGAAGCCTGCCAAAATTTTCCCAATCCTGAAATTTTTTACTTGCTTGTGTGAATTAGAGTTTCTCTACCAAAGGAAGAAAATGAATTAAAGTTAGGAATTGTTAGGTACTTCTTGAAAATTGTTATCAATGGTGGCATACACAAGTAGCCTTCTCTCTGTCTCTTGCTCTCACTTTCTCTTTCACACATACACATGCCTACACGCACCTAACACAGTCAAAGAACTGGTTTCATAGAAATGATTATTCCCCCATTAATCCACCCTTCAGAATTTTTATTCAGAGTAATCTTTCTTCAATTTGATCTTAGCCAAAATTCCCTATAATGTGTCTGAGAAGGATTATTAATTTTCTTCATAGACTAGTCTCCAAAACTCCATCTGTGAGAAGAGACTATGAAGCATATCTCAACACTGTTGAGGTGCAGCCTGGAATAGAAAGGCACAGTCAGAAATGAGACATTTCAGGGGCAAGGGGAAGCTGGTTGGTGAGGAAAGTTGGTGAAACAGCATGACATAGGCAATACAATTTAAGGTAGGTTTTAGGGTTAATTTCCCTTAGAATTAAAGCTCCTTTTGAAATAACAAATTTGCTTGCAGTTCTTTATAGATTCTTGTCACTTGACTATATGCTCTACGTACCTTTTTAGTGAAGATTCTGATATACTTTAGTGCCCTGAAGACTTCAAAGTAAATTTTCTTCTTTAATTTTCTTACTTATAAGAAGGTGTAGCGTGTTGGTCATAGGGAGATTATTTACCATTTCATGATTGACATGGAAAACCGTTTTACTAAGTTTAGAAAAGGAGTTCCTCTAGATCCATAGCACATGAAAACAGCACCTATCACTATCTGCAGTTTTGTTACCTGTCGATAGTAAATGCCTTTGATTTGTAGTCCAATAAAGATTCAAATTATCCCAATTAGATTTGATTCACTAATGTTTAGGAATGTCAAGTTTTACAAATATGGAAGAAAATATATTGATTTGTCAGGGAAAATCACTGGCAAATCAACAGGAATTGGGAAGAAGTCCTGATTTCCCATGTTCTTCCCCAAGAGACACACACACACACACACACACACACACACTCTCTCTCTCTCTCTCTCTCTCTTACTTCCAACATAAGATTGAAATGAATATATAAAGTGAAAGGAAAAGAGGTCACAAAGAACAAACAGCATGCTTCGTATAACAGTGGTTCTCAGCTTTCTGGATCTATTCCCTTGGAGAGGGCAAAAGATCCTAACACTCATATTTTCTCATTCCCATTATTAGGTGGGGGTGGGAGAGGTGCCTTTTATTTTTTTTATTTACTGGCTGTTTTGGGTCTTGGTTGCCATGAGCAGGGGCTAGTCTTCATTGTGGTGTGTGGACTTGGTGCAATGGCTTCTCTTGTTGCAGGGCTCTAGGCGATTGGGCTTCAGTAGTTGTGGCCGACAGGCTTAGTTGCTCTGCGGCACGTGGGATCTTCCCCCCCAGGGATCGAACCCGTGTCCCCTGCACTGGCAGGCAAATTCTTAACCAATGCACCACCAGGGAAGTCCCGGGAGAGGTGACTCAATAGCAAGTGTTGCTGCATAACCAAATTTCGAGATTATGTTTATGTCTGCTTTCACAATTGGATTATAGACAATATAATTTTTAATCCCTGTACCCTAGCTTTAACATTTAATTAGTCAGAAATAATGGATTCCATATAGGGTTGATTCACTTGCTTCACAACATACAGTAGGCATGCCTGAACGAACACAAAAATAAGTAAAGATAAACAAACAGTAATGTATAATTCAAAAGCAAGTAGAACAGAATTGAAATCTGAAGCTACTCAAGATAACATAGGTGGTATACTGATAAAGTGTGTCCTTGCAGAAAGTTGAGGGAACTTATGTAATTTATGAGGTGAAAGAGAACAGTTGCTAAAATCATTTCTTCCATTGTTTTCACACTTAGGTATGACTCTAACTTTCTATTTTTAGAGAAAAATAAAAAATATTTTAAAGAAGAAAAATAACTTTAAAAAAGTACTTTATCATTCCTTTCCATATCCAAAGAGAAGTATCTACTTCCTGAGTGGCGACAAAGAACAACATCTTATCACTTGGCTAAGGAGGCAACATAAAACAAGAAAATCCCATAATCCAGGGATTAATGAAGCCAGCAGTATCAGACATAGGATCAGAGGAGAGGTGAGTTACTCAACATCACCACTCCAGCCACCCTTCCTCTGTCTCCCACCTGCCCCAGGAGGGATTACACCTTGAATGTTTCTTTCAGTCCCCCTAGTTTGTGGATCCTGGTTACGATTGTTTTATCTCTGGAAGGAGAGATAAAACCCACATTATAAAGGGAACCCGTTAGGAAGGGGCAACCTGATACTAGTGATCAGATTTGGGAGTGGAGCAAACAAATCTGGAGCAGACATTTGATTGATTATTACAATGATACCACAAATTGTCAACATTTAGAATTGTGGCTTGCCATTTCTGAGTCACTAAAAGTAATGATTAATTATCTGTCCTTTCTTTGTTTATTGTGAGCACATAACTATTCTAAAATTATATAATAAGAAACAAAAATGTTATTAATGAGGGAAAAACATTAAATTGGTTAGAGAGTCACATGTAACAATTCTTTCTAAAGGCCTCATTTTACCAGTTGAAAATAAGAAAATATCAGTTATAATATAGGAGATAGCTGGGCACAGAACTGAGGGAATATAAAGGGTAGAACATCTTTGTGTTGTGTTAATTTCATTTAAGTAGAGGAAAAAATACATACATATGTGAGTCTTAAGCAAAAACAAAAAAAATGTAAAATAAACCCCTATGTTTGCCTCAATTACCACATTAATTTGTATAAAAGTGGGAGAACAATGAATTCTCTGTATTAACTCTTGGTTGATTGCTTCCTTTCATGAGCTTGAATTAATCTTTGGACAGTTATAGATACTTCATTGCTTTGCTTACTTTTTCTTCTGTTAAACTGCATGAAGTCTAAGTTGCACAGGACTGTTTGGTGAATACATTTTCTATTCCCACAATAACAAATTACCACAAATGGAATGGTTTAAAACAACGCCTTTTTATTATTTCATAGTTCTGTAGGTCAGAAATCCTGGCATGGGCTTAGCTGGATTCTCTGCTCAGGTTACCCCGGGGCCGGAATCAAGGTGTCAGCTGTGCTCCCTTGTGGTTGGGGGCTCTTCTTCCATGCTTATGCATTTATTGGCAGAATTTGGAATTCTGTAGGATGAAGGCCTGGCCTTCTCACTGGCCATCAGCCAGGTGCAGCCCTCTCCACAACATGGGAGTTTGCTTCTTCAAGGCCACAGGTAAAGCATCTGCCACTGCTTTGAATCTCCCTGATTCTGACTTCCAGACTGTCTTTAAAGATTTTACATGATTACATCAGGCCCACCCAGAATAATTTCCCTTCAAAGTGCAACTGATTAGCGAGTTTAGGTGATGGTGATTCAAGAGTAAACAAAGTAGGCCTTAATTTCTGATGGAGGCCATAGTCAACCAATGCTAAAATAAACCACCACAACTGCAGACTCTGGGTAACTGCTGTAAAGGAAATGAACAGGGTGTTGTGATCCCAGGGAAGAGCTTTTGTGACAGGAGGTGGTATCAGGGCTGAGACCTGGAAGATAAGCATGAATCAGTCATGGGAAGAACTGAGGGAAAATCAGTGAGGTAGCAGCTGCACTTTTACATTGTGCCTAAAACAAACTATTCAAAAGTATAGATCATATCCTTAAGGGAATTCTCTGAAAGCTTGCTAAGTTATTTCTCTATCTTTGGCTTTAAGTACTGCAGCAAAAACACAATTCGATGATGGATTAAATTTATTGAACACTTGGGGTGTTGCATAATTTCCAGGTGCATAAAACAATGTCTTCTGCCCCCAGAGTGTCCTTCTAGGTCATCCACTGTACCTACCACAATCAGTGGGACCAATGGCACATTAACTGAGCTCTAGTGATATCACTGGTGCCATAGGATGCTTTAGCCATTAATAACAACCATCATTACCCATCTGTAAGCATGAAAGCTTTTTATATATGCTGGTGTGTTTTTATAGGCAAATGTGAATTTCAAAGTGACTAGATATATTCTATATCAGCAAAGAAGAAAGAAAAGGCTTTTCTTTTAAACTGTTTTCAACATTTTAATTTGCATACGGACTTTCAGTGTGAATATATGTTATAACACATATCTACTCCAGGATCGAGTTTTATTCAAATATGTAAATATTTTATATTATAGAATCCATTATTTCACTACAAGGTTATACACTGAAATAAGTCATATGAATATACATGTTGCTATTTCGGGGTTCTTCATTTTTTCCCTATCCATCATCCCTTCCTCTCTTCCTAATTCACAAATAAATTACTAAATCCTGAAAACTCCACATAAGAAATGTTTCTCAGTCCCACCTCTACTTCATTATCCCCACCACGACAGCTTTAATTCATGCTTTTAAGGCTCATCCATTGATCTTTTGAACAATCTTAACTGGTTTTCATGCTAAGAGCCTCTTCCTAATTTAGTCCATTTAGTGCATTTATACAGTTGCCAGATTGTCTTCCTAAAAACTCAACAAAGTCCCTGTCCTCATAGAGTTTACTCTTCCACTAGAGACTTAAAGTGAAAGAAATGATAAAACAGACATGTGCTAATAATGAGATATAAAGAAAATAAAAGCATGGTAAAAGAAAAATTAAAGGCGCAATTTCATTTTAACTGAGATATAATTGACATACAGCACTATAAAATTTAAGGTGTACAGCATAAGGAGGGAGTAATTTTAGATAGGGTGGTGACATGTGATTATAACAAATGTTAATGCCCTCCAGCCAAAGAACAACAGGAGCATTCACAGTCAAACCAAGTTGGGTTTACTGACTTGTTACAAAAAGGCACACAGCACACTGTAAGGAATTGTGGAGAGTCTCAGTAAGAAGGTGTAAAAGACTTATTATAGGATTGGGCTTGTGCTTGGTGATTTTGAGGAAGGTTTAAGGCTTTGCTTTGGATGCTGTCAGGAAGCAGAGGTTATTCTATGATTGGATATTTTAATAAGTGTTATCTAGAAGGTAGGAAGAGTGGAGCAAGGATTAGGTTGTAATTGGTAGAGAAACAGTAATCATGCAGGCAGAATGTTTGGTCATTTTTGTGGTTTGGAGTTTTCCTGTGTTTGTTGTGTTCTGACATGATTATGGAGGCATCTTATTTCTTTCTTGTATATTATGGTCACAGAGTGGCCATGTCTGATGTTGATGTTTTGTGAGATTGTTTTTGTTCAACATAACACTCAAATATAGTTGAGAATGCCAGTAACACCAAGGCTTAGCAAATAGTTCCAGGCTAGCTCCTGGTTGTTTTCAGGCTACTTTCCTTTTTCTCACTAACAAAGCCACCCAGTGCTATAACTGTCTCTAAATTGCAGTGTGTTACTCTTACTCATAATTCTGTCTCCTGAATATTTAGAATACTTATCAGTATTATTATTTAGGGTAATGAGTTCTAAAACTCATTATAGCTCTGATGATAATAGCAGTAGCTTACTTAATGCTTATTAAAACATATGAAACTCTTTGCTACATGCTGTGGTATAGCAGCCACCTGCTTGTGGTCGAATGGCTCTGCAACTGGAAGTAAGAACCAGTGCTGTAAATTTCAGAAATCACTTCAAAAGTCTCAGAGTCGCTTGCCTCATCTCTGAAAACAAGAAGCTGTAGTTAGATTTTGTGTGTAGTTCTGATAGGTCTGCATGGTGCCAGGCTGTTTGTGTAGTAATGAGGAGTTTGTTAAAATTAGGTAAAGATTCTAGACTTCAAACTCCAGAGTCTAATTCAGCCTAAATTTTTTGAGATTCCTTCATGTTGTTTTCCTCCCTCCCTTCCTTTTAACTTCTGAATAGTGTTCTTTCGAGTGAGTATACCAGTTTAGCCATTCTTCTACCGATGGACATCTAGGCTGTTTGTAGATTTTAATTATCATGAATAAAGCTGCTCTGAACATTTTTTGTACAAGTCTTTTTGTGGGTATATGTTTTTATTTTTCTTTGGTAAATACCTATAAGTGGAATTGCTGGTTCATAATGTGTTTAATTTATATGAAACTAATGGGTCCACAATTGTGACATAGAGAAACTAATAAAAAAGCTTAGAACACCCTCTCCTTTTGCTCAAAGTGTAGCCTGCAAGAGATGCAAAGGAGTTGTTATAAGGCCCCAGGTAACCCTTTCACTCCTAACTTCCCTTCCTTACCACTGAAGCTCTGGGGCTCTGAAAGATCCTTTAAAGTCAGAGGGATGAAAGCTGTGTGGATACTATCTGTAGGTAAATGTAGTTTAGGCAGTTGACAGAAATATGTGTAAAACCCTTTGATGAATCTTTGCCTCTAGGTTTCTTGGAACTGCATCTCGCTGTGTTCAAGCTCAGAAAGGGAGATCCCTGAATGTTGGCAGGCCTAAAATAAAAGTGATGCCTGACAAAGAGGCCTCTATTAGCAAAGGTTTGATGGTATGTTGGGTGAAGGTGGGGTGAGGCTGGCCACTGTGGTGGGAAATTCAGGCACGCTCAAACAAAGGTTTCTACCCTGACAGGCCTTAAGTACTGCAAAACTGTCAGTTCTCTCAGTTATCCTTAGCAGCTTTTAAAAATATCGGCCACCTTCCACCCCAGTATGTAACCAGGCTCCACTTAAGTCTAGAGACCATTTGAAAAGAACTCTTTTACTTTCTTCACAGCAATATCCACCTATCAGTATTCATTCTTGATATATCCTTTCCTCCTTCCTTCCAATCACAACGAAGACCATATCCCTCTCAAGGTAATCGCCGTTCCATCTTCTCCGCGGCCTTGTTGTATTATCTCATTTCCCTACCTCCTCCTTTATACTGGCTCATTCCCATCAGCATGTTCAATTCCTTGCAAAAGCCTCTCCCAATTTCTCCCTTGTAAAAACTAACCTCTCAACACCAGGAACTGCTCCTAGATACTACCTTATTTCTCTGGTCTCATAGTCAAATCTTCTCAAGCGTTGTCTACAGAGACTATTTTCTTTTTTTCATCTGGGTCTCCAAAGTCCGCCTGGAACCGCTTATCTTAGAGCAGGCACTGCACGATCATTTTTCAAGTACTGTATATGATGGATGGATAGATGGGACTTCGAGGGTGCAGACGATAAAATCATCCATAGCTTGCAGCCTGGGATGCTGGGTGACTGGGTTGAGAAACTGTTTATCTTTCTGGTGTGTATAAATAATTTGATATATGCTTTCGTTCTGAAATGAAGTTATGGAAAGTCAGTAGTCTGTCACAAGCAACAAGTATGCAAACAAGTGCAGAAACACTGCAGTGCCGCACGACCTGTTAGTCTCTCACGTGAGAACTACAGTCCGCACCAGCCCAGGGCCGCGCATCTGCTACTCCACCCGAGGGGCCGCCGGTGACCCAGGTCGGCCTTCAGGCGGAGCCGGGTTTACCTCTCCTTAGTGGCCCCGGTCTCCGAGTCGGGAGGTGGGGGTGAAGGAAAGAGGCGAGCGGCTCCCGGCCAATGGCAGTTCTTGAACTTACACCTACAGACGTCAGCGCGGCTGTGCAAACGGATGTCACACAGCTGGCTCGGAAGCGTCTCCTCCCGCCCCACAAAAGGGGCGTGGGCACCGCGAAACCTTGGGCGACGGGAGGGAGGGGCGCGCGCCGCTCCCGGCGAACCCGGGACCCTCGCCGGCCGGCTTCCCAGCAGTCCCTGCCTAGCGGCCGTCGCGGGTGAGCAGCCGGCCGCCCGCGCCCCCGCCCCCGCGCGCCGCCGCGGCTCCGCCCCCTCCCCGAGCGGGCCGCGCGCTCCTGCGGCTCCGAGCCGTGTCGCGGGCGCGCGCGCCGCCGGCGGAGCCGCAGTTAAAATGGTCCGAGCCGGACCCTGCGTTCCCCCTGCCGCCGCAGTGACTGACTGAGCCGGCAAGCCAGGCTCGGACTGGCCGCCTAGCCGGCAGGCCCGTTCCCTCCGTCGCGTCCCCAAAGCTCGCGCCCATCGTTCTCCCGGCTTCCCGGGGCAAAGCATGTAGCCCCCACAGGGCGCCGGGCCGGCCCGCAGCTGACGCCCACTCCCCCACCGTCGCGTGTGTGCCCGTGTGTGCGTGTGTGTGCGCAGGGCGGGCGACCCCGCCGCGGGCCCGAGGCCGAGCCGGCGAGCGGCCTGCCCCGCTGCCGGCCTCCCTGCTGCCCTGTCCCGGTCCCCCTCCTCGGGGCCTTCTATATGGGCCACCTTCTCTCGAAGGAGCCGCGTAACCGCCCAAGCCAGAAGAGGCCTCGCTGTTGCAGCTGGTGCCGCCGTCGCCGCCCTCTCCTCAGGCTGCCCCGCCGGACCCCGGCCAAGGCGCCCCCCCAGCCGGCGGCGCCCCGGAGCCGGGACTGCTTCTTCCGCGGGCCCTGCATGCTCTGCTTCATCGTGCACAGCCCCGGCGCGCCCGCCCCCGCCGGCCCAGAGGAGGAGCCGCCGCTCTCGCCGCCGCCGCGGGACGGGGCCTACGCCGCGGCCGCCTCCTCACAGCACCTGGCGCGGCGCTACGCGGCCCTGGCCGCCGAGGACTGCGCCGCCGCCGCCCGCCGCTTCCTGCTCTCCTCGGCCGCCGCCGCCGCCGCCGCCGCCGCTTCGGCCTCGTCGCCCGCCTCCTGCTGCAAAGAGCTGGGGCTGGCCGCCGCCGCCGCCTGGGAACAGCAGGGCCGGAGCCTCTTCTTGGCAAGCGTGGGGCCCGTGCGCTTCCTGGGGCCGCCCGCCGCCGTGCAGCTCTTCCGGGGGCCGCCGCCACCGCCGCCGGCCGAGCCCCCCACGCCCCCCGAGATGGTGTGCAAGCGGAAGGGGGCCGGGGTCCCCGCCTGCACCCCTTGTAAGCAGCCCCGCTGCGGCGGGGGTGCCTGTGGCGGCGGCGGCGGCGGCGGCGGAGGCGGCGGAGGAGGAGGGCCTGCGGGGGGAGGCGCCTCGCCGCCGCGGCCCCCCGACGCTGGCTGCTGCCAGGGCCCCGAGCAGCCACCGCAGCCTCTCTGCCCCCCGCGCTCCTCTCCCACTTCGGAAGGATCCCCCACAGAGGCCGGCGGGGACTCCGTCCGAGCGGGGGGCACCGCCCCCTCGCCCGCCCAGCAGCAGCACGAATGCGGCGGCGCGGACTGTCAGGAGAGCCCCGAAAACCCGTGCGACTGTCATAGGGAGCCATCCCCTGAAACCCCAGACATCAATCAGCTGCCGCCATCCATCCTGCTCAAGGTGGGTCTGGGCGAGAGGCGCGGGGTTGTGCGCGTTCCCCCAACCCCGGCCCCCGCCTCGGAGGTTTTCTCTCTCCTCCCTCTAAGCACGGAGGAGGGGGGGGTCCCTGACAGACAGAGACGTCCGAAGGGGTGATTGGGAAGCCGGTGGGGAGGATGCTTATGGCCTATTATCTGAAGTAGAAAAACTTGGAATCTACTGAATGTCTTTTAATAGCTTTGGTCTGTTGCGCATAATTCAGGGTTCATCTATTATTAGGTGCTCAGCCCAGTGGTTTAGAAACTATTCGTAGGGTTTGTGTGAAGTATTTTTTATCACTTGAGCAGTTTGCACTCACTGGGTAAAGACTTCGTATATTAGTGTTTGAAAGTTTTCAAACAGTACTTTCAGGTTTGATAGCTGCTAGTTGATGTCAAAACCAGTTAACTTTTATTGATCGTTTACCATGATCAGGCACTGTGCCAGAGCTTTATGTACATAATATCTCATTTAATCCTTCAGTTAACGCTGTGAGAGAAACACTGTTAACATCCTTACTTTATACAAGAAGAAGCTGATATTTCAGTGCCATGTGCCTGTAGTAGTAAGTCAGGCAGAAGCGGTCTTTACTCTTACGGAGCTTACAGTCTAATGGGGCGTAAAGAGGTTGAATGACTTGCCCAAGGTCACACACAGACAGTAAGGGGCAGATCTGGGGAATTTAGGCCTGCCTGACTTGAAAACCCTTTCATTTATGCTATGTTGTATTACCTTTTTACATTTTAACCTTTACCTAAAAGCATACAGATTACCAGAAGGTAAGGACAGATGTATTTTTTGTTGGGGGATAGATGAGTGGGGAAGAAGTAGGTGTCCTGTGGGAGCCTTGTCTCACTTTCAGCTACTAAGTAAAATTTGCAGTTTTGTCAGTGCTAGTGATAAACTTAATTATATGCTAGTTTGTAGTAAGTTATTATTAAAAAGTTTTTTTATCTCATTTTCTCTCTTCTCTCTCACCCCCACATCTGCAGCTTTCTGGAGCTTAATAAATATAAACGTGCTTAATCAGTGTGGGTGATATTTAAGACTAGCTAAAAAAACCTAGATAAGAATTTGGCTACTTTGTTACTGAAGTAACTGTCATTGATTATAATTGTTATTGTCAACAGTATACTTTGATGAGACTTTTTACGTATTTATAATCCTGTGTGTTTGGATCTAATTTATTGATATAAATATTATTGTAAATAATATTAGCAAAGGAGTCGGAAAGCTTACTTTTCCTTGTGTCAAAATGTAATTGTTTAACTTACAGAGGTGTATTTTTGGAGGAGTAGTTGCCACCTCTGTACGTTCAGGGTGTGCATTTTAGGGCAGAGGGAACGTTCTTGAGCCTTTTAAATTCGTGGATGACATGAACAAATTGAATATCAACAAATACTTGGTATAGAGGTTTGATTGCTGTCTTGTTATTTGGTAAGTAAGACTTTAAAAACAAAATAAAAACGTGGTACTTCCCACTTTCTACCTAAACCATTATTGTTTCATGAGGTAGAGAATATTTCAATACAAAAGCAGAAACAAAAAAAAGAAAGAAAGGAGGAAGGACATGATTTCATAATAAAGAGAGTTCTTATAGAATAAGTTTATTTTATCTGCTACATTGTTCTTCCACATTTTTGCTAGGGACTGTTGAAAACTTGGTCTAAGGGAATATGGGGAAATTACTCATTGGACTTATTACCCTATTGTGTTGGAGTATTTAGACATGTTATGTAGATTTCCATTACTTTTATTAGAAACTTGGATAAAGATACTCTGTGGTTTTCATGGTCCTAGTGGTATTCAGCACAAGTGAGTTGGACTGTCTGGAATGAACTGAAAAGAAGTTTTTTGGTGTTTTCCAACCTAGTAGGATTTTGGGGGATAAGGCTTTGGGGCCAGAGGCTCTGGCAACATAGATATTGTTCATTGCTCTGTCTCCTCACCTAAGTGCAGTGCCTGGCATTTAATAGTACTCAGTAAATATTGATGAACAAAATGAATGAGCAGGTATTTAGGAAGTCTGGGCTGAGACTCTGGGTGAATAAGCCATGCCAATAAGGAAAGTCTCTAAGAAGTGTTTCTGTCCTGAGTTGTTTTGAGCCACAGTAGAGCCATTGGATGGTGAAAAGTTTCTGGCTCTATTTTGGCTTGGAGAAGGGGAGACTTAGGGAGCTATGACAATTTTCTTTACAGTAGCAGTGGGTTGTTGCATAGAGTGGCACAAATCCGTTACCCCCATTAGAAAGTGTGCCCTGCTCCCCTGATAATGGGCCATAACATCTGTAATTAAATTTCTGTGGCCTTGGTACCAGAAGTTACTATAGTTGTAGAAAAAGGGGATGTGGGAGGGTGGAGGATTTGGGAGAGAGACGTGAGGAAAAGTGATTTAAAGATGTTTTTGGGGAAGTTGACTCAAACTACCACACTTGCTCGCTTTTTTCCAGGTATGGCAAAAGCAAAAGAGAAAAACTAAATTCCTTCTACTGTTGTTCATAGGCAGATTTTTGGCTTAATAGCTTTTTCTTTTTCAATTTTATTTTTATGTAAGTAGTAAGTATTACTTGCTTTAAAATATTCAAATAATGCATGTGAAGCAAAAGTTTGCCTTGGTTCACCCCTACGCTCCCATCTAGTTTTCTCTCCAGAGATCACTAACCACTGTTAACCAGCTTAGATTTTTCTTCTAGACTTGTACTGTGGAGTACAGTAGCCACTAGCCACATGTTGCTATTTAAAGTAGTTAAAATTAAATACAATCTAAAATTCAGTTTCTCGGTCACAATAGCTGCATTTCAGAGATCAGCAGTCATGCGTGGCTGGCAGCTACCCTAGTGGACTGTGCAGATCCAGAATTTTTTTTTCATTGTAGGAAGCCCTGTGTAAAACTTCTTAGCCATTTTCATAAATGGCATCAAAATACGCACGTTCTGCAATATTTTTTATTAAAAGTATGATTTGGAGGCCTTTCTTTATTAGTGAGTATATTCTTTTTAACTGTTGTATAGTATCCCATAGTTTTATGCCATACTCTGTTTATTTCAATATGGTATAATTTGATGTTTCCAATTTAAACAATACTAATAGATGTTTCCTATGTACATATGGTCATTTTCCTAGGGTAGCTTTCAAGAAGTAGAATTTCAGGGTTGAAGAATGTGATTATCTGAAAATTTAGAAAGTCCTTTCTAACTATAGAAGCTCTGTAAAGATGAAATGAATTCTTTCTTAAGGTGGTGAGCTTCACTGGAAATCATAATTATGTAACTTAAGGAAGAGACCTTTGAGGTCATCTGGTCACTTCCTACTTCTTATACGTGAAGACACGGGCCTGGAGAAGTGAAATGGCTTACCCCACGACATTTTAGATAGTGAATGGCAGGCTAGAACCCAGCTTAGTGTTTCCAGATCTAGAGACCTTTTCAACGTAAGGTGTAAAAGGGCTTAAATAATCTTCTCTTGGCATTTTAGGAAAGAGATTCCTGAATTGGAGGGTGGAGGGAAGCTTACACTAGTCAACTTCTAACCATTATGAGTCAGAGGCTAATTTTATAATGGGGTCTGTAGGGTTGAATTGTGTCTTTAAATATTAGAAATTTGAGAAGCAGGGAATGGCTCTTCAAAGGTCAACTGTGGGAATAGCATTTTCTTAAGTACTTAAGCCTGTTAGCGTATGATCTTGGACTGGTTAATGGATTATTTTGAATCAAATAAGCTGGCTTCAGTCTTTGCTACCTGTTGCCTTTATAACTTTAAGCAACCTTGTCTACTGATATCACAATTAGATTTTTATATAGTGGATCCATTGTAACAGTTTTACCAAATGATAGCAATGGAATATTTTTCTTTAGTAGCTATTTGAGTTACTGGGTATTTTGAATCTATATTTAAATTTTAGAGGCTTTGTATGCTATATATTTAGATATCTTGCTCTCTGTCAGCAGACTTTCTTTCCAAAGGAAACCAGGTGAGAAACCCAAAATCTGTCACCACTATTAAAAAACTGCTTTACCATGAACGCATCTCTGATAATATGTCAGTAGTTATTAAATCTGTATTTTTATAGCTTTATTACCAACAGGTTGCTTTAGTGATCAAGGAAGAGTCTTACAAGAGAAATGTGTTTTGGAGGAAAGCTTATGTATCTGATCTGTTTTTTTCAGATATGAAAAGAAGGATAAAAGCAATGAAAATGGGAGTTGAAGAAAAAAAGTAATGAGACTTTTTAAAGCTTTGAATGTAGATTGCTAGTGGGTAAGAGGAACTAAGTTATATGAATGCTTTGACTTAAGGCCCCAGTACCATATAAATTCTGGAAGGTATGTGTCTGGAGTTCCAGGGTTGGTTTTAGCCAGTGCTGAAATGGAGTGTCCTTAGGAAGTCAGGTTCAAGATTTTTCTTTGCTGGAGAATGGCTAGTTTTCTTGCATAACTTAATCAAATCAGGCTACCAAAAAGTAAGGTTTGTTTTCTTCTCATTTTGAGAAGTCTATAAATTTTGGTGCCTTGTAATGAGTAGCTGTCAAAAGGGATAACCTTGAGCTGTTCTTTACCAACTTAAAATACCACGTTGTATAAATGACAGGAAATGTAAGGGAAGATATGTGAAGGCAAATATGGAAGCATTTAATATTAAAATAATAGTTTTTTAAAAAGTTACCTTTGGTTAAATATCTTATTTTATGCTTATCAAGAATCTTGAAGCAACAAGCATATATTGTTCAGCACTGCAAAATATAGCCATTATTTTGTAATGACTTTAAGTGGAGTATAACTGTAAAAATATTGAATAATGATGTTGTACACCTGAAACTAATATATTATGAATCAACTACACTTCAATTAAAAATAAAGAATCTTGCCCAAGTCTTGGCCAATTTGGAGCCCAAGTGATGTGGTAATCCATGTGGTGGAAGAAGCTAGCAACAGCGATGGGAGATTGATTGCGTATATATATACATGCATGCATGCATTCCCTCACTCTGCCCTCTGAGGGTCTTTGAGCAGCAATATGCAAAACAGTGAGTACACTTAATGTCCAGATCTTAGCTTCTAAATACCATTCTCTGCTAAAAGGAATCAGTGTTGCTTGGAGAAATGACTGATTCCAGGGCTGGGACAAGGAAAGCACAAGATGAGCTTAGACTATTTTGTGCCAGAATGCAGGAAGTGCTCAGAGAATAATGAAGATATGTCAAAAGAACACATTGTTTCATAATGTCTCTTTCCAAAATACTTTAAAGAAAGTCTTGTTTCATTGAATTCTGACTGGCTTTAGAATAATACTTATTCTTGTGTAAATATCTGACTTTGCTATAGACTAACATTCTATGCAGTAATAGTTGGGGGTTTTATTAGTTTGCTGTGCTTTAAATTTTAGTGATTAAACTTGAGAAATTATTTTATAGATTAGGAAGTAGTTTTAGAATCTGTGACTTCCCTGTAGCTGTATGGTTAGAAAAGTACCAGAAAGGGAATTCCCTGGAGGCACAGTGGTTAGGACTCACTGCTTTCACTGCTGGAACCCAGGTTTAATCCTTGGTCTGAGAACTAAGATCCCTGCAAGCCTTGTGTGGCCAGAAAAAAGTACCAAAGTACCAGAAATATGTTTTGTGTCTCATTTTTCTAAATGGTGCTTTATTCAACAGACTAGTAAATTTTACTTTCAAGCTTTTGGCAAGCAATATAAGTAGAATATTTAAGAAAGAGGCAAGATATGATGTACATAGAGAAAAAATTGAAAAGGCCAAAAAAGTTGATCTGACATGGAGGAGATAGTTAATGTAAAATAGTTACACAGATTTACTTCTTTTCTTATATTTCTATAACTTGCCTACAACCTACATGCTCATAAACCTTGACTCCTTTTTGTAGTA
Source organism: Hippopotamus amphibius kiboko (assembly GCF_030028045.1). NCBI lineage: Eukaryota > Metazoa > Chordata > Mammalia > Artiodactyla > Hippopotamidae > Hippopotamus > Hippopotamus amphibius. Next base: position 189,129,974 of record NC_080186.1, read on the forward strand.
ATGTCTGATAGCATATAAGATCTCTTCATCAAGAAACGAAATGGTCAAATGTAGGTGTTGGCGTGGTTGATTTTTAAGTACTATAAAGGTCTGTGGGATATGTATGACCAAATGTTAAGCAATAATACATTCTCTGGAAGTTTCTTTAGTCTGAAGTATTTTCTGATACCTCATGTGAATGCCTCAGTCAGAAATAGAATCTTCAAGGCTTAGAAATATTTGCATATTGGCCTGATAGTGATTAGTTCAGATCATATCAGTAATATGACTTGTACATTTTCTGGTATTTAATAGCTTAGTTGCATTGTCCAGATCTGCCAGTAAAGATCAAAAATATTAAACATGTTTTCAACTCAGGTCCTGACTAGAAGTCATTGCTGTTTCCCAAAATCGATTCCCCTTATAGTCTTTTTAGTTACAGAACTCATTGTGTTCTAGCTAGGCACGTGATCTCCTAACTAGAGACTATCTCTTAGCCTCGCATAGATAAGGGTGGCTATGTGACTACATGTTAGGTAATAGGATGTGAGTGGAAGCAATGTATACAACTTCCAAGTTACACTGTAAAAGGCAGCTGCTTGTCCTTTGCTTTCTCTTCTCTTTTCCAGGGTTAGACCACCTGGATTAAAAGAGTAACCCTTTTCAGCTCTGTAAGTTAAGGCAGTGATGAAAGAGCAACAAGATGTAAGATGATAGATCCCTCGATCTTCTACAGCCTTAGAGTACCTACTTGGCTTGGACTTCTGTCCTGTTCAAGCCATTGCTAACAGGCCTGTGTTAAAGTAAGCAATTACCTGGCTTGGTGCAAGTGCCATTTCAGTTTTGTCATTGTCATTTTTTCCTCTTTCTCATTTAACAAAAATGTTGTTCCAGGTCAGTCCTTTACAGACCTATGTTCTCTTTCTTCAAAGCAACCTTTGGAATGTTCTTTCTCTTGAATCTCAAATTATCCCGAGATAATTCAGAAATGCCTTTGACTATATAATCTTCAAACCAGTGACCTAATCTCATGTCTTAAGTGTCTCCCAAAGAAGCCTAGGTACATGTGCACAGATGTTTGTTAAATGAGTTAAGAAAATAGCATGGTGCAGAGTAGTTATTTTCTGGGGAGTTAGGATATGGATGAGATAGCATTTTAATGACAGAAAGAAAAGCAGGAATATTTAAACATGTGTTAGCTTATTATTTCTGTTTACCAAATAATGCAGTTTAAAACCACAGACATTTATTATTTCATATTTTCTGTGGGTTAGGAATCCCTTTGTGGTTTAGCTGGGTCCCTCTGGTCCAAGGTCGCTTATGAGGTTATATTCAAGTTGTTTGCTGGGGCTGCTCAGCTGAGATTGAGAATTTTCACCCAAGCTTACTTGCATGGTTATTGGCAGGCCTCAGGCCTCAGGCCTCAGGTCCTTATTGGCTGTTGGCCAGGTGCTTAAGTTCCTTGCCATGCCATTTGGGCTTCTCCGTAGGGCTTCTCCATGGGGCTAATCTTGTGGAGCAACAGTCAAGAACACAAAATGGAAGCCACGGTTTTCTTCACCTGATCTCTTCTGCCATACTCTGTTCAGTAGAAGTGAGTCAGTAAATCCAGCTTACCCTCAAGGGGAGAGAATTACCCGTGTAAATAACAGGAGGGGGGGTCATCCAGGGCCATTTTGTAGATTGCCTACCACAAACTATATGCAGAAATCTGTTAAATATGCATTGGTGTTTCAGCTTAGTATTTTGCTTTTTTGCTTTTATCCATCTTTGCTGGTAGTGGTTTTATCTTCCCGTCACTTGCTTATTACATTTCCTTCCACCTGAATAAATAAGAGCCACCTAGATCTACCTAGATTTAGTCAATTATCTGTTGATTATAACGGTTATCTCACTTCTACAAAAGAGAAGACGAAGGTTCAAAGAAGGTACTATCCAAAGTCAGACATGTTTTAAACAAGGTGTTTCTTGGTTCCAGTGACTGTGTTCCACATATCTTCTGTTTGTTAAGGGAAAAATTAGCCCTGTAAAACCATGTAGTCTTTTAACCTTAAGCAAATAATCCAGTCGCTGTACATTTCTCTAAATTTTCTCATCTATAAAATGAGGGGGGCAAGCATTAAAAATATCCACTAGAGAGGGACTTCCAGCTTTAGCTGCATGAAGAGTTTGGTGAATGCTCTCCACAAACACAAAATAAATATATGTATGGGCTTTTCTCATATAATATATTTACTATATGTATATAAATAACTGAGCAAAATTGCCCAAGGTTGCCCCATACTAGTTGGGCTTTGAAATTGACCAAAGGCAGACAACAAATTGAGACACATTTTATTCTTAGGAAAACCGCTAGAGTTTCAGGTTAAGAACAGTGGAAGTCTACACCCTTCTTGCATGAGGCCCCTACTGTGCCTTTGTACCGGAGTACCTTTGGCAAGAATCAAGAAATTGGAAAACCAGGAGCTTTGGTGTCTTAAGAGGGTAACTCAGTTTGGGGCAATAAGTAACAACCTGTATTTGTCAACTAAAAGTGATAAAATTCGTAGGAAAAAGTGGTGAAAACCCATGTATTTGCAAGTCTCATGTTGTGGTGCCAGTTGAGATGAGTGGGGGACCAGCTAGGAATTTAACAGGCAGACCTTGGAAATGAGAGAATCGTAAAGGAATAATAAGCTCTTCACATATCCTTGGCTTACTCTGACACTATGTATATGTGCAGGGGAGACTTGAGAGTATCTAGCAGAAAGCCAGGGCCAAAGGCAGACTTGAGAATAAGCCTTGAATATGCTTTTTCCGTCCCATGCATAGATTGGAGAGTAGGCTGGAGATGTTTGAGCGTATCTTTGCCCAAATAGCTAGTGGGAAACTAAGCAATTTAGACACAGGTTGACCTCCCTAGGAAGCCATGCTAAAAAAAAATATGAATAAGAATTAAAACTTGAGCAGAGACATTCAAACTACAGGGGATTCAGATCCCACCATATAAGGCCAGGGAGATTAGAGCTGAAAAAAAAATTCTGAAAAGTAAATCAGATTTCCAGAGTTGCTATAATATGTTATCGAAAATGTCTGGTTTTGAATGAAAAATTATGAGACATGTAAAGAGAACAAAATGTGACCTATACTGAGAGAAGAGAAAGCAGTTAATAGAAACTGAGTAGGCACAAACATTAGACTTAACAGATAAAAACTTCAAACTGCTGTTAGAAACATGTTAAAAGAATGGAAGGAAACATTATTCAAATTATAGAAGAATATGATAGGAATAACTCAACAGATGGCAAATCTCAATACAAAGAAATGGAAATTATAAAGTATTTTTTGATGCTATTGCAAATAGTGCTTTCTTATTCATTTCTGAATTATTCATTGCTAGTGTATAGAAATACTTGCTTATTAGCTCTAAATTTTCGTGTGTATTTTTTTATTTGATTTTCTATATATAAGATCATGATATCTGTGACTATAGAGCATTTTAATTCTTCCTTTCTAACCTGGATGCCTTTTATTTCTTTTCCTTACATAATTGTCCAGGCCAGAATCTGCAGTACAATGTTGCATAGAAGTGGAGACCGCAGAAATCTTTTTCTTGTTCCTCATCTCAGAGGAAAGCATTCAGTCTTTCACTATTAAGTATAATGATAATTGTGGAATTTTTATACATGCTATCTATCTCATTAAGGAAGTTACCTTTTATTCCTAGTTTTCTGAGTATTTTTGTCAAGAAAGGGTATTGGATTTTGTCAAATGGTTTTTCTGCATTGAGACAGTTGGGTTTTTTCAACCTTCATTTTATTAATATGGTGTGTTAAATGGATTTATTTTTGCATGTTGAACCATCTTTGTGTTCCTGGGATAAATGCCACTTGGCCATGGTGTATGATCCTTTTAATATGTTCCTGGATTCAGTTTGCTAATACAGTTGATCATTGAGCAACATGGGTTTGAATTGTACAGGTTTTCTTACATGCGGATTTCTTTTCAAAATACTGTAGTACTACACGATCCTTAGTTGGTTGAATCCATGGATGAGGAACCACCCTCCCTTATAAGGAGGGCCAACTATAAGTTATACTTGGGTTTTCAACTGCATTGAGGGTCAGCACTCCTAACCCCTGTGTTGTTCAAAGATCAAATGTATTTTGTTAGGACTTTTTGCATTTAAATTTGTAAGGGGATGTTGGTCTGTAGTTTTCTTGTCATGTCAGTCTATAGTTTTCTTGTGATGTCTTTGGCTTTGGTATCAGGGTAATTGCTAACATCATTGAATGAGTTAGCAAGGGTTCCCTCATGCTCCAGTTTGGGGAAGAATTTAAGAAGGATTTGTGTTTGTTCTTCTTTAAACCTATCACTCTTGAGGCCATCTGGGTCTTGGTCTTTCTTTGTTAGAAGTTTTTAGATTACTAATTTAATATTTCTGTTAGTTATAGGTCTATTCAAATTTTCTGTTTATTATTATTGAGTCAGTTTTATGTAGTTTGTATGTTTTTAGAAGTTTGTTTCATTTAGGTTATCTAATTTGTTGGCATACAGTTGTTCATAATACTCTATTATAATTCTTTCTGTTTTTGTAAGGTTGGTAACTGTCTCTGTTTATTCATGATTTTAGTAATTTGAGTATTTCCTTTTTTTTCTCTCTCTCTCTCTTGATTGTGTACTTTGCTTCTCCCATATCATACTTCCTCTTTAGGACAGTTCATAACAATGACTCTTAATAATGGCTACTTGTACTTAAGGTGGTTTTCTGTTTATAAAATTAATTTTTCATGGCTGGAAAAGCAGCTGCCCCTTGCCTATTGTGCCCCCTTGCCCATTACACAGCACACGTTCATGGGGAACCTGGTGCTAAACCACTCATAGACGACCTGCTTCTGGGTTGGTGTTTCTTACATAGCAGAGCAGCTCCGTCACTGTGATCTATTTAAAGTCAGCCCTTGACACAAGGTATAAATTTTTAAAAATAAAGGGTAATTTTTTTCTAACTGATAGAAACCTTTTAATTGCCTTTAAAATGTTTAGCACATATTATGTGATTCCTTTTTTATTCACAGATATTTTCCAATTTATCCCTGGATGAGCGTTGCCTTTCTGCATCATTGGTTTGCAAGTACTGGCGTGACCTTTGTTTAGATTTCCAGTTTTGGAAGCAGCTGGATCTTAGTAGTCGTCAACAGGTATGGATTCTAATTCTAAAGAAACACTCCGTTTCACCTACTCAAAAAGTATCTTTTTCCTCCTCAGAAATTACTTCTTTTATGTTGTAGTTTTTCAAGATAGTTCAAATATTCGTAATCTATTTGTGCTTTAGTAATTTTTTTTTTGAATTCAAGTTGAAGCTGGGTTCCTATGATGAAGAGTGTATTTTTAGTTTGGATTGGTAGTTTTGGGTTGCTTCTTAATCCTCTTTGTCTTAGTCTTCTTTGCCCTCCCAGCCCGGTTTTTACTACCTTTAAAAAAGGTTATTAAACTTTTCATTTTTTGGAGGAGTCATTTTATGAATATTAGTTTAATAGTAGAAAATGATGGCAGACATTTATATAGTACTGCTGATGTGCCATGTGCATACTATTTTGTGAGCTTTATATGTATTCATTTGATCAACAACCTTATGAGTTGATACTATCATTATCCCTATTAATATATTATTATTATACTTTTAGTAATAGTATTCTTATAATGTTATTATGTGTGAAGAAATGGAATAAGATAATTTATTTTGTTTTAATTTTCATTTTAATGAATTTTCCAATCCTCCCCATTGCCAGACAGCCAATGTGTTTATATGGTGGCGTAAATTAGGAAAGAAGATAGTTAATACTGCTTATTACAAACAATTTGTTGGACTTGTTAAATTCTTCCCTTAAACTTGGTTGTCAGTACTTGGCATTGGAATCATAAAAAGATATTCCATAAGGATAGGATTTTATTAGACTACTAAACCCACTCTAAATCCTTCCATGATATTGTTAGTAGCGCTGTGCTGGTTTAACAGCTGGCTTTCAAAAACAGTTGAACTAAGAAAAAGCCCTGATTATATTTTCCAGTTTTTGTTTTGTACAAATTCTCTTACCATGACCAATTTCAAGCTACTAATATGATATCGCTGAATGTAGTGATTTCACTGATGTGGAAAGTGGTACATACTATAGACTTGTGATTTGGTACCAGCCAACTCCAACACACCACTGGTAGCACCACTGGTGTATTTATAACATATGTACTTTAAACAAAATAAGCAAGTTCCTAAGTATTTGTGTGTAAGTTTTCTTTTTGTTTTTCTGCCTCATTGGTAAGAGGTTAAGACATTTATAGAATCAGTCATTTATTTGGTTGGGTTCATGAAATTTGTGTCCGGGGGAATGCTGAATATTTAGTTAGTTGTGGCTAGTAGATGGAGAGAGGTAATGTGAAGTAATCCATTGGCTCTTTACTTCATTAGTCTTGGATGTCTGAGCTATCTGTTACCAACTCAGACTAAGCATAGCTTTTCCCCTCTCCTGGTAGTTAGGGCTGGAGATGAAAAAAGAAAAAAAAAAGAGAGGTATGCCGTTTCCAACAGCATAAACAAAGGTATTTTCAACCTTGGCTCTTATTCCTTGTATCCCTCAACACTCCAGTTCTTTCCTTCGACCTTTCTAAATTTCATCATGTGTATTTTCTCTCATCATTATTTTTACACAAAAGACGGATAATGTTAACTCTCTTCTCTTTTTTTTGGAAATATGATTGGGCAGGGAATATGCAGAGGTTGGTTTTTAAAAATTGTTTAAAAAATTGAGATGGCCATAAGTTTTTCACCAGATGTATTTTAAGGTTACTTACATTTAGCTTTGAGTCTTCTGAGAAAAGCTTTTCTTTTAATGGACTTTTGTATGTAGTCTTTGGTGTGCTGATATCCAAAATAATATATTGTCTAAGCTGTGGTTTTAGTTATATGTAATATATAATGATACAAGTAGTAAAACAATTGAAATTTATATACTTTGGTAGGTATCATCTAATATTAAGTGTGAAAAGTCAAGATTCATGCATCATGATGGCTGATATATACTATTTGTTGGGTTAGAAACAGAACCAACTCAAAATCTCAATCCAGTTTTGTTTGTGGGGAGTTTTGGTGAGTTTGAAGATTTAATTACAATGTTTTCCTAATAAGGATAGATTTTTAGGCTTTTAATGAAAACTAACACATATATTATCACTTGGTGTTTTCTGATACCAAATGTATGTTTTTTTCCATCCTAACAACAAATTCTTTGATGCCAACTGGATGTCTAACAATTCAGTTCAATTCTGACTTTAACTCCTGGAGTTAGTACAGACCTCACAAGTTAAGGGCTCAGTCTCATAAGACTGTCCCCACTTCATGTGCCAGTCACAAGTCCTAGGAGCCACCTATACTTTTGAGTGACTAGCTGTAAATTTGGAAGTTCCCCTAGCCTCCTCCTTAGGTGTGATAATTTGCTAGAATGATCAGAAGTCAGGAAAATACTATGTTTACTGATTTATTATAGAGGCTATAGCCCAGGACCAGCCAAGTGGAACAGATGCATAGGGCAAGGTATGGGGGGAGAAGGTATGAAGCTTCTATATCCTCTACAGGCACATCACCCTCCCAGCACTTTGATGTATTCACCCAGAAGCCCTTCAAATCTTATTGTTCAAGAGTTTTTATAACCCAGTCTCCAGCTCCCCTCCCCTCCCAGGAAATCAGAGGATGGGGTTCAAAGTTTCCACCCTCTAATCACATGCTGTTTGGCCTTTCTGCTGACCAGCCCCCATCCTGAAGCTATCTAGGGGCCCCAGCTTAAGTCATTTCATTAGTATAAACTCAGGCATGGTCAAAAGGGGCATGTTAAAAATAACAAAGGACATTCCTATCACTCAGGAAATTCCTGGGACTTTAGGGACTCTGTTCCAGGAACTGGAGACAAAGACCACATATATATATTTTTTTGTTATACCACAGTTCTTATTATGCTTTAATATTAAGTAAGAAAGTTTTCTTTTGATTTTGGTTTTCATGCTATAATCTAATTATTATATTATTTATTGGGGAAAATTTAATATAAGAATAGAAAGTAAGTTTCTACTTTTAGCAAAGTTTTAAATTCATTGCTTTTCTTCTCCCTTCTCATAGGTCACTGATGAATTATTGGAAAAAATTGCATCAAGAAGTCAAAATATAATTGAAATCAACATTTCTGATTGTCGCAGTATGTCTGATACTGGCGTGTGTGTTCTAGCATTTAAATGTCCTGGACTTCTTAGGTATACAGCCTACAGGTGTAAACAGCTTTCTGACACCTCTATTATTGCGGTTGCCTCTCACTGTCCTTTACTTCAGAAAGTTCATGTAGGCAACCAGGACAAACTTACTGATGAAGGACTCAAACAGGTAAATTTTAGCATCTATAAAATGGTTTTGCTTCTATTAACTTAATATGTTTTCTTACAGCAATACTTTGAAAGATTGCTATGTTAAAAGTAATGCTCAGAGACTAAAATAAGTCATCCTTTTTATATATCCATGAATATTTGGGTTAGTGAACCATAGTGCCGTGGCTATAATTGATAAATTAACTTTTTTGTGTTTTTTAGTAAGTGCCTGAACTTCGACCAGCCATTTTATTAATTTATTCTTTTGTTACTTAAATTTTGTACCAAATTTTGCTTTTGGTAATAACAGTATGCAGTTTAGGTCAGCATGAAATTTAAAAAAATTAACTTTTAAATCCTCTTTTATGTTACTAGATGACATGCTTACGTGTGTTAAAATATCTTAGTTAAGGAGTATAAAATGAAGAAAAAGATGGTAATTACCTATATTAGGCACAATAATTGGATTAACTATAGTATCGTGTATTGTTTGGTTGATTCACTTTCTTTGGAAATAGTGTTTAAAATTTCTTGTCTCAGAGTGGATATGAATGGATTCATATGTGTGCCAGTCCCTGAATTTGTGAATATTCTGAATATTTAGTAATGTTCCCTCTGTTGTGCTAGGCACTTTTTGTATTTTTATATTTAATCCTTGGAAGAAGTTTGTGGAAATAGTTGATATTAAATTCATTTTTTAAAGGACGAGATTAAGGCTTAGATTAAGAAACTTGCCCAATGTTTAGCAGGTGGTGGACCTGGGATTTGGAGCCTGGATTCTCCAAAGCCCTACCATCGTATAGTCTTTTCACTTTTCCATGCCAATAGACTGTACTTTTCTAGACCTCAAATAAAGGAGCCCGCTCCCTGAGGGCAGAGACTATGCATATTTACCACTCTACCCACAGTGCCCTTGTCAAACATTTGTTGAAAGAAAGAATTAATTAATAATTCCACTCAAGAACTTTGTCAGAACTGTATTTTAAATTTAGGATTGAGATGAAGTCCTAATATTTCCCAGTAAAAGCAGAGTATCAGTAAAGTCCTAGATTTGAGTCTGATCTGAGATGAAGTCAGAAATAAGATGAAGATCCTTAAATTTATTTATTTATTTAAATATTTATTTATTTCTGTATTTGGCTGCACCAGGTCTTAGTTGTGGCACATGGGATCTTCGTTGTGGCATGAGGGATCTTTTTAGTTGCAGCATGCAGGATCTTTTAGTTGTGACACATGGGATCTTTTAGTTGTAGCATGCAGGTTCTTAGTTGCAGCATGTGGGATCTAGTTCCCTGACCAGGGATTGAACCTGGGCACAACCTGCATTGGGAGCACGGAGTCTTAACCACTGGACCATCAGGAAAGTCCCTAAAGATCCCTAAATTTAAACATTACATATGAATTAACTGAAAGCTCAGTATTAGATGAAACTTGGAAAGACTATCCTAAATAGTACTAGGTGTGTCAATCCAATTTATGTGTTAAGAATCTACAGTTTATTAGGGAGCCTATTTTGTCTGCAAAGGCTAATTGTGCAACAACAGTCTTACCTATTGTAATATTTGTCCTGATCAGTTTCTGCTATGTATAGGATTATTCACTAGCAAAGCATTTTATGAAGTTCTTAAGTCTACAAATTAATCTTTAAGGTAAATTATAAATTTTATAGACATGGCATGATTTTTTTGTGTTAGAAATTTCCCAGCAAGTTATACTCCACAATGAAACATTTTAAAAAGTCTATGTATTTATTAGGAAAAGGATTAAATTTGCTATACACTTAAATATGATATAACACAAATAAGTTCCAGTTGACCATAGTGCCAAGGGTGTTTCTCATAAAAATAAGGCAGTATTTATGGGTGAAAAAGAGGGAAACTAAAAAGTTCTTTAAGGAACAGGACTTATTAATATGCCAGTTAAGTTTTATGAATTTAATATTTACAGCTTTGAGACTAATTATGTGAATCTTCCCTAGAATGTGAGGTATTTTGGAACCTATTAATTTATGATATGGATTAGATGTTTGTTTTAGATTTTTATGGTTTCTTTTAGCCTCTTTCTTCTGATGGAATACTGTGATGGTGTAGTGGAAAGAGAATGGCTTTCACATATACACAAAATAGGAGTAAAAGGTTTATGAAGCAATATATAGCCTTATGAACAGTGCAATTGATATTTTCTATTCTATACCATTATGTTAAGTAAATGTTGATCTTGATCCACTCAGTAAATTAATTTCATGACCCAGTGATATTTGATAAGCTCTGCAGTGGACTATATTACACTTTTAGTGAATTAACAACTGAAAAATATAAAAGTTTCAAAAGACCTAGGATGGAACTTTCATAATTGATGAATTTTCCTGGTATTTTTTTCTTTTTTACTCATAAAAATAGCAATTGATTGAAATGTTGATTCTACAGATCAAGTTGAAAGGTTTGGAAAGCATGGACAGAACTAAAGGAATTCAAGAAAATGATGCATGAACAAAATGAGAATAGCAATAAAGAGCCGGAAAGTATAAAAAGGAACTAAATAGGAATTTTGGTGCTGAAAAGTACAATAACTGATATAAAAAATTTAGTAGAAGGATTTAGCATCAAATGTGAGCAGGCAGAAGAGAGACTTAGTGAACCTGAGTAGGACAAATGAAATCATCATGTCTGAGGAGCAGAAAGAAAAAAGAATGAAGAAAAGTGAAGAGGTCTAAGGGACCTGTGGGATACCATAAAGTAAAGGGAGAGAGAAAGAGGCATAAAGAATATTTAAAGAAATGATGGCCCAAACTTCCCCAGTTTGGTGAAAGACATGAATCTGTACATCCAAGAAACTCAGTGAACTCCAAGCAGGATAATTTCAAAGATACCTACATTAAGACACATAATAGTCTGATTGTCAAAAGCTAGAGCCAAAGAGAGAATCTTGAAAGCGACAGAGAAGTGACTCATAGCATACAAGGGATCCTCAATAGGATTGACAACTGATTTATCATCAGAAACCATAGAAGCCAGGAAGTAGTTGGCTAACATATTTAAAGTGTTGAAGAAAAAATGTAAACCAAGAATTCTGTATCTGGCAAAACTGTTCTCCAAGAATGAAGGTGACATTAAGATATTCCCAGATAAACAGATACTAAGTTCGTTAGTAGACCTACCTTACAAGAAATGGTTAAAAGAGTCCTTCAGGCTGAAATAAAAAGATACTAGATGGTAACGAAAGCCATATAAAGAAAGAAAGAACATGAGTATTTGTAACTACATAGGGAAACATGAAAGATAGCTTTATTGTATTTTTGGTTTCTAAGTCTTTATTTTTTTCCTATATGATTTATAACAGTATTATAAATTATAAACAGTATTATAAATCTTTGCTAATGGGCACATAATGTATTATAAATCTTTGCTAATGGGCACATAATGTATCATCTGTGATAATAACCATATAAAATAGGAGGGATAGAGATGTACAGGAATAGGGTATATACTATTGAAACCAAGATGGTAATGTTCAAATAAGGTTATTATAAGTTTAAGATGTTTATTGTAATCTCTGTGATAACCATTAAGAAAATAACTAAAATATACACATGAAAATAATAGGAAGAGAATCAAGTGGTACACTGCATAAAATCTACTAAATTCACAAAGTGCAGTAATGGAGGAGCTGAGGAACAACAATAAAAAAATAAAACATACAGTAAATAAATAGCTAAATGGTGGAAATGATTCCTTATCACATACTTTGAATATAAATGGATTAATTTCTCTAATTAAAAGGCAAAGATTGGCAGACTTGAAAAATTAACCATGCATATAAAGTCTAAAAGAGACTCATTTTAGACACAGTGAAGTTGAAAGTAAAAGAATGGAAAAAAATATTCCACTCAAATACTAATAACCAAAGAGAGCTAGGGTGGCTCTACAGACAGTCCCCAGCTTATGATGGTTTGGCTTACCATTTGTTGACTTTACAATGGTGTGAAAGCCATATGCATTCAGTAGAAACTGTACTTCAAATTTTGAATTTTCATCTTTTCCTGGGCTAGCAGTATGTGGTGTGATACTCTCTCATGATGCTGGACAGTGGCAGTGAGCCACAGCTCCCAGTCAGCCATGCGATCATAATGATAAACAACTGATACACTTCTAACCACTCTGTACCCAGACAACTGTCTTTTTCACTTTCAGTGAAATTACATAAGATACTCAACACTTGATTATAAAACTGGCTTCATGTTAGATGGTTTTGCCCAACTATAGGCTAATATAAGTGTTCTGAGCCCATGTAAGGTAGGCTAGGCTAAGCTTAGCTGATGTTCAGTATATTAGGTGTATTAATACATTTTTGACTTATGATATTTTCAACTTACAATAGGTTTATCAGGATGTAAGCCCATTGTAAATTGAGGAAGATCTGTATTATTAGAAAAAAAAATCAATTTCAAGTGAAAAGAGGTTGCAGGAAACAATGAAGGTCATTATATATTGATATGTTTCAATTCATCAGGAAAAGATAGTAATTATAAACATATATGACCCAAATAACACAGCCCCTAAATACATGAAGCAAAAATGGAAAGACTCGAAGGGAAGAAAAGACAGTTTTAAAGTTGGAGACTTTAATACCCTACATTCAGTAATGGAGAGAACAGCCAGAAAAGGATCAACAAGAAACTAGTGGACTTGAACAATGCTGTAAGCCAGTTATACGTAATAGATATATACAATAGGCTACACTCAACAACAGAAGAGTGCACATGGAATATTCTTAAGATTAAACCATATTTTGGACCAAAATAACAACTTTTAATAAATTTGGGAAGACTGAAACCATACAAGTATCTTTTTTGACCATAATGACATGAATCTAAGAATCAGTAACATAAAGAAAACTGGAAAATACACAAATAAGTGGAAGTAAAACAACATACTCTTGCACAACGAATGGACATTGAAGAAATTGTAAGGAAAATTAGAAAATATCTTGAAATGAATGAAAATGAAGACACAGTATACCAGAAATCATGGCAGTGAAAATAGTGTTCAGAGGGAATTTACTGAATTATGATGTTCTCTGGGTATATGCCCAGCTGTGGGATTGCTAGGTCATATGGCAACTCTATTTTTAGTTTTGCAAGAAACCTCCATACTGTTCTCCATAGTGGCTGTGTCAATTTACATTCCCACCAACAGTGCAAGAGCGTTCCCTTTTCTCCACACCCTCTCCAGCATTTACTGTTTGTAGATTTTCTGATGATGCCCATTCTGACCGGTGTGAGGTGATACCTCATTGTGGTTTTGATTTGCATTTCTCTTAATAATTCGTGATGTTGAGCAGCTTTTCACATGCCTCTTGGCCATCTGTATGTCTTCTTTGGAGAAATGCCTATTTAGGTCTTCTGTCCATTTTTTGATTGGGTTGTTTGTTTTTTTGATATTGAGCTGGATGAACTGTTTATATATTTTGGAGATTAATCCTTTGTTGATTCATTTGCAAATATTTTTTCCCATTCTGAGGGCTGTCTTTTCGTCTTGCCTATAGTTTCCTTTGCTGTGCAGAAGCTTTGAAGTTTCCTTAGGTCCCACTTATTTATTTTTGTTTTTATTTCCATTACTCTAGGGGGTGGATCAGAAAAGATCTTGCTGTGATTTTTGTTGAAGAGTGTTCTTCCTATGTTTTCCTCTAGGAGTTTTATGGTGTCTGACCTTACATTTAGGTCTTTTATCCATTTTGAGTTTATTTTTGTGTATGGTGTTAGGAAGTGTTCTAATTTTATTCTTTTACATGTATCTCTCCAGTTTTCCCAGCACCACTTATTGAAGAGGCTGCCTTTTCTCCATTGTATATCCTTGCCTCCTTTGTCATAGATTAGTTGACTATAGTTTATCTCTGGGCTTTCTGTCCTGTTCCATTGATCTATATTTCTGTTTTTGTGCCAGTACCATACTGTCTTGATCACTGTAGCCTTGTAGTATAGTTTGAAGTCAGGAAGCCTGATGCCACCAACTCCGTCTTTCGGATAGGGAGTTTCTATTTGAGGTGATGAAAAAGTTTTGGAAAAAGTGGTATTGGTTCCACAACACTGTGAATATAATGTCACTGAATTATACACCTGAATATGGTTAAAATAGCAATTTTCATGTTATGTCTATTTTACCACAATAAAGGAAAAAAGAAACATTGCTTGTTTTTAGATGCTGAATTTCTGTGAGATAGAAATGTCAGTCTCATCTAAACTATCTTTATATATTCTAGTGATATTTAGTCAACTAAGTAAAGAGCAAGTGTGTAACCTTTATGAGCATCTACCATGGGTCAGGCACTGTTTATATATTCTAACTATGTGTTCTCTTTTGATTCACAGACAGTCTGTGAGATAGGTATTATTTCATTTTTGTAGATGAGGAAGCATTTCCAGAGAGACTGTCAGTAATTTACCTGAGGTAAAGTAATAAGTGATACGGCTGGCATTCATATCCAGGGGTATCTTGAGTTCATACTCAATCCACTTAGCTCATTTCCTCCCCTTTCCAGATGACAAGACACTCATTTTATCCCTATAATGATAATTGATATTTATTTGAGACTGAGAAACTAGACAACTTGAAAAGCTTTCTTTATCAAAATGTGTTTATTTAGGTAGTTTAAGAATGTTTTGAGTATTCTGTTTCTAAATTAGCATCACAATTTGCAAAGGAAAGTAAATATATTTTGGGTGCTTTTATATGACAGGCACTGTATTTTGTGCTTTCATATTTTGTTATCCAATTTAATGTTCACAGCAGCACTGAGGTATTTCAGGATGAAAAATTGAATCTTTTGGAAGTTAAGTAACTTGTCCAAGTGCACATAGTTGGGAAGGCATGGAGCCAATATTCTCATTCAGTTTTGCTTGATCTCTGAATCTTGTCATGTGGGATCATATCTAGGATTTTAAGCTGGAATTTCCAGTTCAATGACTAGAGAGAATATTTTCCATCTGTAACTGAGAGTATTGAGCCTTCATGTAATTCAGGAAGGCTGCTTTCTGGAAATTTATCTTTATAGTATTGAATACTTCTAAAAAGTTCTCTTCACATGACTCCTAATGAATAGTGTTCTAATAGCTTCCTTCTTTACCCATTGATAATAATTAATGATGTAAAACATTTATTTAATATTTTTATATGCTTTGCGGTGTGCCAGTGAGCATTTATATTTGTGTTATTTTTGTTTTTAATCTTCTCCACATCCCAGTGAGGTATAGGTAGGCATTGTTATAATTCAGCATAAGCCTTCTTACCTAATAGGCCTGAAAATGGAAGTTGGTTAGTTAACTGGAAATCAGTTAAATGATAGAATCACAAAAATCAGTATGTACTATAAACATTTTAATTAAAAAATAGTATATAAATGTAGATTCATTAGTGAGTCTTTTGATATGGGTCAAGACCTTTTTCTTGAGTTAGAGATAGCTAGTTAGAGTTTGACTTCATTTTACTTAAACTGTAACAATGATGTGGCACCCATGATTTTCAGTTTTTTGTTTTTTAATTGAAGTGGGATAGAGACTTGCTGCTTATGAAGGATTATGAGTGCAGCTTGTTTTAGAATATGATTTTCCCAATATTTTGTAATTTCATAGTTGTCACTGAAAACTAATTCATCAGCACTTTTTTATCGCTTGCTTTCATTGAATGTAAAACATTCAACATAAATTTTTATAGCAAGAGCTTCTTTTTCCTTCTCATTTAAGTCAGTTTACTTAATATCTCATGGAATTATGTTATAATAATTGCAATTAGAAAAAACAGGTTTGGAAAGAAACATCACTTCCTTTTGACTTTTTTTCATCTCAAGTTTTGTTGACATTTGCTGTTTCAATGAGTTGATATTTTTTTCTTTTACTGTAGTTAAATGTACATAAGATTTACCATTTTAACAACTTGTAAGTGTGCAATTCCAGTGGCATTAAGTATGTTCACACTGTTGTATAACCATCATAGCTGTATTCTAAATTCTAATTAGCGTACTTTCTGGGCCTATTCTAGCTTCCTCATATAAGTGGAATCATACAATATTAACTCTTTTGTGTTTGGCTTATTTCATTTGCATAATGTTTTCAGTGTTCATTTATGTTGTTGCATCTATCAATTTCATTCCATTTTATGGCTGAATAATATTCCAGTGTATACATAAACCACATTTTTTCTACTCATCTGTTGATGGACTTTTGATAGCTTCCCATGTTTTTAAAGTTAAGTTGTAAAAGTTTTAATCACAATAGTTTAAATTTTGAAACATCAATAATAAGTAACAGATGTTTTTGCATAATGGTGCTAAAATAGCATTTTTGCTGGTTTTCTAAAAAATAAAAAAATCTTTTCAGTGTGTAACAAATTAATAAAGTGCTTATTACCATGTATGTTCTGAATTTTCATTTACTCTGAGCTTTAATTATACACCATGCTGGTACAACTAAAAAATAGTATTGGTACATATTTGGGGAGCTTATGTAGCATATTTTCATTGTATTAAATGGAATGTTCTTTAAATGAGGCAAAGTTAAACAATATAAATCTAGAGAAAAGATTCAAATTTGAGTCCTTAAAATGGGTCAGATGTGTAGCAATTTGAAAAATATGCTTTGCCTTCTTTCATATCTCATTGTCCGTGCTATTCTACTGAAAATGATGAAACTAATGAATCAAATTATGAAATTGCCATTTTTATGATTTCATAAACATGAATGGTTAGCATAGTTGGGTAAAGTTACTAGAAGATATAGATTCGGTTTTCTTCACTGTTTTCTTTTGCATGTGTATAATAGTGACAGTGGTGACATATTGGGAATGGAGAGTAGAAGAAACAACTTCCCTCTTCTGTTGAAGATGGCATATCTCATGTTTTAAAAATATGTTCTTAGTATTGGTTTTGAGCAGCTTTCGTGTGACATTGGAAGACCTACTAATCTTATTTTTATCCCAGTGGGTTCCATGTTCTGGTTTCAGTTATCTAGATTCTTTGTCGAAGTATACTCTTTGTAAGGTGTTTGTTTTATTATAAAAATAACCCAGTAACAACAGATGGCTTGTTAAAACAAATTCTCTTTTGTAAATTTTCAAAGGTGGTGTACAAAATTTTAATTAAATTTTGAGATGCTGGGAAAATCACTGCCAAATATTTTATAGAAAAATTTGAAAAATAACTTTGGAGTTCTTCAGCAAAATTGTGAATAATCTTAAATGATTATTATAAAGAAGAAAAGAATAAATCAAAGACAATCCTTTTTATATTTATTTACTCTAGTTCATTTGCAGTTCTCATCACTGTCGTGTGCTAAAATGAACCATGGATTAATAGGTGGATGGACTGGCTTCATTTAAGTGATAAAGTGGCTACTAACACCCTTTCCATTAAATGCTTTCCTTTAGGGTTGACTGCTGGGTGCCCTTGACACATTATGAGTTAGAGGAGGGCTTCTATTACTATCCATCTGACTTGTACCTCTCCTAGGTAACCAGATATTGGACTTCTATTGATAAAGATTCAAAACCTCTTAAATGACATACTGGGGTTCTATGTCTTAGGTAACTAAGACCATTTACTTGGTGAAGAGTGAGAGGATTGTACCTGGTATGAGTGTCAGGTGCAAACAGCAATGAAGGACAGGCTGGGTGTGAATGGAGGGGTGTGGTTGGAGCTGAAATTTCATAAGGTTGATAACCTCCTTTACTTGGAAGGGCCCTCAGGCAGGAGTTTTCCAGTATCCAACCAAGGTGAGTGGTGATATGCATCCTGTCAATATCAACCATATAGGTACTCTTATTTGATGATGAATAGTTATTATTTCAGAACGTTCTTTGGTAAAGTAGAAAGTATTATGGAGGTAATTTTGAGGTGTTAGTAGGTTCTTTAGGTGTATTGAATTTTTGCTGGGATAAGGTAAGAGTTAATAGGGGTAAACTGTTTACTTGATATAGGAAGCGATCACCTGGCTGGCGCACTAAGTGTTGAGGTCTCTTTATTGCTCAATATCTGAATAAGTTGACAAATAAGACACTGGAATAGTGTCAGAGGAAAAATATCAACCTTATTACACAGAAGGGCTAGACTGGGAATGTTGCTTAGAAATAGAGTTAAATAGGCTTTTAACTCAGACGCTGGAGTTTGACCAGTGGACCCAATCATCATCTACTAGGCTGGACCAGCAGTGTCCTGCAAATGTAGAAGTAGATGCTTGCTCCCTGTGGGCAATTTGTTGTCAAGGGGAAAAAGGATAGAGATGAACTGAACATGTTCAGCTTATTAAATAAAAACTAATCAGTGTAGAGACCAGAAGTTAAACCAGTTGAACTCCTTCCAGAAGAAGGAAGTAGCAGAGAAGATGCATTTCCCATCTATGTCTGTATATATTTTCTTGATTTATCCATTTTAGATCATCTATGGAAAGATGAGGATTTTGCTCACTTATCCTTTTCTGTCTCCTATCCCACCATCGTCTCAAAATAATCCTGTTATGATTTTGATTAAGTATTCAGTATTTACATTTTGTAATTATATACCTGCCTTTTTTCCCTCTGAAATTTTGTTTTTATTGGAATGAATAAATGTCTTTTTGTCCTCATTTTGTTTACTTAGTTTTTATATCTTAACAGTAATGGAGTCCACAGCTTTCCCTCAGTTGCTTTAGTATACCTGTATGTATTTACTTAGTCAAATTTCTTTTCTTTTTAAATTAATTTTTTATTTTTTGTTTGTTGGCCGCACCATGCAGCATGTGGGATCTGAGTTTCCCAACCAGGGATCGAACCTTTGGCCACCCCCCCCCCCGCCCCCAGCGTTGGAAGTGCAGAACCTTAACCACTGGACCACCAGGGAAGTCCCCCAAATTTATTTTCTTAAAGTAGACGGCAGTCTGGACTTCTTGTATATAAGTACTCTTGCATTAATGCTCATCTCAGTATTTTACTTTCACCATTATTCTTAATGTTTTCCTCATCTTGCTGTTCTGTTAGATGTCCTATTACCTAGATGTCATGTCTTCTTTCTCTTCGTCTATTCTTGTGTTTTGTAGAGCACAGATTATAATAGCTTCCTGATAAAGAATATATGGGAGGTAAATCTTTCATCTGAAAATGTCTGTATTCTAACCTCACACTTAATTCTTAGTCTGAATCCTGAGTACAGAATTCTAGGTTTGAAATAATTTTCCTTCAAGATTTGTTGGCATTGCTCTGTTGGTTTCTTTCAGTGTTGTCAAGAAGTTTGATGCCCTTTTTTATCCTTAATCCTCTGTATGAAGTATGTTTCTCACTAGAAGTCTAGAATATTTTTTTATACCCACATTTGTGAAATTTTATGATGATTTACCTTGGCGTAGGTCTACTTTTGTCATTTGTGTTGGACATATAAGTGAGTCCTTTTAGTCTTGAAGTCCATATCGTTTCATCCTGGAACATTTTATAGAATTATTTCTTTTAATTCCTCCATTTTCACTGTATAAACTTTCACATCATTCCCACATATTCAAGAGTGTGCTTCTCTTCTCAGCTGTGCATGGCATACCCCAAAGACCCATGGTTTACTCCCCTCAGTGGACTCCAGTCTTTTGCTGTTGTGGGAGGGTGGGCAGGGGCAGGCTCTGCAGAAATGGGGAGGTGATCTGAGTGGTTAACTACTTCTTAAGTAGACTTTCAAGAATCCTGGTGGTTTTAACACCAGCCTCGCCCTCACGGCCAGACATATGTGAGCTTATTGGGAGTTTTGTAGTGATTATCATGTTGCTCTTCTGCTTTCCCCACTATTGGCTTTAGATTCAGCTTTCTTGGGTCTAAGTAACATGCCATTGTATGTTTGTTCTAAAAAATATATCTGCAACTTTAATGCATTATAAGATCTGGTAGCAGATCTAATAAACATGATGAATGCTGATGAACAAAAGTTATATTTCAGTGTATCTGCAACAGCAGTAATGTTATGTGAAATTATCTTTGATTTCTGTTGTTTACAAAGTCACACATGCTGCTAAACTACTGTGATTTTCTGTTTAATAAGTGAAGGAAAGGCTAAAGTTCATTTGCAGAGTAGTAAGAATAAAAATGTACTTTTTTTTTTTCTCATCCATTTTCATGGAATCCCTGATTTCCACTTGTGGACCCAATGTATGTATGTATGTATTTATTTTAAATTAATTTTTATTGGAGTATGGTTGCTTTACAGTGCTATGTTAGCCTCCACTGCATAACAGTGTGGACCCAATTTAGAACTCTTGAGTTAAATAGAACATGGTTGTGCATGAGACCATAATCATGGTTTCTTCTATTTGTCCATTTTTCAAAGAGGCCTCTTTACAGAGAATAAGTCTGATCAGCCTTTTAGTTCATTCGACACATATTTACTAAATATCAACTAACTGTAAGACACTGGGCACCAGGCCTACATTAGTTAAACAAACCTCTGTCTTCATGGAGTTTACATTTCTAGTGGAATATATAATTGGTTTTAGTGTTACCTAGATTAAAATAAAAGGGCTTGTATACATCACCATCCCTGGAAAAATAACTGAAATTGAACATCTTTCTGATAATATCATTACTTTACTTGAAACAGAGCTTGAAAGTTTTTATTGCAAAAATATTTATTTTTAAAAAGATGTGAGAAGATCGATAGAAAAGAAAAAAAGAACAGTACCCATTATTGCACTGAGAAGTAACCACTATAAACACCCTGGTGTATATTTCATCTCTTTTCTATGTACATGTGTATATTTAAATGTGTATATGTATATTTGAATATGCCTAATTTGTGTATAAAAATTGAATTGTATTATAAAAACATGTACAGTTTTCATTTTTATTTGTCAAGTGTTTACTTCATTTTAATGGCTGTATAATATTCAATTTTATGAAAACACCATAATTTATAACTTTAGGTTTTCTGTATTTTACTGTTTAAAAAAAAATCCTTGTGCTAATTTCTTGTAGCTAAATCTTACCAAACACCCGTAGTTAATTATCCCAATAGTCTGTTATGAGTAATTTTAAATATATGGAAAATTTGGAAGAGTTTTACAGTGAACACCTGTATACCCACTATGTAGATTGTATAATTAACATTTTAGTATGTTGACTTTACTATGTATCTGTCCAATTATCCATCCCTCTTAAATTTTTTGGTGAATATTTAGAAGCTGAGTCATATAATTTTCAGGCAAATTTTATAAAATTTTTTCGTTTATGCTAACTAGCTCTCCATGAAGATTTTTAGTACTAATTTACACTCCTACCAATGGTATATTAGCACACTTTGAACCCTTGCCAAACTGGATTTTATTGTTTTAATGTAACTTTTTAGATAATTTTTGATATATAGGTTTTTTACTAAAGTTTCTTATTTTATCTCTAAGATGACTCTCTTTATATGTAATACTCATAAAACAACATTTATAGTTTGCTTTGATCTTCTAATTTCTACTGTAGAGTTTGAAAATAAGTTATGTAATTTGTTCTGTTTTGTACTTAGTGTTTTTTAAAGGGAACATTGTACCTGTTCAGTAACTATTTAAGGTACACTTGAAATTTCAATCAGGAAATCACTAGTCCATTTTTTTTTTTTTTAGTTTATGCAGTAAGTGTGTAAATAAGTATTAACTAGAATATTGGCTATAGCATATTCAGTCTTTTTTCTCTTTCACAGAGTAAATGAGAGAAAAATGATACTACTGGGGCAATCAGAACTAGAAGTAGAATTTCATGAATTAAATATTTGTTCACTCACTGGACCTTTGTCTCACTTCTTGGACCTTGGTTTTATTCCTTGGACCTCTGTTCCACTCAGTCTAACACTGTAACTGATGAAAAGACTCATGAGAAATAAAGATATGAATTTGAAGTGTTAAGGAAACTAGGCACCTAGGTGGGCATATAGTGTGAGGCAGTTGAAGCAAGAAAATAATTAGAAGGTGAAAAGGCTTATACAACACTGTTTTAAATGATAGATTGCCTACATTCTATTTTAAGAGTAATTTATAAATAACTATTTAACTTTGGAATGGCTATTTAAAAAAATTATGTGGAAATCCCACTAGAAATATGTTATCCTTGTTATTTTTGGAGCATTCAGCCAAATCTCTTTGTTTACAGCTGGGCTCAAAATGCAGAGAACTCAAAGATATTCATTTCGGCCAGTGTTACAAGATCTCAGATGAAGGCATGATCGTCATAGCTAAGGGCTGTCTGAAATTACAAAGAATATACATGCAGGAAAACAAATTAGTAAGTACCTTTTACCATCCTCGTGTTTTTCATTTTGTTTCTAACTCTTGAATTCCTTATAACTTAGCTTATAAATTTTTTTCTGATTATTTTCTTTCGGTGGTTTAGAGGCAGATTCTACTTAAAAGCAAGAATCTTCTCAAAAGAATGATTTTTATAAATTGATTTTATAACTGGGTGCGTGTGTGTGGTACTTACATGTTAAAAGTTATTCATTAGCATGTGCTAATGTGTTTTTTTCTAAACTCTTACAGTGGAAAAAATTAATTGGAAAAAATTCAGTTTGGCTGCCAAACATCAGTATATAGTTGTCATTCCTTCTGATTCCCCTAGGGATTGTAGTAATTTTAGATAGTTAGGACTTTTAATATTCAGGAAGATGTACGCTTGTGAAATAGAGCCTTTCACTTAGTATGGTGTAAAATGGGATTCAGTAAATTGAGAAAGATAATCTTGTTTTTAGGTAGTTACATAGATTTTATACTATATTTTAAGCACATGTGTAGGTAACTCATTTACACATATTGTATTTTATTTAAAGCCATGTGATTTTCTCTTATTGAGATATACTTTATATATCATAAAATTCACCTTTTTGAAGTGTACAATTCATTGTTTTTTAGTATATTCACAAAGTTGTGCAATCATCATCACTTATTCTAAAACAGTTTTATTACCCCCCCAAAGAAGCCCTGTGCCCATTAGCTGTCACTCTTCATTCCCCCTTCCTCCAGCCCATGGCAACTGGTAATCTACTTTCTGTTTCTATGAATTTGTCTGTTCCAGACGTATCATATAAATGGAGTTACACAATACGTGGTCTTTTGTGTCTGCCTTCATTCACTTATACCGTATTTTTTCAAAGTTCATTTGTGTTGTAGCATATATCAGAGCTTCATTCTTTTTATGGCTGAATAATATTCTAAATCCATTTAATTTTTTTTTAAGAACTTTTATTGAGATACAGTTAACAGACAATAAACAACATATATTTAGAGTGTACAGTTTGGTATCCCAATCTCCCAACTCATCCCCCCCCCAACCCTCCCCACTTTCCCCACTTGGTGTCCATGTGTGTGTTCTCTATTTCTGCCTTGCATTTCCTTTTTCATAGTTGTTAGTATTTGCCTTATGTATTGAGGTGCTCCTATATTGGGTGCATATATATTTATAATTGTTATCTCTTCTTCTTGGATTGATCCCTTGATCTTTATGTAATGTCCTTTCTTGTCTCTTGTAACATTTTTTATTTTAAAGTCTATTTAATCTGATGTGACTATTGCTACTCCAGCTTTCTTTTGATTTTCATTTGCACGGAATATCTTTTTCCATCCCCTCACTTTCCTTCTGTATGTGTCCCTAGGTCTGAAGTCGGTCTCTTAGAGACAGCATATATATGGGTCTTGTTTTTGTATCCGTTCAGCCAGTCTGTGTCTTTTGGTTGGTGCATTTAGTCCATTTACATTCAAGGTAATTATTGATATGTATGTTCCTATTACCATTTTCTTAATGGTTTTGTTTTTGTTTTTGTAGGTCCTTTTCTTCCCTTATGTTTCCTGCTTAGAGAAGTTCCTTTAGCATTTGTCCTAGGGCTGGTTTGGTGGTGCTGAATTCTCTTAGCTGTCACTTCTCTGTAAAGCTTTTGATTTCTCCATCGAATCTGAATGAGATCCTCGCTGGGTAGAGTATTCTTGGTTGTAGGTTCTTCTCTTTCATCACTTGAAATATATCATGCCACTCCCTTCTGGCTTGCAGAGTTTCTGCTGAGAAATCAGCTGTTACCCTTATGGGAGTTCCCTTGTATGTTATTTGTCGTTTTCCCCTTGTTGCTTTTAATAACATTTCTCTGTCTTTCATTTTTGTCAGTTTGACTACTATGTGTCTTGGCGTGTTTCTCCTTGGGTTTATCCTGCCTGGGACTCTCTGTGCTTCCTGGACTTGGGTAGCTGTTTCCTTTCCCATGTTAGGGAAGTTTTCAACTATAATCTCTTCCAATATTTTCTCAGGTCCTTTCTCTCTCTCTTCTCCTTCTGGGACCCCTATAATGCAAATGTTGGTGCATTTAACATTGTCCCAGACATCTCTTAGGCTGTCTTCAGTTCTTTTCATTCTTTTTTCCTTATTCTTTTCCATATCAGTGATTTTCACCATTCTGTCTTCCAGGTCACTTATTCTCCCTTCTGCCTCAGTTAATCTCTTGTTGGTTCCTTCCAGTCTATTTTTCATTTCAGTTCTTGTGTTGCATATCTCTGTTTGTTTGCTCTTTAATCCTTCTAGGTCTTTGGTAAACTTTTCGATCTTTGCATCCAGTCTTTTTTCAAAGTCCTGGATCATCTTCACCATCATTATTCTGAATTCTTTTTCTGGAAGGGTGCCTATCTCCTCTTCATTTAGTTGTTTTTCTGGGGTTTTATCCTGTCCCTTCATCTGGTACAAAGTCCTCTGCTTTTTCATTTTCTCTCTCTTTCTGTGGCTGTGGTTTTCAGTTCCAGAAAACGAAATACTGCTGATACTGCTTGATCCTGCTGTCTGCCCTCTTGTGGAGGAAGCTGTCTAGGAGGCTCCTGTGTGCTTCCTGGTGGGAGGGACTGATGGTGGGTAGGGCTGGGTGGGCAGAGCTCCGTAAAACTTTAATCTGCTTGTCTGCTAGTGGGTGGGGCTGTGTTCACACCTTGTTGGTTGTTTGGCCTGAGGCTACTTAGCACTGGCACTTACAGGCTCTTTGGTGGGGCTAATGGTGGACTCTGGGAGGGCTCACACCAATAAGCACTTCCCAGAACCCCTGCTGCCAGTGCCCCTGTCTCCTTGGTGAGCCACAGCTGCCCCCCACCTCTGCAGGCAACCCTCCAACACCAGCAGGTAGGTCTGGTTCAGTCTCCCATGGGGTCACTG
This sequence comes from Hippopotamus amphibius kiboko, assembly GCF_030028045.1. Lineage (NCBI taxonomy): Eukaryota > Metazoa > Chordata > Mammalia > Artiodactyla > Hippopotamidae > Hippopotamus > Hippopotamus amphibius. The sequence continues at coordinate 189,155,485 of NC_080186.1, forward strand.
CTCCTTCCCCCTGGGTCCTGGTGAGCACACTGTTCTGTGTGCCCTCCAAGAGTAGAGTCTCTGTTTCCCCCAGTCCTGTGGAGGTCCTGCAATCAAATCCCGCTGGCTTGCAAAGTCTGATTCTCTGGGGATTCCTCCTCCCATTGGTGGACTCCCAGGTTGGGAAGCCTGACGTGGGGCTCAGAACCCTCACTTTAGTGGGTGGAGTTCTGCGGTATAACTGTTCTCCAGTTTGTGAGTCACCCACCAAGCAGTTATGGAATTTGATTTTAATGCGATTGCACCCCTCCTACCATCTCATTGCAGCTTCTCCTTTGTCTCTGGATGTGGGGTGTCTTTTTTGGTGAGTTCCAGTGCCTTTCTGTCAATGATTGTTCAGCATTTAGTTGTAATTCCAGTGCTCTTGCAAGAGGGAGTGAGTGCAGGTCTTGCTACTCCGCCATCTTAATCCTATCTCCTCTAAATCCATTTAATTTTGATTTGATAAGTATATAGTACAGATTAACAGAAAAAGTTGTCACTGGGGAGGCATTAGTAGAATTCTCAATGTTGAAAAGTGCTGCACATTAAAATGTAGGCAAGGTGGTCCTAAATATGTATCATATTTACAAAGAAGATTTGCTTTTTAACTGTATTCACAAAATAACAAAATCTTTTTGTTGGCCCTTGGAGTTAGTTTACAAATTTTGATAAAAACCTCTCACATATTAACGTAAATTTTGAAAGGTCTCTAGAAGCCTCTGCACTTCAAGTGAGATAATGCTTTTTTTTTTTTAAAAAAGGATTACAGTTAGAAAAATAGAAACACTATAAATTAAAAATACACTCTTATTACCACGTAGAATTATATTTTTCTCTGAAATTACACAGTAAAAATACTTCCTGTTCCTTTTTACATTTAATACCAACTTAATAATCACTCCTGAGGCATGTGTTCTTGTGAAGAGAGTAAGGTCTTCTGGGTAAAAGAGAGTGAATTTTTGAATCCTGGTATCCATTTACTTGCATTGTGACCTTGGGAAAGTTACTTAAGATCTCTGAACCTCCTTTGCAAATGGGGTTATTAGTATTTGTATTTTTGCAGGTTGTGGTTTTGAGGATTAAATGACATAATGTCCTTAAATTGTCTAGTATAAACTCTGACTCATAGGAGACAATTAAAAACTAGTAGTTTTCATGAAATCTTGACTGTACTTGTTGTCCATTGGTTTCCACTTTACATTCAAAATAAAAGATGGTAATCCCAATTTACAATTTTTATATTTCTCACATAATGGGAATATTTTGTTGAGTGATTAATATTTATTTTCTTGTTGAGCAAAACCAGAGAAACATTTTTTTTTTTTTTGAGTGAGTATAGCCAATGAGAAACATTTTTTTGACACATTAAAAATTTTGGTTGGTGGTTTCTCAAAGGTATTAACTGTATGTTTTGAAGGTTCTAGTTATGTTCAAATTTCTTTAATATTGTGGTCCATTAGGAAGGTGTTATATACTTAAATGCTAGGGAATCAGTTTTCTATGTAGTGTTATTCAGTAAACATTTTGATTTCATTGCAAATTTGAAGTAATTTTGCTAAGTTTTAAGTAAAGTTAAGTTGAATGAAATTGTTTCGATTTAAGTTTTTTAGAAAAGGAAATTTGGAATAATTTGAACTCTTTCTATTGGACAATTGAGCTGTTGATAACTAGTCTCCCATAGGAACTTTGGTTTATATTTTTAGAATTTATGAAATAAGGAGAAATAGTTGAATTACTTGCAAAGCTACAATTTTAAGTAATTTGGATTTTTTCACTCTGAGATGTATTATTAGCCCTTTAACAACATATATTTTAAATAGGGTGAGAGAAATAATAGTCTGGTTAAAGGCAAATAATGTTTATATGTGTATATATATAATTATACTGTATATTTAATTACAGACAGGAAATAATAAACATCATTAAATAGGACAAACAACTAATAGAGATATTCAGTACTTAGGAGAATATTGTGTCTGAAAGGATGCCAGCAGAACTTTACCTGTGCAGATGTTGATAATTAGCCAGATTATTTTGCTAATTCTGTTACCAATTTTCTCAAAAAGAATCTTTTCAAAAAAGTATTGGTTTTATTGTGTAGTCTAAAAATACTCATAGCATAGTGCATTTTTAAAAGTATAAACTTTGCTGACTTTAAAATATCAAATTTGTTGTTTTTATATACATTGACAGTATTTGATTAAGTATACTTTTTTTCATATTATATCTTGGCCTTTAGATGGCAGCATTGTCTTTGTATATTCAGTGACATAGCTTTTGTGTCCTTGATGTAATTATAAAGATAAAATGCTTGTATATGGTCTCTGCAGATATTTATGGTTTATTTTTAATTTTGTCCTTTAGATGGTTTTAGGGAAATTTTCCTTAAAAATATGAAATATTAGTTGCATCTAAAGTATTACAAGATGAACTTGCTATCTTACACAAAGTAGCAAGATACTTGAATATTCTTATTTGTGGCACTGTAAGTAAGGTAAACTTTACCATAGGGAAAGGATTCCTGTACTTATAAGAAGGAGATTTATTCAGGTGGAAAGTGAGGAGAATGACTTGAAATTTTAGGGCTCAAATGATTTATGGTGAGGCGAAGAATTGAGGACTTACATGTAAAATCTTCCCCCTAAAGAATGTTTTTGTTTTAGACATTTTTGAGTCAGGTGCCATGCACCTACATGAATGTATTTTGCATTTGCTATAAAACTGTTGTATAGACTATAAAAACAGATGTAAGGAATACAACTATAGTGAATGTCTAGCATATTGTATCCAACTGTCCTCCCGCCTTTTAGCTCTAGCGTTTATATCACTTCTGTGCAGTACTGGCTACAAAATTATTTTAAAGCCATATTTAGTTTGTGTGTATAGTTATTGATTATCTAGAAACTTCATTAAGTATATTTTCTCTGCTTCTTTACTCTCCTTGCTCCAGGTTCTGCTTCTCTACTTTTTGGACAGAAGCTCTTTGGGGAGCTTTTTATTTGGTTGAAAAATAATGGGGTCAGATAGATTATCTGCATTTGTTATCCAGCCTGATGTTTTAAAGTACTAGAATTTTATGATTTTGAAAATGGCTTCTGTGCTAAGTCCTAGGGTCAACATAATTTGATATAGATCTGTACAGGTTATATTTATTTAGTTTATTTTTTTAACACCTCTGTAAAGTGAGTTATGAAACTAGTATAGATTTCTGAGTTACCCAAGAAGGTAGTAATGTATTATGAATAGATTTTAGAAAGTTTTACGGAAGTAAGTGTTTATTGGTTAAACTTTGATTTCTTGATGGTTGATTATGACCTTTTATTTTTTTCAATCTCCTGGTGAATTATTTTACTAGTTTTACAATTCAGTGCCCTCTCCTAGAGTCCTTTGGCTCCTACTGTAACATTATTTGTAACATTGTTTATTCATTGTTTTTAATTTTATTGGCCTTTGGAGGCTTACATGTATGAACTAGGATGTAAGTTCACCTCTCTCGGCTTCCCTCTTTCAGGCTGGAAGCATTTTAAGGGATGAATAAGGCAAACACTAAGTTTGAATTGAATTGAACTCAATTCATATCTTCATCCTACTGTTTCTTAATCATGTGATGCAGTTAGTTATCGTAATTTTTGTACTTTCATTTCCTTGTTTGTAGAAAGGATATAATACTACCTCAGACTTGTTCTGAGGATCAGACTTAATGAGATTGAGGTGAAGTACAAAATATATGGTCCCAAACATAGGAAGTCTTAATAATGTTTTGTTTTTTTCCTTCCTCTCCCTATCAGAGTTCACTTGCTGGAGTCTACTAGTTTGAATTGGGCTGTGTCAGTGCTTACTATGTTCTAATTTCATCTGTTAGCTATCCACCGTTTCTTTTTTGCTGCTTGCTGTGATTTTGAGGCTGTTGCAGCAGCTAAGTGAATAGAGTGGTAGTCATGTTATCATCAACTAGGGTAAGTAAGGTAAACATTTTCATCAGAGTTTAAATAGCAGCAACTAATTCAGCATTATATTAAGGTTTGTATTTCCTGACTCTTTTACTTTTCAGCTTAGAGTTAATATATTTAGGGATTTGGTCCCTGCTACCCCCCAACACCCCTACTACATTTCTTTTATCTTATTCCTCAGATACTCCTTGTGAAGTGAGTTTGCTTGTAATCCCAGACATAAATAATGTACATTTGTGAAGAATTCCGTTTCATAAATACTCATTTCAGCCTCCAGAGTCTCCAAGCGTAAATGTTTGCCTTCATTGCCCTTTCCTCTCTGAATGGGTGAGGCATTTACTTCCACCGAAAGTGGTAGATTCCAGTAAACAGTGATGCATGAATATGGCATTCTAAAGAAGGTGACCTAAAGTTACCAAACTTCATCTTGTTATTGTATACTACATTTTAGCATTTTGCTGTCATTTTTTGATATTTAAAAATATTTAATAATAGCTATCTCATTGAATGTTTATAATGTACCAGGCACTGTGTAGTTTTACATAATTAATCCTCACAACCACCATATGAGATAGCTTATTTTTTAAAATACTTATTTTTATTTTTTGGCTGTGTTGCACAGTGTGTGGGATCTTAGTTCCCCAACCAGGGATTGAACCCCTACCCCTTGCATTGTAAATGCAGAGTCTTAACCATTGGACTGCCAGGGAAGTCCCCATGAGGTAGCTTATTTTAATTCCATTTTACAGATGAGGAAATTGAGGTCTAGAAAGGTAAAGCAACGACAGATAAAGGTCATAGTCAAGATTCTAACCCAGATCTGTTGGATTCCCAAACATTTGTCCTCAAGACCCTTGATTGCATGGATACATCACAGGTGGGCTAGTCCATATATGCCTTTGAACCAAGCAATAATTTCTAAAAGGCATTATCCCCATTAAAACACTTTACTGACAGGTGCTGTGAGACATCAGAGGAGGAAGTTAATTATTAGTATGAGCAGAAGATCCTTTTGCTAGGACGAGAACTGATTTTAGGGGAAGCTGCTAGTACCAATGGAGATACACTGAAATCTTTTCTAGGAAAATTAGTAAAATTATCGAAGAGGAAAACTATCTTCAGAATAGTGTTTAATGTTTTTTTTTAATAAATTTTATTTATTTATTTATTTATTTATTTATTTATTTTATTGGCTGTGTTGGGTCTTTTTTGCTGTGCGTGGGCTTTCTTTTAGTTGCAGTGAGTGGGGGCTACTCTTCGTTGTAGTGTGCGGGCTCCTCATTGCCGTGGCTTCTCTTGCTGCGGAGCACGGGCTCTAGGCGCGTGGGCTTCAGTAGTTGCAGCACATGGGCTCAATAGTTGTGGCTCACGGGCTCTAAAGCGCAGGCTCAATAGTTGTGGTGCATGGGCTTAGTTGCTGCGCGGCATGTGGGATCTTCCTGGAGCAGGAATCGGACCTGTATCCCCTGCATTGGCAGGCGGATTCTTAACCACTGCGCCACCTAGGAAGCCCTTTAATGTTAATTTTAATCCTGTATAAATATGAATGTAATTAACTTTTGTAGAATTGCACTTACCATGTGAAGTTTTTTACTTTGCAAAAACATAATATTGTGTTTTTTGTGAAATTTGCGTTCAGAAGCTGAATTCCATTTCATTTTTGTCCAATAGATTTAATAGAAATTTTAATGGATTAATGAACAGATAACTTCCTACTCTGTTCCTTAACACTGTTTCAGATGTTAATTCAGTGCAGTTAACATTTGAATACCTACTGTGTGCCTGATACTACTAGAATTAAAAAAGAGTTATACTGCCAAAGAGAGGATATCCTTTTCTAGTGGTGAGTGATACGGAAATGCCAATTGCAAAATAGTTACTTGTGTGAGATGTTAGGGAGGAATCAGGAAGTCCTATAAATAGTAGGTGACATTTGAACTGGGTCTTGAATGATATATAGTGATATGGTGATTGTGATGCATGCAAACATTTTTTGAGGAAAGTGATTGCCGATAGCATTAACAAGGACAAGGCATCAGGAAAATATGTGGGATGATTAATAAGTGGTGGGTGTTAAAATAAGATTAGGATTATATCAGGGTGGTGGGGCAAGTGTTCATAGGTGGATCTGTAAAGGAAGGTAGGGACCAGGTTATTGTTTCTTGAGTGTCATGCTGAGAAGTTTGTATTTCTCTTGGTAATTGGGATTATAGCTTGGGATTTCAAATGTGAGAGGTGATCAGATTTTTTGGTCTTGGATATTCTTTTTAATTTTAGGAAATTAAAAAAATTCACAATAATGAAAAGAGTAATAACATCTATATGCACATCACCTGGACATTGACACTTGTTAACATTTTGTTAAATTTGTTTCTTCTTCTTGAATTAATAAAGCAAGTAAACTTTAAGTCACTTGTCTTGCATCCCGTGTTATTCCACTATCTCTTTCTAGAGGCAACTACTGTGATGATCTAAAATGCTTAAAAAAACAACAGCTTTAACAAACATAATGGATATACCATGAACAACAATATAGTATTGTTCAGTATGTGGTCACAAATAGTTTATATCTGATGTTATATGGTTACAATCTGCTCTCACAAAGTATGTCAGTCTACAATTTGCATTTTTAGTTTTAAGTTTTTGATATCTAGCTGTAATGAATATGTAATTCAGTCTTTTAAACTTTTAGTATCCTATATATATATATATATCTCCTGTTTATCCATTTCATATGGAGGGACATTTATAAGGCTTCCATTGTTTTGCTGTTATAGGCAGTGTCGCAATAAAATCTTTGTGCAAGTCTCTGTACTTATCTGTAAGAATTTCTCTAGGATCTGTTCTAGAAATGTAATTAAAGGGAGCTAAGATAGGTACATTTTGAAATTTTTGCTAGATAATGTCAAATTGCTCTCCATGAATAACTGTAATTATGGTTTACATGTGTATCTTGCTGATGGATTGTCAACTGTTTTGAGGATGGAGAGTATCTAGTTATCTTTTTATCCCATCCACCCACATGTTGGCACATAATAGACATTCAATAAATGTTGGTTTAGTGACAAATGGCTTACTACTGAATTGAACATGCTTTTAAAAATGTATTTCTTTCAGTATTTTGGGAACACGCTTTAAAAAGAAGGTGGATTTAAGCATATAAATAAAAGCTTGAAAAATAGGTTAAAGATGCAGTCAGTGGTTTTCTGACTTTTCAAATAAGTAAATTTCTTTGATCTAGTTACTATGTTAATGATGCCATTCTTCATGTATCAGATTTTTCTAGGCACAGTCATTAATGTTCTCGAGGAGTATTTTCTGGGACAATTTTTTTTTTTTAACATGCAGTTCTGATCAACTAGACTATAATTTCTATTCTTGTCTGAATTACATTGACTTGTACATTCTTACCATTAATAAAATCGGTTTTATTTTGTTCAGTGATATTTGAAAGATCCACTTTAATTAAAAACCAAAGTTATTTGGCACACACAAAACTTGAAAAAAAAAGTTAAAATGTTATTTGGCAGATTTTTCAGTCTGAAGAATGAATACATTTTTATTCATCATACATTCTTTGTTAGAGCTTACTGACTCTTTTTTTAATCTGTTTTTCAATTTTTTTTTCCTGTGAATATCTTTTTTATCTCTCAGGTATCTTGGTAAAAACATAACTGAATTGTATTCCATCATTTGAAAGGCATAGAAAACCATAAAGAATGAGTGTATGTGTGTGTATATGTATATTTTTCTTCCTCTGTGAACCAGTGTAGTAGAAGGCAGGCAGTAGCTTTGATAATATCCGAATTACTTTCTCTTTGGAATGCATTAATTTGTTTTTACCCAACACCTTTATTTAACTAATTATATTCATTTAGTAATTTTAAAATTAGTTCACAAACTTTGGGGGCCCGTCAACTGATGATAGGAGGTGCTCAGATGCAAACATGATGGCAAGAGGAAGCTAACCTGGTATTAAAAACTCTCATACAGGACTTCCTAGGTGGCGCAGTGGTAAAGAATCCGCCTGTCAATGCAGGGGACATGGGTTCGAACCCTGCCCTGGGAAGATTCCACATGCCATGGAGCGACTAAGCCCATGCATCACAGCTGTTGAGCCTGTGCTCTGGAGCCCATGAGCCACAAGTACTGAGCCTATGTGCTACAACTGTTGAAGCCCATGTGCCTAGGGCCCGTGCTCCACAATAAGAGAAGTCACTACAATGAGGAGCCTCCACACCACAATGAAGAGTAGCCCCTGCTCACAGCAACTAGAGAAAGCCCGTGTGCAGCAATGAAGACCCAACGCAGCCAATAAAACAACAACAAAAAAAACCTCTGACACATTTATTCCAGTGCTGATAATGCAGAATTTATTATAGCTAAAAATAGGAGACTCCAAATAGTATTTGCATATTCTTAAAAATTTTTTTTCTGGATCAAATTGTAGATTACTAAAAATAATCCAGTTTGTTTTGGGTTTAAAATTTATAGTTGGTAGGTTATTCCTAGTGTTGCAGTTCTTTTGCTGGTATTATTTTCCACTTATGTATACTATAGTTTAGATCTTTTTTTTTTAATGTAATTTTTGTTTACTTTTTAAAGGAGTGCATATTAAAAAATCAGAAAGAGATTTGGAGCAAATCAAATTCTCTCTCAGAAATAAATGTGAAAGTGCTGTCTCAGTCTCTGTGCTTCGAGTGTTGGCAACAATTGATAGTGGGTTGAGATAAAGAGCCAAGTCATTAGACTTAGCAAATAGAAACTTTATAAGGTTAGATGGCAGTGGAATGCTGGGAGTACATTAAGCCTGTCATTTATGAGCACAAATTTTTCAACTACCTTTCTAGACTGTCAGTCAACAAGTGAGATGTATTTCTTGGATCTAGGGAGAAGTTTTGGCTTATATTTTTCTTTATCCACCTATCACAGAGGTGTTAGAGTCTTAGGATATCCAAGACTTAATCGCATTTAGTGTTTTAGTGATTAGGCTTAAGGGGAGAAGAATTTCTCTTTTGCTTTTTCTTTCTTTTTTTTAAGATGTGCCTTTCTGAATATCTTTTACAAATTATAGTTGAATCTGGTTATCAGGTAATAAGATGCTTCTTTTCAGGTATTTTCTTGTAGTTATTATCAAAAAGATATATTGTCATGAAAGTGCACCTAGGCATCCTGTGTGGTGAGTACTGTTCCTATTTCTGCTACAGGCTTTGCTTATTCATGTTACCTATATTGTCTCTCTGCTGTCTTTCTTCAAGTTCTTATTAAAGGTCTAATAACGAAGTTGCTTAGTTGAGAGTTTTGGGGTGAAATCTTTCCTTTGGACTGTACCTTCTGGTTTTTAGTAGCTGATAATCTGAGGCCAGATGAAATCTGTATAATTTGGATATTTACTTTATTTTTTTACCCCTTTGTTGCTATTTATTTTGTATAGCTGCATAAAATTTAGGTTGCAGAAATGATCAATATAGTATTTTTCGTTAATGGGTCCTCTACTTCACTATTTTTGGTTTCTAAAATATGATAGAAACAAGTTACTTCAGGAGGGTTTTCTTGGGGGTAGAAAATTTGTAGTGTCTACAGGTTTTTATTGACTGTTCTTGATTTAAGCATAAAATCTAAGTATTTATCATTCACCACCATAATGTGATACATAAATGAATATATTGAGAATTTGTAATGTGAAGAAAAAGTTATATATCGGAGTCCTTCTAATTGAGCTGTATCTGGGTGATTATTCTTATCTTTTATTTTTCTCTTATTGAATATATATACCTGAGAAAATGAAGAGGAAGGTATATATTTATATTCATTGTTGTTTAAATGCCCATATGAATGCCTGCAGATTATAAAATTATCAATATTTTCATCATTTAATGATAGCTTTTTGTTTTGACTCCTGAGAACATGGTAGACTTAGGTGAAGCTGTGATTCGTAGATTCTCTGAGTGGGAATCAAAATATAATTCCATGTCTATTTATTAGGTTAATGTTAATTTTAAATATTTGAAGATACTTATGAGTAGTTTGATATTTCACATTTTAAGTTGTTGCAGGACACAATTTTATACACACATACACCCCTCTTCATTGATATATTAAGTATTTTTTTCATCATATGTAATTGCAGTCAGTTCCATTGTGTAATCTACTATACATTTCATAAACAACAGTTTTTTTAAGCTTTTGAGTGAAGAACTTAAAGGAAAACAGTGTGAAAGATAATGGTATATTGTATATTCCACTGAATTCAGTCATGACTAAGACATTTCTAAAGATTGACTTTTTACTTTTCATATCCACAACCCAGAAATACTCTTACTAAAGTACTGTTTTCATCACTTCAGGAATCTGTAGTGGCTAACTACAAAGATTTCTCCAGGTACTTGTCTCTGTTCTTGTAACGTTCTCAACATTTATGCTTCATTTCCTCTTGTCATCTTGGTTTCCTCCAATTTGTGTTCAAGCTGAGCTAAATGTTATTTTTGGTCAAATATTCTTTAAGAAGTCTTCACATGTATTGCTTTCCAATATTCTTTCAGCTTCCTTTATTTTATTATTTTGTATAATCCATTGATAATTTGTTGTAGGTTTCAAGGCTTCAGTCATGTAAGCTTCTTGAAAATGGGGATGAGATTGTCTTTTTTTTAAACTCAGTTAGTAACTGTATTTTTGTCAGTGTTTTGACTAAATGGTTAAAAATTAATCTTTTTTGTGCATAAAAATTATTAAGTTTCTGAAAAGGACTGTTAATTAAGATGAACCATTCTATTCTCAAATCCTTTTAGTTTTGTTCTGGGAAGAATTCTTTTTGTGCCAAAAAGAAAGCTATTAAAAATTAATATTTTTAATGAGGCACATGTCAATGATTTTAAGTATGATTATTTATACTTTGATATGTACATACAATAAAGCTTTTAGTACACAAGATTCAGTTTTTATTAACACCTGGATTGGTGAAATATGTTTCATTCTATAGCAGTGTCAAGTGATTCTTCATTAATGTTCTTACCAGAAGAATGGCAGTCATAGTTTGGGGAAGTAACATCTCAAATAAGTATGTCCTCTTCAAGAATTAAGTAGTTTTTAAGAAATGATTTTTTAAAAGTGAATGTTGAAGCTAGTGGCTTTACAGTGTTTTTTTTTTAATTGCAAATTACCTGTTAGATATTTTCATTTCTTGGTTTACATTCCATTGAGGATATTTGAGTTGTTTCAGTGCTTCCACCAGTGCATTTTCCTTCCTTTGCTTTCAGAAAACCCTATAAAAAATCTCTTAAGCTTGCTAAGAATTGTGGTTGTTTTCCTTTTGTCATATCACTTGATTCTTAAAAAGATGAATGTTAACAAACCGCCTCTATAGTTGAATTTGTTTAGAAGAGCTTGCTTTTATTGTTGCAGTTAGGAAGAGATAGAGTAAATATAATATTTGATACATATCTTGATTGCTTGGTGCCCAGAAAATGCCTCAAGCATATCTGGCATTAAATTTATTTAGAACGTTGACATTGCTTGTTTTGAGTGTAATATAACACACAGAAATTATACTGACAAATTTTTTAATATTTTATATAAAATTCTTAGTTTTAAATATCATAAATTGGTTCCATTAATTTTATTATCTTTTTGTTTTTTGAATATGTCCTAATGATTTTGTAGGATCAAAAATTAGGGAAAGAACACCCCAAAGGAAGCATAAATAGGTATCTTGTTAGAATAATGCAGTTTATTTCTTCATTTTCTAAGAGAATTAAGTGGCATTTGGAAAATTTAAGGAAAAAAAGATGGGCGGGTATTGGGTCAGCCAACCTGTACTGTTTAACCTTCAATCTAGAAGTGCTGGGTTTTTCTGGTATACCTAGGTGACTTTGTTCTATAAAGTCAGTCCAAGTGTGTATGTAATCATCATCTGTTTTCATATATTAAAGTCTGTTTAAAACAGTCACATGTTTATAATATACTTATATTATGGTACTTGTAGATTACAGAGTCAAGACAGGTTTTTGTTTTCTTTTGGAGGTTTTTTTTTTTTTTTTAAGAAGAGTATAGTGGTGGTAATTACTGATCAGTATTAGAATAGGAGATATTTCCCATATAGTCTTTTTCATAGGGGTAAATCGTTATCAGTTTAGTGTATGGATTTGCCCAGTGTCACAGGTTAATTCTTCAGATGTGAGGGCCTTTTTCTCTCCATCAAGGCACATCTTTCTTTAGCTGTTGTAGAAACTAACTTCTCCAGTTATTAGAATCAACTTGTAATCACCATAATGCTTGCCTTTCACCTTTGAGATTCTGTATTTGTCTATGTGTAAAGTTAGTTATTTGTTGTTATGCATTATCATATTAAAGGTACATTAAACTTGCATGGATATATTATTGGTCACATACTTCCTTCTTCTGATCCTCCTTTCTTAAAAAAAAAGTAGTAACTTAGCCTTGCAAGTGATCTTAGAAGGCCTGTAAACCTGCTTCTTGTAAATCCTTTTATTGCATACCTGATAATGAGCTGTCTACCAATGTGTGTATATGTGTGTGTAGAAGATTATTTATTAACTAACATACAAGAACTCATGCAATATTCTAATGACATTTGAATAATTATTAGTAAACTGTTGTCAAAATGATATTTGACCAAATTTTTAAAATTTCTAGCATTTAAAGTGATTGTTATTAATGCCTTTTAAAAAAAGGGTTACATATACTCACCACATTTTTTAAACAGGACTAGAGGAACTTAATTTCAGTACTGGTTAGTGTGAGAATCTATAATTTAACAATTGAAATGATTGCATCTTCTGAATATGTGCATTGTTTTAGGGGACCTTTCCATTTTAGATGGTGTATGGCACTAAGTAGTGGTCCTCGTAAAACTTTTGTGGTTTGGTTTACAATTAACATGCTCCTTGACAGCTGGCCTTTAATAATCTCACACCATGGGTTTGAAACTTTTTTCTTAAAGCTTTATAGTTGAATTACAATACATTGTGTCCTTTGTTTTCTCCTGGAAAAGGATTTAAACAAACTTTCTATTGTACTTGTTGAATATGTATTTCATAGTAACCACCATGAAGTTTGCAGTATTTAAGAAGATGAAGAAGCAGAGATAAAAGATACACATTCAAGAAGGCTCGGTTTCACAGTTGGTGCATAATCCTTTCTGCTGTCATTGGTACCCTAACCCTGTACCTACCAGAACAAAAGAAACTGAATTGGAAATTGTGGGAGCTGGGGAGCATTCAGTTGGCAGCCCATCGCATGGCCCATAGGCGTTGTCAGGTCTCAGTTTGATGCCCTTTATTCTTTCTGACAGATGTGAGGTAGGGTCTATGAGGGGGAAGTCATTACTAGAGAGAGGGCAGTGTCAGATCAAAAGTAACCAGTGATCAAACAAGGTAAAGGGTTGTGGAAAATAGGCTCTCTTTCTGGCCTCAACACCTGCCTGATCACTGAAGGGAATAGCCCTTATGTGTCAGGGCAAGTTGATTTTCTTTGATGTACAGTGAATTAGAAGTCAGAATGGTAGCTTAACTGGAGTACAGAAGATTTTTACATCCTAGTTCTTGAGCATTTTGGGTGTATAAAGTTTTTACTTTAATTATCTAGAGGATATAGAGTCATTCTCTCTTGAATAAAATATAAAGACTTACCATACTAACTTTATTATTAATATATATTTAGAGATAGTACTAATGAACAAGCAAGTTTCAGTCCAGTATACTTCAGGCTTAGAAGTCACCAAACTCTTTCTTTTAAGCATCTAACTATAACTAATCAGAACATTTAGATAATTATAATGGTGGATAACAAAGTGGATAGTGCTAGGCTTGGCACATAGTAGGACCCTTCAATGGTAAAATTTTGGAAGTGACCTCACTAAGTAATTTCAAAAAATTTGAATTAACTTCCCCCCAAGTGAGAAAATTATTGTTGTATTATTATTATAAATTATTATTGTATTGTCTCTTAAGAAAACCGTTTCTAACCAAGTCATGAAAGAAAATTTGAGACAATCTCATTGGGGTTTTGTATGTGTGGTTCTTTTCTCTGCCTTTTCATCTTTAGTTATGTGACTAAAGTCTAGAAGAAGGATGATATTTTTATCTTTCATTAGCTTTCTGTGTGGATAAATTGACAATTGAGGCAATTTCTAAAAATTTTAATTATGATGTTTACATTAAGAACAAAGATTTGACTGCTACTGGATTTTACTGTCTCAACTTTTGGTATTTTATTTATTTATTTTTTTAGCCAATTTTTTATTTTTTATTTTTTTGGGGGTACACCAGGTTCAATCATCTGTTTTTTTTTTTTTTTTTTTTTTTTTTTTATTATTATTTTATTTTATTTTTTTGGGGGGTACACCAGGTTCAATCATCTGTTTTTATACACATATCCCCGTATTCCCTCCCTTTCTTGACTCCCCCCCCTCGAGTCCCCCCCACCCTCCCTGCCCCAGTCCTCTAAGGCATCTTCCATCCTCGAGTTGGACTCCCTTTGTTATACAACTTCCCACTGACTATTTTACAGTTGGTAGTATATATATGTCTGTGCTACTCTCTCGCTTCGTCTCAGTTTCCCCTTCACCCCCCGCCCCCTCCCATACCTCGAGTTCTCCTGTCCATTCTCTGTATCTGCATCCTTATTCTTGTCACTGAGTTCATCAGTACCATTAACTTTTGGTATTTTAAATACTGCTGAATTTCATTCAGGCTCATAGTTAAGTCATTTGTCCTCAAGTAAGAATTTATTTGAAATTACTGTAAGACAAATAAAGAATCTTAGTGGTTCAGCCTTTTAAAAGTGATTTTTAATCTAATAATTTGTTAATCTTTGCCAAAAGTCTCATATTGGTTTTTGATAATTAAGTAACAGAAGTCTTACATTATACATTAGATATATAAAAGACTATAAAACATAATATATATTATGTTGTATTATCTTTATATTAAACTGATATTTGGCTTCTAGACTACTGTTAGTTATAAATAAATTTTATGCTTGAGTAATTCAGAATCATACATTTGAGCATACCTATAAATAGTGATATTTCTGATTTGGCTTTTAGATAGACTTATCATTACATAAAGTGTTTAGGCTCTCCTTTTTAAGTAGTTTGGCTTAGGAATTCTAATGTTGGCATTGAGTCAGGTGTCATAATTTTTTATTTGATTAATTTTATTTGGAATAAAATCATGTAAATTAAGATTCTATATCTATTTTTGAAGCTTTTTAAAATTTAAGAAATCTTAATACAGATTCATTACGCACTCTAAATACAATTAGGCTCTTTTTTGTTTCTGATCATTTTTTCACATTTGTCCCAAACTGCTTTTGAAGGACTGAAAATTGAAACCAATATGATAATATTACTCTGATTTACGGAGAATGATTTTGGTTTGGCTGTTGGTTGTTTGAGGGCATTCCTTCAGTCCTTCAGTCTGAATATTTGCAAAAAGGAGTTGAGTTTGCTAATATTTTAATATTAATGTTAGGAAGAAACATTTGTGAAAGGTAAATTTTTGTAAGTAAATGTCATTTTTTTCAAAATGGACCTCAGCAGTATAAAATTTTACTAGTCATCTTTGGTTCATGGTATACTCTCCTAATTGGTTCATGCATGATCTTATTGTCTTATAAAAGTCAATTTATCTAAAAATTATTTAACATTCACTCAAGAATCTCCTATCTAAACTAAGAATCTAAACTAAGAGTATTTCCAGTAACTTTCATCTACCTGTGTGTTCTTTTCTTTTCTCATCTCTGACTCCCCTTCAGGGGAAATTAGAGGTAACTCCTATCTTGAATTTGTGTTTACTATTTTCCCCAATTTGTTACATATGTATATTTGCCTAAACAATAAATTGTTTAGTTTTTAGTTTTTAATCAAATTTTTGAAGAGGTCATTGATGAACTGTAAATGTAGTGCTTTAGCAGGTATTTTAACATAGTATCTAAGAGTGGTATAATTTAGTAAATTAATGTAAGGAAAGTATGTTTCTGATCTTAAACTTGATACTATTTAAATCTAACCTTTAAAATATTCTCTGTTGCATTTTCATGTTCTTTTAGATCTTTAGATTGAGGGTATAATAACTACAGGTTGGTCCCTTGCATTTTGCATCTTCCATTTATAAATTATATTCATAAATATGGGAGATGGGGTCTTTTCTTTCTTAGTTTTGGTTTGCTGCAGTTGTAGCAATTCCTGTGACTTGATTTACAGATTAGAAAAGTTACTCTTTTAGGTGGTAGGGGTAGCTGGTCAGGAATATCTAACTAATTTCTAGGTTGGTATGGAGGTAAATGAATTTTAACGTTACCAAATGACCTTTATGTTTTACTTATCAGCTTAGAGTATCACTAGTAATTTAATAAATCCAACCATTGTAATCTTTTATAAGGATAAGATAGTTGTACTAAATTTCTTTAATTTCTAGATGTACTATGATTTAATAACAGCTTTTGGGGGGAACTAAAACTATATTAAATATTTATGTTGAGTTTAAGACTTCCTGTGACTTTAGAGCTACTAATTTGTAGAAAAATGAATCTTTTTTTTTCCAGCTTAATCAGATTGCTTAGTGATTCAGTATTGGTCTGATACACAAGTTTTGGTGAAGTCAAATCAAAATATTTTCTTGACTATAGGTGGATTTTTCTTCAGTTTCTATTTTCTAATGTAGTATAAAAAATATCTGCCTTTATGTTTTTACGAATCCTTTGGAAATGTGGTTGATTATACCTAGGAACAGTCAGTACTCAGAATGGTTAATGATATATAAGTATTGAGTGAGCTAACTAATAAAATATTTTTGGAGATCAAATTAGCACATTTCAACTTTGATTGATGCAGATTTTTACCTTTGAACAAGTTATGATCAACCATATTTACAAGAATGTGGAATGTAGAATAAATTTTTGTACCAGTCTCCATTTTTAGGAGATGTTCAGTCTAAATGGAGAGCTCATTTGTGTGTGTGTATGTGTGTTTATACCCGCATATATATGTAATATATATTTGTGTCTGTGTATATAGACACATTGTAAGGTGGTAAAGTGATTTCAGATTAATGTAATTTGATTTTAAAAGGGAGATTTTTTTGTTCTCTTTCTTTTATTGATGGATTATGCTTCTTTGCCTTGTGAAGGAGTCTAAGAGGTCCATATTGCATGTTGATTTGTCTTTGCTTTCTAAAATGTATCTTAGTGAGATTGCTTGAGTCATAAATATAGTTGGCATAAAGTGTTTAGGGTTGTAGTTTGAGAAGCTGCACGTAGTTCATTCCATCGAGGTTTATTCAGTGTTTTATAATGTGAGGCATACCTGAAGAAGCAAATCCCTTGCATGCTTTTTAGAATTGTCAGATAGCTTTATAAGGATATAATGGTATAGTTCCTTGGCTTTTCTCAGTGTAGACCAATCATTTAGATAATTTAATGGAAAAAAATTATTAAATACATTGATTTATGATATTTGGGAGAATAGAAGCTAAATTTGGAGGCAAAGGTTAGAGGGTAGAATGAAATTCTGTACCCTAGAAAATGATACTAAAAGCTTGGAGGTTAATGGTGTTGTCGTTACAAGTTGTATAATTCTGGAAAATATGTTTTTCCTGGCTCCTTCATGGTTATTAGCTACATGGATCAATTAATTATTTTCCATAAGTCCAATCTCCTACCATTCATTCATTCACTAAGTGTTTATTGAGTACTAATCACATACGCAGCACTATGCTTCTGGAACCAATTTTTCTTGGGTTATGCAGCCTGCTTGCTATAAAGTAACTCAACATAAACAATTTCTTTTCATCTTGTATTTACTTATGTAAGAGCCCACTGGGGAGGACAGTAGCATCCCTCTGTCAAAGCCATTGCTTTAGAGCCTCTTAGCCTTTCTTATATTGAAAACTGCATTTTAAGAGTAAGAATTTGAAAATAATGACATGTAGATAATATTTTATTTGCTAATGATGATAACCTTAAAGTTGGTTACCTAATTAAGGTGAAATATTTGGAAGATTAAAATTAAAAGGAGCTATTATATAGTATAAAACATGGTTTTTTTTTTTAAACATGGTGATTTATTACAGTGACTTGTTCTGTTAGTTTTTCATGAAGGTGCTTTGCTGTTAAAGATAGATTTGTTGCATTGAGCCATAATAGTACTTGAAGAAGTAAATATAAGAAATCGAGTTTTGACATTATTCCATTGGGCTTTTTTCTCATTGTTTTTTTAAAATTAATTTTTGTTGAAGTATAGTTGCTTTACAATGTTGCGTTAGTTTCTTGCTGTACAGCAAAGTGAATCAGTTGTACATATACATATATCCCCTCTTTTTTAGATTTCCTTCCCATTTAGGTCATCACAGAGCACTGAGTAGAGTTCCCTGTGCTATACAGTAGGTTCTCATTAGTTATCTGTTTTATACATAATAGTGTGTATATGTCAGTTCCAATCTCCCAATTCATCCTACCCATTCCATTGATTTAATGTTTTAATTATTATTAGGAAATTTATAAGGACATTGTCATCTCTATCACACACAGTACTCCCTCATGAGAATCCTCAGTTATATATTCCCTCTGGGCTTGGTACTGGGGAAAGCTAGACTTCTTTTTTTGTTGTTTTATGGCTTTTATTTTTAAAATTTTTATTGGGGTATAGTTGATTTACAATGTTGTGTTAGTTTCAGGTGTATGGCAAAGGGGAAAGCTAGACCTCTGAGAAATTGCTTTCCTTTATTATTTTAACTACTGTGAATTTTATAAAAGATGTTGTGGTCTCCTTTCCCTCTTTTCTTTGGCATCTTAGAAATCAAGAAACATATTAGTAATTCATCTAAAAGCACTCAGAATTTCTCTCTTTACTATAGCATGACTTTTCTTTTTAACCCTTTGCCTCATTTTCGAATTGTTTGTCTCCTGCAGGGTGAATTTCCATGAACTGTCTCAATTCCTTTTTGGAAAGAGGAGGGGTATACCTAAATACAAACCGAAGTACTTGTATAGGCTTATTTTAACTTTAAAACATCATCTACTTTGAATAGGCAATTGTGGTATAATGGAAAGTGCTTTGAGGCTTGAATTAGGAAGATATAGATAGGTTTAGACAGGGCTTCTGTATCTTAGTTGAGTGACTTTGGGCAAGTGTCTGTGAGCTGGTTTTCTCATTTGTAGAATGAATAAAAATATTACCTCAGACAGTTTATATAAAAGTGGTAGTCTCATGTTAAGTGAATAGGAAGAGTTTTCATTTAGTCATTTATCTGTCACACTTAATAATATTGAAAGCTAACTATAGCTAAAAAAATATTTGGGAGGATTTTACAAAATACTAAGAAATGAAAGAAAAGAGGCTTATATAACCCTTGGTGTCATAAAAAATCCTTATGTATACTTACAAAATTCTATTAGTATACAAAAGTAGAAAATGAAAAGTGAAAACTTCGTGCTAATCCCTCTGGTGATTATTTTCAGAAAACTTTTAATGTACATACAAATATGTATGCATATGTTTTTATTTTTTTAATTTTCTATTTTTTAAACTTTATTAAAAAAATTTTAAATTGAAGCATTAGTTTCAGGTGTACAACATAGTGATTCAGAATTTTTCTTGATATACTGCATTTAAAGTTATTACAAAATAATGGCTATATTTCCCTATGGTGTACAATATGCCCTTCTTGCTCATTTATTCTGTGCGTAGTAGTTTTTAATCTCAAAATCTCATACCCCTATCTAGCCCTCTCCACCCCCATCCTCTCCACACTGCTAACCACTAGTTTATTCTTTATATTTGTGAGGCTGTTTCTGTTTTGTTATATGCATTTATTTGTTTTATTTTTTAGATTCCACATGTAAGTGATAACACAGAGTATTTGTCTTTGTCCGTCTTATTTCACCAAGCATAATACTTGCTCTAGGGCCATCTGTGTTGTTGCAAATGGCAGAATTTTATTCTTTTTTATGGCTGAGTAATAGTCCTTTGTGTGTGTGTGTACATATACATACGTACCACATCTTCTTTATTCATTCATCTGTTGATGGATACTTAGGTTGCTTCCATATCTTGGCTGTTTAAATAATGATGCTGGATGTCCTAGGTGGCACAGTGTTTAAGAGTCCGCCTTTCAATGCAGGAGACACGGGTTCGAGCCCTGCTCCAGGAAGATCCCACATGCCCCGGAGCAACTAAGCCTGTGTGCCACAACTATTGAGCCTGTGCTCTAGAGCCTGTGAGCCACAACTATTGAGCCTGTGCTCTAGAGCCTGTGAGCCACAACTATTGAGCCTGTGCTCTAAGAGCCCATGAGCCACAACTGTTGAGCCCGTGTGCCGCTACTGCTGAAGCACACGCACCCAGAGCCTGTGCTCTGCGACAAGAGAAGCCACGGCAATGAGGAGCCTGCACACCACAATGAAGAGTAGCTCCTGCTCACCACAGCTAGACAAAGCCTGTGTGCAGCAGTGAAGACTCAACACAGCCATAAATAAATAAATAAATAAATAAATAAATAAATAAATAAATAAATAAATAAATAAATAAATTGATTAAAAAAATAATGCTGCTGTGAACATTGGGGTGCATATGTCTTCTCAAATTAGTGTTTCTGTTTCTTTGGATATACCTAGCAGTGGATTCGCTGGATCATGTGGTAGTTCTGTTTTTAGTTTTTTGAGGACATATCTTTTTACTTAAAAAACTATACCACATATCCTCTTCCACAGATTTCATTATTGGTGAATATTTAGGCTCTTTCCTTTTTTCCCCATTAGAAATGATAATAGCTATAAATTTCAGTCATTTTCTAGGAAGAATATATTTTTGTATGTACCCTTTTTATGATACCTTGTTGATAATTTTCACAAACTAAGAAACATGTCTTCTGTACATACCATCCTTCATCTCAATTCCAAGTGTTTTGTTTTTTTAATTTTATTTTTTGTCTGCATTGGGTATTCGTTGCTGCTCACAGGTTTTCTCTAGTTGTAGCAAGCAGGAGCTACTCTCTAGTTGTGGTGTGTGGGCTTCTCATTGTGGTGGCTTCTCTTGTTGTGGAGCATGGGCTCTAGGCACATGGGCTCCAGTAGTTGTGGCACGCAGGCTCTAGAGTGTGCAGGCTTCAGTACTTGCAGCATGTGGGCTCAATAGCTGTGGTTCGAGGGCTCTAGAGCGCAGGCTCAGTAGTTGTGGTGCACAAGCCTCTGCAGCATGTGGGATCCTTTTGGACCAGGGATGTGTCCCCTACATCAGCAGGCGGATTCCCAACCACTGTGCCACCAGGGAAGTTCCCCAAGTGTTTTTGTTTTTCTTTTAAATAGTGACCATGTCTGCTGCTGGAGTTTTCTGAGAACATCAAATAGTTTCACACTTAGAGGCAGGGATAATAATAAACAAGATGCTTTAAAAAAAATCTTGGTTCTCTATGCTCTGTCGTATCATTAAGGGACATATTTTTCTTGTGAGAAGAAACTGACACTTTACTTTGGGACAGGTCAGACAAAGGGGCACACAGTGTCAGACCTCTTGATGGTTATTCTCATTAAGAGGTTAAGGAAAGGTAGCTTTTGTGTCAGACAGGCATAGATTTCAATACCAGCATTACCAATTACCAGTTCACAAGTTGTGGATTTCTTCCTGAGCACTTAAATTTAAATTTCTTGAAGATTTGATTTTCTTATGTATAAACTGGAGATGATACCATTTACTTTGGTCATTGAGAAAATTACATGGATTGAGATGGTATATGTAAATCGCCCAACAAGGCATCTTAGCAAATAGCAATTCATAAAATAAGTTCCTCTCTTTTCTTGTTAACTTCCCAACTGCCATTTCTCTTCTCTCTCTTTATGACTAAAGGAAACATGGAAAGCAGTCGTTGCCAGAGCTTTGCTGGTAGTGAACATTTTTGTTACAGAGCAACTTGGCAAGGGGGAGAAGTTACTGATGGCTGCTTTATACATTTGAGAGGGTCTAGTGAGCCTTTCATCTTACAGGGAATTTCTGCAAGAGTCATTTTAACCTCTAGTATTTGTGTTTTTTCAAAACTCCACCTACACTTCTTAGTGCTTTTATACTTTTTACTCCTAGTAACTTAGCCACAACCGTTATTCCAGTTGATTAATTTTTTTCATGAATTCCTATCATTTTCTTTGCCATGAGTTCTCATCCTTAGCAGTTAAATTCTACTGTTTAGTGGAGAATATTGAAATCATTAAGTATGAGCTACATCATATCATCTATGATTCATTTGATTGCAAGTAACACAATCTGACTTAACTTGCTTAGGCAATAAGAAGTTCATTGGCTCAAAACTGCTCTGTGTAGAGGTAGGTCAAGCTTTAGGATTGATTTGATGCCGTGTCTTTTACAGTGTATTTATGGAACTTGTCCTTTCTGACTCTGCTTATCTCATCTTCGATCTAAGTCTGGATCCACCTGTAGTTCAGAGATTGTTGACAGTGGTTCCTAAGTACATGTTGTGTGTATATTATAGTTAATTCCTGTGTATTGCTGAGTATGTTTTACTTAATTTGATATTTGATACAGAATATATACATACAACAATTTGTTTATCCATTTCCCTGTTAATGGACATTTGGGTTGTTTCCAGTTTTTAAACTATTACATATAAAGCTGCCATGAACAGTCATGAACAAGTCTTTGAATGGGCAAAGTTTTAATTTCTCTTGAGTAAATGCCTAGGATAGGTATGGCTTAGTCATATGGTTAGTGTTTGTTTAAGTTTCACTTTGTGAGTAACTGCCAAAGAGTTTTTAGAAATTGGTTGTGCTGTTTCACGATGCTTCCACAGTGTTTGATAGCTCCATTTGTGCTCCATCCTCACCGACAGTGGTAATGTTGGATTTTTAAATTTTAGCCAATCCGAGTGGATGTGTGGTGGTACCTTATCATAGTTTTCGTTTGCTTTTCCCTGATGTCTAATGATGTTGATCACCTTTTAATTGTGCATATTAGCCGTTACTCTCTCTTCTTTTGAGGAGTGTCTGTACATTTATTTTGCCTATTTTTAAAAATTTTGGTTTTCTTATCAATTTGTAAGTTCTTTATACATTTTAGATACAAATTCTTGTGTCAAATATATGCATTGTGGTTACTTTCCACTGGTCTGTGCCTTTCCTTTTTCTTTGAAGAACAGGTTTTAGTTTTGATGAAGTCAAATTTATCATTTTTCCTTCATGATAATTGCTTTTGTGTCTTGTGTAAAACCTTTGGCCTAGTGTCCGCTGTTTTTTCTTTATTATTGTTTGTGTACCATGCTCCTCTCCTAGAGTGTAAAATCCATAGGAGTGGGGAGCTTACCTGCCTTATTCACCGATGTATCCTCTGTCTAGAAGGATGCCAAGCTCATAGTAGTTGCTCAAAAGTAATTTTTGAATGACTGAATTTTGTTGGTCTCATAGACTTGAAAAAGTTAGCCATTGCTCGTCTTATTCTCTTCCATCCTTTGTTTTTCACTTACTCTTACACTGTCTTGATTGATTCCTTGCTTCTCTAGTCTCACTGCTAATTCTTTTTTCCTAGGCCCTTTATTTTTGTGTCTGAATTGCACTATTTTCTTATGCTTGTCAGATGCCACCCCCTCCCCCCTGTAAACCAGTTTCAAACAAATCAGTAAGATATTTACTCTGTTTCTCAAAAATACTACTTTTTTTGTTAAGAACTGATTAAAATTCTATTGTAGATGGTAAGGTAGAACCAGCCATCTTAATATTTATCTTTCCCTGTGTTCTTATTTTCCATAGTTTTCACCTTTGTTTATTTTTCTCCTGTAATACTATTTCTTTCCCTCCTGCCAAAATAAATTCTAGTTACTCTTCAGGTTTTTTACTTATTCTTAAGGCCATGGTTTTGTCTAACTCATCTTGCTGAGTATTTCATGATATCATATTTTGCCCTTCTGGATTGTTTCTTCCTTGTAAAGAATCCATGCTTTCTGCATCTTTGTTAAGGTTTTGGTTATAGAGGTGATGCTTCTTGGTTGATCACTGCTTTTTTTCTTGACTGAATTTGATGGTGACACTGCATAAGAAGGCAATGCCTTCTATCAGCTTTCACCTCTTTTAAAAATCATTTTATTTTTAATTGTAGTAAAATACACATATAAAATTTGCCATCTTAACCATTTTAAAGTGTACAGATCAGTAGTATTAAAAACATTCACATTGTGTGGAAGCATTCTCTAGAACTCTTTTCATCTTGTAAAACTGAAACTTTATACCAATTAAGCAACAACGCTAATCCCCCTCCCCCAAGCCCCTTGCAGCCACCATTCTACTTTCTGTCTCTGTGAATTTGATTCCTGTAGGTACCTCATATAAGTGAAATCATACAATATTTGTCTTTTTGTGACTTATGCTTATTCCACTTAGCATAGTGTCTTCAGAGTTCATCCATGTTGTAGCATGTGACAGAATTTCCTTCCTTTTTAAGGCTGAGTAATGTTGCATTGTGTGTATATACCTCATTTTGTTTATCCATTCATTTATCAAAGGAAACTTGGGTTGCTTCCCTGTTTTAGCTGCTGTGAATAATGCTTCTGTGAACGTGGGTATATAAATATCTCTTTGAGACCTCTACTTTCAGTTTTGGGGGCAATATAACCAGAAGTGAAATTGCTGGATCATATGGTCATTCCATTTTTAACTTTTTGGGGAACTGCCTTAGTGTTTTCCATAGCGTCTGTATCATTTTCATTTTTACCATCAGTGCACACGGGTTCTAATTTCTCTGCATCTTCACCAACACTGTTTTTTGGTGGTAGCCATCTTAATGGGTGTGAGGTGTTATTTCATTGTGGTTTTGATTTGTATTTCTCTAATGATTAGTGATGTTGAGCATCTTTTCATATTCTTGTTGTCTATTTGTATAAATATCTTTGGGCAAATATCTTTGGACAAATGTCTGTTGAAGTCATTTGCTTTTTTTTGAAATCAGGTTATTTTGTTGCTATTGTTGAGTTGTAGGAGTTCTCTCTATGTTCTGGCTATTAACCTTTTGTCAGACATATGATTCAAAAATATTTTCTTTCATTCATTAGGTTAACTTTTCACTCTGTTGTTTCCTTTGATGCACAGACGTTTAAATTTTGATGTAGTCCAGTTTACCTGTGTTTACTTTTATTGCCTGTGCTTTTGGTGTCATATTCAAGAAATCATGGACAAATCCAGTGTCATGAAGCTTTCCCCCTATTGTTTTTTCTAAGAGTTTTAAACTTTTAATTCTATGTTTAGGTCTTTGATCTATTTTGAGTTAATTTTTGTATATGATGTAAGGGAAGGGTCCGACTTCATTCTTTTTTGCGTATAGATATCCAGTTTTCCCAGCACCATTTGTTGAAAAGACTGTCCTTTCCCCACTGAATGGTCTTGCCACACTGTTGAAAATCATTTGATTATATAAGTGAGGATTTATTTCTGGGCTCTCTGTTCTATTCATTGGTCTATATGTCTGCCTTAATGCCAGCACTGTACTTCTGATTACAATAGCCTTGTAATAATTTTTGAGTCAGGAAGTGTGAGACCCCCAACTATGTTCCTTTTCAAAATTGTTTTGCGTATTCGGGGTCCTTTGAAGTTCCATATGCATTTTAGGATAGATTTTTCTATTTCTGCAAAAAATGTTGTTGGGATTTTAATTAAGTTTGTATATCCCCTTGGGTAGTATTGACATCTTAATATTAAATCTTTCAGTCTATGAACACAGGGTGTATTTTCATTTATTTGTGTCATCTTTAATTCTTTCAGCAGTGTTCTGTAGTTTCCAGTATACAATTCTTAAAACTCCTTGGTTAAGTTTATTTCTAAATATTTTATTCCTTTTGGTGCTATTATAAATAGGGTTATTTTCTTAATTTGCTTTTCAGATTGTTCATTATTAGCGTAGAGAAATACAACTGATTTTTTGGTGTTGATTTTGTATACTGCAGCTATACTGAATTCATTTATTCCAATAGTTTTTTTTTTTTTGTTTTTTGGTGTAATATTAGGGTACTGTCTATATAAGATCATATAATCTACAAACAGATATAATTTTGTTTTTTTCTTTCTAATTTGGATGCTTTTAATTTCTTTTTCTTGCTTAATTGCTCTCACTGTGACTTCCAGTACTATATTAAATAGAAGTGGCAAAAAATGGGCATCCTTACCTGTTTCCTGATCTTAGAAGAAAAGCTTTTAGTCTTTCACTATTGAATATGATGTTAGCTGTGGTGAGCCCTTTCTATTTTTTATTAAACAATATTGGTCACATCCAATGTACACAGTGCTTCTGTACATAAACTTATCATGTTTTATTGGCATTAAAGTTTTGAAGTTTGGTCTTTTACTCCAGAAGCCTTGCATGTGGTAAGCTCCCAAGTACTATTTTTAATGACTTTACAGGTATTGATACGGCACATGTGATCTCATCATTGTGTTTGGGAACATCTGTTAAATAATTGATGGCAATATTACAAATGATTTAAGAGAGCTTAGGTAGTAGTTTTTCCCACTAATATCTAGCAAGTCAGCCCTTTTTATTTTAATTTTTGGAAAGGTTACTGGATCAAAAATTAAATTCTTCTAAAAAATACATACCAAGAAATCTTGTTTCTGTTCATTTCCATCTTCTCCCTTTCTCCCTCTATATAACCAGTGTTTCTTATGAAAATATAAAAAAATAGAATAATATATTTTTATATTCTTTTCTTAAATAAAAAGTAAGTAGTACTTACACAAAGGAGGGCATGCTATTTACACAAATGTTAAATTAGTATATATACTGTACTTTTATTTTTTTCACTTTACAGATCCCTCATAATAGATCCATAAGACTGCTTTTATTGTTTGTTTGTTTATTTGTTTGTTTGTTTTTCCCCCTCATCTTCCCTTCTGTAACTGTGATAGAGCAGTTAATTGTTTGGGAATAGTATAATTCATTCATTCATGGTGTGTACCAAATTTGTGCCCACTCTTTTGCTATTACAAGAATTGTTAGGTCAGTTATATATTTATAGTTTTGTACAAAGTTAAGTGTATTTGTAGGAGAGTTTATCAGAGTAAGATTGCTAGGTCAAAGGGTACAGGCACCTATGATGTTGGGAGATATTCCCAGTTTCCCCTCCTTAGGGGCGGTAGCATTCTGCGTTCATGTAAGCAGTGGGTGTCATTGAGAGTGTTTCCCACAGCCTTGCCAATAGTGTGTTATGAATCTACTAGATTTTTGCCATTTTGGTAGGCAAGAAATGGTATCTGAGTTAGTTTTAATTTGTATTTGTCCCATTGTGAGTCTGATTGGTCATCTTCATATATTTAAAAAATCATTTGACTTTAACTGTGATTATTCATCCTTGGCTCAATTTGCTACTAAGTTGCTGATCTTTTCTCATCTATGTTCTGGAACACTTTTTATATATTAGTTAGTTCCTTGTATGTGATTAGAGTTCTAAATTTTTTTTTCCATTTTGCTTTAGCCTTTGCCTGTAGCACTTTTGCCATGCAGAAGTTTTATTTTTTAAAGATTTTTTATCTGTGTTAATCTTTTTTTTTTTCTTCCTTTTTTTGGCCTCTGAATCTTGAGTTATAGTTGGAAAGGCAGAAGAAGTACTTTCTGAATGGACAGGACTATCATCAGCCACCTAAACTAACTGTACAACTTAGTGTGTGGGAGAGACACTGAAACATTTTCAGGACAATAATATGCAGATGTAGTCTCATAATAGCATCAACACCAGTCTTCATTTGTATAAATCAGAGGCCACTTCATATGTGAAGAAAATGTGGAAAGAGTGTGACCATTCTTTCAAATCTGCATTAATAAAAGACATGCATTTAAATTTGGTCAGCATTTGGGAAGAAGCATCCTTCTTCACTCTTCTATCCTCAAAGAAGAAACAGAGAAGATAATATAAAGTTGTGAGTGTATCTTTTGCCATAATCACTTCAATATCAGTTTCTTTCAACTTAATGCCTTATTGGTAATATATTCAGGAATTAAAGATTTTGCATGTGAGTGATTTGAACGTACTACAATAAGTGCATACATGCCATATGATAGGTAAGTAGTAGTATTTTTGTAAAAGCAGCAACTGTTAGGCAACATGAAAATTATGCTCATTAAATATACCATTTGAATACATACTATTAGAATACTCCTGCTAGGTGAACCAGTTGCTGATAATTTATTTAACTTTAGATCTTTGTCATAAAGCTTTGTGTGCATATAGGCATTAAACTTGTGCTTTTAAAAAAATAAATTTGTATGATTGTTCTGAAATTAAAATCAGCATTATCTGTAAATTGTTACAAAGCTAATCTTTTAAAAAAAAACTTTGAAAGTAACCTACTCAGATATGATATGCTGAAAATCAAATTTTTAAAGGGTTATGGAATCACTTAAGCTATTTTAGTGCCAAATGCAGGATTTTCATCCTAGAATAAGCTAGAAATTACATATTTAGTGATTGATGCTCTTATTAGTTGAAGCAGAAATTGTGAGAAGCAGAAAACAGAGTTTAGCCTTCCCTCAGATTTAAGTGTTTAAATGTAATAAAAAATTGTCAAAACATTTAAACTCCTAGCTTATAAAGATTTTGTTTAAAGCACTTTTGTGTTCAATAGACTTGTGAAAGTGATTGAATTATTAAGTCCAATTATTTTTTTTAGTCCTTTTTTTCTAGACAAGGGAGAAGAAACCAAAAAAAAATTTTGGATGCTTTCCAAGAACTCTATGTGTGTGCATGAGAAGTTCTAATCACTTGATTCAGGTCTGAGTTTTATTGGACAAGCTTGTCTGGTGGGTTAAAATCCCCTCATCCTCTCTCAGATGATAACTAGCTTGTTCCCCACCCCCCCCTTAAAAATAGTAAGAATTTATTTTTTATAGCTGTCTCCGACCTGGGGACATAAGCCACTTTGGCTTCGTATGATGCTGCCTTAAAGAAAAGAATGAAATATGAAAAGACAAAAACAAAGAAGGGCGTAAAAGACAAGGTAAGGAAAGGAACAAAGCTCAAGGCAAAAGAACAGGAGAATATTGAGGATTAAAAAAGATGCAGTAAGTTCAAAATAGTAAGGCGAGATAAGTATTCAATGCTAAATGTTCTAAAGGAGGATCTCACTGTCATCTTAGAAAATGTCTTTTGAGGTAAGGGAAAAAAATTTTTTTAAAGAAAGAGAATAATTTTTTTTAAGTAGGAATATCAAATTTGAGTAATTTTTCATGGTGTATAAGTAATATTCAAGGCCAATAGATCACTTTTGGACTTTAGGACACAGTTTTAGACCATACTTGATAAACTTACTTTTCACTGCACACATCTCAGATACACATATTTGAGAAAAAATATTGCTGTTCACTTTTTGGTAGTGTCTAGCCTAGATTCTAGAGGTAATTATCCTAGTTTTTATAATAATATTAATAGAAGTGACACATTTAAAGAAATAAATTATTAAATTTAAAAAGTGAAAGTTTTCAAAAAATTTAAATTACGTTTTTCTGAGAGATAATTTTATCTAATTAAAATAATTACTTTTAGAGTATTGATTTTTATCTATCTAAAATATATTATTTTTAGGAGTGTTATTTTCAAAATTAGTTTGCATTTATTTAAAACAAATATTTTTAAATATTTAGGAAATATTAATTTAATGCTGATAGAAAAACATTAAAATATTCACATTATTTTAAATATCTTATGAAGTAAATTCTATAGAAAAATATCAAGTAATTCAAGTTGTTTCATTTATTAATACCCTTTGCATGGCAGTGTACAGCTAAAAATTCACTAAATGTAACCTCCCGCTAATGGTAGTTGCTTGTCCTGACAAAAACAGGACTGCTTTAAACCAAGAAATATGATAGTTAGCTTTTGTTTTACTCTAAGTTTAATGCCACACTTATAATTTAAATATCCCAAAAAATTTCAAAGAAAGTACATCTTAATGTTTTAAAACATGTCTTAATGGGAATTTTTTTTCCTTCTGTGTTACTAATTGTGCTCATTCTGGTGCTGAGAATGATGAATTTCAAGAATTAGATTAGTTATATAAATTTGACACTGTTAAAACTTTAGGTGGAATGCCTTATTTAAAATATTTCTTTTGTTGTCTGTATGTGTAGAATAAAACTATTGGATGGCAGCTCTGTTTGTCCCTACCTTGTGTCTTTCATTGGGAGTAGACAAAGCAGAATGTTCCAGCTGTGTCAAATCAGGCATAGTCAGTCATGGTTGGATTTGGCCTTGATTTTGGGATTTGCTGTAATTTGTTTTTTAAATGAATATTTAATTTCTGCTGTGATTTTTATAGCTGTAAATTTAAAAGAGCTTTTAAATTATTAATTACAATTGTTCTATCATAAATATAATGGACGTTAGACAGTTGTTTTTATAACGATCACTTATTTGGCTTATAATTTTAAATGCCATGGATGGGAATGTTAAATGTTTCGCTATTTGAGAGCAGTCATATTGTATCTTTATCTTGTTTGCTAGTGATTCTTTGTACTCGAAATCTCTCAAGGCTGTAAAATTAGATGTTTTCTGTTTTCTATTTATGATTGCATAAAGTGCCAGAAAAGCTTAGTTAAACACAGTTTGGTGAGGAAGAATGAAAATAATATTTCATATTTGAAAAAAATCATACGCGGATAGTAAAAGATATTAAATGCTATCAATCTTTAAAACTAGTTTCCACTTCTTGCATAAAATTTCAGGGCCTTTTTGCAGGCTGGTTATTGAAGAACATTTTTTTCTGTATACATTTTTTTGTTTTAGCAATACTGGATTATTTGGGACCTATTTAAAAAGTGGAATAGAAATAATTGCAAATATATTAACACATAACACATAGCACAAATATGTTAACATATAGTTGCAAGTATATTAACATTATAACAGGAGGTCAGTAAATACTTTTGGTTGCTATCTGTGTATACTGCCTACTGTTTAGCAAAGGCTTAGAAAGGGTGTAAACCTGCTGATAAGGCATTAAGTTACTGGATGTGGTATTATTCTATTTTTGAGTATGATATGCTGGGTATAGCTCACTTTTTTTTTTTAACTATTAGAAACTTATTACTGCTAGTAGAAAATTATTAAGAGTACAGGACATCTTTTTGTTGTGTGCATGGGTTGTTTTTTCCTCTGTATTAGGAAGTCTAATGTTCATTTCTTAGAGGGAAAAATGCTTATAGTCCTTATAGCTGTCTCTTAGTCTATTATTTTATTGTATGTACAGGCATTGAATTGTTTTATGAACTGTTTCATAGAAGTCATTTTGGACAAGAACCATGTATTGAATTTTATCATTACTTAGTGATCTATTAAAGCTTTTATTTTGGCAAATACAGTAACAATGAAACCAAACCTCATGTGATTATTTATTTGCAGAAAGATAGAATGCATACATTAAATACTTTTGTATTTAAATATTCATACTTGTAAGGTTCTTGTTACTTTTAAACCAAATAATACTGTTGCACTTGATAGCTGACCTTTTATACAGGTCTTGGAAGAGATATTTAATCATTTTGTTTTAAGATAATATTTTTAATGTGACTGTCAATTTTATGTACCTAATAGTGTAATTTTTTTCATGAATCTGTCATATTAATATGTGTGGAAATTTTTCTTATTGGACTTAAGGTGGTTAACCTTCAGTGTCACATATTTTAATTTTTATATCAAGGTACTTATAGTATGTTTCTTAGCAGGTTGCAGAAAAATTAGTGTCATTATTAAAAATACTCTTTGTATCAGTTTTAAAAAAGTTATGTCCAAGGTTAGGGGAGTATGATTTTAACAAATAAATGAGTGTACATAGGTTTAATTTTTGGAGAACTAATGTGTCAACTTTATATACGTTAGAAAAAAACTTTATACTGGAAAATTTACTTAAAAAAAGTTAACTTTTAGCCGTGTACCTATTCCATGTAAAACTTTATGGGATTGGATAGAATCATAGCTCAGAACTAGATATTGAGGCTATTATGTATAATTTGAAATTATTATTATAAAGATTTTTAAATGTGATGGATAAATACACTAATGAGTAATTTTTTAAAAAGCTAAAGTAGAGGAAATTATATTTTATGTTGGCTCAACATTAAAACTGATATTTTATGTAATTAGTTGGGTTTATAATAACTGATAAGGTCCCTAATGGTTTAATAATTTGGTATGATTTAGTGATTATTGATCTCTAAAATATCAGCAGCATAATTTCCAATACGTATAGTTTTTTGGTCTCTTCTGTTATACTTTTACCTAATTCATTATTGTTTATTGTAGTTAGGGTATTTTTGTACTACTTAAAAATGACTACTTGATTGTCTAATAATGAATAGACATCATTGAACACAGGAAGTAAGTACTGTCTTCTGAAGTTGAAGATGTTCCTCACTTTTTGTTTTGATAGTTTAATATTAAAAATTTTACAGTTCATATTCAAAGATGTCTATCGTTTGTACGTATAAACTTTTGAATGTCTGCTAGCACAATGTTGACTAGTGCTTGTGTTTTGAAAGATGTGCTTTTATTAATCATCTGTTAAGTGTCTTTTAGGTTTAATTTGTAGTCTATGACAGAAGTAATTTATTTTTGTTGAGAGTTATTTAATGATAAATTAGAATTTATAATTGATATTGCCATATAAAAATGATTTACATTTCAACTGTAGTTCTTTTGTTGTTGGTTACTTTTTAAAAATGTATTTGTTTAGCACGTGTTTATTAGTATATCACCAGTTTTTCTCTGTGGTAAAGTTTTTAGAGGGTCAGATAAGCAGGATGGATTTTACTGAGTTTTAATCTTTCTTAAGGATAGAATTTCATCAGATTCATATTATGTCATTTTTCATGAATCGTAATACATCATGTTCGAGATAGATCTGTGTGGACCTCACTCAAAGAGGTTTCATTGCTGAAGACCCTTGTTAAATAGATGCCCTGAGACGGCCTCATCAGCAAGGTGTGTGTGTTTTCAGGGCAGCACTGCAGTCAGACTCTAGTTATGTTCTGTGCTGATTTTGGGACATTTAAAAATGTTTACCTACTAGGTGTACTCTATATATCAAAGATAATTGTTTCCTAGCATTGTAAATCTAAAGTGTTATATAGATTTAGAACATGTTAATTTGTTTCTAAGTAGCCTATATTATACTTTAAAATATTTGGAAGATATTAGATTTATATCCTAATTGGATTACCAAATGATATAGATTAGCAAGCATAATTTTAGGTGTGTTTGAGGATTCTTTGAGTTTTTAATGAGACCATGGTACTGAATTTAAATAAGTATATGCTTGATAATTATTTGCTTAAAGGATATTTTCTTTTTTTGACAAGATTCATATTTTTGGGAGATAAGATCTCTTGGTTGTATTGTAATTGGAAGAAAAATAGTGAAAGAGAACTATCACCAAATTTGGTTAAAATTATGCACATTTGGGGTAATTTTTAGTGTTTATTGACGTAAAAATATTTTGAAACTGTGTTTAACAGTGTTGCGAAACTTATACATAAATTATTTATTTTCATGTCACCATTGAAAAGCACAAAATATTAAATTATAAATGAGAGAATCTTCATGATTTTACAAAGATATCTCTAGCAAGTTTAAAAAAAGTAAAACTGAGAATAGATCACTTAAGCTGATTTTCTCCCTGTCTTCTTCTCTAGATCTCATAATTGTAGATAGATCCTGAAAAATACACATGAGAATTCCTTTTGTGAATGTGTGTTTATTATTTTTTACTTCACTAATAAAGTGACGTCATTGATATGTTACTTTCCTAACTTTTATTTCCCCCTTACTTTCTATGAACTGCATTTTTGCAGCCTTTTAGTTGATCAGTTCCAAAAATAATTAATCTATCATTCTTGATTGATTTTTAGAAATAATTTTCATAGTGAACATGATGATATATTACATGGCAATTCTTGAGTATCCTTTTGTTCATGAAACTATAAATAAAAATGGAAAAACTTTTTTAAAATATGAAAACAGGACAAAATTTAATATTATAGTAGGTTTTAAAACTTACCTATTAAATTGGCATTATGATACCTATCTTACCTGGCATGCAATGTTATTATGAGACTAAAATATGATTATTTTAAGGCATTTTATAACGTTTTTTTTTATAAAGTATTAATGTTACACAAATATAGTATTTTTCCTAACTGCAGTGATTTTCTTGCCTGATTTTAAAATAATGAAATGAAATACACATATCTAATTGTTCTTTTAAGTAGTAATTTCAGAATCTGAATTTTAATTTTTACTGTTTGTGTGTGTGTCTGTGTGCCCCTAAATTCTAGTTAGTGTAGACAGACCATTTAACTTTTGAACACTGTATTAATCTGAATTGTTTGTAATGTGGAAGAAGAAATAGGCTGAGAACAAAATTTAGGATTAAAGTAAATAATATCAATATCGCATTTGGAACACAACATGTGCCAACTGTATAAATAGGATATTAAATTATAAATTATTTCCCTTGTGCTAATTTTTGGAATTTACCTGTGGGAAAATCATGGGAGTTTGCTGTTTCATACTGAATTATTTTTCTTTTTTAAATCTGGTCTTTGTAAACATAATCTTAATCAAACCATTTCAATATTGGCAGACAACACAAAGTCTGTGATTATTTTTAAGGGTGTATTTGAAGTTGTAGATTTTTTTTCTTTCACCACAGTTAGGAAAAAATGTATTCTGAAGAATGTCAAAAAATATTAGCATTTAAGTCTGCTTGATTACTTTTTAAATATTGGTCATATTAAAGAAAATGTTTCAAATCTGGTGTTTCTTGCCTTCTTTTTAGATGTTTAAATTGTTTTACTTTGAAATAATTTCAGAGTAGAAGTGTTCCAAGAGTGGTACAGATATCTCATATACCTTTTACCCAGATTCACTAATTTTTTTATTGATATATAGTTGATTTACAATATTGTGTTAGTTTCAGGTGTACAGCAAAGGGATTCAGGTGTGTGTGTCTATATATATATATGTTGTTTTTTCAGATTATTTTCCACCGTAGGTTTATTGTAAGATATTGAATCTAATTCCCTGTGCTATGCAGTGAATTCTTGTTGTGTATCTATTTTATGTATAGTAGTTTGTATCTGTTAACTTGTTAGTTAGATTCACTAATTTTTAACATTTTGCCATCAATATGATATTTCTTATCATCCTCTATTTTGATTGTGAAAACATAAATTTTTCTTGATGGTAACTGCTTATATTACTAAAACTTTTATTTCCAGATTTTTAATCAGGTTTTTCTTTACCTATGCCATGTAAATCTTTTATTATATAATGTAACATAAAGTGAACAATATAACATTGAATGTTCAAAAATGATTTTTATATATGCTTTGGGACTAAGGCTGATAGGCATTAAATAACTACAATGTGTAGAGCTGTAAATGGTGATATTTACCTATATATTTTACAGGATATGTTGTCTTTGTTGTCATGGAGGCTTTGAGTGAAATGATAACCCTTATCTTAGTAATGAGTAGAGAAGTAATATACGTATAATACTATATAAATGTAAATAATTGAGGACAGTTACCAAACCTGATACTGACCTATGTTTAATCTTTCTCTTGCTACTATCGAACTATTACTGAAAGGTAAATGAGCAGAATAGTTTAGTATAGCTACTAAGGGTATATTTTGCAGTTGTTAGCTTGCTATAAATGAATGACAGAATTAGGTCTGTCTGTTTTAATTTTTCCCACAATAACACAGTGGTGGACTCTGTGGTAGAAGGTAGGGTTGAAATTAAATGGCCTTAAGTCTCTTCTTTTTGAAAATACTCAGCCTATTGTTTTCAAATTGTAATATCTAGTCCCAAAGGATATGTATCCAGTCAGGTGCCCAAGGCTGGAAGTAAATGTAAGTGGTATGTAGGACCTGTTCCAGAGGAACTGTGATCTCAGGTACTTCTCTGACTAGAAGGGCTTGTATGTACATCAGTATTGTTAGAAGGATTATTCATCAGATAGGAAGTTAAAATAGATGAATTCTTCTTTCCAACAACTTTATGCATCTTTTCTTAGAATTCTCCTGTCTACTCAACAAATAAAGTGAGGAAGAACTAAAAGTGGAAGATGGAAGGAGAAATAAAAACAGCATGAGCATTGGACAGTCAGATCTTCAGTAACTGAGATTTGGCTGTATATGAAGTGTTTACTTTCATTTGAAAGCATGACAGAAATTATCAGTTGGAGTTTATAATTAATTAACTTTAAAGTCATGTTTCATATGAGTAACTTGGGTCTGACATAAAAGCAGGAATTCAGAGTCTCTGCCATTAATTTATTATGGTAAAATTTGAAGAGAATACGTTTTAACTACTTAAAACATTAGCTTAGAAATGGTCATTATTGGAGCATTTTAATTAGACGGTTCTGAAAAAATAATGCATTTCTGAATATGTTATGTAGAATAGTTTAGTTGGCCTGCAAATAGTGATGGAGTAAAAATCATTCTTTTATATTTCAGTAGAGTGGTAGAAAGTTTACATGGTTGTATTTTAAAGGATATGAAAACATTTACTATGTTACCTGTACTTTTGAAGTAATAAATTCAGAATTAGAACAGCAGGCTTTTTTTCCCCCAAGTTTTAAGGGACTCTTCAACCAAAACTTAGTTTTATAAAAGTTAATTTCTTTGCTCATACTTTGGCATTTGGACAGTGTCATAACATGTGTGACTGCTTAAATAGAAGATATGTGTGAAATTACTCTCATCCTACTGTTGGATTGCCTTCCAGCAATGGCTTGGACTGCTACAATCAGGCAATCTGCTACTCAGGATATTTAAGTTTAGAAAAAGGAGATCCATTTTTTTATATATACAAGAAGAAAGGAAATTGCTTTTCTACATGGAAATGTTGCTATACTAGTTCTGGTTGCATCAGAAGTATAGGTAGTTCATGACATGCAAATGAGCAGTGTTTCAAGAATTCATTTTTTAAAATTGTACTTTTTTTAAGGAGTTGAACACTTTTTCTTTCTAGGAGTGTTTTATGTAATGGGTCCCTAATCTGGTCTACAGTAGCCTTTTACATGAACTATAATGTTGATGGTATTATGGGATCCAGCCAACATTTATAAGAATATTTCTGTAGAAAAATAATCTTTAGAACACTAGCTTAGGTGATTCAAAGGATACATTTCTGTGTTCTCATAGTGGCTCCAAAGTGCTGGCTGGGGGCACAGGAGTGGGTGTTGGGGTCTGGAGAACAGGTTTTCTAGTTTGGAAGCTAAAGGGTCTGACTAGAACCCTTCCATTGGAAATACTAGAGCACACTCAACATTTCTCCTGGCATTGAGCCTTCATCTGTCTTTTCTTTCACAGTTCATTATTAGCCTCTTGTTACCATCCATTCATTTTGTAACTAGGATTACTTTCCTCTTCAACTATAAGACACAAAATAGTATTAGCATTTCTTTATCTTTTCCTGTCGTCAGGGCAAGTCTTCTATCTTTTAAAAAAGTTTCTAAGAGTTTATACAGATACCAAACAAGTAGGGATTTGGGAAAGGAATAAAAAGACTCTTAGGAAGGGCTCAGTCCAAGAAAAGATACTAATGGTTGATTTTGGGGTACCCAGAAACTGAAAGGCATTTTCTGTATATATTTGGAAGACTACTCAGACTTCCTTGGGGCATTCCTAAGGAAGAGCATGAAGAGAATTAGTGATAAAAAGTACATGAGGAAAGGGTAGGTAAGTTAACTTTTCTGCAGTGTGGAACACAAGGTAAAATGCAATGATTTCAATAGTGCTTATCTTACCCTCATTCCCTTTCCTCCTTCAGTCCCAAATTTAAATTATGTTGTCCTGGTCCAGAAGTGTTCTTTGCTCAAAGCCAGCATGGCAATGGCTGGAGTTATCTGAAGAAGTTTAGTTAGGAGAAGAAAGGAGGTTAAGTCTCAGCCAGCAGCAGCAGATAGTGAAGGACTGTGAACTTTTTTGAATTATATGTGAACTTGAATTATCTGTGAACTTTTCAGCCTTGGGCTATGTAGGACATGTGTGAGTAAGGGATGCTTGTAAGTCCCATATTGCTTATTGTTTAAAACGAAAGAAATCCCACAGTATGATGCTTAAGTGATGGATGTCTAATATGGCAGTGAGAGAAGGGCCCTGCAGTAAAATTGAACAAATTTCCTAACATACATAATTTGTTAATTGTTGAGTAGATATCTCTATATTGGTTTTTTGAAATAGTTTAAAAATATCTCAAAATTCTAGTTGAAAGTAATTTTTTTATTTATGCAATTTACTAGAATATTTCAAATTGTATATATTGTAACCAGTTAGGTTATTTATTGAAGCTGCAGAGTTTAAGTGGTCAGTTTCTGACGTAATTAAACACTTAGGGATACACATAGCCTAACGGGATCATTAAATGGAAATAAGGTGGTTAATTTGGGGCAGAGCATTTTTAAAAAATGGTTTCTTAGAGTAAAACAGCTTTCACATTTTGTAATAAGGAGATACTTGGGTAGAAAAGGAATGATTAGGTCATAATTTAAGGGTCAAGGTAAGTGGATAATGTGTGGTAAGTGCTTTTTTGTTAAACTCACCGTCCTTTTGCAGCTATTGAAGAAGGTAGTCCACTCAGAGATACTACCTGTTTTGTGAAACCTTGCAGTTATAAAACTGTGATCTTCTGTAGAATATTCTATTCCAGAAAATCCTGGTGATGCTTAGGAAGACCTTGAATTTCCGTCAAACAGAATTATTTAAAAGTAGCTCTTAATGCACAGCAATTCATCTGCTTAAAAAAAATAACTCTTAAATATTTAATTTATAGACTGATACTTTGCATTTTGATAGAAATTTTCAATTTTAGAAAAACTTTTTAGTGATTTTTAGCCATCTATCATACTTATTCCAAATATAATAGTTTTCGTTTAAAGTATTGGATGTAGAGTTTGTCTTAAACAGATGAGAAGTGAAGAATCCTTATATTTCTTTATTTTTTTAAACATTTTATTTATTTATTTATTATTTTTTGGGGGGTACACCAAGTTCAATCATCTGTTTTTATACACATATCCCCGTATTCCCTCCCTCCCTCGACTCCCCCCCACCCTCTGTCCCAGTATTTTGCTTTTTTAAATTACAAAATCAATGCATCCTCACTAAAAAAAGCTTGGAAAACACAAAGCACAAATGGCAGAAATCACAAATTACCCATAATCCACAACCCAAAGACAGATCAATCCCTGTTTATGCCTGAGTGAATGTTCTCAGTATTTTTCTATGTAAATATAATTTGTATTTTCCAAAAAAAGTTATACTTAATATATGGCTTCACTAATTAATATATTTGAACATTATCCCATAACAAGAAATAATCTGATAGAGCATTAGTTCTTCATGGCTAGGAAGTATGTTTATTTGGTGTTTAAATTATTTGTTTTTCGCTCTTTATGGTATGGTTCAATGAATACACTTTGCACATGCATCTTGGTAGGCATCTTGATTATTTCTTTTGTCTTTAGAGGATGTAAAACATGAAAATGTCATGAAAATGGTCTCTTTTTCTGATAATGAAAGTAATACATGTTGATTGAAACTTAGTACTTTTAAAGTTTATGTTTAAAAATATTTTTTTTAAGCGTATGTTTTCAGAGTTCTTGCAACTACATAATCTACTATTAACAGTTTGGTCAGCCCCATTTCAGACTTGTTAATGCATATAGGCACCAAATATAAATATTTACTTTAATATATAAATAGCTCATGTTAAGTGTTGCTTTGTGTTATTTTCTTCCAAATTATCTCAGATGTATTTTTCTATGTTAGTAAATACAGACTGTACTATTATTTTTAAAAGCTATTTTGTATTCCATTATATTGATGTGCCATGCTTTATATAATTATTACTTATTATTGCTTATTTAAATTGTTTCTGACTTTTCAGTATTATAAGCATCCCTGAAATAACTAACTATTGCTATATCAGTTTCTTGTTTTTTTCTTTTACTTCTGCAATTATTTCCTGGAAATACATTCTAGGATTGAAATTTTGGAGTGCAGAGGGTATTTGCTTTTAAAATTTGCTACCTCTTGGCAGAGTACACTTCAGAATGAATGGTGATCTCACTTTGTACTCTTACCCACAGTATATCTGAATGCTCATTTCCCTGTGTCTATTCTAAACCATTTGTTGTCCCTCTTTTAATTCCTGAAAATCAGTTAATGAACAGTTATGTTTTTAAAAAAATTGTTACCTATTTATTTCCTTTTCAAACAAAATAGTTTTCTCATCTATTAAGGGCAGAGGATGGAGGAAATGAGGACAAAATTACTTCTTTTCTAAATAGCAAGAGGTGTCACACTGCTCACTGAGATTCTTTTAGTAGTTAAGCAGTTTTGTAGAATAATTGCTTATGTGTAATCTACAAGGGAGATTCCCCCCAAATTAGATTAATATTTCTTTTATAATTTCTATAAAGCAGAACCTGTTTTGACTGCAGAATATACCAGCAGGAGTCAGGGTTGTGTTTAGTGTTAAGGAGGCCAAGTTGGTTTGAATTTGTGTTCCACCACTTACTAGCCATTATAATCTTGGGCAAGCTACTTAACCTCTCTGAACCACAGTTTTTCTAAATCATAAAATGGTAATAATATTTTCCTCTTAGGATTGTTGCAATGAGATAATATATATAATATGCTTAGCACAGTGCGCATACATTTCAGGCACTCAAAAAAATGAAAATCACCATTATTTGTTGTTACTGTTCCTGCTACTGTTACTCTTACTACCACTATCACCACCATTGTTATTTTTACTGTTAATACAGACGGTTCTTTCTCATTCCTTAATTTTATTTGATAAAATTTTTTAAAAAAGGACTTCCCTGGTGACGCAGTGGTTAAGAATCCACTTGCCATTGCAGGGGACACGGGTTTGGTCCCTGGTCCAGGAAGATCCCACATGCTACGAAGCAATTAAGCCCATGCGCCACAACTACTGAGCCTGCGCTCTAGAGCCCGTGAGCCACAACTACTGAAGCCCGTGTGCCTAGAGCCTGTGCTCGACAACAAGAGAAGCCACCGCAATGAGAAGCATGCACACTGCAACAAGAGTAACTCCCTGCGCACTGCAACTAGAGAAAGCCCACGCACAGCAACAAAGACCCAACACAACCATCAGTCAATCAATCAATCAAATGTTTTTAAAAAATAAAAAAAAAAAAAAAAAGAAAAGCAAGATAGTGAGAAATAGCAGTAGTAAGAATTTCCTTAGGTAGGTGGGGTAGAAATGGGAGAAAGTCATGTTTCTGTCAATTTTTAGGAACAAGCAGAACTGAGAACATGAATGTTTAAGGTAGTATTCATTGATCAACTGATATTTAAGAAGTATTTTTATGTCTTCCATAACACACACTACTTAAATGAAATAGTAATATTGTAAGCGACATACACACATAGACAAAACTTAAAGCAAACTGGAGATACTTAGAAAACTTATGATAGTCTTTTCTTTATTCCTCAATATTTTATAACACCATATCTCAATAGAAGCAACTTTTATTACAATGAAGATACCCTAATGGACCAAGATGAAGGGTAATTTGTTATACAGAATATTTTGTCCAGTAGAACTTATCGTCAGCACATCAGCCAGGTACCTTCATGCAAGGATCATCTATAAGCGAATGGAAATACATATGTTAAACAGAATCAGTACGATATAGTATAGAGTAAAACAGGATTTTACTTATACTGCAAAGGAGTTAACACCTTACACTAGATAACTAAAGGTCAATCATTTTAATTTAAACCTTTTTTTAAAAGGCAGTCTGTCTAAAATATGTTAAAGATATATCAAGATAATTAGCCTTTTCTTGGTGGCTCAAGAAAGTCATCACTATAGTAATTATCACTGACATTACTATGTTATATACAGTGATACACACAGGGATAATTGAAAGGTATAGGGGTATTTGACCTGATAGTGGTTCCAGACTTAGTACTTTGGGGGTTTACCATCAAAAAGAGAAAGTATAAGCACCGAAAAATGACAGGTATTGAGGAAGGCATAGTCATTAAATGGTAAGGGGCAATTACTAGTGTCAGTATTTTGGATTTTTTATATACTCACAAGTGATAGAGTAGAGGGTGTAAAGGTTCAAGTTCTTTTTTTTATATAAGATCTTCAGATTGTACTCAACTTAAAATACTGTGACTCAGCAGTTTGTGGACCCCATGATGGAAAAATGTCAGCTTTATTCCCTATACTCAGAATGGTAAAATACTTGACAGACTACACAGTGGAAGCCCCGTCACCTAAAAGAAGTAAGAGTCCAGTTGGATAACTTGTTCCAAGGTAAATAATAATATTTAACATTCAAGCCCAATACTCTGTGAAGCACTATATATATTTTAACTCCTTTAATTCTCACATCTTCCCTATGAAGTAGGTACTATTATTATCTCCATTTTCCACACGAGGAAACTTGAAGTACAGAGGGATGACAGCTAGTAAATTTCAGGGCCAAGGTTAGAATCTGGGCAGTATGACATCAGAAAAATCCATGTTCCTAACCACTGCTTTGTGCTATCTCTATTATAACAAATTTTTGAACCTAACATTTTAGAGCTAAACATGGTAAAATTCCAATTTGAGACCTGTATCCATTAGTAATATGTATCATACACATAACCATCAGTATATTTTTCTCATTCATTTCACAGCATCACACATTGAATCTCTAGGTCTGCTTGCACTGAGAAGTTTATTTTCTCTGAATATTTAAATTCTCACAGAATAAAAACAGCAATAAATATACATATACCTTTTACATGAAAATGTGTAAAGATTTGCCCTCAAAATAAAAAGATCCTCTAAAAATACACATATGCATGTTTTTCTCCATATCATAAACAATTATTGATAAGACTTAAAAATCAAATGTAATGGCTCTTTGATATAGAATTCTGCTCTGAGTACTACAACAGTATCTTAAATCAGTATTCTGTCAGTAAAGCCTCCAGTAGTGGATTTTGATATAAATTTTTTGGACCCAATTTGGCAGGTTTTTTTTTTTAATAGGAATGGAAGCAATCAGATGTATTACATAGTAAAGGTCAATATTGTTTTAAGAAACTTTAGTTTTAGAAGTGGATAGATAAAGATGTTTCTGTGGAGATTGGTCTAACCAGTTAGAAAAGGACCATTTAACAACTGCTTGAGTTCTGACTTCAGATACTCCCTGTGTGCTGAGACTGGTGAATAATTCTCTTAGTCTTATCCTCTGTATAAATCTTTATTTTCAGTTCAAATTGAGCATGCCAAAACTCAGTGGAACTGAACTCTTAATCTTACCCTCTTCTCTCAATCTATTTTTCTTCTGTGTTATCATTCTTGGCTAAAATCCTTAAATGTTTTTTCCTCTTCTATAAGGTAGAGACCCACACTCCTTGAAATGGTTGGCAATACCTCTCTTGGCCTGTCTTCTGCTTAGGCAAGGCTTGCTCCTACTACGTCCTTACAAACCCATTCTGCCTTAGCTGAATCCACATGTGGTTTGAAGAACACGCCATTCATACTCCTTCCTGCTCAAAATTCTCTTTCCCTTCTTTTCCACCAGCCCCATCTTTTAAGACTTGTTGATTTAGGACAGCTTTATAAGGTAGGTATTATTATCTCCCCATTTTTTCAGGTGAGGGAATTGAAGCTTTAGAAAGTTTACCTTTCCCAAGAACCGATCAAATTTTTCTCCTGGGAATTAGAAATTGTAAAAAATGAATCAGTTTCTAATAGAAAAGTTTTATTGTAGACATACAGTAGAGAATCTGTTTCAAATGGAAAACTTTTATTTTTATTTTATTGTAAAGAAAGATCAACAAGAGTTCTCACTCCCCACAGGGTAGAGAAGTTATTTTTTATCAAGTGTGTGTAAGGGTTAGATATGAGGTAAGAAAAGAAATACTGAGTGTGAGAGGTAGAAACAACACTGAGAGAGAGGGAGTTTAAGAGTTCTCTTGGTGCCTAGCTCTTTTCATTCTTGTGTTGATAATTGTTGAGATTTCCTTTCTCTGGAGTTCATTTGAACTGATTTTTTGTTCTTGGCAGCCCAAAGGGCAAAATTAAAGCAAGGTATATATTTGTGTATACTTGCTAGCTTAGTTTCAATTAATTAGAGGAACTCTTCACTGAAAAGTGATTGTATTACATAGGTTTACTTATGAATTTGATTGGAATCTAGAAAGTGGTTTCTCGAGAAAACAATTGTAAGTGATAATTATGTTCTTTGGTTAGTTTATAAATGTTGAGTTAACCTATTGGATTTAACTACTGAAAGTTATAATGAAATAAAAATAGATAACACTATTGAAATATAGTCACTAAAACAATCAATAATTCAAATTAAGACTAAAATAGTTTCTCTTGAATGCCAGTACTTGAAGAAAAACAGATTTAATTAAAGAAGCATAAAGTAGTAGATATAAATTTGCATGGAAATTGTGGCTGCTTTGTATTTATTTAAAACTACTGTATCGAGAGTGTTTAGTGTTCATGATAGATTATTTGTTTTGGGTTTAAAAATGTAATAAAATTAAAAGGGCTGGAAAAACATGTCATGGAGCTGTGAAGGAGCTAGAGGAAGGAACCTAGTATAGAGCTGCCCTCCATTAAAAGCAGTATTTCTGGGGACCAAATTTCCTCTGTTCAGTGTTTCTTAATCTGAATTTGATTTATGGACTTCTTGTTTATACTTTTAAGA
Organism: Hippopotamus amphibius kiboko; assembly: GCF_030028045.1. Taxonomy (NCBI): domain Eukaryota; kingdom Metazoa; phylum Chordata; class Mammalia; order Artiodactyla; family Hippopotamidae; genus Hippopotamus; species Hippopotamus amphibius. Next base: position 189,200,218 of record NC_080186.1, read on the forward strand.
ATTATTCAGGACTCTAAAGAGCTTGTTGTTCATGTTGTTATATTTGTTGATATGTTTTGTGTTTGAAATTAAAAATGAGAAAACTTGGGACTTCCCTGGCAGTCCAATGGTTAAGACTTTGCCTTCCAATGCAGGGAGTTTGTGTTGGATCCCTGGGCAGGGAGCTAAGATCCCACATGCCTTGCAGCCAAAAAACCAAAACGTAAAACGGAAGCAATATTGTAACAAATTCAATAGACTTTAAAAATGGTCCACATCAAAAAACCTTAGAAAAAATTAAAATTAAACTAAAATGAGAAAATTTGAATATACAAGCATATATTCTTTCCATCACTCATCAGAGTGATGATGTCATCACAGGTCATAGAGTTTCTGAAAAACTTCACTGTATATTCAGAGAATGAGAGTGGCAAAAACAATGTGTTAGTATTATTATTAAAATAATTTTGACATTGAAGGTCCTGAGTGAGACTCCCTGGACCAAACTTTAAAAATTGCTCCTGTAGTTAAAATACTTCAGTTTTGAATTTCATTATGTTAAATGAGAGAAGCCTGTAGTTGAAGTAAAAAGTAAAGTTTTCAGAATACATATATTTTGTGTTGCGCAAACTCATCTCTCTCAAATTCAGAGCTATTTTCCACAGTGAAATAAAGCAATTTGTCTTGTCTTTGTTTGCATTTAGTCTTAAATTAGAAGACCAAGGTATGGAAAAAAAGAATGGGTAGTGTTGATTGTAGGAAGTGTGTGTGTGTGTGTGTGTGTTTGGGGGAAGTGATCTAGTCAAATGGAATTGAGCTGCTACTAGAAGTGTGCTTTAGGTGGTTCATCTAATGGTGGTCATTCTGCTCTCTGTCTTTAGCCATTTGTTATGGTTCAGTGTATGGCTGTTATTTGAATCCTATACTGGGTGGCTTAGAGGCCACAATTAGTGGAGGGACTATATTTTGAAGCATTTCTTATATATGAGAGAATCCCATGATCTTTCTAATAAGCCTTAGAAATACTGTTTATATTAAGATTTCAGCATCTTGTGTTGTTGCTACCACTAGCTGGATCTGAGTCAGGGACTTGAATGTAATGGTAAAGCTATACAATTTCATCTACAACTGTTTTCTTACAATGGTAGTATTTGTAGCTTTATGTATTAGGTTCTCTATTTAAAAAAATTAATTCAAATCTCCTTTTTTATTTTACCTTGGTAACATGTTAATTTAGTTGTGACATTTTGGGTCTAAAGAAATTATGTAACTTTTTTTATAAAATGAAAAATTATTTTGAACTGTGAATTATCACTGATTTGTCTTTCAACACCGATTTTTCTTTAAAATGAAACATATCTATATATGAATTCCATAGGTTACATTATAGAAAAAATGCTAGTGTATATATAAAAGATATATGTCAGTTTCTGAAAAAAAATTTTATATTAAAATACCCCACAAAATACAAACATTCCTTAAAGTATTGTTTAAATATAGTAAAACATTTAAATTAGAACACAATGTATTTCTTAAATTGTTCAATTGGGTTTAAGGATTTGATGAGGAAAATTAATTATAGTTGTTTGGTTGGAAGAAAATTTTCAGAAATTCTTTGTAGAAATTATATTTTAAGTGTCTTAATTTTCAAGGCTTCTCTCAGCCTTAACAATATTACTTTTTAAAAAAAGGGTTAATTTGAAAGTGATTATTTCCTTAGGCTCATTTAGGGAGACTCATTTAGGGAGGCTTCTAAGACTTAACTGAATAAGGTCAGGAAGCAGTGTGTGTTTCCAACTTCAACTTTGGGATTTTGTTTGAAATGGTTATTCCATAAACCAAAGGTGAATCCCCCATCCACCTTTTTGAGAGAAATTACTCTTCAGTTACAATGTATTGATGTATTCTTGGAAGTATTTTTGACTGTTGATGACTTTATATTCATATAGGGATAATCATTATACTATCTTTGTTTCTATTTTAGCGTAACTTGTTTTTCCTGGGATGTGCCAGTTTAGTTACATTGACATCTGTATTTTCAGCTAAAGCAGCCTTGACCAACTGCTTTATTGATTGGTCCAAATTTGTGGCATGTTTTTCAGAAAGACTTATGATGGGTTGGCGCAAAGAAATGTCATATTCCAATCACGACATGAGAAATGTTTGGATTGCCTGTCCTACTAGGAGGTATTCTTAACATTAGTTATCCTGTTATATCAATACTTGTATCTCCCATTAAGAATGAGAACTATCTGGATTTTGTTATTAGCAGAGTTAAAAATATGATAGATACTTATAGATCCATAGAAAGTATCATTCTAGGAACTGATGTGCCAAAGATTTTTGGATTCCAAATTTTTTATGGTTTTCCTAAATAGAAAAATCATCTCTTAGTAAAATAATTAACCTACTCTGTTTATACTAATAACTGATACACATTTTCCAAGAATAATGCAGTTTTATTATTTACAATTCTTACAAGAATAAGTGTTATTTCTGCAGTGTTCGTCTTTTTTTCTTAGGATTAGGTCTATGATAATGCAACTAAAAACAAAAATACAAAACTTACCACAACTAATTTCCATTGCGTTCACATAGTAGTTAGCATAGTGTTTACATTTCTGCCTATTAGAATTGTAACTTAAAGTGCTGCATAAGAAAGATGTGAATTTTGCAGCATCGACAAGGTGTAGTAATTGTGTGCTAAAAGAAATTTAGTAAAATTGCTGGCTTAGAATTGTTTTGCAATTCAAATGATGCCAACAGTTCTCCATGAAAAGATGACTTGTTTTGTTCTTAAAATTTCCTGAATTAATATGAATTTTTAAAACTCTTAAACTCCTTTTAGATTTTTATCACTTAATACATCTATATAATTATGTGTGCCGTCCATTTTAAGACAGAGTAATAGAAAACTGAGCAACAAAGTAAAGCTAAAGGTCACAGAATTAATAAGTGGTGGAAATAACAGAATTCAAAGATCCCTGAGTTTTATCTGTATCTTTTCTTAAAATCGGTAGACAAAAATGCAGTAAAAAGCTACAATTAAAATGCTACAGTGGTTACTCCATGAATCAGTTTCATTTCATAGAAAGAAAAACTTTAGTTGGTTGATTACTTTTTATTATGTTCATGTATATGTTTACTGTACTATATTTTACTCTCTATAATCTAGTTATAGATTATATTTTAAGCTATTATTTTAAACTATAAACATTTAAATATATATACATATTTTTTAATATTCATTTTATCTTACTAACTACCATCTTTAATTATAAATCATTTTGAGTCATCAGTTTTTGGAACTAGGGGAATTTTACCCTTATGTATGTAAAACAGTTGCATATAGACCTTTATTATAAAAATTCTAGGTAATAAAGATGTAGCCAGAAATACACGTCTTTATTTTTTCATTTCTCTTTGTTGCCTCTTTTTGTGTAAAAGTAGTTAAGTGAGTTGTTTTATAGTAATGAATAATTTTTAGGTCTAGGAGCTGCCCTCTAGGTTTTCTCAAATTGCTCCCATAGCAAAATAAAACTAAAGAAAACTTCATAGAATGAATACATCTCTTCTGTATATAGAGCATTGTTAAACATACTTTACAGAAAAAAACTCCATATAGAGATAATTAAGTAGTATAAAAGAAACAACTCTTTTATAGTTATTAATTTTTAACAACTGCCCTATAATACTATAGATCATTTGGTCCACACATTTAATTAAAACTACTATCTATCTTTTTGGGAGCATTTATTGTGCAATTCCAAAATTGTTCATGAAAACAAAATCATGATCTGTTTGTCTCTAAATTGGGCACTGAACAAGTAGTAGAAAGAGAGTGGTGTCTCTTTATAAAGTATCCTTCATTTTAGATCTGAATGTGTTTTCTTCCCTGCTATAATTTTTTTCATCAAGTAGAGGGAATTCTTTAGTATCAATTGAGTGAAACTTTTGAAAATTAAGTCCCTAAAATTTTTTTGAGTCAGAAATATAAATATTAAATCACTTAATCTAATCATCAGCAGACCCAGTGATTCGTTTAAAATGTGTTTTAAAAATTTCAAGTGAGACATTGATACGTGACCATCTATTTCTGGCTTTAAAAATGATTGATTATACAAACTCAAAACTGTAATCAGAATTCTCTGTGAAAATGGACACATGCCTTTTGAGCTTTAAGAAATTTATTTTCTGAAACTTTAAATGTAGGGTGTATATTTGGACATTTAGGTTCATTTACCCATCATTTCAGATGTGCTGGGAGGAAATATCTAATGATTTTTCCATGACATCTACCCTTTTTTTCAGATTCTCGACTGACATTTTATCGTGTTATTGTGTTCCACGTTATTTAGTTCCTCCTGGATCCTTCCGAATTTCACATGCACTGCTTCAATCAGCTCCTGCAGAGCGGATAACATACCTAGGGACCCAGGTCTTAATGGACAAGCAGCCAGTCATGAACAGGGACAGGCTGGCCTTTTTTTTTAATTTTAATTTTTATATATTTTTGCATTTAAAAGTATAAATATTTATTTTAGCTATTGAAAAGTAAAACCCAGTAAGTTTACTGTAGGGAATATTTATCTTAAAAAGGAAGGATTATGTAGAAATGAGCCTACCTGCTGATTTTTCTTTCCTTTTTCAATAATGTTTACATTGCGACTTAAACATTTCTCTACCTCTAAAAATTAGGTATGTCTTTGTTTTCTAGTGCCTATTTCTGTTATGTAAACCTGCTTGTATAGATATGAAAAAAGAAGTTTGAAACTTTTCTGTGTATGCACAAAATATACCTTAATGATATCTTGCACGGGGGTTAAGAACCTCACGTTTATAAGGGAAGTAGAAGTGAGGGATTTGCTTAAGGAGCTTTAAACTACCTAGCTGTGAATTGGGAATTTAGTCTGTGTGTTAGAAAGATACAACCAACTCTGCCATCAGTTTAAAAGAAAAACAAGATTTTGGTGGAATCTTGTCCAAGTGACTTTAACACTACTAGAGAATTTAAAAAACTGTTGCAAATCGGACTGCTTTAGAACAGCAGCATAAATTTGGGGCTACTCGTTCAGATGTGTGCTCACAGTAAAATTAGGTTTCATTATTGGCAATTAGGTAACAAAGAAAAATATGATGTATTTGTATTTTAATGAAATATTGGCACTTAAACTGAAGGTTAATTTTTAGATCAGTGAGCCAGAATTTCAATGTAGATATGGAAGAAAAGACTGTCATTTTATAAACTGAAAGAATAAATATATATGTTTTAAATGCTGAAGTATTCAATTAAACTTTTTTTTGTTTCATTTTGAAAACATGTAAGAACTAAATCAGACTTTTAATTAGTGGTTAATACAGTGAATAAATAACCATGGGTCTAAAAATTAAACAAAGAATGAATTGGGAATAAGACTTCTGATACTTTAAAATTCTGTATGAGGAAGATAGTATATTATCAAGGAATGTACTGTATTTTGTTGATCAAGAACATTGCTTTTTTAAAAATTTATTTATATTTTCTATGATTGCAGCGTTGTTTCCCATATCTCAGACTGAATTTGAGTTGATTTCTTCTTAATGTTGTTGAGTTAGTAATCAGTGGCATTTAATTTTTGTAAAGCAGAGTTTAAGGTGGTAGTGCTTCCAGTAAAACTATAAACTCATTGAAATTGTTTTGTTTAGATTTTAGTTTAAATCCATTTCTGTCCTGCTTTATTGCTCTCCCTTTTGACTAATAGAGCAGTAACACCTTTTTCTTTGCACAGAATTTATACAAAAAGGGTCTTCTATCCTTTTTTTTTTTTTTTTTTGACATTTAGAAACCAAATACTGTATGCCTTCTTTGCCTTCTTATCTTTACATTAGTAGCAAGAAGACTATAACTTGAATAGACTAAAACTTGTCTGGGAGCATTTTCTACCATATAATGCTGTATTTTGCAAAATTTCTATAGTAATTTGTGCTTCTTTCTCCCTAAAAAGAAAAAAAAAATTAGTATGTAACAGATAAATTAAAATTGTATAAGCCCTAACAAAAACTAAGATATTTAGCCAAATATCTTAGTTTTTATTAGTTTTAAAAACTGTCTTTTTAGCAAAGGATAAAGTGTTAAATACTTAGAATTCTAAAGCATGAGTTAAGCTGGTATAAGATGAATTTAGTTATTTCTTAATTAATAATGAACACCAGGATAATTTTTAAAAGTTTATTGCTGTGTTGTGTAACATTTTACAGTATTGAATGTTACTTTTTAAAAGAAATGTTTCAGCAACATTTAAAAAAAACTGTTTTTGATCAGAGTCTTCTATGGATAAATGGGCATTCAGAACCAGTTTTAAAATTCTTTTGCAAGGTAGCCAGTTTTCCTTTGAACAGTAAAACAGTTAAAATAATGTTTATACATTGGGTTTTCTGATGTTTGAGTTTTAAAAATTGCCACATAGTCTGGAAATGATTTCATTCTATTGGAAATGATTTGGGGAATGTTTATTCTCTTTATAAATGGAGATTGAGCACCACCTGTTGGTCAAACTAATGTATTTTAATCTGTGAATTCAGCAAAAAATTTTTGTTTTAATTTAATGATTGCATTCTTTAACTGCTGAGGTCTTACATATTATATAATTCTGTCATAGTATAGATTTATGTCTAAAACCTGTACTTCATGAAATTCACCAGAATGCCTTGATTATTATAGATTATAAAATGATCCACCTTCACCATCTTTACTATTAGATTTCTTCACTTTGCTCTTTGCTACTGAATTAGAAGTTACCCTTTTTTATGGAAGTGAATGATCTTAACCCTGGGTTTATTTATGAAGTTATTAAAGGAGATGATTATTTTATTTGCCTCATGTGGAAATGATCAAAATGAAGAAGTCAGGCAGTTCCCATGTTGTTAACTGTGTCTTAACTGAATGATGCTAGATTTAATTTTTAGGAAAATGAAATCCTTTTTTATTTGTTTTTCTTATTTAATAACAGTTTGAAGTGAAAAACAATGAATTCTTGTATTAAAAACAGCAATTACTATTTTTTATTGCAGTTATATATCTTTTAGAATTTTAGACTATTGTATGTTTTGTTTCATTTGAAATTGATACTTATAACTCTAGCAGGCATTAATAAAACAAGTTGTTAATTTTAAAATGTTAATTTTAATATATATTAATACACAATAAAATAAACTACTCAGAGCAAAGCAGAAAATGTCTGAAGTGACATTTGATACTCAAAGGTATTTTCATTAAGACTAGGTATAGAAGGCAACTGGGGTACTTCTACTACTACTGACATCAAAGTGAGTGCTACAGCTGTATCAAAGTCTTAACCTTCATACATTAATAATGTACAGTAAATAAATCAGTGCTTTTGGGTTTTAGGGAGGTTGATCTTTTTATTTTAGGTCATATTTTCTAAGAAGACATTATTCCATGCTTAGTATTAGGTGTATTCTTATCAAGAAAATAGTATAAATAGAGTCAAAAGAAACAAGTTTAAGAAACTTGCGTTTGCATTTTATATACAAATATATTTCATAACAGAAAGCAGCTGATTTTTTTAAATATAAAAATCGAGACATAGTATCAGCTATATTATATTGTTTGAAGTCGTGAATCATATCCCAATTCCCCTCAACTCTTGTTGCTTTTTTCTGTATCCATTTAATGTTATCACTTGTTAGTCTTTTAAGCTAGAAACTTCAGACTCAGTCCTGTCTCTCATCTTTCCCATCAAATTCAGTTTCTAACCTTTGGAAATAATTCTTCATTCTTTCTTCTCTCTGTACTTTTTTTCTGGCTATTCTAGTGGGTTTCTAACTAATGTTATTGTCTTAGTCTCTTTCCTGTTCCCCACCTATCCACCTATCTTCAGTAACACTGAAAAGTATTTTTTGTTTTGTTTTGTTTTGTTTTGACTAAAACACTTGGCTGGACAGAGTAAAAATCCTTCTTTCACTCTCAATTGCTTACACAGTCAAATCTAAATTCTTAGGACAGCATTACACTGGGATCAGCGTCTGTTTCTAATCTACCTTTGTAGAGTTTTTCCCTTCCCATTCCCACCCTTTGAAACCAAACGTCATCTCCTTTGTGACGAGTCACTTTAGTTATACTGATTTGAGCTCTACTAGCAATTGGATCATATTACTAGAAGGTCTCTTTATCACTAGAAACATTGTTGATTTATGTATGTATAAATAGTTATGAACTCTTTGAAAGCAGTGACTGTGTGTTTTGTTTGTGTGAACTTTGAATTGCAAGTCCAAGTGTAGTCCTTGGCACAGAAGAGGCTGTAAACTTTATAGTAAAGAGTATAAACTCTGGAGCAAGACTGTCTGGGTTCAAATCCTAGCTCTTCTGCTTTGTCTCCTAGAGCAATTTATTTAATTCCTCAGCTCCTAAATATGTTTACATATGTAAATATGCTTAGAATAGTGCCTTGTATGTAGTAAATGCTTACTAAATGCTAACAGTTTTTATTTTAAAAATAAAATAAGCCAGTTAGATAATACTATGTTTCAAAATTTGAGAAAGTACACAAATTTGAAGCATAGTTCTTAAAGATCATTTTTTGCGGTAAAATATCACATTTTAAAACTAATTTAAAATCTCCTTGAATATCCAAAAACCATTTTGTTTAAGTTTAGTAACTGAGAATTGAATTATGTTAAGTTTTAGTAAGCTTATCCTTAAGACTTTAAAAAATAAGCGTAAATGTATAAATAACTGTTTAGTCTTTTATTCAAGTTGTTGCTGTGTCATGTTATAATAAAATCACTCTAAATAACTGAACCAAAATGTTTTTTTGGAGATATAGGGAAATGTTCTTTTTTTTTTTTTTTGGAATCTCAGTGTGGTGTTTTATTTTTTAATTTTATTTATTTATTATTTTTTGGGGGGTACACCAAGTTCAGTCATCTGTTTTTATACACATATTAGGGAAATGTTCTTAAGAAAATAAAATAAGCAATTGGCACCTCATTCTTTTAGGTAGACTTTTAAATTAAAAAATAAAGACCTGGCATAGACTTGCTTTTTTTTTTTTTTTTTGAAAGATAGGCTGAGTATAGTAACCTCAGCAGAAGGTTTTAAAGAACAACTGTGGGGTGTTTGAAGTAATTCATGCTACAACAAGGCTTATGGCAGAAAAAGACTTAATGTGACTGATGGTATCTTAGATTTAATGTTTTATTTTTGTTTTTTACTTTTTCCCATCTTTGTTGGTTTGATTAATTTTCTCATCACTTCCAGCCAAGTTGAAAGTAAAGATTTTCCTGATTTTCTTTCACTGGTTTTGGAGGAAGGATAGGTGGATACATAGGGAAATGTCAAGGAAATATTTATATATATATATTTTTATATATATATATATATATATATATATATATAGTGTTATAGTTAAATCTGATTTCTTCAGTTAGAGATTTTTATTCACCGTTTGGCACTGGTAAGATGAAGGTTAAAAGCATCCATTGGGATCTATGCTTCTGAATCTAGACAGTTCTCCTCAAAAATTCATAAAAACATTCATAATGAATGAGAATCACCGAGTAGTGTTAATATTAGCTTAGATTGTAAATGCAAAGTATTTTTAAGGAGCTTACAACTTCTTGGAATTATAAAACATATGTATTTCAGACAATAGAGTAAATAGAAGTTTGATCGTTTGGTTGAATTCTGTATTTTGCAATTTAGTACCATAAAGAGTGTGTATATTACATAAGTTTTAAAAAGTCTCACTGTGTATCACTTTTTCTCCGGTTGAATGCTTATGTTAGAAATAAGTATTAATTTGACAATTTGTGTTTGCTTCGTATTGTGTGTGTCTGCTTTGAATTATTTTTCTTAATGATTGACATACATTAATCCTAAGTGAGATCTTTGCTGTTGGTAGTGTTCTTCAATAATTTGTGCAGTTCAAAATGTATAATTTAACTGGAAATGGCTTTCTGTTTACTTTTTATTTGTTGTTTCATCATATGGTTATAGAATATATGATTTAGTAAATATAATTTGGGGGGATTTAATTAAACATTTGAGTATGAATATAGTCTAAATACATAATTTTAAAGTTACATTTTATTGTATAGTAAATTGAAAATTATTCCCTCAAAGTTGTGTGCTCAGAATCAAGTAGGGACATTAAAAACTTAGAGGAAACATAAGTATTCCAGAATTATTTTCCAGGAACAAAATTATACTTGTCTCCATGTTTTAAAATAGCTTTTAATTATTGGATTTACAATTTTCACACTTTGTTTTAGATTAGAAAATTTTCAATCCTTTTGTAAATGAATAGACCACATTAGTGTAAAACATCAGTTTTATATATAATTCATATTAATAGGCAGTATTTCATTTTATAATGAAAATCACTCATTGTAAGATGTAATGACTCCTACCAAGAAATATTTTAATTTCAAAGTATCAGTGATAACTATATTTTCAGATTAGTAAGTTAATAGAAAATATACGCTGTTTATTCAAATGTTTTTTGGTGTCTGATGAATACTGACACTATGCTTTAAGTCTGGATATTTCCCAGTTAAGTGTTATTTAAGAAGAGAAAGACATATTAATAGAGAATTAAAATGCAATGTTGTATGTACCATATACTAAGGCATAATTCAAAGGAAACTTGAGTGCAGTGCTTAAGTCTTCTTCAAGGTTCAGAGAAGGATTTTGCGAGATGGTGATGCTTTATTTTGTTTACAAAGAATTAAAGAATATTTCCAGCTAGTGATAGAAGATAAAGAAGGGATTTTAGGTTAAGGGAACATTATGTGCAGAGGTATAGAGGCCTTTAGAGAGCAGGGCTAGGAAGAGGAGACTATGGACCTATAAGGCTGACTGGAAATGTAGGCTATAAAAGCTTTTTGGATGTTATGCTAAGAATTTTGGATTTTACCCTGTGAGCATTGGTGAGGCATTAAAGAATTTTGCATGGGAGAGTAACATGTACCTATTTACATTTTCGAAAGATTTTCTGCTGGAGGATGAGTGTAGAAAGACCAAATAAAGAAATTACTGCAATACTAGGAAAGATAATGTGTCAGATAAAGGCAGTGGCAGTGAGTAGAAAGGGAGAATATTGAGGTAGAGTCAGCCAACAGGTTTTGTTGATAACTGGATGTTGTGGTTCAGAATGTTTTGTTGGAGTACCCAAGACCAGCTTCTAGGTTTCTAGGTTGAGGTGCTACTCACTGACATACGGACTGTTGGAAAGAGGACATAGTTTTGGGAGTTGGGGTGGACTGCCCTGGTAAACAGGTCATGTTTGAGATGTTAGAGGACACTAGCTTGGGAAATGTTCAAGTAGACAGTCGGATGTCTAAAGATTTGGAGACCGAGAGACAGAGATTTGAAAGTTAGCATACTGATTCTGAATTCATTTCATTGATTTTTTTTTTTTTTTTTAGTTTGCTAATTACTCTTTAAGAAAAGGGTAAAGTAATGAGAGTAAGGACATTTTAGAAGTTGAATTAGAGAAATTTTGGAAAAATAAATGTCTGTATAGCCTATTTCAGATTTTAAGGAAAAACTGGGATTCATTTCTACAGCCATTTCTCTGCCACCAGCTGTCTCATGTAATCAGTGAAGTTGTCTTGAGGGAAAGGAGAGCAGATGATGACCCAGCTGTTCTGGATACTTATAAATTTAGGGGATGCCTAAGTTTTTAGTATATGTGCACCTCACTTGGGTTGGTTATCTGTAGTTTTCTGTTGCAAGTGTCAATCTTTCTTTCTGTTGGTGTGGGCAGTTGAGAGTTGACTCTAATAAAATCACTAAAGTGAGCAAGAATAATTGTCTTGATATCACTGCAACTCTTATTTATTTCAAGGCTACAGAAATGGAACTGGTCCAGTGTTTAATAATGCAACATTTTATATGTATTGTATAATATTATATGTGAATATGGGTTTTGGATGTCATGTTCTTTCCAGGACAATTTAAATCTGTGCTTCACTTGTTTTAAATGAAATTGCACATGTGTTATGAATCTGTTATTTGTACTTATGAAGGTTTAATATTCTGTGTATCATGGAAATATTTTTGTTAAATTTTAAATTATGATACATATAAACATACAGAAAAGCAAGATTAAACATGTTAACAATCGTATTACCATATATACTTGAGATTACTGAATAGTCCATCAATTTATAGAACGTAATTTAAATGCCATTTGCAGTTTTAAAAAACCCCAGCAATAAATGCCAGGGACTAAATCCAACAAAAGATGTGTAAGACCTTTATGGAAAAAATTATACAACTTGATTGAAAGACCCAAGAGCTAAATAAATGGAGAGCAGTACTATGCTTTTGAATGGGAAAGCATAAGAATAAAAATTCTCCCCCAAATAAATCCAGTAAGTTCAGTAATACAATTCTGATGAAAATCTCAACTAGTTTTTTTTACAGCAGTAGACAGTCTGACTTTAAAATTGATATGGAAGTGTAAGGGGCAAGAAGAGCCAAATAATTTTGAAGAACAGTATGAGCGAACTCACCCTACCTCATGCCAAGATTTATACCCTGCCACATAAAGCAGTTAATGAACTAGTATGGTAGTGACCCAGGTAAACAAACTAATGGAACAGTCTGCCTTTTCATCCTTGTTTCCTCACTCCTTTTTGTATACAACTAAATGCCGGCCAACCTGAACTATATACATGCCAACATTCATGCCTTGGGAATTTCAGTACTGTGCCTTTGGTATCGCTGTTCTTTATAGAATTCCCTTCATCCCTGTGTTCATTCACTGAATCTAAGGTGCATTATTATTTTGTGTACCACAAAGAAAAACTGTTGCCAGTTAAACTTACACATCATCATTGCTGGATATATTCTGTTTCAGAGATAATAAAACAGGTAGATATGTGTCTTAGGATCTTTGGAACATGGTATTTAAAATGCCAGTGTCTCCACAAAAAATCATCTCTGGTTTCCCTTATCTGAGAGTAAATTCTCGTACTAAGAATTTGTACATCATTTATTTATATCTTTTCGTGAAAGTTTTATAGAGGAACACATGTGTATGAAGACTTTTCCCTTGATTTTTCCGGTTCTGAAAGTCTGTGTCTTCTACAGCAATTCTGGTAGGACCAAGAGTTAACAAATATTGAGCACCTGCTGTGTGTCACATGGTAGTTGCTTTAAGAATATTATCTTGATCCTTAGGCAACCCTGTATGTCAATGTCTGTTATCCAGATTTTTACGTAGGAGACTGGAGCTTGGACTTTAAGATTGCAGAACCAGGATTGGGACCCCAGACTGCCTGACTTCGCAGCCATGACATGGCATATCACACTGCATTTATCTACCTCTCTGCTTCCCTACCTTGATTACAGTAAGCTGCTTGAGTGTATAAACCATTTATTTTTGCCTCTTTATATTTCCCATACCTTCTTATACATCCCTTAAAGCTAGTGAGTGGTCAGTATCTGTTGAATGAGTAAAAGCAGAGGAGGAGGTTAGGGCACCCCCTTCAAACCAGTGATTCTTTACATATTTGTTCATGTTTGTGTCTGAGATCAGCACAGGGCAGGCATAATTGAGGCTGAGCTATTTTTCTGACACCAACTAATAGATCAAATAATAGATGCCATTTCCTACTTCAAAAAATTCTTGAACATTTTGGGAAAAAATTTCAATTAAACATTTACATATTCATTATAGAAAAATTGAAAAATGAAGAAAAAAGCAATAATAGTAGCACACATTTATCAAAAGCATACTATATACCAACCACTTTACCAGCATTATCTCATTTAATTCACAAAATAACATAATCAGATAGATACTATCGTTATCCGTTTTTTACACATGAAAAAATGGAGGTGACGAGCTGGAAAATCATTTGTGTCATTGCTAGTAAACAGAGGCGTTCTAGTTTGTCTGGAACAATTTTATACCCTTCCCTCCCTATTTTGATTTTCTATTTTTAAACTTGATATAAATGATATCAGTAGTGAACTAACAGTCTGCAATTTTCTTTTTTCTGCCCAATATTTTTTTAGAGTTTTTGTCAGTGTTGATTCATGTAGTTCCACTTCATTCAATAATTTAAAAATTTTCAGAAAGCAGTAAGTGTACATAGTTTAAAAAGTCAAAGTATGTTAGAGTGAAAAATGGCTACCTCCTCCTTCATTTCTTAGTCCTCCGCCACAAAGACAACTGCTTTCAACTTTTTTTGTTTCCTCCTTTTTATTTACCTCTACATGCTCCTTCCCCAAATCCATAGTACCATTTCCTGGCTTTGCAATTTTAATTACATAATGTCTTTCTACTGTGAATATAAATGATTTTGCATTTTCCCTCCTTTCCTCCTACCATATTCTGTTTTCCTTTTTTCTTATCTTCCATTATATTTATTTCCTTCTTTTCCTTGTGTAAATTTTTTTGAGTTAATAATTTCCCCCCATTTGCTTATTTTCTTTGTACCAGTTACTGATTCTTACCTTGAACTCTGACAGAACTATAAACTCTTTTCAATATGACCAAACTAATAACTATTTGTGTGTGTGTGTGTGTGTGTGTGTGTGTGTGTGTTTCAGTTAGAGACATTGTTCCTGGAGCCCTAAACCCTGCTTCAATTTAGATTTCTTTTGTCTCTTTGCTTTGTTAGGTCCCTGTTTCCTGGTTTCTATATTTTCCTTTCACTTGTTTTATTTCCTCAATTTTAATTCCTGCAGTGGTTTCTTGAGAAAGAATGAGTGGAGTTTACATTCCCCACTCCCTGCCTCCCAAGTTTAAAGTGATACTTAATGTGGAGTTAATTCTCTAAATCCAGTAAAATCTGATTTTTTTTTCAAATTGTCCAATAGTAAATATAAATTGTTTCTTCTCATTTTGTAGTTAAATAGTTTGGTAGGAAAAATACTGTGAGCTGCTAGCTTGTTGAAACTTTCCTCTCCAGTTTAGCGCTGTCAAAGATTTCAGGCTATTTGAGTTTAGTAAGTGATGAAACACATGGAGATTTAGAGACGATGTAGTTAATACAACTCATTATATAAAAGAGGTACTGTCAATTGTAAAGCAGTGTCATGGCTCTGTTTTCATTAATATAATGGCATTTATTTTAAGTAATTCTTGGCTTAAATGAAAACGTCTAAATTGTAGTATTTAGAGGCAATTATAAACTAATTTCCATATAAAGATGTCCAAGGTACAATCTAAATATAGATAAATAAAAAGAAAGTCTTTTCTAATTGCCTGTGGAAAAATTTATCCAGAGTATGCATGCTGGCTTATCTTTTCTGGTTTTTAAGTGGAAGCTTTCTGTTTTTGACATTGTGGAGAAGCCTTTTCACATAAATAACCTCCCATAAATCATTTCAAAATGTCTATGTAAGGGCCTGAATAATTTTTTTCTTGAGTAGTCTGCAAATGACATCTCAGTCATTAACTACATTAGGATAAAAGCATTTTGCTAACATTGAGCTTCACTCAAAATTCTTAACTTGTTTAGATTGGCATATGCTGTTTATAGTATTGTATTTGACTTGTTTGTTAGATGTCATTTTTTTCCTTAGTAAGAAATTTTACTGTTAGTTAGCTTGTCAGACAGCATTATAAATAGGGGATAAAAATCTTGGTGGTAGATTGCAGTGTTTTATACTGAGCATTATTGATCCATAAAGACTTACAATATATTATTCTAAGGTTGTCACCGCTAGAAAGGATTGAGGAAGGATTAAGAAACTACATTGACAGAAGTCATCATTTTAATGACAGGCAATTTAGTTTGAGGTAACTGAAGCAGGGAAAAAAGCAATCAATCATCACAGCAAGGATTTTCACAAATGTTTACCAGTCTATAATGAATGTTGCATAGATCATCGAGGTCATTTGATAGCATCTCTGAAAGTAATGTTTTCGTATTCTAAGAGAGCAATTCAAATATTTAAAATAAAATGCCACGTCCACTTTCTAAATTTCTCTTGTACAATGAAATATTGAAATAGAAAGGATTAAAAAGTCGGGAAACATGAAAGAAATCCAGTTAATTCATGAAATGTTTCATTTTATATTTGGAAATAGACATGTTTTCTCTCCAACTGATAGTTTATTCAAGTGTCTGGCTAAAAAATACACATGGAAGACAATTTTATATTGGATCACATTTACTTTCTTATTTTTTTTGTTTTCAAGTTTTAATACTGTGTTAAAATTTTACATTTACTCCCTCTTCAAATTAATTTCTCTTGATTACCGTGAAGGGGGAATCTGCATTCAGTGTAGTGTAAATTCCCTTTTATCTGGATTCCCCATCCGCACTAATTCTGGGATAGTAAGTGGAAAGGAGTGCTGAGTTAGGAGATTAGACCAGAGAAGAAAGTGAGGGTGTATGTTTCCCAGTGAGCATAGCCTAGGCTGCTTCTGGAATCCCTGGTTGGCAAAGCCTGAGAGTTAGTTTTGGGTTGAAATTTAGTCTCTGTCCTTAATGTATGGGTGATCTAATCAAGAGCCATAAATCTTTCTTTGTCCTCTTCTCCTTTTCTGCAGAATGGGAATGATAATACCTTGCCCATATGGTGGTTGTGAAGATTAATCTCACAGCCTTTGCAGGAGCTTTATAGTTCTTGACAAAAAATAGCGCTTCAAAGATGTTCATTCATTCCTCTTCCCGCCTCTACTGTCTGAGAGCAAGGATAGCAAAACAATTGATCTCTTTAACTGCTATAGAGGTAGGTAGAAGGGAGGCATGGTTACTATTACACTTTCTAATGAAAATAAGAGTAAGTCTCAGAGTAAGCTTACCATAGGCCAAGGCCACCTAGAAGGTGATAATTGTGGCATGCTTTAAAAAACTTTTTAAAAAAATGATTTCATATAACTGTTTTGATTTAAATGACTCCCCCCACCCCTGCCTAAACAAAACAAAAAACCTGACCTGTTTTGATCAGATGGTTAATTGGAGTCTTGTCACAGGCACTGCCTCAGTCAACCAGAACTTTCATTGTAGTTTATGGTGAAGGAAGTGTCCTTGTCATCTACTTTATGAGGTACACATTTGCATTTAGCACTCATGATAAATAATCCTAAAGGTCTGTCTGTCTGTCTCTATATGTGTATATGTGCATGTGTGTGTGTATATATATATATATATAAATACACACACACATATACATGTAAAATTCTGAGCGGGTTGATAGATATTTGTGAAGGCAGTGTTCATACTGATGAGGAGCTCTGGTTTGGGGTTACACAGCCTGTTCTGGAGATCTTTGAAGAGTTCTTACTTATGCTTCCTGTCTAGTTTGCTTACTAAGAATTTTGGAAGGATTTTTCCAACTGAGTGAAAGGATCTACATGAAATATTAAGATGTCACAAATAGATATGTGGCGAAACCTTGCATTTATAACTGAGTATCTCTTAGCATGTTATTTTATAGTTGTTGTTTTATAGTGTGTAATTTATTGGTAGATATATCCCCAACTTATAAACCATGTACCAGTCCACAAATGTGTTCTCAAGAAGTTGGCTATAAAAAGTTTTATTTATGTTAGAGGCCCATCTTTCATAGTGTGTGGGTTGTCGCACCTTCCCATTTTTTTCCTCCAGAGTCTGAATCTGTGTTGTAATGAATAAAGAGAACTCTTGTGGCCAGGTGTCAAGGGCTCACCAGCTATCTTAACCGCCTTTGTTCTGTGTGGGTGTGCATGCGTGTGTGCGCATGTACGAGATTCCCCTACCTTCTACTAGGTTGCTGAGTGAGTAGAGGCAGAACAGAAAAAGCCTAGGAGAGCCCATTTATTTCATGGAGTAGGTTTTGGGTTTGGAGCAAATTTTCTCTGTAATTTCAGCACTCCTTACCTCAGCACTGATCTTTCCTAACCCGAGTTTAGGGCCTGGAGCTTGGAAGATGTTTAATGAAAGTGTGATGAATAAATATAAGTGAATGGATGAGATGAATGTTCCCTTTCTTCAGCTTGTCGCTTTCTGTTCTCGTTACAAACAGATATTAGATGTAGAGTGAAGGAAGGAAGAAGCATTTGTCGCACATGAATGTGGCTTGGATGTTTGTGGGATTAATAGAAAAGATAGATCTTTTAATAGAAAGGGAAGAAAGCTCCAATTTTAGTAGTTTATTTTAGTGGTTCACTGGGGAAAGTGAGACTATCAGGTGTTATGATTTCTTCCATGATTAGGTATAGGTACTGATTTTCATTAACCATTTTCTTTCCCATGTTATTCTTTTTTGTTTTTTACATTGTTTTATTCACCAAATCATTTCTGTTCATCATTTCCACTGCTTGCTTGGATGTAATTATGTGGACGGGAGATGAGTCCATGTGCACGCCAGGGGGTAATGGGAAGGGGGAAGGGAGAGGGGAAAGGAGAGGGAGATAGGGATGTTTCCCAAGTATAAGTAGACTTTTGGGGGTGAGTTTCAGCAATCTATTATTCTTTATTTTTATGTGACTTCCCCACTACTGATAATATTTAAATGGGATATAGGAGACATAATTTAATAAAATATTTTTAACATAGAACTTTGTATAAACAATACTGAGGGAGGAGACTTTAAATGGCATTTATTCTCAAGGTTAATGACTAATGAATGCTCTGTTTCTTTGGTCTTAATAGATGAATTTCCTTGGGAACATGTGGTTTTTTAAACAATCTAAAGCTTTACCCCTTTTCATTATAATGGTTGTTAAATGTATGACTTTGCTGCATTTGGAAATACACTAGGGAAGCACCCTCTTCTCAACCTACCACTGGAGTGGAGTGTAGAGAAGACCATCACTGCTTTGCAGGATTTCTATAGACACTTAGAGTTTCTCAGTATTTAAGGTACCCTTTTTATTCTTAAGAGTTTTTACTGTTTTTTAGACTCTTGCCATTTGTATGGCAACATGCCTGGCATCCCACCTTTTTACCTCCCCATGGATATCCTCTAGATGCTTGGAGATTGCTTATTTCTCTAATGTTTTTTAATCTGTATGTTTGAAAACTTAGTTTCAAAGTTGTTGAGGAAATCTTTTAGCTTTGGATATTTGCTGTTGCTGCTTCTTTGGGTTTAGTTGGGACCTGCCTAGTCTCTTACTGAGGGGGCTATAGCCATAGCACTTTACACTAATAATTGTAGTTACAGTAGGTGGAGTTGCACTTTAGGGCACTACCAAAGTTTTTTTTTTTTTTTTTAATTTTGTTTATTTATTATTTTTTGGGGGGTACACCAAGTTCAATCATGTTTTTATACACATATCCCCGTATTCCCTCCCTCCCTTGAGTCCCCCCCCCACCCTCCCCATCCCAGTCCTCTAAGGCATCTTCCATCCTCGAGTTGAACTCCCTTTGTTATACAACAACTTCCCACTGGCTATCTACTTTACAGTTGGTAGTATATATATGTCTGTGCTACTCTCTCGCTTCGTCTCAGCTTCCCCTTCACCCCCCGCCCCCTCCCAAACCTCGAGTTCTCCAGTCCATTCTCTGCACCTGCGTGCTTGTTCTTGTCACTGAGTTCATCAGTACCATTTTTAGATTCCGTATATGTGAGTTAGCATACAGTATTTGTCTTTCTCTTTCTGACTTACTTCACTCTGTATGACAGACTCTAGGTCTATCCACCTCATGACATATAGCTCCATCTCATCCCTTTTTATAGCTGAGTAATATTCCATTGTATATATATGCCACATCTTCTTTATCCATTCGTTTGTTGATGGGCATTTCGGTTGCTTCCATGTCCTGGCTATTGTAAATAGTGCTGCAATAAACATTATGGTACATGTTTCTTTGGGGATTATGGTTTTCTTTGGGTATATGCCCAGTAGTGGGATTACTGGATCATATGGTAGTTCTATTTGTAGTTTTTTAAGGAACCTCCAAATTGTTTTCCATAGTGGCTGTACCAACTTATATTCCCACCAACAGTGCAGGAGAGTTCCCTTTTCTCCACACCCTCTCCAACATTTGTTGTTTCCAGATTTTGTGATGATGGCCATTCTGATCGATGTGAGGTGATACCTCATTGTGGCTTTGACTTGCATTTCTCTGATGATTAGTGATGTTGAGCATCTTTTCATGTGTTTGTTGGCTGTCTGTATGTCTTCTTTGGAGAAATGTCTATTTAGGTCTTCCGCTCATTTGTGGATTGGGTTATTTGCTTTTTTGGTATGTAGCTGCATGAGCTGCTTGTATATTTTGGAGGTTAATCCTTTGTCCGTTGTTTCATAGGCAATTATTTTTTCCCATTCTGAGGGTTGCCTTTTAGTCTTGTTTATGGTTTCTTTCACTGTGCAAAAGCTTTTAAGTTTCATGAGGTCCCATTTGTTTATTCTTGATTTGATTTGCATGATTCCAGGAGGTGGGTCAAAAAGGATCTTGCTTTGATGGATGTCATAGAGTGTTCTGCCTATGTTTACCTCTAGGAGTTTTAGAGTGTCTGGCCTTGCATGTAGGTCTTTAATCCATTTGGAGTTTATTTTTGTGTGTGGTATTAGGAAGTGTTCTAATTTCATTCTTTTACATGTTGCTGTCCAATTTTCCCAGCACCGCTTATTGAAGATGCTGTCTTTTTTCCATCGTATATTCGGGCCTCCTTTGTCAAAGATCAGGTGCCCATATGTGTTTGGGCTTACTTCTGAGTTCTCTATTCTATTCCATTGGTCTTCCTTTCTATTTTTGTGCCAGTACCATACTGTCTTGATCACTATGGCCTTGTAGTATAGTTTGAAGTCAGGAAGCCTGATTCCACCAACTCCATTTTTCCTTCTCAAGATGGCTTTGGCTATTCGGGGTCTTGTGCGTTTCCATACAAATCATAAGATTTCTTGCTCTAGTTCTGTGAAAAATGCCATTGGTAATTTGATCGGGATTGCATTGGATCTGTAAATTGCTTTGGGTAGTACAGTCATTTTCACTATGTTGATTCTTCCAATCCACGAACATGGTATGTTCCTCCATCTGTTTGTGTCATCTTTGATTTCTTTCATCAATGTCTTAAAGTTTTCTGCATACAGATCTTTTGCCTCCTTAGGCAGGTTTATTCCTAGGTATTTTATTCTTTTTGTTGCAATGGTGAATTGGAGAGTTTCCTTAATTTCTCTTTCTGCTCTTCCGTTGTTAGTGTATAAGAATGCAAGAGATTTCTGTGCATTAATTTTGTATCCTGCTACTTTACTAAACTCATCAATTAGTGCTAGCAGTTTTCTGGTAGAGTCTTTCGGGTTTTCTATATATAATATCATGTCATCTGCAAAGAGTGACAATTTTACTTCTTCTTTTCCAATTTGTATTCCTTTTATTTCTTTTTCTTCTCTGATTGCTGTGGCTAAAACTTCCAAAACTATGTTGAATAATAATGGTGAGAGTGGACACCCTTGTGTTGTTCCTGTTCTTAGAGGGAATGCTTTCAGTTTTTCAGCATTTAGAATTATGTTGGCTGTTGGTTTGTCATATGTGGCTTTTATTATGTTGAGGTAATTTCCTTCTGTGCCCATTTTCTGGAGAGCTTTTATCATAAATGGGTGTTGAACTTCGTCAAAAGCTTTTTCTGCATCTATTGAGATGATCATATGGTTTTTATCCTTCAATTTGTTGATATGATGTATCACGTTGATTGATTTGCATATATTGAAGAATCCTTGCGTCCCAGGGATAAACCCCACTTGATCATGGTGTATGATTTTTTTAATGTGCTGTTGGAGTCTGTTAGCTAGTATTTTGTTGAGGATTTTTGCATCTATATTCATCAGTGATATTGGTCTGTAATTTTCTTTTTTTGTGACATCTTTGCCTGGTTTTGGTATCAGGGTGATGATGGCCTCATAGAATGAGTTTGGGAGTGTTCCGCCTTCTGCGATATTTTGGAAGAGTTTGAGAAGGATAGGTGTTAGCTCTTCTCTAAATGTTTGATAGAATTCGCCCGTGAACCCATCTGGTCCTGGGCTTTTGTGTGTTGGGAGATTTTTAATCACTGCCTCAATTTCTGTACTTGTGATTGGTCTGTTCATGGTTTCTATTTCTTCCTGGTTCAGTCTTGGAAGATTGTATTTTTCTAAGAATGTATCCATTTCTTCCAGGTTATCCAATTGATTGGCATATAGTTGCTTGTAGTAGTCTCTCATGATGTTTTGTATTTCGGAGGTGTCCGTTGTTACTTCTCCTTTTTCATTTCTAATTCTGTTGATTTGCATCTTCTCCCTTTTTTTCTTGATGAGTCTGGCTAATGGTTTATCAGTTTTGTTAATCTTCTCCAAGAACCAGCTTTTAGTTTTATTAATTTTTGCTATGGCTTCCTTCCTTTCTTTTTCATTTATTTCTGCTCTGATCTTTATGATTTCTTTCCTTCTGCTCCCTTTGGGGTTTCTTTGTTCTTCTTTTTCTAATTGTTTTAGGTGTAAGGTTAGGTTGTTTATTCGATCATTTTCTTGTTTCTTAAGGTAGGACTGTATTGCTATAAACTTCCCTCTTAGAACTGCTTTTGCTGCATCCCATAGGTTTTGGGTTGTTGTGTTTTCGTTGTCGTTTGTTTCTAGATATTTTTTGATTTCCTCTTTGATTTCTTGGTTGTTTAAGAGTGAATTGTTTAGCCTCCATGTGTTTGTATTTTTTGCAGTTTTTTTCCTGTCATTGATATCTAGTCTCATGGCATTGTGGTCTGAGAAGATGCTTGATATGATTTCAGTTTTCTTGAATTTGCTGAGGTTTGATTTGTGACCCAAGATGTGATCTATCCTGGAAAATGTTCCGTGTGCACTTGAGAAGAAAGTGTAGTCTGTCGTTTTTGGATGGAATGTCCTATAAATATCAATTAAGTTGAGATGGTCTAATGTGTCATTTAAAGCTTGTGTGTCTTTATTTATTTTCTGTTTGGATGATCTGTCCATTGATGTAAGTGGGGTGTTCAAGTCTCCCACTATTATTGTGTTACTGTCGATGTCCCCTTTTATAGCTGTTAGCATTTGCCTTATGTATTGAGGTGCTCCTGTGTTAGGGGCATAGATATTTACCATTGTGATATGTTCTTCTTGAATGGATCCCTTGATCATTATGTAGTGTCCTTCCTTGTCTCTTGTAATAGTCTTTACTTTCAAGTCTAATTTGTCTGATATGAGTATTGCTACTCCAGCTTTCTTTTGACTTCCATTTGCATGGAATATTTTTTTCCATCCCTTTACTTCCAGTCTATATGTATCCCTTGGTCTGAAGTGGGTTTCTTATAGGCAGCATATAGAAGGGTCTTGTTTTTGTATCCATTCAGCCAGTCTGTGTCTTTTGGTTGGAGCATTTAATCCATTTACATTTAAAGTGATTATTGACATGTGTGTTCCAAGTACCATTTTCTTAATTGTTTGGGGTTTGTATTTGTAGGTGTTTTCCTTTTCTTGTGTTTCCTACTTCGAGAAGTTCCTTTAGCACTTGTTGTAAGGCTGGTTTGGTGGTGCGGAATTCTCTTAACTTTTGCTTGTCTGTAAAGCTTTTGATTTCTCCCTCAAATCTGAATGAGATTCTTGCTGGGTAGAGTATTCTTGGCTGTAGGTTTCTCTCTTTCAGGACTTTCAGGATATCCTGCCATTCCCTTCTGGCCTGCAGAATTTCTGTAGAGAGGTCAGCTGTTATCCTTATGGGTTTTCCCTTATATGTTATTTGTTGCTTTTCTCTTGCTGCTGTTAATATTTTTTCTTTGTGTTTAATTGTCGTTAGTTTGATTAATATGTGTCTTGGTGTATTTCTCCTTGGGTTTATTCTGTATGGGACTCTCTGTGCTTCTTGGACTTGGTGAATTATTTCCTTTCCCATGTTGGGGAAGTTTTCCACTATAACCTCTTCAAATATTTTCTCAGACCCTTTCTTGTTTTCTTCTTCTTCTGGGATGCCTATAATTCGAATGTTGGTACGCTTAATGTTATCACTGAGGTCTCTGAGACTGTCTTCTATTCTTTTTATTCTTTTTTCTTTTTCCTGCTCTGTGGCGTTTATTTCCCCCATTCTATCTTCCAACTCACTTATTCATTCTTCTGCCTCAGTCATTCTGCTGGTTATAGCATCTAGAGTATTTTTAATTTCAGTTATTTTGTTATCCATTGCTGTTTGTTTTTCTGAGTTCTTATGAACTGTTTCTTGTACTTTCTCTATTTTGTTATCGAGATTTTGTATCATTTTTACTATCATTACTCTGAATTCTTTTTCAGGCATTTTTCGTATTTCCTCCTCATTTATTTGGTCTTGTGGGTTTTTTTCCTGCTCCTTTGCCTGCATGGTGTTTCTTTGTTTCCTCATAGTTGTCCAAACTTTTGGGGTTGCTTGTCCTAGCGATAGAGGTGTTTATATAAGACTGTCCAAGCCTCAGACTAATGTCCAAGTATTGGATTAAACAAATACGAAGTCTAGGAAACACATACATGTATAAGACACACAAGTACTGAATCCATTAGGACATAAGGCTCTGGAAAGACCTGACGGAACCCCAGTATGCTATCAGATATTCAAAGAGAAACCCAACAGAAATTGACAACTGAAACAGAACAAATCAGAGACAAAAGCAAAAGCAAACAAACAAAGAAATAACACCTTACACATACAAACACTAATCCAGGGAGATTTTGTAAGCTAGGATCAAATATAGAAAAGAGCTAGAGTACCACCAGAGAGAATGGAGGTTCTCAGAATGAAATTAGGCAGTTGTACTAAGAACTAAGATAAAGACAAAAACCTGATATTAAATACCAAGGCAGTGCATCATCTGGAGAATAGAGCAAGGAGTCTGAGCAGATCGATAGTGTTGCTTATAAGTATGTTAAGATAAAATAAACTTAAAATGGCTGGAAGAAAGGTGAACAGAAGAGCATAGTGTGGTTGGAAATATGGAAATAAAAAGAAAAGAATAGAAATGTATAAAAGATAGGGATGAAAGGAAAGTATGAGAGATATATTGTCTGTACTACCAAAAACTTAGCTAGATATAGAAGTATGTAAAAAGGCAAAAAAATGAAAATAGAATAAAAAATATCATTAAAAAACTTGTAGATCCCTTAGGACTAAGATTGCAATTAATGAAGAAAAAAAAAAAGAGAGAAAAAAAAAATCCAGAACTGATCCCAGAATGGACCAGTTCAATAGGCTTGATACTAATATTTCTGTTTCTTTAGAGTCTCAGCTGTAAGTGTCCTTCTACCCGCCTTGGGTTTTTTTGCATTATTCTGTGACCAGCAGAGGTTCCTTTATTGTTGGTCTGTAAGCGTCGGTGTGTGGGGAGGGAGAGGGTGCAATAGTGGCTCCTTCCCCTGGGAGTGAGTGAGCAGTGGCGCACTGTTGTTTCAGTTGGGCTTGGAGGTGCCTGTTGCAGAGGGATGCCGGTGGCTCAGGCGTAAACAGAAAGTCTCAGAGTTGGGCCTCTCTTGGGTTTTTTTGTTTGTTTGTTTGTTTTTTCTCGGCAGCCTCCCTGCTGCCTGTGTTCCAAGGGGTTTTAATCTAGCCCTGCCCGAGTGCCTGAGGGTACTTGTTACCCCTGAGCGCCTTAGGTGGCCCATGGGCGTCTCTCCACTGCCAGTTGCAGAGGCGCGGAAAGAGAGAGAGAGAGGCTATGCCCGCGGCTCCTCCCCCCCGCCCGTGAGCCTGCAGCTTCCAGCCGCCATCATGGCCGGGCAGCTCTCAGGGACGGGCACTCCTCGCCGGGGACCTCTTCCCTCCTGTCCTCTCGGTCCGTCACCTTACTGGCAACAATGTTTCTCACCCTGAACCACCTCTCCGGTTCCCACGCTTCCGCTCCCGGACCCTCTGTTCAGCTGTGGATCGACGTCTCAGTCTGGGAACGTTGAGCTGCGCTGCGGACCCTCGGACCCTCCGTATGTGTCTCACTCCCTCCCGTCTGCCACAGCTCCGCCGCTTCACCCTCTTTGAGCTGTCGTAGATGCCTCCCTACCGATTATTTCGGGCTCCCCGCAGTCCTTTCTGGTGTCCGAGGCCGTCTGCTGGTGTTCAGCTGGTTCTCTGTGGGAATGACTGCGTCCTTCCGTGCATTCCCAATGCATCTGTGGAGAGGGATGCATTCCACGTCCCTCTACTTCACCGCCATCTTTTAATCCCCCAAAGTTTTTTTTTTTGGTATTTCTAGTAATAAAGTAATCTGGTGGGAAAAAAACTCATCTAAAAGATTTCAGGAACATTATTCGTTGATTACTGTTTCTGTGGCAGTATTGTCTTAGGTGCTGGAGATTCAAAGATGAATAATACATGGTTCTCTTTTTTTGGGAGATATTAGTCTGGGTGGTGGAAGAGGGACAGGGAGAGAGAGGAGGAGATACAATAGTCATTTTTTATATTCTTGCCTCACCTCAGATTACTACAGTATAGAGAATCAAGATTCTTTTGTGCACCAGCTTTATTATGACGTGGGGCTAAGTGCGCATATGAAAAATGCATACAAATGAAAGAATTTAGAGGGGGGTATAGGCAGAGCACAGAGGATTTTTAGGACAGTAAAATACTCTGTATGATACCATAGTGATGGAGAAATCATTATACATTGTCCAAACCCACAGAATGTACTACAATACTAAGAGTGAAGCATAATTTAAAATATGGGCTTTGGATGATGGTGATGTGTCAATGCAGGTTCATCAGTTGTAAGGAATATACTACTCTGGTGGAGGATGTTGATAATGGGGATATGTGTGAGGGCAGGAAATATATGGGAAATAGCTATACTTTCCCCTCAGTTTTACTCTGAACCTAAAACTGCTCTTAAAAAATAAAGTCTCAATTAAAAAAAAAAAAGGAATTCACACATTTCTTCATTGGTATCCAATATAATTAAGTTTGATGAAGTTAGCCCTTCTGTGTACATTCTTTCTATTAAATTCTTCAGATTATTCCTGTCTTGGATTATCTCTGGGTAATGGTCTCAGTATTCATATAAGTGAAA
Organism: Hippopotamus amphibius kiboko; assembly: GCF_030028045.1. Classification (NCBI taxonomy): domain Eukaryota; kingdom Metazoa; phylum Chordata; class Mammalia; order Artiodactyla; family Hippopotamidae; genus Hippopotamus; species Hippopotamus amphibius. The sequence continues at coordinate 189,227,090 of NC_080186.1, forward strand.
GACTGAAAGCTTTTGTAACAGTAAAAGGAAAGAATACATTCCAAGATAATTCAATTTATACAGTCAATTTCAAAGTCCTTAAGTTAAAAACCTATAGAAAGAGTTATAACATGCAATAGTTTATATCAACCTCTTGTTAGTAGTGTTTATATATCTTTGAAGAAGATGAATTTCTCCCCTCTCTGTCATTTTCTTCCGGGGTTGAATTCTAACTTTTTAGTTTGAGACTTAAAAGTAAAGTCAACATAGTTCTGATTGAACAGTTTATCAGGGAAGGAGTGAGGAATCAGGCTTTCTGCAATGACTGAAGTATTGTGCCAAGTGGCTGATGCATCTCAGAAGAAAAACATGAGAATTTATATAATCTAAAGTTCTGGTCCTTTTCTGATAATGTTGAACCAGAGCCGTTTCATAGTTACAGATTTGCCTTTAAACCTTATACTTTGAGATAAAATGCCTTGAAAGTAAAAAGGAGAAAGTGCTGGGTGAAGTTAGGTATAAAAGCCATGGCACATACACGCCTTTGTGCAGAGACACACCCCACTCCATTAAAATTGTTGCCTTTTTGGAATAAAATGAAAATATAAATGTCATTTACTCATGATTTATTCATGAGCACTTTATCCAGTGTATTGATCATTCAGACCCTTTATTTCTCTTTATTCCTCCCCTCTCCCATGTTTCCTCCCATTAGCTTCCTACCAGTAAACTTCTAGTTCTTCTTTCTCATTATTAACTCTACCAGAAGGTGGAACATTCCTGGGACACACAATAATTTAAATTAGCCAGCTTTGTACGTTGCTAGCAGTTATCAAACTAAGAACCAAAATTAGGTGGGAATTATTTTTTGGCATATAGTTGTTTATGCCATCCCTATTTATCATTATAATGGATAAGTGAAAGTTGATTTTTTAATAATAACATTTAGAAAACATATTTGAAATGAAAAGGACATGATCATTGGTTTTTGAAACATCCTAGGAATGGGTCTCCACTCAAATGTCGCTTTCTCAGCTAGGTCTTCCCTAACCTAACCCTGTCTAATAGAGTAATCCGTCTTTCTTTATCCTCTTATCCAACTTTATCTTCATAGGACTTATTCTGTTTATTCATCCATCTCCCATCCACCTGTATACCATGTTTATTGTGGCAGGTAGTTGTCATCTTCACTCTAGCACAGTGCCTGGCCCAGACTAGGCACAAAATAATTGTTGAATAAACCATTGACAAAGGAAGCCATATTCTCCATTTTATAAAAATGGAAGTAAATACTAAAATATAATAATTTTACCAAGGTTACATTACTACTAGTTGGGGTAGAATTAAGTAACACCCTGAGTCTTATAATGTATATCCTGAACATTGACAATTTACATAATTAAGAATTTCTAAGCACTTAAATTTGTTAATCTCTGTATAAAGTGAAAGTTGGAATATATTTTGTGGTTACACATCATTTCATAGTGGAGTTTTTTGATTTTCAGTCTATTAGTAAAAATTAGGTCCATTCTATTAATGTGTTCTGAAGTATGTCTTAGAAATACTGCCTTTGCTATGTTTGGAGACTTCTGTGCTTAGCCATTTCAGAAATGTGAAATTTTCTGTTATACATTATCTGAAAAGTCTATTAGAGAAAATGATCTCAAACATTTAGATTTGTGTGTGTAAATTTAGAAAGTTAGAATAACAGCAAGGGTACACATTTAAGAAAATACATTTCCAAACAATACTTTTTTCAAGGTGGCATTTGTAAGTTTTGTTTAACAAACTTATAGCTCATACCAACCCAGAAAAATAAGATCAGGTGAACGCATTATGAAGACTTTTCTAGAAAAAATTTGAATATGTAGATGCAGACACCTCTAGATGTTTGATAATTAGGTTATATAACATAATGCCAAGTATAAAAGGTATTGATAATAGTATTAGTTTTCCATAATTCAAGTTTTCATTATTTTTATTTGGGGAAACTGATTTTCTAATGCCAACTAGATTTTTAATGATTCTCTAAAAGCTTTCTGATGGTATCTGTTATTGGAAAATCCTGAAAATATTATGCTAGTCTTTTAAAAATTTCACTAATATCTAAATGTTAAATACCTTTAATAGTAAAAAACTGATTTTTAAGTAACTTTTCTGGGAACTTTATTTTTTTAAACAATCATGACTGTCTTTAAACTTTTTTTGGGGGGTGGTGGCTGCGTTGGGTCTTTTTTTTTCCTGTGATCAGGCTTTCTCTAGTTGTGGTGAGTGGGGGCTACTCTTCATTGTGGTGCACAGTTTCTCAGTGAGGTGGCTTCTCTTGATGCAGACCATGGGCTCTAGGCACATGGGCTTCAGTAGCTGCAGCACGTGGGCTCAGTAGTTGTGGCACGCAGGCTCAACAGTTGTGGCGCATGGGTTTAGTTGCTCTGCGGCATGTGGGATCTTCCCACACCAGGGATTGAACCCGTGTCCCCTGCTTTGGCAGGTGGATTCTTAACCACTGCGCCACCAGGGAAGTCCCGGGAACTTTAAATAGTTGCAACTTATTATGCTATAGAATAAATATGTTTCTCCATCATTAGTGTTATTAAAAATTATTTCCCAGTATTCAAACATTAAAGTTAGTAATATAGTTCTGGTTAATTGTTGCACCTTACTTAAAGCTACAGTGTAAGATTCCAAGCAAATTTTGGTTCATATTTTTAAATCTTGAAAAGATTCTTTTATTTATCTATGCCTCAACTCTACCACAGTCCCCCATATATCACATTCTTAAGTTTATAAACTTGAAAGAATTGGAATTAGTTCACCTGCGTAAGAGAAAGCTAAAGGACAACTAAGTATCTCTATATATGAGAGAACTATATTGCATTTCTGTAGAAGTTAAAGTTAATTGCAGTTTTGAACCTTGGTATTCAAAGTATGATATGAGGTCAGCAGCATATAGACATCACTTAAAAGTTTGTTAAGAAGTGTAGGATCTCTGACACACTGAATCAGAATCTGCACTTTAACAAGATGTGATATGAACACACATTAAAGTTTGAGGCACTCTGGTTTAGAATAAGCTGATCAAACAAAAAAGGAAAACAGAATGTGATTTAGGATGACTAAATATTGTTTTTCAGAGATTATTAGGATATTTAATAGTAAATTCCATAAGTCCTGGTGGAGGTAAGCATGTTACCATATATGTGAGCCCTGAGAACAATGGTTGATTGATTTATATCTTAATGATTAATACAGAGGTTGACAAAATACAGTTGCATATTGGGAAATCACAAGTAGGATCTTTTTAGTGTGTATTGATTTTATTCATTAAATCAACAAATTGGGCTGAACATACTCTAGATATAATAAAAGGAAATAGTTGAGACGAATAAATAGTTTTGGCTACGATGGCTTTTGGTCTTTATCATTTGAAAATAGGTTAATTGGGTCAATTGTTTAGATTTAAGGATTGTATTAATATCTTTAAATGTCAAATTGAAATTCCTTTCCTTTCCAGAAAATGAGTACAAATAGTTTGTTTTGTTCTTTTCCTTGGTTAGGTAGAATTACTGATAAATCAGTATTTCAAGAAATAAGAGAACAGCTGCCTTAGCTTAGTCATATCATCAAAGCAAATAAAAGGGGAATGAGATAACCAGTTGCCAAAGATGAAAACAGAAAAAATCTTTTAGTGTAGACAAATCATTGATTAAAACAAAATACTAAATTATTCAATTGCATTTTCTAAATGGAGTTTTGTGTTCTTGACAATATTCATTCATATAAAGTTTTTAAAATATATAACAAACCAATGATCATGGATAAAAGAAATATGGCTTTGACCCTATGACAGTGTCAATAAAAGTTTAAAATATATTTCTCAACTATCATTAAATTCTCTACAGTATTTTATGTTTATTAATGTTGCATAGCATTAAGAAATGTAAACTGGGGATGTAAAAACTGATTGGTTCTTTCATCTTTCATTGAAAGAGAATGGTTATAATGAGATTAAGATTAAGATTTGTCTTACTGAAGTTACCATCATGGGTGAATAAAGTGGGCAAGGCTTAGAGAGCTGATCTCATCTCTTCACTCAGCCTTAAATTTTTTTCAACAAAGGAAGATCTGTTTAGAAAGACTTCCAGATGAAAATCTTGAATACTTCCTGATTCACTTGGGTGTCAGAAAATTTTATCTCGTTTTGAATTAAAATCACTTATTTTTATATTAAGCCTATATTGCTGTAGCATAAATATCGAAACAAAGCATAGAGACAGGGACCATCTTGTGATCTTACTTTGTATAATGATTCATGTAAAGTTGACTGAATATTTTTGTCTGTTCTCTCTTTATCAGTTTATATGATTTTAGTTCCATCATTGGTTCTCGTCTTTTGATCTCTGGGACGTAGCATAGCTTTGAAAGTTTGTGGTACTCTTAAATTGTAGAAACTGAACTGGGACAAGAGTACCTGTTGTTTTTCTGGTTCCGTTGGGACCAAATTAGTTAACTGGCAAGAAAAAAGGTGTTAATTGAAAAAAGGTTTAGAAATTCTTTAAAACAAACACACACTCCACGTTAAATACCGAAATTTTCTTTTCATATTGGGTAGATTGTTCAAATGAAGATAATTTTCTCTTTTTCTCTAATTCTTGTTTTTGAAGATTGATTTAGTATCACGGACACTTTGGCAATCTGGTGAAGTCTATGGAAAGTTTCTCAGGATAATGTTAAAACATATTGATATATGAAAATATGTTGATGTGTTTTTTAATGTATTAAATAATAACATTGGCTAACAACTCTCATTTCAAAATAGTAATGAGCATTAATGCTATTTTAAGATATCTGCAAAAACTGTAATGTGATTTGGAAACAACTGTCATTTCTATTGGTGACAACTACTGTGGTTTGTTGCCTGTATTCATAATTGAAATAAGTGCTATATAGGGGAAAGTGAAAGTAGAATATAATAGAGGCTGGGGAAAGCATGTAAAAGCTACCAAATGTAAAAATGTAATTTTTTTCCCATCCAAATTTACATATCCATTAAAGTTTATGGACTCTATGATAAGAACCCTTTAATTTATCTGACAACCTTGCTGAATTCTTATTCTGAACTTAGAGAAATTTTATTGTTTTCTTCTAGGTGAATATTTATATCAGCTAAAAATAGTGGTTTTTCCCCCTTTCTTTCCTATTTTTACAACTTTTCTTTTCCATTTTATTTTGACCAAGACCTCAAGAACTGTATTTAAGAGAGAAGGTGCAAGTAGTCTCCTTTCTTTTGTTCCTGATCTGAGAGAGAATAGGGATTCTGTGTTGAATATATTTCATGTAGCTTTTTGCTATACAGATATTCTTTGCTCTCCAAGATTACTTGGAGCCTGAATTCAGATAGTTAGTTGGTGGAGCAAGATGATCTCAATTAGTTGGTTATATATGGTTCATCAGTTTTGGATAGTGAGTAGTGAGAGCTAAAATAGAGAAGAAAATTGAAAACTGAAAATTTCTTTGAATTAATTTTGTTACTAAGTTCTGCTAGAAGGTGTTCAGCTAAGTTCAAATGGAATAGTATCCTTGTATAGCTTATACCAACTTAAGGAAGTTCTCTTCCATTTTTCATTTGTTAAAGCTTTTTTTTTTTTTTAAGCCTATTACCATTTGTAAATAGGTAATAAGCTTTATCATGTGCTTTTCCTACATTAACTGAGCTAATCATACGATGATATTGAACCATCTTAGCAATGCAACATTGCATTGCACTGCAGACATCTCATGGCATCATTATGTATTATTATTTTTGAATATAATGTTTGATTCAGTTAGCTAATATTTTATTTGGAAGTTGTTTCTGGTTTTTTCTCTCCATTTAATTCATAAATGAAATCCATATTTCTTTTCTTACAGTGGCTGGTTTGGGAATCAAGATTACATTCGTTAGCCTCTTATACACTCTTACTGTGTATAATACAGGTACAACCTGTATTATAAAGCCATTAATGTTTCCTAAAAATTTATTAAAACCCTTTTTGGGGCCTTGGGCTTTTTGTGAGGAGAGTTTTGACTACCATTCCAAATTATTTCGTGCTCTTTGGTATATTTAAAGTCTCTATTTCTTCTTTTCCATTTCTGGCAAGTTATATTTTTATAGGAATTTATCAGTTTTATCTTGATTTTCAACTATTAGCCTATACTTGTTATGACACTTTAAAAATCTCTTTAACATTTAATATTTCCCCTTTTCATTCTGTATTTTGCTTCTTTGTTCCATCCACCTACCTTACCCATGTCTTTGATGAAAGATTTGTCAGTATTTGTTAATATTCTTAGTCTTCAGAGCAGCAACCTTTGTTTTTATCTTTCATACTGCTTTTTTGCTATTTTGTTGATTTCTATTTTTTATTATTTCCCAGCTTCTTATTGATATTATTTCTTTGCTTCTTGTTCTTATTTATAGAGTTTTGGTTCTCAGTTGTTATAGGTATTCTTTGTTTCCTTTTCTTTGTTTCAGTTTGTGTTTAGCTTAGCTTACTTTGTAAGACAGTAACAGATAAGATATTTGGAAAAAATATATTTGATAATCTTTATATCCTGCATATTTGCATTATCTTCCTGATTTGGTTTCTTTTTTGATTTGAGTACCTTCTCTAAGAATGTTTTTAATTTGGGTCTTTGTGAGGCAAGCCTTCTGTACCCTTGCATGGGTGAGTAATTTTTATTCTACCCTTACCTTTAAGAAATAGGTTGGCTTGGTAGGAAATTCTAGAGTCAAAATTACTTTTCTTCACTTTAAAATGTTACCGTGTTATATTGTATCCAGTGTTGTTTCAGAGTTTAACTGCTTTTTCTCTGGAAACTTTAGGAAATCTATCTATTTTCTTTTTTAAATCTAAAATTTAACTAACTTAAGGTTAAAGATGTTTCTTGGTATAGAGTTTTCTTTATTTGTCCTGTTAGAGAGCCTTTTCATTCTGAGCTGTTTCATCTTTCTTTAGTTCTGGAACATTTATTTTAATTATTCCTTCAAAGATTTACTTTGTCTCTCTTTCTACTTTCCTCTCCCCATGGGTTTTCCTGAGACTCTTATTATCTGGATGTTCACACATCTGCTTCCATCTGTTGGCTTCTCTTTCACATTGTTATTTCTTATCCTTTCCTGTTGCCTTTTAGGAAAGATCTCCAATGTGATTTTCTAAATCAATAATTCATCCTTTAGCTGTATCCATCCTGCTGTGTATTTCCTCTATTATATTTTTATTACAGCTGTTATATTTTTGTCCCAATATTTAAAATTATTTTTTAATGATTTCCTATTCATGCTTCACATGCTATCTTTCCTTATTGCTTTTGTTATATCATGTTTATTTTAAATTATTGATACATCAGTTCTAATAATTCTGCTTCAGCAGATATATGAAACTCCTCCAAAAGACAATAAAGTGAATCCAAGTTTCTAATTGTGTAAGTGCAAGAATGTGTGATATCGGTATTGATGGAATGACTAAAGCAAGGCTGTGCATCTCACCTGACAGAATTTCAGGACACTGGGCTAAGAGCCAAATCTGTCCTAGTACTGGCTGTGGTTTGGTGCCCCCTAGTGACCATTTCCTTGGGCATGATTTAGCGAACTGCAAGGCAGCAGCAGCAGTTGTCTCTCTTTTTGTGGACCTGATTGGAATAATCAGGAGAAATCTGGGAGTATAGGAACCTGCGCTCTCTCTCCCTGCTTGTAGAAATGGTTGCCTGGCATGGCTTTGCCCTCTCCTTCATTTCCTATTTCCTACCCTTTCTTCACACTTACTAGAAAGGAAAGCCAATGTACGTTTAGATTTGTGTATTTATTTAACTGTGGGTGTTCTTCATAGTTGTCTAAGTATCTAGGTTTCTCGTTCCCGAGATATAGCTGCTCTGTTTCTTAAGGTGAATTTGGAAGGGCCAAAGGCCGGCCTCTGGTCATTGTTAATATGGTATATTGAACTCCAGGCACCGCTGACTTTCTTTTGATCACTTATTGTCTCTTCTCTGTCTAGGGGTTTCACTGTCACCTCATGAAAGCATTTAAGCTGCCCCAGATTACCCTGTTGACATTAACAACCTGACCTCTGCTTCCCTGTTTCTGTGATGTGGTGAAGGTGTATGCTTTGCTTATCTCAGAGGAGAGGCAGGAATAGCACTGGAAAGTTTTCCAACAACCTGTCCCCTTCCAACCTAGGCTGCAGCACAGTGACTCCAACATACATAGTTTTTTTTGGGTGGGGGGGATTGGTTTATATTTTTCTTTCTTCCTTTTTTAAGTTCCTTGCAACTATTTTCCTCAATAAGCTATAGTTTCTCCAGAATTGATTTTTGTGGAGGGAACCAGTGGTGTAGGAAGTTTACCCATTTTGATAGGAACAAGAAAATACACTACCTTATAGGTAACTACAAAGCAAATTTCATCTTAGCCTACGTTAAAAGACTAGTAGTCTTATGTTAGTAAACTTAAAAGTCGTATTTTATTCCACTGCCTTCTGGTATTGTAAATTTTTATTTTATCATATGTTGAAATAATAATTTTTTTAGGGTACTGTCTGTATCCTTATATGATTCTTTTGCTTTGGGAATTCTTTTTTACCTTTGCTTTGTATTTTTTACGTCTCATATTATCACATCTTTGACACCAAGAAATTGAATATGCCTTTGGACATTCTAGAAGCTCTCATATTTTTTAGCAACAACATTTTTACACAGCCCTTTTACATTTATTAATCATTCATTTCTTACTGACACTGTGTGGAGGAAACTGTAAGGCTCAGAGAGGCTGAGTTTGTTGACTCAGTGACATAGGCAGATAATAGTAAGCCAAGGATGTAAATCCAGGACTGGTTTCAGTTCCAGAGCTTTGTCTGCTATACTCCAGCTACACAGGGAATAATTTTTTTACATTAGAATCATCTGAATCCTTTGAGAACAATTCTTAATTCTGTTTTTTCAGAGTAAAATGAGTTTCACAGTTTTTGCTGTTCAGAAACTTTTGTCAATGATTTCTACAAACCCATATATTAAATATTGATAAGCATTTTTGATAGATCATATTGTATTTTTTTAAAACCGACATGCTTGCTTTGTACCTCACCCCCTCCTAAATCAAATCTCTTCAATTCTTGATTCTCACAGCTTAAAAAAGTGTTGTTTGTCCTTTGTTTTCTCCAATTCAAATTATGCTGTGAAAATAGCTGATAGCAGCCAAAGACTTATTGTTGGGGGGAAAACCCTGCCACTTTTAAATCACAGAAACTTGTTATTTAAATGGAAATTATGTAATTGCTTTCATTATGATCTATAGACTGCCTTGGAAATATGTAGGCTCTGGATATAGCATATTACGATTTTTTTATTATGTTCAGTTTTTCTCTTGGTTACTGGGATCTAATTTGTATCATTGGAATTTCTTTTAAATTCTCAGTGTGTTACTACTTTAGGAATATACCCTGAGCAGACTCTTCTGTTGACTAGTTTTCTCTCACCTGCGTTACAGGATCGTAGAGTATTTTAACAGAGAAAAGTTAAAGATCATTTAGCCTGACCTCCGTGATTGTATCTGAGCAAATGGAAAGATTAAATGACTTGGCCAAAGCCATCTCACACATAAGGGCCCAGGCCTCCTTAGAGCCCAGGTTTTCTAAGTCCAACTCATTCTTTACGCTATTCCACTTAATCTCCTTACTGAATGGTCAACAGAAATTTTGTGTTTTTTCACTTGACTCTGTTCCTCTTGTGCAACTCTCACGTGGTTTTTCTTTTCAACAACTAACTGCTTCTTTGCTACCTGTTTTTAACTCCAACATATGAAAGGATAGAAAGAGGAAGAAGAGAGAGCTCATATTATTAAATTCCTTCTCAGTTCATGTTCTGTATTAGTCTACTTGGTGGCCATACAAAATACCATAGACTGGGTGGCTTAAGCAGCAGAAACTTATTTTCTCATAGCTCTGGAGGCTGGAAAGTCCAAGATTAGGGTCTGGCTGAGTTCATTTTCTGGTGAGAACTCTCTTCTTGCCACTCTTGCTGTGTCCTTACATGGCACATGGCAGGAAAAAAAGAGAGAGGAAGAGAGGCCACAGTCCTATCCCATAAGGGCCCTTACCCTTATGATTTCATTTGACCTTAAGTACTTCCTAAAGACTCTATCTCCAGATACAATCCCATAGGGGTTATAGCTTCAACATACAAATTTTGGTGGTACACAATTTAGTCCATAACATGCTCTATATATCATAACCCTATGAAGTAGCTAGCACTCCTTACAGCTGCTGATATGCCTTCCCCAGTGTCCTTAATGTGATCTGTCTTCAAGGTCGAGGTGTGACTGGTCTGAGGAGATGCAGATTGATGCAAGCACAATTTCTTCTGCAACCTTTGGCAAAACACATACAACCTCATAGGATTGTTCTCAGTTCCCCAATCCAGGCACAAATAGGCCTATCTTTCAAAAAATTTACTAAATCTGCGATCAAGTTAATATTTCAGCATTTACATTGCTGTTTAGATTTTCATGGAAGGCATTATCAGGTCATGATTAAGTACACACACATACAGTTTGACATCAGATTACCTAAGTTTGAATCCTGGCTCTGCCACTAAGTAGCTGTGAACTTGGGCAGGGTGTTTGTCACTCTGCCTCAGCTTCTCATATGTAAAGTGGACAGAATTACCTCACACCTGCTGACAGTGAGGATGAAAGGAAGTAGTATCTGCTAAATAGTAAGTATTCAATTAATAATAGTGATTATTACCTTTACTTGCTACTCTTTCTGACCACTGGGGCCCAGATGACTCGAACTTACTCTCTTTTTTCCTCCTTTTCTCATTTAGGGTCTTGGTAAGTTTCAATTAAGTCTATATCTTATCTTGATACAGTAAATGTTTATGGGTATTTTTATCCAGGTTTCTTCTATTATTATCAAATTATTCCTGTGGGTAGAAAAGTCAGAAATTAACATGATATTCCAACAGTCCCTATTTTATAGATGAGGAAACTGAGGCTCAGGAAGTTAGTACTTGCTCAGTTAGGGTGAGCCAGAATTCTCTACCATGTCTGTCTATTTCCATCCCTGTGCTGTTTCCATTACACCACATTAAAAACAATTTGACATTTTTAAGTGATAATCTGATTAGCGTAAAGCTTTGTAACATCTGAAATGTCTGGAACCCATATAAAGCCCAGGCAGTTTGTGACCCAGGCCTAGCATAATCCTACTCAGTGAAGCAACATGCTAGTAACTAAAACACTGTTAAAAATAATTTAAATATTTGTGCTATTCCTGAAAATGCCAAAGTGCCACAACAGTCTTAATGAGCATCAAAACTTCTAAAAATACTCTCTGGAAGAAAATTTGGTGTTGAATTGACAATACATACCTAGATAGCTAAGCAGGGAAAATACAGAACAACAGCCACAACAAACCCCAAAGCATTTATTAACCTCATAGAAGTAATAATATCTCATTAAATGGCGCAGCTCTGGCTATTGTTTAGATCATCATATAAGCACTAATATGAATCTAACCAAAATTATAACTAGGTAGGAAAGATTGTGTGTATGTCGGATCTGAGCAGAAGAAATAGAGCTCAACTCTTATTTCATATTAAAAAGTTAACAGATAATGCCTAAAACTTGAAATCAAGAAATAGCAACATAAACATGGTATTTAGAGATATGGAAGTAAATTCCAAAATAATCATCTGAAAGAATTGAAAATGCTTATTACTTCTTGGAAGGGGGAAATGGAGGCGGGGGAGAGGAGTCTTTTATTTTTTAAAAAATAAACCTTCTGAAGTTATTTGCTAATTCAAGTCAGATGCATATATAATTTTAATAAGATGAAGGCTAAAAAAAAGAAAAAACACAAACTTTAGCACAATGGTAAATATTTTGACCTTAACTTAGCTGATGTTTTGTTTGAATGTCAAGATAAGCATTGATTTTCTTTAGAAGGCATCATACTTAATTAATTTGCCTGATATTAATTTAATGTCTGCAGTGTGCTAGGCATAGCAGGGGATGTAAATGTAAATTAGACAGTAATCCTTGCTTCCAAGGAAGTTGTGATCTAGTCAGGAGATGAGTTATATGCAAATAACCTAAATGGAGGATGGTACAAAATACCTGCCAGGAGAGCAGGCTTTCCTGAGCCTTCTTGACTCTGAGCTTTGCCTCAGGCCTTGGGTTAATAACACAGCTCATATTTCCAGTGATCTTGGCCTCATTTATGATTTGCAGAGTTGGCTTTGTTCTAGATCTTAATCTGTTTCCAGTCTTGATGATCTTGACCCTTTTCTCATGGCTTCTCAGCACTCTTCTGGGTGGACTTTATCTAGGAAGATACTTGCCCAGTTAGAGAAAGCCAGTAGTCAGAAACAGAATATCTTTATCAGTAGCTCTATTTTTATTTCTAATTTTACTCTTACTTATATAAGAACAGATGTTTTTTGAGTACCTATGGTAGGGTAGAGGTAAATGTTCTAAAGGTTATTTATAATATTTATATGAGATAGGAACCAGATGTTCTCTAAGATTTCCTTCCAGACTGGTCCTTTGAATCAGAGACTCTTCTAACTGCGAGGGTTGGAATCCAGAAATGTGGTTTATAAATGAAAAAACAGGCCTAGAGAGGTTTAGTGGCTTATCTGAGGGCAGAGCACTGGCTATTTTTAGAGTCAGCAGAGAAGCCAGTATTCAAAGTTTTGGCTAAAATTCATGCTTATTGTGTGCCTGTTTTTTTGCTAGCATTTTTATGTAGATTCTCACTTCATCACCACAACAGCTTTGTGTTTTAGGTGTTATTTCCTGCCCCTCCCTGATAACCGGATACAAAGTTTGAAATCTATTTTTAGTAGCATCTTTAAATGTGAGATTTTCTAAGTGATTTGGCTAAGGTTTCCTTGCTAGAAAGAGGCTTTAGAAAAAAAGTGATGTGTTGTTTATAAAAACCTTGGAAAGAAATTGCGTTATTTTGGATTTTAAGAACTCTGTTATCTGATTTTCAACCAATTCAAAACAATATAATGTGTGAAAATAAAGTATGGAAATAAACTGACATGTCTCACATGTTAGAAATGACATCCTGGGAGATGGAACCAGAACATGTTATGCATTTGGTCAGTTTTTCCATGGACACAAACTCAGGATTCCTTGGGTTTGTGCCTCAATATGAACGCAACACAGTTCTGTTATATTCCCAACAACCAGGGAAACCGATTGCTACTGAATTAAAAGTCAGTTATTGGATTGCTAAAAAAAACCCTGAAACTTGTTCTTTCTCTTTTATGAACTTACTTTTGAATATGTCTAAATATAGGGAACAAAGAGCATATATTGAAAATCATATTTTCTAAATTTATGATTTTATAGAATACTATAAAGAAAACATTGTAGGAACAACCAAATGAAAAAGTTAAAATCCATTTTACAGTGTTTATGTATTAAAATATGCTGCATGTTAAGCCTTCAGGACCCTAGAACATAACTTATTTTTATTTATAAAATGAGTATTTGTATGTCACAATTACGTTCTGTTTTAATGTTTTTCAGGATTTTGGAAAAGAATATATTTCAACATGTCAGAGAATAAATAACAAATATGTATTGAGATACATATATATAAACTTTTCTTCAAGATTAATTAATCTCTTTGATGGAGATGCTACTAAACACTCTGTTCCATTGTGTTGTATGAGTCCTTTGTACACTCACTAAAGCCACACTGAATTAAATCTAATATCATAGATATGTGTATAAAGAAACATAGTTAGTATGCAGGTTGCACAGTGTCCTATTACAATTAATCCATGAACAAGTAACATGTATGTAGCCAATTTGAGGAGGTGGAGGACATTAGGATTAATGTAAACATTGATACTGAATAATTTTCTTATTTTAAATTGAAGTGGAATTGACTTATGTTAGTTTCAAATGTATAACATATTGTGTTCAGAATTTTTATACATAACAAGATCACCACGATTAAGTCTAGTTACCATCTTTCACTGTACAAAGTAATGACAGTATTATTGATTATATTCCTTATATGTACATTATCTCCTCATGACATATATTTTATTTTATTTTGTACCTCTTAATCCCCTTCACCTATTTCACCCGTACGCCCTACTCCACCTTCCCTCTGGCAACCACCAGTTTGTTCTCTGTGAGTCTGGTTTTATGTTTGATCTTTTATTTTTTTAGATTCCACTTATAAGTGAAATCATATGGTATTTGTGTTTCTCTGTCTGACTTATTTCACTTAGCATAATACCCCCTAGGTCCACTGATGTTTTCTGAATGATTTTCTGAAGGGCATAATTCAGTACCTCTGACAGCCCTATATAGGAGAAAGCAGAGGGTAGGCTTGTCTTTTGTCCTTCTTTCTTACCATTATAACTTCACTTACCTTTATGGGTAAAAACATATATTTGTGAAATTATGGCTTATATTAAATTATTAAATATTGTTTCTACTAGTTAACATGTCTTTTCTTGGAATACAATTAAGTAGGAATCTGTTATTCTTTAACATTGCAGAATTAATGGTGGAGAAATTAGAGATATTAATGATTTCCATTTTCTCTCAGTGTTCAGTTCATCCTTTGGGAATAAGTGGTGTCTTCAGGATGTCTTGATGATTATTTTAAATTCTTATTGGATCATCAAACTTAGTCACATCAGTGATTTAAATAGTGGAGAAAAGGAAAGCATGGAGGACAGAGTTTTCTCTCTAGGTGGGTACTGAATTAAGCTGTGTATAGTCAGAGAATTTTGGAAATTGGTAATTGGTGTCTTGTCTCCTCTGAAATACCAGAGAATATATAATTTAGCCAATTCAAGCTAAATTGAGGGAATATACTTGAATATGTTGCAAAGTTTTAAAACTTTATTCCTCTTTCTTTCTTAGGAGCACAGTTTGCCACTTAAGAACTATTTTACCAGTAAGTTTCTTTATTATAATGCACCTTGAAAGTTCTTTACATTTGAAGTTCTAGATTCTATAGAATGTATTCATGCCTTAATTTTTTCCATGAGTTAAAAACATAAATTTACCTAAAGATACCAATATTGTAGGAAAAGTCGATTTCATGTTTATTATTACTTTTATGTGGATACTTTTTTACAAATTTTAAATTATTTGCCTAAATATTTCTTAAATTATTGCTAGTTCTAATTATCCTCAATAGTTAATGCTGGATGATAGAATCAAGGAGGATGACCTACTTTATCCATTTTATCTTGTAAAGAGAGCAAAGGAGAGGGGAAGGCAGATGGGGAGAGGGAGGGGAAAGGAAAGGAGAGAAGGAGGGGAGAGGGAGAGGGAGAGAAGCCATTAAATGGTGAGCTGGTAGTTCTGCGATCCAGAGGACTTTGAGTGGAGAGGTGGCACCTTATGTTATGCTTTCACAAATACAAAAATATTCTTAAAGATTTAAAGAGATACATTTAGCAGATATGGAATTATTTGAAGGCAGTCTTCAAAGAACTATTCCACATGCTTAAATACAAGGATTATCATTATAGACAACCTGCTGAGGCACAGAAATGAAGATTAAAAAAACACTTTTTTTCTTAGAGTAAAATGTTCTTTCTGTAATTCAGACGACTTGTCTTTAAAGGGAAATTTCATATACAGGTTGGGAAAGCTTTGCTTTTCTACATTCGTTTCAACAGTTGCTTTGAACATGCAGTAACAATTTTGAATGTTTTTTCTCAGAATGTTTTATTGACATGGTGATTTGCTTTTACTTGCTGAGCTGATTTGTGATTGTAATTCTTTAGAATCTTTTAGATCATTGTTACAGAATCTGAGTAAGACCTTGAGAAAATCCAAAGACTGTGCTCAGAGGCCTGAGATCATCTTCATATTAGCTTATGCCTTTTCTAAGAATACAGGTGTAATGGATTCATCCAATGGTGGTCCAGATTCTCTACGCATAATGAGAAATTGAGAATTTTCCAATTAGAACGTAAAGAATAGCAGCAGTACCTGTTACCCAGCTTTGTGAACTGTGTTTTCCTCTCTGCTGGCAGGGAAATTTGATATCTATAAAGCTCTCTTGAAGGCCTAGAGTTATTTCTGTGACTTCTACCCTCATGTCAAGCAAAGGCATAGTCCGACATGTGTTTTATGTACCTTTCTATATGTAGTATAAATATACTTAAAGGGTATTTAAATTCTCAGGCGTATGTGTACTGCCAACTTCGAGAAAACAAATGATTGCTGGGATCCACACCAAACATATTACGATGCTTTTCCTAATTTTAGTAACTTCATTTCTTCCAGAAATTTTCGAAGCAGTTTGAAAATAGTGTTTTTTCAGAATTCTCTTTTTCCAAAATTTATCAACATGGTATTCTGATTTAACAAAAAGCTTGCTCATTTGATTTTGTACTTTTGATACTTTTAACCCTGTCAGTCGCTGTTCTTCAATCATATATTAGTATGTTTCCTATTGTTACTTAATTGCCCTGAATACATCTAAGCCAGTTTTATATTTGGTAACAAGAAAATCTCCAAGTTATGAAATTATAAGAGTGGAAGAAATCTTAGGAATAAACTAGTTCGTAGGTACAGATTCAGAAACTTTAAAGATATGTCCAAATTGCTTTCCAAAATGCTTATGCCGATTTATACTCTGACCAATAATGGAAAGGTGTTCTCTTTTCTTTATACCATCCCCAACACTTTTCCAAGAGGACTCAGCAATTTCACTGCTAGGTGCATATGTACATACATATGCATATCTTACAGAGGCCTTTGTAAATGTTTTCGAAGAGACATGCAAGAATGTCCATTGCAACATTGTTTGTAATAATTTAAACATAAATTGATAATATAATTGATGATAAATCACTGTATATTAAGGAATTGGAAGTGGTCGAATTAATGGAGTAGATTTACATGTGTACATCTCAGCAACGTAATGTTGAATGAAAAGATAGCAAATTGTAGAACGATATATAAAATATACTTTTTACAAAAAGAATAAAACCTGGAAAATACTACTTTATAGGATTGGTGGAATATTATTTAGACTTTCAAAAGGTTTATATAATATGGAGAAATGTGTTTTGTATATAACAAGGTATAAAATCATCTATGATTATAGCTACAGGAAAACGACTACATAATGCTTTTACTGTTGTGTGTCCTTTTGTCTGTTACCTGCTTGTCCTGTAGTTTTGCCAACTTCTGGCTCATTGTCAGGGAATCTTGAGAATTTTGAAAACCAGATATTAGCTTGTATCAGAATGATACAGTGTGACTGTAAGGAAGATTTCTTTTAAACTGTTGTTTGATTCATCTGATAAAGAATCAGGCATTTATTGAGTAGCTATTATGTATCAAGCCCTACACTAAAGGGATTAGACTTGATTTTCCTGTTCTAAATAAATAAGAAAATAATAGCCAAGAACAACCACCTCTGAATAAACATATGGGAAGATTTACATCCTCCTTATTAATAATTAAAGAATTCTAAGTGAGAACACCTTGAGATCATTTTTACCTTGCAAGTTGGTGAAAATAAGAGGTGTGACAACTGGTGGTGGGAAGGGTATAAAGAAAGATAGACTCTCTCCAACGAATATCAGTCAGTATAATCTTTCTAGAAGACAGTGTAGCAGTATCTCTCAAAAATAAAAAGACACGCATTCTTTCACACAGAAGTCACACTGTAAGGGATACTGCAGATAACTTGCACACGTTTTTCAAAATATGTGTACAAGGGTATTCATTGAAGTACTGTTTGCAATAACAAAACAAAATATACAACAAAACAATAGATAACTTAGATATCCATCAGTATAAGATTGATTAAGTAAATTTGTATTTTCACGATAGAGACTTTGCAGTTATTATGTAATTGAGATAAACCTATGCATGTTGATGTGGAAAGATCTCTAAGATATTGTAAGTGAAAAAAGAAAGCTGAAGAACAATGTACCAAGTATGCAACTGTTGTATGAAATTAGAAAGAAAAATAAAGAGGTACATATACTATACACAAGCATATACATTTAACAATTTTTTTGTAAGCAGCTGTAAGAGACTTTAGTGATTACCTTTGAGAAATGAAAGTAAAGAGAAGATGGCTTTTACTTTTCATTTGGTACCTTTCAGTACCCTTTATATTTTCTAAACTAATGCAGGTTTAACTAGAATTTTTAAAAAATGCTAATAGATTTATCTCTGATTTTCTGTCTTTTTACCCTCGACCTTTATTCCTACTTTCATGATAAAATAACACCAGCTACAACAAGGAAACAAGCAAAAATCAGCAAGTGAACAAGTGATTATATAAAACACAAAAACAATTATGTTTTTGGTGAGCATAGATGGTGACTGAAAAACACCCTTCAAAATAGTTTGGTATTAATTGTTATTTATTGTCTTGTTAGTTTAAAACATGATGTGAAGTTCAAGACAGTAATGGCTAAAGCCAATTTGTCATTAACTGTGATAATCATTGACCTTAAAAAGGAGAATTGGTCTTCTAAATGATTTTGTGAAGTTGTTAATAACTGTATTTGAAGATTAGCAGTTATATTGTGATGGTGACAAGTGTGCCAAAAGACATTGGCCCCATTCATTTGAAAAATTATGTTTTTAGTGTGTAATTTGCAATAGCATTCATCAAAATTATTCATTCTTTCTAAAAGGAAAAAATTGATTGGTAGCAGTCATAGTGCCAAGGTTAGCATTAATGGTGCTGAAACGTCTAAATTTCCTGGCTTTTAAACCTTTTAAAAACCTTTGAAGAGATTTATATGGCTTCTTGGATATGTAACAGTTCTTAAAAAATAATAAGGTCACTTTTTTCTTGCGTGCAAAAAATGCATTTCCTAGATGTAGAAGAGAGTCGACAGCTTTTTCTAACTATTTTTACAGTCTCTTCATTCATTGGGTTTTACTTTTGGGTAAAGGGGGAAGAGGAGTTAGTTTCCCTGCCCTAATGTGGTGGCCTCCAGTGGAACTTTCACTGTGCTCTTATTTTGTTAGTACAGGAATATGTCTAATTGTGGGCAGGTGACCTCTGATAGCATGTTTCAGAAAATAGGGGTCACATATGTTTTGTTGTTCTCAGCTCTGCACTGCTCCTCGGGGCATATCATTTGGGGTAGTGGATTATGAACCAAGGCCAGAACAGAGGGCATTTCTGAATGCAGGAGTGCAGTGCTCCCTTTTCTTCCTGTTTCTGTGTAAGTTGCACTCTTATGCAAGTTCATGTCCTTACAAAAGCTACCAGATAACCAGCTTCACTATTTGAATAAGTTAAAAATAGAATTCTCCCAGTTTGTAATAAAATATGCATGGTACTGTTTTTAATACTGATTTGATATTTCTATAAATTAAAATGCTGGTACAGAATAAAGCAGTATATTTAGTAGTGTTGAGCCAGATCATAAGTAGGAACCAGCCTTCAGTTTTAATCTTTTTTTTTTTTTTCATCATGGTTAAAAATCATGTTCAGAGGTCTTATATCAGTCAGATGCATTCCTGACTTGTCTCATACTATGCCTAGCAGGGAAAGAGACTGACTTCCTCTTTTCTTAAAGCAGTAACAGGGATAAAGCATGTCTAGACATTGCAGTGCAGGGTCAAGAAGGACTTAGGTCTCTAGCCAAGTGATCAAGATCAGTGTGTCCATTTGTTAGTTGAGAAAGAGAAAGGAATAGGAAGGGGGAAGGATTAGGATGGGTTGAACCTGGCTTTGAATTTTTCTCAGCCTATCCTTGCTTGAATGTTTCAATATCAAATATAATTTAGAAAACTCAAGAGAAGTAAAGTGTATTGTATTAATCCAAATTTTTGCTTTTTCTCTTCCTCTTCCTTATTTCCCAATGTTCCGAGATTTCTTCTTTTATCGTTTCTTTTCCTTTTCAAGAACTACTTGTTATTTTTTTAGGGTAGGTCTGCTGGCAAGAAATTCTATACATTTGTCTTCATCTTTGAATGAATGTCTTGGTTTCATATTCACTTCTGAAGGATATTTTTTTCTGGATGTAGAATTTCGACTTGACAGTTCTTTTCTTTCAGCACTTGAAAAATATTGTCCCATTTTCATCTGGTGTCCTTGATTTCTGATGAGAACTCTGCTGTAGTATTGAATTGTTTTTCAAATTCCAAATGTAGAGAGATTTTGCTGCTTTCAACGTTTGTTTGTCTTTACTTTTTAGTAGTTTGATTATGGTATGTCCTGGCATGTGTTTCTTTATTCTTTTTCGGGGTTCACTCATCTTTTTGAATTTGCAGGCTTATTTCTTTAACCACATTTGGGGAAATTTCTGCCATTATTTCTTTGAGTACTGTTTTAGTTACACATTCTTCCTCCTCTTTTTTCTGGAATAGTGATGACACGAATATTACATTTTTTTCACTCTATTTCCTCTGTGTTTTTCAGATTGGATACTTTCTGTTTTTCTATCTTCCATTTTACTGGTTTTTTCTTCTCTTGTCTTCATTTTGCTATTGAGACTGTCCAGTGACTTTTTTCCTTTTGATTATTTTACTTTTCAGTTCTAAAACTTCCATTTGGTTCTTCTTTATATCTTCTATTTCTTTACTGAGACTTTTAAAAAAATTTGCTTCAAGAATGTCTGTACTGTACTTGTTTACTGAAGCATTTCTATGATGTCTGATTTAACATTTTTGTCAGATGATCCCAACACCTGCATCATCTTGGTGTTGGCACCTCTTGATCTTTCCCTGGGAACCCAAGGACAACACAGTGGTGAATTCCCTAGATTGTCTTTTTGCCTCACACATCCCTGATTGGGTAGTGGAGAAGCTAGTAGCCTGGAAACATCAGTGAATACAGCCAAGAAACAAAAACAGAAACCCTCAGGAAAACCCTGCTGTCCTGCTGTTTCTAGCCAAAGGATCAAGGTCTTTATGTGTTTGTTTTATATATGATGTCCAGGGGTTGTTGGTTTTGTTTTGTTTGTTTTGTTGTTGTTGTTTTGCTGCACTTTGTGGGAAGAGTAGGATAATCCTTCCCATTCTGGAACCAGAAGAGAAGTGCTAGTGTGAAAGTTAATTCCTGACGTGGTGAATATGAATCATGTCACTTCCTAGCTTTGTACAGATGAATGATAGAAGCCCCCAGAAGCCATCAATGCTCTGAAGATGTTTAGGAGGCAGTAAAAGTTAAATGCCATGAGTGAAAACTCAAACATGCTCAAAACTTTAAAAAAATCAACTTTGAATGTAAAAAATTTAAATATATTAATTTTTAAGAAATATTAGCTAAAAATTTCAAACCTGACATTAGAAGAAATCTGATAACACATAAAACAAAGTTAACTGTAATATATTTTTATGAAAGTGATCTTATTTATGAGAAAGCTATAATCTGATAGTCTTATGTCCATTTTTACAGAATATAAAACGGAGCTACAGAAGATTAAATAATGTGTCCAAGGTGGCCACAGTGCCACTTAGGGCAAAGCCAGAATTTGATACCTGAATTTTTTTATTCTTACCATATATCTTGTACATTCACATTTCTGGGCCCTTGTACCTATTGTTCCGTGTGGTCCTGCCTCACCTCCATACCTGGAATGATCTTTTAAAGGTTTCTCCTCTGTGACTTTCAAGATACCAATTTGGCCCCCACACAAATGCATGCAACTAATTGCTTTCTCTTCTGTGATCCAAAAGCAATGTTTGCATAACTATTTTAGTATTTAATTTTGTGTTATTATGGGTGTCTGTGTACATTACCCCCCTCCCCCCAACTGCACATACATACATACAACACAGGGCTTTTACACACTTGATGATAAACATATATAAATTTAATTAAAATTAAAATCTGACTCTCAGGCACTTACTCTGTCATGTTCCATTGCCTCCTCTAAATATAATGAACTCTACAATGTTAGGTAAGTACAGATTGCCTAAGATTTCAAAAGACCAAGCCTCTTCAACTAATTAAACCAAAAATTTCATTGAACAAAGATGTGTTTCCTTTGATTCTTTAGTGTTTCTGTTTTTATGAAATTCCAGAAATGTAGTTTTCACTCAGATTAACACATAATCTTTTCTCTTTTGCCAAATTGACTAGTTTCTTTGAAAGCAATTGCATTGTTTGTATTGTATGAATTCTTTATGCGCATTATATTTTTTAGTCCTCACAGAACTCAGTGGGGGTAGGTACCACAATAACTGTTGGAGATGAGAATATTGGGGTCTGGAGAGTTAAGTATGTGGCTGGTGTAAGGTGAAATGAGTGACTCAGATCTAGTCCGTGTGACTTCAAGTCTTAACCATCTAAAGTTGTAGAGATTCCTGCTCGCCCATTTCTTTTTATATACATGCTTATACACATAGTGTTTGCCAGATCCTGATGTACATATTTTGAAAACATGAGGAAGAGGGAGAGATTTGTGGTAGGGGAATAAGGAAAGGTGCAAGTTGTATGGCATCTACTCCTCATTCAACCTCTGGTACTTGGTTTTAATTCCTGTGGTTAGAGGGAGAGGGCCCGAAACTGAAGAAACTGTGTGTGGAGAGAAAGACAGACGTTGTGAGATGGGGGCCCCATTGGGACTCCAGTGATGAGGTCTGGTGCAGAATCGGGGCAGAGGCCGTTGGTTCCACTTATGCAGTGCTCTGGCACTCCCAGGACTAGAAGCTTTGACAGTTGCAGGAGATCACGCCATGACACTGGAGTGACCATGAGAGACAGGAAGAGCCTTGAGCTCTCTTGAGTGGCTCTGCTGCAATGCAAAATGGAGGCAACAGGAACCAGAGCAGGTGGACAGAACAAGTTAGCTCCTTGTGGAACAGCAACTAACAGCTGAGCATTTGGGCAGGAATGAGGTACTGCTTTGGGCATCCTAGAAAAAACTATGGAGAAAATTTAGAGATGCTAATTTCCATCAGTCAGGCTAGTGGGGAATTCTAGCTCCCTAATTAGGTCATTAAAAGCAAATGTGTCCCTATTTTATAATTCCATGCAACTGAGGTCTGGGATATTTTTGATTATTGTTTTCAGACAAAATACAGGTGAGAAGCTGTGTGATACAAACACATCATCACCATGTTGCTGAAGCAGTTGTCTTTGAGAATTCCTGGAATGCACCCCTCCACTAAGCATCTCAAATTTGTGTGCATTTAAAGTACATTTTAATACTGTGATCTAGCCATATGTCTTGTTTTGCAGTCCAGTTATATGTTGGAACAGTGATTCAGTGTCTTAAAATTTTGCTTTCTATTTTATAGTCTAGTCTTTATTGGAATATAATTGCTTTACACTCTTGTACCAGTTTTTGAGGTACACCAAAGTCAGTCAGCTGTATTTATACACATATCCCCATATTCCCTCCCTCCTGCTACTCCCCCCCAACCCTCCCCATCCCAGCCCTCTAAGGCATCACCCATCATCGAGTTGATCTCCCTTTGTTGTACAGTAACTTCCCACTAGCTATCTATTTTACAGTTGGTCGTGTAAATATTTCTATGCTACTCTCTCACTTCGTCCCAGCTTCCCCTTCGCTCCCCCCCCAACCTCATGTCCTCCAGTCCATTCTCTGCATCTGCATCCTTATTCTTGTCTTGTCACTGGGTTCATCAGTACCATTTTTTTTTTTTTTTAAGATTCCGTATATATAAGTTAGCATACAGTATTTGTTTTTCTCCTTCTGGCTTACTTCACTCTGTATGACAGACTCTAGGTTTACCCACCTCATTACATATAGCTCCATTTCATTCCTTTTCATAGCTGAGTAATATTCCATTGTATATATGTGCCACATCTTCTTTATCCATTCATCTGTTGATGGGCATTTAGGTTGCTTCCATGTCCTGGCTATTGTTAATAGTGCTGCAATAAACATTACGGTACATGTTTCTTTTTGGATTATGGTTTTCTCTGGGTATATGCCCAGTAATGGGATTACTGGATCATATGGTAGTTCTATTATTAGTTTTTAAAGAAACCTCCAAACTGTTTTCCATAGTGGCTATAGTATTGTTTCTTAATAATTTTTTAAAAATGTATGTTTTTTTCAATATATAGGGGAAATATATAAACAGATTTTCAAAACCTGTTGTTTTTGGCTTACCTAGCAAAATGTTCTTAGATGTATTGTATATTGTTTTATAATACATTTTTTTCTTATTGAATGGAAGAATAAAGGCCAGGGAGAAATATGGTACTAATTTATATCTAATATTTTATAGGTTAAAATAATTCATATTCTGTTTTTCTGAATTCTAAGAAAATTTACATTTTGTTTCTTAAATTTTTATAAACTTATGTTTTTTGTTTATTTATTTATGGCTGTGCCGGTTCTTTTTTTTTTTTTTTTTTTTTTTTGGCACACGGGCTTAGTTGCTCCGCGGCATGTGGGATCCTCCTGGAGCTGGGATCGAATCCGTGACTTCTGCATTGGCAGGCAGATTCTCAACCACTGCGCCACCTAGGAAGCCCCTATGTGCCGTTTCTTAAGTTGTGGCACGTGGGACCTTCGTTGCCATGTGTGGGAACTTCGTTGCAGCATGCGGTCTCTTTTAGTTGTGGCATGTGGGCTCTTAGTTGCGGCATGTGAGAAAGTTCCCTGACCAGGGATCGAACCTGGGCCCCCTGCATTGGGAGTGCAGGGTCTTCTTTTTTTTTTATTATAAATTTATTTATTTATTTAATTTATTTATTGGCTGCATTGGGTCTTCATTGCTGCACATGGGCTTTCTCTAATTGCGGCGAGAAGGGGCTGCCCTTCATTGTGATGTGCGGGCTTCTCATTGCAATGGCTTCTCTTGTGGAGCACAGGCTCTAGGTGCATGGGCTTTAGTAGTTGCGGCACACAGGCTCAATAGTTGTGGCACATGGGCTTAGTTGCTCCGCGGCACGTGGGATCTTCCTGGAGCAGAGCTTGAACCCGTGTCCCCTGCATTGGAAGGCGGATTCTTAAACACTGCATCACATAGGAAGTCCCAGAAGCGCAGAGTCTTAACCACTGGACCACCAGGGGGGAAGTCCCCAAATTTTCTAAACTTATATGAAAATTATTTAGGTTAAAATAAATCAATTTTAAAAAGCCTTATCCCATGTTTTTTTTTTTCTTTCCTTTTTTAACATTTGTTTTCTGTGACAGTAGAGTATTGATGTAGAACTTTAGAAAATAAGGACATAAAGAAAATTTAAATCACACATATAATCCCATTACCAACACATAGTTAACATTTTATCTCCTCAGTTTTTTCATTCTGCTTATATACTTAATAGAATGATGTTTAAACTCCTAATAATTACATATCCTGCCTTTTCAATTACATTGTATTTTCCGACTTCATTAAATGTTTTAAGAAAATATGCTCTTTCGTGGCCACATACAGTCTATCAAAAATATACACCGTCATTTAGCCATTATCCTAATTTTAATACATTTGTTTTTTCATTACTCTAAATACTGTTGCAATGAGCATCCTGGTCCACAAAGCTGGCTGCTTCTCTGCTGAACCTATTGCTCAGAAGTCCCCGTAAGTACTCTTTCTGGGTAAAAATGTGTAAACACCTTTGAGACTTTTACACTGTAGTTTCAATAAATGTAAATAAAAATCATCTAGCACAGTGCCTGGCAAATAGGCACTCAAATACTGACTTCTTAACAATAGAAATCTTCAGTATACTTGTCATTTTATTCTCTGTACTATGGTTTTTCTAGTACCTGCCTTTCCTAGATTTGATTCATTAATTCACATGTTCAATAAAGGTTTAGTGAGCACCTACTATCTGTCAGTCTCTGTGAAGGTACATGTTAACTTGGACTTAGGGGGAATGCTATGAAAATACTTAAAAACCTCCTTTGACTCCTTTTCCGGAGATGAATCTGGGTCTTGACATTGTACAACATGAGCTCTGCCCTTTCCGAGCTTCTAATTTAAAAAAATGAAATGAAACATAGTTATGCAACCTACAGTTTTTCCTCTGCCAAAATGGACAAGGAAAAATGCCTTCTTCACATTCTTGTTGCTTAGCATGGCTTCCTCTGTGAAGGTTAAGTGTGTGGACCAAGTGGTCTAGGTCAGGGTGGATAATGGACTCCATTTTACTTCCAGTTATTGTGGGAATCTTATTAAAGGAGGTGGGATTTTATAAGCTGTTTGAAATGTAAGAAAGAACATTTAGTGAGCTGTGAATGCCTTTGTCTGACATGATGAAAAATGTATAACCTAATTTTAGGTTTTGTTTTTTGATAATAGGTTTTCTTGTTTAAAGAATGTTAAACATGAATATGTAAGAAATGTTCTGTATTCATACATTAGGGTGTTCGTATGCTTTTTTTTAAACAGGTGATTATTGGCTTTCATTTATGATTAAAACACAGATTGTTAGGACTTTATACCTTGGTTAGATTTTATTCATCCTGGGAAGCATTCTCTCTTGTTAAAATATTAAAGCCTAATCTGAAGTATTTTCACAAACACAAGTGACTTTTTGAAGGTTGTGCTCTTGCTTCTGTGTATTTTCTTTTTGCATGTGCATCAGCCTCCCAGGGAGGAAGTGGTTCTTTGTTGTTATAGAATATTATACTTGTAAATCAAATCTACTTATATATTGATGAGTTAAATTCCTTATAATCACAGGTAAGGAATTTTGCTATTCTACTTATTATTTAAGACATTGGATTTTTAGGAGCATCACAAAGCCCAGTTTTGGTGTATATTCTTTGTTGTGCTTTCCAAAAGCTTTAACCACAGTATGAATGTACTGTCATATCCAGGTGCTGTTAGAGTAAAATAATTTTTCAAGTTAGAACATTAAAAGTAGAATCAATATACCCTTAGAAATGTAAGGTTATTTGGATTACTTCCTCTTATTATCTGTAATTTTAGAAACCTTTACAAAGTACAGGTAAACATGTTTTGTACAGTTAGACTTATTACTTTTATTTTACCAGCAAAAAGTCTCATTTAACTTACATTTTCCCCCCAATACATAACTTCATTCTGGTGAACAAGTATAGGATAGACAGTTTATCTGTTGTCATTTCTATTTCTTTTTCTTTTTTTTTTCATCATTTCTATTTCTAATTGGCCTGGTAGTAGGTAGGTGGGACATATCATAACAGAGACTGTCATTGAATGCTGCTTTATATTCTATCAAGTATAATGGTAGGAATATAAGTTAAGTTTGTACAATAATGCTCGAAGTGCCAGCTCCACAGAATTGGGGAAAGGAAGTCTCTACATTGAGTAGTGGCTAATCTTTATTAAGCACTTTGTATAGTATGTGTCTAGTACATGGGAATTCTCTTAGCATGCTCACAAGAACTCCATTAGGTTTTTATATCATTTTCACACTTTTTGGAAAACGAATAACTTCTTTAAGGTCACACAGCTGGTAAGGTGCGGAGCTGGATTGCCACCCAGTCTAGTGATTTCATGGAGTCAGATAATCTTACATTTCTTTTAGAGATAAATAGAAGGTTTATTATCACTGATTTGAAATTAGCACAATAATTGAATTTAAAATGCTTTCATTCCATATTATGAACAGCCAGTTAAGAAAAGGTGTGACAGTGGGCATAAAAAATTCAGAAGAAACCTGAGGAAAAGGAAAGGGAAAAACCAGAGAAAGGAGCGAAAGGAATGCCAGAAAGGGGAGAGGACCACAAGTGTAATGGAGAGGAAGAGGTATTCAGGCAGAGGTTGAACGGGAAGCAGAGAATGCCCAATTATACAGGAAAGGAGAGAATACAGATGGTTTGGAAGTCTCAGTAAATTACCTTATAATGGTGGCTTTTCCCCTGCTTTTTGAATCTTAGCATGCCTTTTGAAATACTAACTGGCTCTTCTGCTATTCAGAGTACTTCCCATCTTTGTGTGTGACCCTTCTGGGACTCAGGTTCATTTCACCCTTTGTGATGAAACTTCATTCAAAGTTAGATGATTCAGAATTCAAGTTGTGTATACTACTTCTATTTTCTCCTGTTTTCTTACATAACACATGATACATTTTGGTAAATGATCTGTCTGGTGGATTTAATTTAGTCTTCAATCATATTCTTATGACTTCCTCTTTGTACACTTTGAAATGAATCCTCAAACTAACCGTATCTCTTAAAAGTTTTATTTAGAAATGAAATAAAGCTTGACAGAATGGAAATTGCTTTACTTTCAGAGAATTAAAACATTTTCTGTGATATAACCAAAGAATTAATTGTATGTTTATGAAGCAACTACTTTATTACCAATTATGTTTACTTGTTACTTAATTGGTCTCAAATTTAGTGCTCATGTAGATTCTTTGGTTGTATTTTAGGTATATTATTGAGTATGTTGTAATGAAAAGAGCACTGGGCTCACATGTAACCCTGGGCAGGTTACTTTAACTTCTCTGTTTCTTCTGTTTGTAAAATGGAAATTACATCTGCCTGTTTATCTCATTGGGCGAGTGGACAGATGTATATGTATGCTAAAAAAATGCTTTGTAAATATTATTGCTAAATACAACTATGGTTGTTAGTTTAGTAGATTTCTTTTTAGATTACTCCTTTCATTAATTAAAGGATGAGCAGATGCAGAATAGACTAATTGTTCTGTTTCATTTACATTACCCAAATATTGAATTTCAATAAAATAAAGTAGTATTAGTCAAAGAAACTTGGTCAGCAAATTAAAGGAGAGTGGTTGAGTCATACCTAACTTATCGTAGATCTTTTTAATAGGGACAAATATCTATGCCATTAGTTCTGGACCAATGTCTTTCCCTTTCACAATACTTTAATGCATAACTTATAAATCTCTTTTTATCAGCCAATCTGACTTTTCCAAACCCAGACTAACATTAAGCAAGACAGAATGAACAAAAATCAGTCAAGGTCAAATAAGCAATCAAATGATCAGATTCTCATTGGACACTAATGGAATTTTAGACTTTTAGAAAATGATTAGTTGTGAATCTCAGTGCCCTTGTTGACAAAGGGTCAGTTTTTATAAAATTGTGGTAAATTTTTAATGAGATTTTTAAATTATTGTGTTGGATTATTATCGCCATAAAACTATACGTAGTTCATTTTTCATATTAAGTCTCACATGAACATTTTTGCTGGAATGATGAGGGTATTATGGCTCTGATTTTTAAAAGAGCCTGTCTTTTAGAGATAAACTGAAATATTTACTGATAAATGTGATATTTTAAAAGTGGATGGGACTATTAATGAAACAAAGTTGGCCATGAGTTGGTAACTGTTGAAGCTAAGGTGATTGGTAAATGGAGGTTTATTTCATTGTTTTTTTTAATTTTTTTATATTTGAAATTTTTCTTAATAAAAGGGTAAAAAATTAAATTGTACTGTTTTGTGCTTCCGATTTGCTTAATGGAATAGTTGTGTCATGCTAATTAAAAGTCAAAGTTGTGTTAGTAAATAGGAGTTCTTAATCCTTGTTTTTCTCATGATATATAAAAGCAGTACTCATTCTAGCTCTCTGCTGAAATGATATCAGGCATATAATGATATCAGGGATACAGTGGCTTAAAATGTTTTAGAAAAAACTTATTTGTAAAAATTGAGTATAATTTTTAGTCATATTTTTGGCTTCTGTGTATACTACATAATTATGGCATATATTTAGAAAGTAATAATTTGTTGATTACTGCAAATGATTATATTGAAGTAGCGATCACACTTGTAATAAATTTTTAACATTTACGCTTCTCACTAGATGTAAGCTCCATGAGGGCAGTCTGTCTTAATCATTTAATGCAGCACAGTACTTGGCACATAGTATTTGCTCAGTAAACATTGATGTCTGACCATAGTTTAAAAGAAAACTATTTACGTTTAAATAATATTATTTTATTTTATTTTTAAAAAATATCTTTATTTATTTGGCTGTGTCGGGTCTTAGTTGTGGCATATGGTATCTTTCGTCGTGGTGCTCAGGCTCTTCATTGTGGCATGCGAGCTTCGCTCTAGTGGTGGCCTATGGGCTCCAGAATGTGTGGGCTTAGTTGCCCTGAGGCATGTGGGATCTTAGTTCCCCCGACCAGGGATCTAACCCAAGTCCCCAGGGATCTAACCCGCATCCCCTGCATTGGAAGGCGGATTCTTTTTTTTTTTTTTTTAAGCTCTTTATTGGAATATAATTGCCTTACACTGTTGGGCCAATTTTTGCTGTACAACAAAGTGAATCAGTATATCCCCATATCCCCTCCCTCCCACGACTCCTTCACACCTTCCCTATCCCAGCCCTCTAAGTCATCACCCATCATCGAGTTGATCTCCCTGTGTTATGCAACAGCTTCCCACAAGCTATCTATTTTACATTTGGTAGTGTATATATGTCAATGCTACTCTCTCACTTCATCTTGGCTTCCCCTTCACACCCGCCCCCACATGCCCTCAAGTCCATTCTCTACACTTGCGTCTTTATTCTTGCCCTGTCACTGGGTTCTCATCAGTGCCATTTTTTTGATTCCATGTGTATGAGTTAGCGTATGATGTTTGTTTTTCTCTTTCTGGCTTACTTCACTCTGTATGACAAACTCTAGGTTCATCCACCTTACTACAAATAACTCAATTTCATTCCCTTTTATGGCTAATATTCCATTGCATATATGTGTCACATCTTCTTTATCTATATATCTGTTGATGGGCATTAAGGTTGGTTCCACGTCTGGCTATTGTAAATAGTGCTGCAGTGAACACTGTGGTACATGGTTCTTTTTGGATTATGGTTTTCTCAAAGTATATGCCCAGTAGTAGGATTGCTGGGTCATATGATAATTCTACTTTTAGTTTTTTAAGGAACCTCCATACTGTTTTCCATATTGGCTGTACTGATTTATAATCCCACCAACAGTGCAGGTGGGTTCCCTTTTCTCCGCATCCTCTCCAAACAACATTTATTGTTTCTAAATTTTTTGATGATGGCCATTCTGACCAGTGTGAGGTGATACCTCATTGTGGCTTTGACTTGCATTTCTCTGATGATTAGTGATGTTGAGCATCTTTTCATGTGTTTGTTAGCCATCTTCATGTCTTCTTTGTAGAAATGTCTACTTAAGTCTTCCATCCACTTGTGGATTGCGTTATTTGCTTTTTTGGTATTAAGCTGCATTAGCAGCTTGTATATTTTGGAGGTTAATCCTTTGTCCATTGCTTCATTGGCAAATAATTTCTTCCATTCTGAGGGTTGTCTTCATGTCTCGTTTATGGCTTCTTTTGCTGTGTGAAAGCTTTTAAGTTTCAGTAGGTCCCATTTGTTTGTTTTTGATTCCATTTCCATTATTCTAGGAGGTGCGTCAGAAAGGATCTTGCTTTGATGTATGTCATAGAGTGTTCTGCCTGTGTTTTCCTCTGAGAGTTTTATAGTGTCTGGCCTTACATGTAGGTCTTTAATCCATTTTGAGTTTATTTTTGTGTATGGTGTTAGGAAGTGTTCTAATTTCATTCTTTGACATGTAGCTGTCCAATTTTCCCAGCACCACTTATTGAAGAGGCTGTCTTTTTCCCATTGTATATTCTTGCCTCCTTTGTCAAAGATAAGGTGCCCATATGTGCTTGGGTTTATCTTTGGGCACTCTATTCTGTTCCGTTGATCTTCCTTTCTGTTTTTGTGCCAGTACCATACTGTCTTGATCACTGTAGCCTTGTAGTATAGTTTGAAGTCAGGGAGCCTGATTCCACCAGCTCTGTCTTTCCTTCTCAAGATTGCTTTGGCTATTCAGGGTCTTTTGTGTTTCCATACAAATCGTAAAATTTCTTGTTCTAGTTCTGTGAAAAATGCTGTTGGTAATTTGATAGGGATTGCGTTTAATCTGTAAATTGCTTTGGGTAGGATAGTCATTTTCACAATGTTAATTATTCCAATCCAAGAACATGGTATGTTGTTCCATCTGTTTGTATCGTCTTCGATTTTTTTCATCCGTGTCTTATAGTTTTCTGTGTACAGGTCTTTGCCTCCTTAGGCAGGTTTATTCCTAGGTATTTTATTCTTTTTGTTGCAGTGGTAAATGGGAGCGTTTCCTTAATTTCTCTTCCTGCTCTTTTGTTGTTAGTGTATAGGAATGTAAGAGATTTCTGTGCATTAATTTTGTATCCTGGTACTGTACTAAATTCATCGATTAGTGCTAGCAGTTTTCTGGTAGCTGCTTTAGGGTTTTCTGTGTATAATATCATGTCATCTGCAAAGAGTGACAATCTTACTTCTTCTTTTCCAATTTGGATTCCTTTTATTTCATTTTCTTCCCTGATTGCTGTGGCTAACACTTCCAAAACTATGTTGAATAATAGTGGTGAGAGTGGACACCCTTGTGTTGTTCCTGTTCTTAGAGGGAATGCTTTCAGTTTTTCAGCATTTAGAATTATGTTGGCTGTTGGTTTGTCATATATGGCTTTTATTATGTTGAGGTAATTTCCTTCTGTGCCCATTTTCTGGAGAGTTTTTTATCATAAATGGATATTGAATTTTGTCAAAAGCTTTTTCTGCATCTATTGAGATGATCATATGGTTTTTATCCTTCAATTTGTTGATATGATGTATCACATCGATTGATTTGCATACATTGAAGAATCCTTGCATTCCAGGGATAAACCCCACTTGATCATTGTGTATGATCTTTTTAATGTGCTGTTTGATTTTGTTTGCTAGTATTTTATTGAGGATTTTTGCATCTGTATTCATCAGTGATATTGGTCTGTAACTTTCTTTTTTGTGACCTCTTTCCCTGGTTTTGGTATCAGGGTGATGGTGGCCTCGTAGAATGAGTTTGAGAGTGTTCCTCCTTCTGCTACATTTTGGAAGAGTTTGAGAAGGGTAAGTGTTAGCTCTTCTCTAAATGTTTGATAGAATTCTGCTGTGAATCCATCTGGCCCTGGGCTTTTGTGTGTTGGGAGATTTTTAATCACAGTCTCAATTTCAGTACTATGTGATTGGTCTGTTCATATTTTCTATTTCTTCCTGGTTCAGTCTTGGAAGATCGTACTTTTCTAAGAATGTATCCATTTCTGAAAGGCAGGTTCTTAACCACTGGACCACCAGCGAAGTCCCCCCAAATAATATTATTTTAGATTTCTTTTTAAAATTTACTAATGATATGAAAATTTTGTTACGTGAAGAACATAGTGAAAAGGTCTTAATGAAATGATTTATAAAGAGAATCCATACCAAGTGTTTTGTCTCCATATTTAGCTTTTTTCTTTTATATGATCGGTACCAATTAGTTTTGTGTTTTTGTTATACTATTTCAAAGGAGGGGGCTTTCTAGTGCATTAATTCTAAGTGTACACACTATATACCCTGTGAAAAATAATACAGAAAAGCAAAGGAAGGTGAAAATGAAAAAGAATTTTTTCATAAAGTTTGAAGACTCGGCTAAATAAATGGAGGAATTTTGTGTTCCATTTTAAAGTTCCTGTAAGTATAATGTATATGTACTTGGTATCTAAGTAAAATTTCTTCACTTGGGACTTTTATCATCACAGTACTTCCCATAGTGCTTCTTTGTCTGTTGTTAGACTTGGATGCTTACTGACTCTGGCGCATGGCTAGGCCTAACTTAGGTACCACTCTTTGTGGTATGCTACTGTTCACGTGGGGGCAGGGTCCCCGCTGCAGCCATAGCCCACTGGCAGCCTCTCTGAGGCCAGAATATCCCTCTAGCTGGTCCTGGGTATACCTGCTAGACTTTGAAGTACAACTTTCCCTTTATCACCCTTCTCTTAGAGCCATTCATTAAATGGCTCCATCAGTTATGTGCCTGCAGTATACCGGAACACAAGGAGACCCTGTAGTTCTTTAATCCCTTTATTTCTCCTGTTACCAATAAAATAGATTCCCTCCATATCGAGTCACAACTATTCTTCCAGGCTTTCAACCCTTCATAATCTGGTTACCTCTTCAAACTTGGTTTCAGATCTGGTCAGAAGGTCTTGGGAAACTGAACCGAACTAGACCAGGATGCAGTGTACAGACTAAAATATTCCCAGGGATCTCGCTGGTAGTTGTAGCAGCTACGCTTTTAACATCCCAACCTGTTACCCCTGCTCTTAGAGGCAGGGACTGTATCTTGTCTTCATACTACATTAATACTGACATGAGGTATTGTGCGTATCGTAGTTACTCATATGTTTGTTGAATTGAAGGGATTTGAGAGACTGAGCAACTCTAAGTGAAATAATCTCTTTACTATAAATGTGCTTTCTTCAATTTTGAAGGTATTGTTGATTCTAGCCATTGACTACTGGGGTCACTTCTGTTTTCCTAAACCAATAGGGGATACTTGGACAACCAAACTCTATTCCAGCTGACTTCTTCCCAGAATCATATGGCTCTTCTAGTCTGGTGAATCTTGCTGAACTGGAACACATGAAAATGTTTTTGCCCTTTGGTTATAAAGCTCAGTTAGAACCCAGCCTAAGCAGATTGCTTAATGCTGGCTTTATTTTGCATTCAGAAATGAGGGCACCCCAAAGGCCGACTGACCATTCTGGCTGAAAGTCATGAATAAAAGTAATGAGGTTAGCATTCTTCCTGGAAAACTCTTTAGGAAGTAGACTTACCATGTCCTTGATCCTTGTTGCTCTTTGTCCTTGGAGGTGGAAAGAAGGCCTTGAATTGGTCCCAAAATCCTAAATGAGATTAGGTAGTCACCTTGCTAATTTTCTCCGACTAGTTTCCCAGGTCACTCCAGAATCAAAGTGCTGCTGTTTCATTCTTTGAAAGATGTGTATCTAATTCTTAGCCACTGCTTCTTTGTGACACTTGAAACCAATAAGGTCAACAGTTCAAATTTTCTTAGCATTAAAAAGGATTTGTTTTTCAACATTGAAACGACAAGCCATTAACATGCAACAAGACAGTACTTCATTTATTCATTCATTTTTATTTTTGGAGTTCCTGTTGTGTGCCAGGCCCCGTGCCAAGCATTGGGGTTGGCGTAGTGAATGGGACAGATCGGGAGACCATCACATAGTGAACAAGGATAGGGGATGGTGGGATGATGAAATGAGGTAGAAGAGTTAGGGAGAAGTCAGATTATGCAGGGCCTTGTAGGTTATAGAAGGAGTTTAGATTTTATTCTTAGAGTAACTGGCACCATTGGAGGATTTCGAATAGCAGATTGATATGATCAGACTTGCACATTTAAAAAGATCACTGTGGCTCGATGGGTGGAGAATAGATTTGTGGGGTCAAGAGTGGCAGAAAGAGGTCCAGTATGCAGGCTATTGAAAATGTCCAAGAGAAGAATGACATGTCTTGGACCATGGTGGTCTGTGGTATTGGTACAGATGGCAAAGAGATAACCCCATGTATACCCAGGGCCATCTTCAGTACTACTATTTGGAGGGTCTAGTTAATCATGAATGTTAGATTTAGTTATGGGACTGTTTGTGGATTGATTTCGTAAGAATCTCTAAGAGAACTTATTAAAAGTATATATTTCTGGGTCCTGAATTAGTAGAGAAAACTTTTTTTTCCTGAGCAAGGTCACAAAACGCTTTTATATTATTTAGTGCACTCATTATAGGATTACACACAACAATTCTTTAATACCAGCAGTATAAAAATGTCCAGGGCTTCCCTGGTGGTGCAGTGGTTAAGAATCCGCCTGCCAATGCAGGGGACATGGGTTCGAGCCCTGCTCTGGGAAGATTCCACATGCCACGGAGCAACTAAGCTCATGCACCATAACTATTGAGCCTGTGCTCTAGAGCCTGTGAGCCACAACTGTTGAGCCCATGTGCCGCAACTATTGAAGCCCATGCGCCTAGAGCCCGTGCTCCACAACAAGAGAAGCCACTACAATGAAGAGCCCACGCACCACAATGAAGCGTAGCCCTCGCTCTCAGCAACTAAAGAAAGCCCATGTGCAGCAACAAAGACCCAACACAGCCAATAAATTAAAAAAAAAAAGTTTCTCTTAAAAAATGTACAAAGATTGCTCTACCTTTTTATAAAGATTACTGCAAATTCCTTTCCTCCCCAGATATGCCAGCAACATTCCCAAAGTTAATCTTTCAGCACAGATTACAAAACCCTTTTCATTGACTCAGCCTTATTTCTGATAAAGATAGATCTCTCCTCCCATGTTCCAAGAAAACTTTGTTTTAAAATAAGATTAAATTTCATCTCTTTATTTAGAATCCTGAAATTTATGTAAAAGCTTCTCCCATCCTTATTTTCTTATTCTTTAATTGTAATCCTTTTTAGGTGAAAGTACTTTCTTGGATTATCAGTTTCTACTTAAATGTGGTTTTATAATTCACTACCATTAATCCAGCTTCTTCAATACCTCTGAATTAGATTACCCCAACCCTCTCCTACGCTTTCCTCTTTTAGGAAGCTATACAAGACTATCACGGCATTGGCAGCACACCCAGTCTATCTTCAAGAGATGAAAAAAGTAATCAAGGGTAACACTTCTCTTTAGAAAATTCTTTATAAAAGTAGACCCATTGTGTCTTTTTAGAAGATTTATTATTTATTTATTTTGGCTGTGTTGTGTCTTTGTTGTGGTGCTTGGGCTGGGCTTTCTTTAGTTGTGGCGAGCAGGGGCTACTCTTCGTTGTGGTGCACAGGCTTCTTATTGTGGTGGCTTCTTTTGTTGCGGATCACGAGCTCTAGGCGTGCAGGCGTCAGTAGTTGTAGCACGTGGGCTCAGTAGTTGTGGCGCACAAGCTTCGTTGTTCCGCAGCATGTGGGATCTTCCCAGCCCAGGGATCGAACGCATGTCCCCTGCATTGACAAGTGGATCCTTAACCACTGCACCATCAAGGAAGCCCCCTTGTTGTGTCTTAATCCTTGTCACTCTACTTCTCTGGGGCTAAAGGAAGGGCCTAAAAGTTGCTTTTGCATTTAAGTGAAATTAGCACCATGAAGTGAATCACAACCTAGTGTATATAAGTTAAAGAGCATGGGTTTCAATATCTAAAAGACCAAAGTTTAAGCCCCACTTTGCCATCTGCTAGTGATTTGATTTGGGGGGAAGTCAATCTCTAATAGGTTTATTTTAGTCACCTGTTAAATGGGGCTAATGTTTCCTCTCAAAGCTATTACCAGGATTCCCTGTGATGCATAGAGAGGACTTAGCTTGGCACACAGTAAAGCCTTAGTAAATATAGTCATGTTGTTATCTACTCTTTCTTAAACTCTTTGACTACTGGTACCCAAAACCTTGACAGAGTGAGCTGTGTCCAGAAACTGAATCTCTAGATTCAGCGATTCAAAAAAAAAAAAAAAAAATTTACAGTAACTATCCAAGC
This sequence comes from Hippopotamus amphibius kiboko, assembly GCF_030028045.1. Lineage (NCBI taxonomy): Eukaryota > Metazoa > Chordata > Mammalia > Artiodactyla > Hippopotamidae > Hippopotamus > Hippopotamus amphibius. The sequence goes on from NC_080186.1 coordinate 189,264,320, forward strand.
AAAATTAGTGACTCTGTACTGCTTACCTTCTGTTCTTTCTCTTTCTTCTAGCCAAGAATATTTTAGTTATTTATGAACGTTTCTACCACAGTGGATATTACATTTGCCCCGTTTTAGAATTTTCTAGGCCTATTGTTTCTACCTCCTAGAGAGGTTTCTCTGCCTGCCAGTGCAGGGGACATGGGTTCAAGCCCTGGTCCGGGACGATCCCACATGCCACGGAGCAACTAAGCCCATGCACCACAACTGCTGAGCCTGTGCTCTAGAACCCGCGAGCCACAACTGTTGAGCCCACGTGATGCAACAACTGAAGCCCGAGTGTCTAGAGCCTTTGCTTCGCAACAAGAGAAGCCACCACAATAAGAAGCCAGTGCACTGCAGTGAAGAGTAGCCCTGCTCTCCACAACTACAGAAAGCCCACGCGAAGCAACAAAGACCCAATGCAGCCAGTACATAAAAAATAAATTAAAAAAAAATATTAAAAAAAATTCAAACCATTCCAGGTTGTCTTTTCAACAACTAGCACTGGGGCAGAAAAAAAAAAAAGAAAAAGGAAAATGAACCTTTCACCTTCTTTCACACTGTTCACAAAAATTAACTCCAGGAGCACCGTAGACCTAAATGAAGACCACCATTAAGAAAATGAAAAGACAAGGCACTGAATGGAAGAAAATATTTGTGAAACAAATATCTGATAAAGGACTTGTATTCAAGTTATATAAAGAACTCTTACAACTTAATAAGAAAAACAACCCAATTTTTAAAATGTGTGAAAAGTTAAGCTTACACTTTTATGACTCAGTAATTCTACTCCTAGATATTTGCACAGGAGAAATGAAACATATGTCTATACGAAGACTTGTATGTGAATGCACAGAAGCATTATTTATCAGAGCCCCAAACTGAAAACAGTTAAAATATTTATCAATTGGTGAACAGATAAACAAAATGTAGGATAGTTATACAGTTCAATTCTACTCAGCAATACAATGAACCAACTACTGATACACATAACAGCAAAGATGAACCTCAAAAACATTATGCTAGTGAAAGAAGCTAGATGCAGACGACTACTTACAATAGAATTCTATTTACATGAAATTTCTAGAAAAGGCAGCTGTAGGTGTGTGAAGCAGGTAAATGGTTGTCTAGGGATGGGAGCTGTGATTGACTGCATATGGCCATAAAGGATAAAGGGGTAGTGAATAAGGGAATGTTGGCAGTGGTGCAATGGTAGTGTTCTAAAACTGGATCGTGGTGTTGGTTGCACAACTGTTTAATTTCAGGGCCTTTTTATTAAGTCTCCTAAAACACAACTAAGCCTACTAAGGGTGTTTCTATACTCCAAGGACTTACTCTGGTCTTGTTTGGCTTATAGGATTCTCTTGATGCTGGAGGCTCCTCTGAGCTCTCTTATTCTGATTCCTTGAGCTGAAAGAGAAAGACCCACCAAGCAAATTTTAACACCATTTTGCTTCTCTCTGAAAGCTCTAACACCTTGGAACTGAGCTTTCTTGTGTTCTCAATCCTTATCTGAATTTCTCTTCCCCCTTTAGAAGATGGACCTAGGAGAAGCCTGATGTTAGAATGAGATTAGGTGGGGTATTTAACCAAATGAACATAGGTATTTAACCTCTGTTCCCCTCATTCCCTACCCGCCTCCTTTTTTTAATAGAAATTGGTTTTTGCTTAAAGCTTCAGGCAGTTTTAGTGCCTTAAATATTCTTTGTTAACATAATGTTTTTAGAAAGCTGAGTGTCAGGAAGGCCCATTTTTAATTTATCAATGGCACCCTTGGTCTTAATATGCTGAAGCATACTTAACTTTTGAGGGCAGAATTAATCTTTTATCAGATGTACCACGGATGCTGTTGGTTTCATTATTTTAGGAAAATGTTCTTATGTTGTTTCAGAATTAATGCTCCCTACATACCTTTATTTTCCAATATCTTTTCAGAATAGATAAGGAAGATACAAAGCAAGAGTCACTCGTATTAAAGTAAATGCAAAGGAGATGTAAGTCACTGCTGTTTGAAAAACTAGAAGTAGTGTTTAACTTGTTGATTTCATCTTGACTGTGAGGAAAGTGAATCTGAAATTAAGCCTATGATAGAGACTATTTGGACCTTCTTTTATAAGCTACAACTTTGTGGAACAGTGAAGAAAATGTTAGCACAATTATAAGAGATAATTTTATACATGGAAAGTTTTGGGAGGTTGGGGAGACAAAAAAGGAATTTCAGTCTGCCCTTTGTTTAAAGCAGGGCCATGCAGAAATGCCAAAAGCTGTCAGTGTAACTTCTTTGCAGCTCTGGGGCTTCAAGTTTTCACATCCCTAAGAGTCACTTAACAAATACGTATTTGTTAAAAATACATACTCTTGGGCCACACCGCTTTTGGCTCTGAGGTTTTAACAAACTCCTCAGGGGATTCTAATATGTATTAAGTTAGTTTGGGTTCTTCAGAGAATCAGAATTAGTATGAGGGGTGTGTGTGTTGTGTGTGTGTATTTGTAAAAGGGATTATCATAAGGAATTGGCTGATGTAACTATGGAAGCTGAGAAGTCCCCAAATCGGCAATCTGGAGACCAAGAAAAGCTGATGGTACAGTTCTAGTCTGAGTCTAAATGCATAGGAAATGGGTGAGCCGATTATATAAGTTCCAGTTCAAGTCTGAGTCTAAAAGTAGGAAACTGGTGTCTCAACTTGAAGACAGGCAGAGAGAGAGAAAGAGGAGAGAGCAGATTTCCCTTTACTCAGCCTTTTTCTTCCATTCAGACCTTCAACAGGTTGGATGTAACTAAGGTTGAGTGGTCACCTTGGGGAGGGCGATCTGTTTCACTCAGTCTGCTGTTTCAAATGTTAATCGCATCCAGAAACACCCTCACAGACACGCCCGAAATAGTGTTTAATTACATATCTGGGCACCTCATGGTGTAGTCAAGGTGACACATCAAATTAACCATCAGAGCATCCAAAACTGAGGAATTTGAAGCAGTGAGGGGCAAAACCAGATTCCTTAGAAGAAACATTTGCGGGGAGAAACCTTACAGAGACCATTGTTGCACTTTAGGAAGCAATTGTACAATTTCAGTTATAAAAGATGTCCAGACTAGGCAAGTCCGTAGTGGCAGAAAGTTTGCCAGGGGTTTGAGGCAGGAGTTGGAATAGAAATGACTGCTGATGGCCATGGGGTTTCTTTTTGGGGTGAGGAACATATTCTGGAATTAGATATTGGTGATGGTTGCACAACTGGTGACTATGCTAAAAACCACTGAAGTGTTCCTTTTGAAAGGGTGAATTTTATAGTCTGTGAAGTGTATGTCAATAAAATATATACATATCTATTGAGAGAGATACGAAGAAGTGGAGGTAGATAGTGTTGACATCTCTGAGACCTTTTCTGTGAAGAAGTAAACAAATATGGGTTGATACAAGGGAATGTGGTGTCGAGGGAGGATTTAAAAAAAAACACAGGACATATTGCAACATGTCTGTGTATGGATTCAAATGATCCATTGGAAAAGGAAATATTAAGGATGCAGGTAAGGCAGAAGGGATTTGCAGTAGCCAAATCCTTGAATTCACTGTAATGCCATCTTGACTCACTTTCTTCACGTCTTTTCCCCAGGTGACAGATCAGTCAGTAAAAGCGTTTGCTGAGCATTGTCCTGAACTTCAGTACGTGGGCTTCATGGGTTGTTCGGTTACTTCTAAAGGAGTCATTCATCTAACCAAGGTAGGTACCATGGCTACATCTCCTTAGTGTTTCCACGTGTCATTCATATCAATGCTCTAGAAATGTCACACATACTTGAATGAGGACTAGTGAGACCATTATAGAAGTGCAAGTAGTGCTTGGTAAAATTAGAATCAGTTCAAGGCAACAATACAAAATCTATCCTTTCTGAAATGGGACATTCATTTAAACAAGAAGTTTACTTTTTTGCTTTTTCATTTGCTAATGCCTGTGAAATGTATACATTAAAGAAACTGATATAAATGACAGAATTATTTAGATTAACTTACTGTATTGTGTTAGAAGATATTTTGATGAAAGTTTTCACTGATCACATATCCTTAGCTCTTGCGAGCATTTGACTTTTAAGAAGTGAATATGGTCAGTGCATATGATTAAGGTGAATATGTAAGGTGAAAAGAGAAGTGAATGTATGTCAGAAGTTAACTTTTAGTTCAGAGAGTTTAATTATATACCAAATATATGAAATCTCACATTTTAGCAATGATGAAAACACCAATTCCTTTGTAATCTCTGCTGTTTTTCAGAGTACTAAAATAATTAGGAGCTAATTCTTATATACATGTTTTAGGAAACTGGCTACTATAAAATTTATTTCTGTATTATCTGAAATTTGTCAGGTCTCTTCAGGCTTACAGTTTAGTGGGAAATAATGTTTTTCTTTCTTCCTAGGAAAAGAGCAAATGTTTATGAGTTACCTAGAACTGTAACAGCAATAAGGACCAGTGGATAGAAGCCTGGGCCCTGTTGTCAGCTCGAGTTTGAATCTTGGCTTTGCCATTTATTAGCTAAGTGAGCAAATTATTTTTCAGAGAGTTAGTTGAAGTAACACATGCAAGATTCTTGCCATAGTATTGAGACCGCAGTAAGTGCTAAGTAAACTTTAGCTACTATTATTAAAATAGGTGCTACAATATCCAAATTGCTGGAAAATCAGAGCAAACTTTGAGAAAAAATATCACATCACTGTTCTAGTCTAGTGTATTTGAAACAGAGCCTCTGATTGTTCTGTGTCTTAAATGACTAATCAGCTTTAATTGTATTTTGAGGATCAGAACCTAAAGCTAGCAGAGAGGATAGGTACGTTATTCTCTATTATTGCTCTATCAGAACATCTCAGTGGAACCAAGACCATATGTAACCATGATTTTTTATTCATTTTCTATAACCTTGGCCTGAACATTTCGTTAGATGAATATTTTTCTGGTCACATCTAGTGCTGTTGATAGGGTAGAGTAGAAATGCCTTTGGATGAACAGATTGTGCACAACAAGTGTTATAATGACCATATGTGGGCTTTTTACGATCACTTGAAATTGTACTCATTAAAGACAAAACAAGACTTATTAGATCAGTAAGTGCTTCCCTGAGCATCTTGAGATGGCCAAAAATTATGGTACACCGGTACTTAAAAGATCAGAATTATTCTCTGTGACAAAATAGCAGCAATAGCAAATGACAGCTTTGGAAGGCTCAATTTGCTGAGAAGATTATTCTGAAGACTGTATACCAGGATTGGTGGTTTGGCCTGTCAGCAGTCAGAATCTACTGGATTCATATCAGAGCTGGTCCACAGCATTTTAGGATCATCTTTGTTGCTCAGCTCACGGTTTGTTTTGATGAGAAGACTGGTTTATGGTATAATATTGCTTAGTTTTGTGGATTCAGGTAAAGGCAAGATAGCATTTTAAACATGCATAACTTCTGCAAAGCTATTTTAGTTGTTTTATCTCTTGAAAACCAGGGGTAGAACTCAAGTTTTAATAAAATAAAAGCTTTTTTTGTTAAAATATTTGCATTTTGACAGTGTTTTTAGCCAAGACATTACACAAACTGTAATTTACATTCACAAAATGTTCATAAATATGTGAATGTTCCTAGAAAGTTGTGTTACCCTTATTATCATCATGGTGTATAGTTCTAAATAATTTATTATCAACATGGTATGTTATGATTCTTAAATGATTAGGGAGATTTGAGATACAGGGTATGGAGAGTTATCGGTATAAATATATTTGATTTTATATAATTTAGAAAATGTCTTCAGCGTACTACTTTACTAAGTCTCTGGCCCTAAGTTTGCTACTAGAAGCAAGTGCCATAAAATCCCTGTGCCTTAATTTCCTCCTATGAAGAGAGGTGCCTGTATTAGGTGATCTATCTCTAGAGTTTTTTACAGCCAGACAAATCTCTGAACTTAAGAGTCATTGGCCTGGAAGGGACTGTGAATAGCTGTCACTGAAACTACGGACTGTCAAGTCTTCAGTAAGTTAGAAGGGAAAATTGGGGATTTGTGCATTTTAGATTGTTAAATCAAGGACGAGAAAACAGAAGATTGGGAATAAATGGAAGAATATTGATATTCTATTACTATGGTCTCATGGACTTAATTTTACTCTGATGCTCTCAGTCTTGGCTGGACTCTGTTTATTGATGACACACCCTTAGTCTTTAGATAGATTCTGCTAATATCAAGCAGTATTGGAGTGAGAGGCCTTCCCTCTAAGCTACGATGAGTATGTAAATGAGAGTCCAGAAATAGCTAAGACTGAATGCACACAGGTTGAGAAGATAAAGTCAGCTTTACTGGAGTGGGTTTGGAAGCAATGATAAGAACTTTTGAGGTCTCTGTTTAACAGTTGAGAATGTTAATGACTTGTATCCAGCAGATTTGAGTTTCCTCCAACACAAGTGTGTTCTTTTCACTGCCATGTACCTATTTATAAATGTAAAATATTTCTATCTTGCACTCTTGCTCTCCTTCTTACTTTTCAAAAATGAGTTCAGCAATTGCAAATATATAGTTAACCCTTAGTGTCTAGACTGTAGTGCCTAAATATCTCTTGCCACATTAGGAACTAGTAGGAACATGTCAAAAGACCCACAAGCCAACATGGAAGTGCCTCTCACTGGCCTAAGTTGGGATACTTTGAGCATCAAAAAGGAAAATGGCTGAAATGGATTAAAACAAATGTATAAAAGTCATGAGTTTATGATGGTCTATAAAAAACAAAACAGAACTGGATTTCTTCTTCCAATTAAGATGGAAGTAATGGGGACCAGATTTACTCTCTTCCCTGAAACAACCTAAAAAAACAGACAGAATATATGAAACAATGGTCTTCAGGATACTGGACATCAGACAACCAAGGACAGTGATCCCTGAGATATAAGAAACAAAGAAGAGAAGCCCTATGCTTGCCTTCATCTAATGTGTTGAAAGAGTTTCCAGCCCGTAGCACAGGAAGGGATAACCCAGGCAAAACTCAGCAGACTGAGTTAAGACAGAACAGAAGGTCCAGGGAGACCAGACTAGCCAGAATTCAGAGGACAGAGTACCAGGGTGGCGAGAACTGCATAGAAAACCCCAGATATCGGTATATGCTCTCCCTTGCTCATCCAGCCCTAAATAACCCATGAGTAAAGAAGTCAAAAGAGAAATCAGGAAGTATTTTGAACTGAATGAGAATGGAAACACAACACATCAGATTTAGTGTGATGCTGCTAAAGTACTCATTTTAGTTAAATAGCACCAAATACCTATATATTAAAAAAAAAAGGTCTCAAATCAATGACCTTAGCTTCTACCTTATGAAACTGGAAAAAATAAGAACAAATTAAACTCAAAGTAAGCAGAGGAAAGGAAATAATAAGGATCAAAGTGGTTATCAATGAAGTGGAAAACAAAAAGAAAAGAGAAAATTAATGAAAGTAAAAGCTGGTTCTTTGATAAACTAGATAAATTTCTGTTCAGACTAATTAAAAGAGAGAGAGAAAGAGAAATTGCCAATACCATGACTCAGAGGAGTAACATAATCACAGATTCTCCAGATATTAAAAGGATAGCAAGGGAATATTATGGACATCTTTATGCCTCTAAATTCAGCATGTTAGGTGAAATGGAAAATTTATTTGAAAGATGCAAACTTGCAAAGCTCACTCAAGAAGAAATAGATAACCTGAATACCTCTATATCTCTTAAAGAAATTATGTTTGTTGTTAAAAACCTTCCCTCCAATGATACTCCGTGCCTAGAATGCTTTACTGGTGAATTCTACCAAATATTTGTTATATTTTAAAAACACTATCAGTAAGAGATACATACTTGAATACTTACTAGTGAAATGACACAATGTTAGGGATTTGTATTAAAATATTACAAAGGGGATAAAAAGAAAAAAAGAAAAGTGGATAGGCCAATAAAGGAGACAAAAATGTCAAAATATAGATAATTGAGCCGGGCTATATAGGTTATGGGAGTTCATTATATTATTCTCATTACTTTTGTTTATATTTGAAAATTTCCATAATAATAAAAAAGCTTTTAAGGGGTTAAAAGTTAAAAATGTTGCTATTAATATAACATGATAAAATCATACTATTGAATAACATACTTTTTGAGGATGCATAATAACATGGAAAGTGCTCAGGATAATAATTAATAATCATGTACATTAAGTATATAATATTAATTTAAAATCAGTTGAACAAATAAGCCAGTGGAATCTGAAATGTCAAAGTGGCATGTTATTTTTATGTATAGTTGGAGTGCAAACCTCAGAAATACTGTGGGTTCATGAGTTTAATGCACAGATCCATCGTGAATTGACTTAGATCAGTTCAAATGATTTCAACCAGTATTCAGGAAGATGCTATTTTAAATGACTATTAAGGATGAGGGTGAAGAATTTTTGACAAAAAGTTCATTTTTTATTATATACTATATAAAAATTTGTATTTGTCATAACTTAGGGGTGGATATATTTCCTTTTTAGATTTTGATAAATTTAAAAGTTGTGTTTATTAATAATATTAATTCTAGTGCTACCTTAGATCTTATAGTTGCATCAGTTTTTCATTTTATAAACATAAACAGAATTCTTGAGGTGTGTCAGATATGGGTATGTTTGTTTTTGTTTTTAAAGAGAGGTTTTTTGTTTTTTGTTTTTTTAGAAGATAGCTAAAAAATTGCCCAAAGTTCACATACTTTCTTTGACCATATCATATTTAAAGAACTTTAAAAAAAATACATATTTTAAAAGTGCTTATGGCTGAAAATATGAAATGTTTTCTAAAGAAAAACAAAATTGATTTTTTTCAGTCAATTTAACATAAGTAAGTGAAAGAATGTTCACTCATGCAGCTAACTCAATTTTCGTCTTCCTTTTCATGTTTATTCAGAGACTGGAAATGAAAGATGAACTTGCCTTTTAAATTTCCAAACAACTAATAAGTTTAGAATGTCTTATTCTAAAGGCAGAACCTATTATTTTGCTACTTTAGGGGTGATATTGCTGTTATAGATTATCATTTCTTTGTTTCTGATTAATTATAGATACTTGAGTGATATTTTGAGATGTGGAAAGTGTATGTTCATAAATTCATTCAGCTCTGAAATATTCTCTAGTGAGTATGACCAGTGAGGACTCTGAAGAGGTGTTTGTAGGATGCCCATGTTTTTGGTTCTTTGTAGCTTTCCAGGAGTTAAGAGTTGAGACAAAAGCCAAGTATTGAGAATTTAGGCAATGATTCTCTAGGACTGGTGTGATTCACTAATAGATTTTTTTCTTCAAAAGTTTGCAACAGACATCAAAGTACTTATGACTGCCAATTGTATGACCTTGGGTAAATCAGCTGATCTCTTAGCCTGTATCTCATCTGTAAAATGAGGATAATAATAACATCTACCTATCTCTAGGGTTGTAGAGGAAGAGTGCTTGGCACATACTAAAGCAGCATTTGAAAAATAATATAAATAAATATGAGGGTGAGTCAAAAATTATTCACACTCTGGCTGTAGAATTTATTTTAATTAACTTTTAGAAAAGACAAATACATCATTTTTCGACATAATCTCCTTTTCAATACACTCTGTCCCTCTGTCAACAAGCTTTCATATTCCCTCATTAAAAAATGTTTTAGGCTGAGCTGTGAGCCACGAATACACCACTGTCTTCACTTCTTCATCAGAAGTAAATCTTCATCCTCGTAGGGCTGCTTTCAGGGGACCAAACAGGTGAAAGTCTGATGGAGCAAGATCAGGACTACAGAAAGGATACTTTACACCTCAAAACAGAGTTTTTGCAGAGTGTCAACAGTGTGGGCAGAAGTGTGTGGACATGTACACCCTTAGACCACAGAAAACGAATCACTGCACGCTACTCTTCTTTTGTGCAGATCACAAGTGGGGCATCCATTTTTGCTTGCACCGCAGTTACAAATGAACTGATGTAACACATTCTTACCTGTACAGCAGTGACTGGGGAGACAGTAGCCTTGAACAGAAAGCGCTGATAAGACAGTGCTGCGGCTAACAGAAGTTTTAACATAACTGAAGTGTGGATAATTTTTGACTAACCCTCATAAATAAGAAAAATATTCATCGTTATGTATAAAAGCTTCTTATAACTCTTTAGTCCTAAACCACTCATATTCTTTCATTAAAATAAAAATGAAAATTAATTTTCATGAAAATAAATCTTAGTTAAAAACATTATGACCATTCTTTCTACCTGAATGCCAGTGCTGAATGTTAATATTAATAACTGTTTGTCTGCTCTTCATGGTTTTGTTTTTTCCCCTTTAATACACTGAACAACTGAAATAATGTTTTTAATAAAATCATTAAAAAAATTCTTACCATTGCAATACACTGAATCAGAAGAATATACTATTGTACCTTATTTTTTTATTTTTAATTTTTTTATTGAAATATAGCATATTTACATTGTTGTGTTAATTTCTACAGTACAGCAAAGTGATTCAGTTATACATATATATATACATTCTTTTCTGTAAATATTCTTTCCATTATGGTTTCTCACAGGGTATTGAATATAGTTCTCTGTGCTATGAAGTAGGACTTTGTTGTTTATCTGGTCTATATGTAATAGTTTGTACCTGTGAACCCCAAACCCCCAATCCTTCCTCCCCTACCCACCTCCCCCTTGGCAACCAGAAGTCTGTTCTCTATGTCTGTGATTCTGTTTCTGTTTCATAAAAGTTCATTTGTGTCATATTTTATTTTATTATTTTTAAAAATCTTTTTAAAAATATATTTATTTAGTCTTAGTTGCAGCACGCAGGATCTTTGTTGTGGCATGCAGACTTCTCAGTTGCAGCATGTGGCCTCTTAGTTGTGGCATGTAGACTCTTAGCTGTGACATGTGGGTTTCTTAGTTGTGGCATGTGGACTCAGTTATGGCATGTGGGCTTCTTAGTTGCAGCATGCAGACTTCTTAGTTGCAGCATGCAGACTCTTAGTTGCAGCATGTAAATGGGATCTAATTCCCTGACCAGGGATTGACCCTGGGCCCCCTGCATTGGGAGTGTGGAGTCTTACCCACTGAACCCCAGGGAAGTCCCTGTGTCATATTTTAGATTCCACATATAAGTGATATCATATAGTATTTATCTTTCTTGTTCTGACTTACTTTACTTAGTATGATAACCTCTAGTTCCATCCATGTTGCTGCAAATGGCATTATTTCATCTTTTTTGTGGCTGAGTAATATTCCATTGTACATATATACCACATCTTGTTTATCCATTCATCTGTCATTGGACATTTAAGTTGTTTCCATGTCTTGGCTTTTGTGAATAGTGCTGCTATGAACATAGGGATGAGTGTATCTTTTTGAATTACATTTTTGTCCAGGTATATGCCCAGGAGTGGGATTGCTGGATTATATGGCAACTCCACTTCTTGTTTTTTAAGGAACATCTATATTGTTCTCCATAGAGGTTGTACTAATTTATATTCCCACCAGCAGTGTAGCAGGGTCCCCTTTACTCCACATTCTCTCCAACATTTGTTTTTTGTGAACTTCTTAGTGATGGCCATTCTGGCTGGTGTGAGGTGTGCTGTACCTTACTGTTATTGCACAAATTAGTGGCTTTGATTTTTATTTTTTATTTTTCTAATTTAGTGTAGGTAATGTCTACATAAGCTGTGGCAATTTATCACATTTATATTTTTCATTCTGTTAAGTCCGTAATATCTGTTTAGTGAGGCTACTCTTTTTATATTTTATAACTCTGTTACTCCCACTCTAGTTGTAATGTATACTTGTGCTACATTGTCCTTTCAGCAACTACAATAGCAGGATGTATCAGTGTGCCACTAGTAAAATAAATGAATTCATCTTTCAAATGACTCAGTTTGTAAAAGTTCTAACAAGTAAAATAAACAAATGAGTTTGTTGCATCTATCCTTTGATACAATGCTTGCTTCAGGCTTTAATATAAATATACAAATATAAAATGAGGAAGGTTGGCTGTCATTTTTGAAACAGCTTTTCTTGGATCTTGGCTTTATACTTTAAATATTATTTTACTTTGCTTATGTTATCCTCAGTTCACTCCTTGAATTTTTATCACACACTTGTTGTTTATAAATTATAGTTTTGGTTGCCAATATTTCTGTAAAAAAAGGATTTCAACTTTATCTTGTCTCTTAACACATGAGGTCAGCCTTTATCCAAGAAAGATATTAGGAGATACTGCTTTCTTCATGGTCTTTTTGACTTTCAGATTCATTCACACTGTGTTGTAACAGAAATTTTATTTAAGGATCAGTGTGAATCTGCTTCATTCAGTCTTGTGGTTTATACATAAATACATAGTGATATTAGGCACGGAGGAGGTCACATCTCCAAATCGACAGAATAGACTACCTGGATTAGAGAAACCTGGTCTGGAGCTTAATGAGAATAAGTTATAATGAAACTTAATGAGGAAATATACTACTGAGAGAAAGAAAGTAAGCATATCTCATTTATTAATTAAATTTGTTATTGAAGTATAGTTAATTTACAGTGTTGTGTTAGTTTCAGGTGTACAGCAAGCTGATTCAGTTATCATTTATTAACTTAAACATTTACTGAGAATTATAGCATTAGAGTCCAGTTAGTTTAAAAACATTAGTTTAAAAACATTTAATTGATTAAAACATTGATAGTTATATTCACTTAATAGTTTTGAACATTTATAAAATATTTAATAATTTTACTATCAGCTAATTCAACTATCTTATTTAAACACTATTTCATTGCACGTGAGCAGGTCCTGTTAGCCACAGGGAAGTGCCTGCGTATGTACATATTATATATTCATTGACACACAAACACAGTACACACCCACACTGTGTCAATCATTAATCATAGAGAATCCAAATAGTCAGATTTTTCTTTACATTTTTTTTTTAACGTTGTGCGATGTTTATAACAATGGCCTAAGGTGCTCCTGGATACGGAGAGGAAGATAAATTATGTTGCGTCTTTATTGAAGTCACTCACATTCTTTGAAAATAGGGAATTCATTTCCATGGTAACTCTCTATTAGTCCAAAGTTACCTATGTAACAGGAGAGGTGTGTTCTAAAATTTTAGCTTGAAACCTCAATATTTAGCTACAGTTTGGGCCTACATAATATTACTCATTAGTTTCCATAATAATTTTTGGAATAGAGTTTGGTTGTGAGCTCCTTCTTCTCCCGGCACACTGGCCCAGTAATAGAGTCCGATAGCGTCCATTGACTAAAGGCAATTGAGCTCCTCATATGTTTGCTCTCCAGCCCAGAGATATCACAGGTATTTACACAAAAGCTGTTGATCACAGTGTATTTACAAAACCATCAGGAACATAGCTGCTTCCCCTACTGTAGACTTCCTTTCAGTTGATTGTATCCCAGTGGGATGATTGGCCATCAACATTTTTTTTTACAAGAAAAAGCTGCCCACTGGAGCTTTCTCTGTTATATTCACTAGTGGAAATGCTTGGTTATTATGTTTGAGCAGAGGTACTTTTCAACATGCAATTGGCTATCAATCTTGGATCTTTAAAAATGAAACAATACCCCTGTGCCTGAGAAAGCAAAAAGCAGCTCAGGATACTTTTACAGCTTTCATCTGGCTCAAAGGAGAAGACAAAGTTTGTTAGCACCCTGGGTTTCTCAGGCAAGCGGTGGGGAATACTCTGGCAGTTATTCCTTTTTCTGGGTTGTAATAATGAACTCCCATTAGATTGACTACTTTTCACTTTGGAAGCTGGCTCCCCCTTCCCCTTTCCGTCCTTTTGCTTTGTGCTGGTCCTAGGTCTGTTTGCCCTCCTGTCCTTTCTTCTCTCTCAGCATGCTTTTCTGTTTCATAGGGGGCTTCACTCTGCAGTGGTAGGCAGGAAAGCCAAAGGGAAAGAGATGCTCTGGTATTTCTTTCCCGTCCTGTCTGTCTCAGGTAGCATTTCTAGCAACAGCTCATCTCCTCCATGGTTCCAACCCCGGACAAACCTCCCGCAGCTCCAGCTTGTATTGGAAGACCAGGCCTGTGGGTTCCATGAACACTGAGTATTCTTTCTGTCTCTCTGTCCTTGGGGTGCTCATGGCCTCCTGCCGCTGCTAAATCCGTGGCTTACTTTAGCCTCCCCAGTTTGTCTTCTCAGCTTCTACTTCATCAGAATAACCACTTTCCTTAATGAAATGTCTTTCATGTAATTTAATAAATGCTTATGGTGGTCTCTATTTTCCTGGTTAGATCCTAGTACATATTCCCTTTTATGTCATTCAGGGTTTCCTACATGAGAGCACATCTAAGAGAATAGAACTGATATTTATTTCCCCGTAGAGAATCTTGTAACAAGGGGGATAAAAGCACAGAGTAGAGAATTGCACGTAACATAACGTTTAAATTAGACTGGACCATTCCTTAGGCTATCTCTAGCCATACTTTGGTCTTGGATCTAGAAAAGCTATAGCTAGAGAGACAGAGGCAGCTAGCTATGTGACAGTTAGGAATAAACACGCTACAAGGCTGTGGTGATTCCAAGAACAGGATAGAGGGCTAGGTGCTTAATTATGAGAAGTTTTTATACATGCTCCTAGAAAGAGTAAAATTTAAGTTTTTCTCAGTGCTGTAATGCATAATGTCAATTCACAGAGGCAAATGTAAAGAAAAATATTTGACTAAGTTAATTGCTGTGAGCTAGTTCTTGAGTTATTGATTATTAGTTACCAGTTAATTTAAGTTATATTTTCGATGGTTTGACTAACAATTAAAAATAACATGCTATCATGTCAGTACTTCTGTTTATTTTTTAATTTTCAAAAACCTTGTTCGTGGGTCTTCCTAGGTGGCGCAGTGGTTAAGAATCTGCCTGACAATGCAGAGGTCACGGGTTCAATCCCAGCTCCAGGAAGATCCCACATGCCACGGAGCAACTAAGCCCGTGTGCCAAAAAAAAAAAAAAAGAACTATCGAAAAACCTTGTTCGTGCTTTTTGTTGATGTGAGAAGGTATAAAGTGACCCAAGGTACATAAAATTAAAGTAAATCATGAATTTTGATATTTACAGTTAGCTGTATACTAGATACATCTCAGTTGAAGCTTTTTGACTCATAGATGGAAGAAATTGGTTCAGAGAACAGAATTAGTTCTTTGTATCAGAAAGTAGCACTTGAATATATAAATCAAAGTTATATAATTTTTGCATATTTTTGAAAAATTTGCATTGTCTAATAATAATATAGGTTCTTGTTCTAAGTTATTTAATATCAAGGAAAACTTCATAAAGACCTTCTTTCTGAGTGCCATTTCTTATTGATAACTGATATACTGCCTATAGCATAGTCATTAAGCTAGAATTTTAGATCATTCACTTCCAGCTCTAAACATTGAGTGTGATTTGTCAATGCAAGGTTTAAATACATTGTAAACCAAATGCTGTTGCTTCTTGGAACTGTTTTTGTAGGATGAAGGTAAAACTAAGTAAAACAAATAGTACCTGATTCAGTGTTTGTAGAGTTCCTGATTTGGATTTTGAGTATAAATCCTTACATGCTCTTTAAAAAGTTTGTTTTCTAAGATTTTTCTCACCTGGAAAGTGTTCATTCTTTTATAATTATAGGTGATTGTGGCACTTAGATAATACCATGAATAATTAGATCAAGAACAGTACCAGAAATGAAGATTGTGGAAGAAATAGTATTTTTAACAAAGATGCATCCTGATTTTTTTTCTTTTCTCACTAGTAGAGGTGATCTGATGGATTCGTTTTTAGATTAATATCAGACTTGTCTTCCAACTAGAAGGGGCATTTGAAGCTTTATTTGGGGACTTCAGGAGGGAGAATAGGGGGGCAGAGTTATATATACATTTTGGAATGTTTCTTTTAAAAAAAAATGGCTTAGAGATTGAGAGGAGAGAAAGCTGCTGATGGATGCCTAGGTTAGCTGTTTTCTTCCTAAATGACTCAGGGTGCCCCTGACCTGTGGGGTAAGCCTCAGAGAGAGGCTGCAGGTACCTACTGACGGGGTCTCATGGTGTTCCTCAGTGTGTTAGTAAACCTTTTCCCAGTGGTATGGAAGGCAGGAAAATAAGTGACTCGGTTACCATCCTGTGTACCAGGGCTTTTTAGTTTACACTCTCTGAACAGTACCTGGTCACAGATTAGAGAGACTAATGTCTGAAATTACGTTTTGGGCACTTTTCACTCTGAACTTTGACTTTAGTCTGAGGTTCAGAAATGAGAGTGTAAGCCCAAGAGATTTTCCATGTAAAGATGAATATTCTAAACCAGAAAGAAAGAAATAAAAGACATTTCATTTTAGAGAGTAGGTATACCATTTCTGGAATATTTTTTGAATGCTGGAAAATGACAATGTATGCCTGAGTATTTTTAATTAAAATCTTTTTTCAGTTTCACAGATTTAGAAGTAAAGAATGGAATAATTTGGCTGTTTGGCTATAATAGTGTAATATCAAGAGGTCAGTGTACAGGTCACTTGGCTTAGATACAAGCTTTTGTCTTGGGTGAATGGCATTTCAGTTGTTTTACTACTTTTAAAAATAAGGTTTTAAAACTTTTATTTGGAATATATTTCCAAAACTTCCGACACATTGAAGTGTGATATGTGGATGCAAGTGACTGAAATGGGTTCAAAATTCCACGGATTGTCTTTTTAAAAAAATAGATCTGTGAACCTGGTAAGAGGAAATGAAAGAGAAGTATACAACCAGTCCAATTAGATGAAGTAATCTCTCCTTGCTTGCTCCACATTTGACTTAATTTACCCTTAATTTATTTAAGCTTTGATTTTTTTCTTAAGTCAAATAGTATAAATATTTTATCTTTTAATTGAGGAGAAATTCTTTTTCTTAGCTCCTGCTGGGTAAAAAAGTGACAGGGCTGCTTAGTGCTGCTAACTTTAAGTGCTGTTTATAGTTTGTTATGAGCTCTAGAAACCTTCTATGGAGAAAAGAAAGGGATTTGGTGGAAAGAAGTCCTAGAAAAAAAGTCAATTAGAGACTGTGCTGCCTGCCAGAGTAGAAGAGGAGGAGCGGAGCACCGTTCTGAATTGGTGTACGAAGAAGCAGGAATCCAATTAACAAATGCACATTTCTGCAGCAGAAGACAGTGATTAAAATTTTTGGTGAACTACTCAAAATTCCTGCCACACACATCAAAACTCTGACAACTTAACGGAGACTTTTTAAATGTTCTTCATTTAAAGAACAAATATGAAAAGAGAGAACTGATTATGCTTCTTGTTCTAAAATGAGCTTTAATTGTGTGGAATAAGAATGTTGTTTTTTATTATTTAATGCTTATGTATTAGTGAAGTTTATGTTCAAATATATCACTTTTAAAAACATAGCTTCAGAGCTGCAGATCCTGCATTAAAAGAACAGAGACCTGGTTTATGGAAACCTAAATACATGAAACTTAATTATTATTAAGTTTTGTTCCTGATTTCAAATTTACTCATTCAGCAGTAAGCATTTAATAATTTCGCTTGATGCACCTAGTGCTGTGTGAAGCACTGGTGACACAAAAGTGAATAAGACATGGTCCCTGACCTGCATTAGCTTGCCTTAGACTGTAGTGGGAGAAACATATACTTAATTAGACTAAATTATAAAGCAGTGTGTTTAAGGCCGTGGTGGGAGAATGAGCAACATCGGTGGGTGTACAGAGGGCAGAGTCTCTTACTCTGACTGTGGGCATCCTGGGAGGTTTTACAGAGGAGGTGTACTGGAGCTGTGAAGGCTGAATTATGCTTTGATAGGAAATGAAGCCAGCCTTGTAACTGCTCCGGGTGGCTTGGGACAGTATTGCTGCTAATGCTTGTTTTAGAATCATGCTAGCCCACTATGTATTATTGTTTATTACTCTGGGTATGTATGCCCACAAAGTAGTTTTATCAATTAATTAATTTTTTTTTACTTATAAATTGAAAGGCTAGTATGGTTGTACCTAGCTAACCTAATGAATTTAACACAGTTATATATAATGAATACTTTTATATATTAAATTTAAAAGTGTAAATGCTACCTGTGTGCTAATGAAGCCCACATTTATTTGACATCTGTCCTTGGATATCTAACAGGCATCTCAGATACAGCATATTCAAAACCAAACTCGTATCCTATCTGTCCCCAAAGCATCTTAATTAATTGCAGTAATACCTTCCAGTTGCTCAAACCAAAAACCTTGGAATCATCCCTGATTCTTATTTTTTCTCTCATGCTCCATAACTAATTTGTCAAAAAATTCTGTTGATTCTAATCTCAAATATATCCAGAATCTGATCACTTTATACCACCTCCAGCTGCTGTCACTGTGGCCCAGGTCACTGATAGTGCTTGACTGCATTAATTCATTACAGATTCTCTGCCTCTACCTTTGCTCCTAGTCTAGACTCACACAGAAGCTAGAATGATCATTTAAAAATGTAAGTTATCATGTCACATACCTGCTTAAAACCCAGCAGATTCCCAAATTCCTCAGAGCAGAAGCTAAAATTCTTACTTTCACCTACAGGGCCTCATACAGTCTTTCCTTCTTTGCTCCCTCTTTGGCCATGTCTCTGGTTAGTTTTCCTTCTATTCACTCTGCTCCAGAACCTCTGGCTCCTTACTAATCCTCCAAAATGCTAGACCAGTTCCCATCTCAGGGCCTTTTTAACTCTTGCCCCAAACATCAGCATGGTTTTGTTTGCTCCCTCACCTCCTTCAAACTTCTGCTCATACATTTTTTCATTATCATTCTTGACTGCTTATTTAAAATTACACTCCATCTTCCTCCCTTCCGCTGTTTTCCATCTGCCTTGCCTTGCTTTATTTTTTTCTCTATAGTACTTAACACCTTTTCACATATATATAATTTGTTTACTTATTGCTTCTACTGCCCCCGTCCAAGTAGGAATGTAAGCACCCTGTGGATAGGGATGTTTGTCTCTTTTGTTCACCGCTGTATTTTTAGCAGCTGGAATATTTTCTGGTACATAATGGTTTCCCAATAAATAGTTACTGGCTATATGAATAATAATCTTATATGTTCTTTTTTGAGTGATTGAAGAGGCTGAACTTTTGAAATTATTTTTATACTTTCAGTAACTGGATTTAAATATCAGTTGCTCTGCACTAGGGAAGTGGTTCCTTGTCCAGGCTGAGATCAGCTGGGTATCTTTTTCAGAAATAGTAATGGTTAGCCTTACCCCAAGCTGATTAAATCAAAACCTCTGAGAATGGGACCTGGTCATTAGTATTTTTTAAAAGTTTCCCCATATGATCCTAATGTGCCCTCAAATTTAGAGCCACGTGCTCAGGAACATTTAAATAAGTATGAATGAATGAATGAAAGTGCATCACAACTACTGCACCAGGGATGCAGGTTTGGACCAGCTCAGGCATTAGGATTGGATGTCAAATGTTTGCAATGAGAGATTGGTCCTGAGCAGCACGGCCCAGGGAGGGCTGGTCGGGGAGGAGGAAGGGAATGGGAAAGGGAAAGGGAAGGTAAAGTAGATGGAGAAAACAAAGAGGGGACTGCTGAATAGCTGTAGCAGGAAGGAAAGTTTGTTCCCCTGGTCTCTTGGCAGCTGTTGCCAATTGATGATTTCTTTCTAAAGGGCATAGTTCTGTTGGGGACTGCCTAGTTAGTATTTTTTGTTAAGGCAGGTCTATTATATTTCTAAGACTCTAACTTTTCCTCTCTCTGAAGTAATCAGGAAGTGAGCTCAGTTTTAAATAATGAGTACAGCTGTCTGAGCATAGTGAGAATAACTTCTCAAAACTTGGAGAAAGAGATTTAAACTATTTTAAATTAAGATGTCAGAGAAGAGTAGGGATGGACAGTGAAGGCCTTGATATGCAAGCTCTGGGATTCCTTTCTGCAGCTGAAATGTTTTTGTTTCCGAAGTTTTCAGAGAAGGTGCGAGATATGATAAAAATTATTTAAGGAATATTTATCTGACTGGTAATGTGGCAAGAAGGAGTTACAAGGGGGATAGCTCTGAAGAGAAGCAGTAAGTAAAGTGTCCTAGAAAGCAAAACAGAGCATGAATAACGGTGAAAGATGTCAGATCCAGTAGCAGAGTGGCAAAACCAACCAGGCCTTGGATTTGGAAATAAAGCAAAGAGACAGCAGCCCAGTGTGATTAAGAAGGCAGTGGTTGGAAGGAACACACAGAGAAGGAGCCAGAGAATTAACGTGGTAGAACTGTGGATGTGATAAGCATTCCAGACCCTGAAAGTCCTATTTTCATGGTTAGAATTAGAAATTTTTATTGTCTCTGCCAGGCTCTCAGGCTATTTAAAAGCTTTCAGTTACACCCTGAGGGTCTCAGTTCTACGAGGTGCGGAGAAGGACTTAATATAGCTTTTATTACTATTTCCATACTCGAGTCCCAGCCTTAACCAAACTGAGGTTCAGCCTAGTTGATGAGCAGAAGGGATGCCCCTCGTTCTCTCCCTTGTGCAACCAAGTTCTTCTCTAAATGTAGATAACAGACCCTGTCAAAGCGTGGAAGCCTTCCTATGCTCAGGGACAGAAATTCCCTCTCTGCTCCTTTCCATTCCCGGCAATCTCAGTTTCTTTACTATTATTTTTAGTTTTGCCATGCATGACCCATACTATAACCCCCTCCCTTTCTCCTTGTCTCCCCCTCCCTGTCCTTAATAGCTGGCTCTCACCAGTTTCCTTAAAAATGCCTTTCTCTGACCCCTCTGTCTCCCCGTGCCTTTGGCCTCTCCCGTGATCCCCATCTTGGCAGCATGACAGGTGATTGGCAAATGAGTGTGTGTTGCTGATGTACAGCCCCAGCAGCCTGTCTTACCCCTTGACTTTTCTCCTTAAAGATTACAACTGATTGCTTTGAAACCTAGTCCCAAGGAAGCCAACATCTGCAGGACTGGCAAGAAGTAATTTAGGTACTAGTTGACATTTGAACATATTTAACTCTACAGAAGGTTTTATTCTTTTCAAAAATTATCGCCTCCAACTGGCTTCAAGTAAATTATCCTTGTTAGTCTGAAACAGTGAAACATCCCTGCTGCCTCTGCCAAGGTTCTGTGAGTCCTCTTATGTTGTCCTTCATCCACTGTAGTCAACCTGCACAATTAAGGATTTTGTTTCATTTTTTACTTTTCCAGAGTCTTAGAAAAATTTGGAAGCCATTTGAGGTCTTTTTATAATCCTCCAAGTCTGTGTTTCCTAGGTAACATTTTAATGTCTCATTTTATTCTTAAGTACATACACAGGCATACAATCATTGACTAATTTTTGCCTTTAACCTGCATTGGCTATAAGTAATATTTTTTTCTCAATAAAAGCAGTATTAAACTGAAAGTCGATTACCTACATTGTACATCCTGACTTGAATTTCTTCTAAAATACCTTACTAAACCTTTTAAAAATTGGAATGAAGCATTTAAAAGATCTTGGTTGTACGGCTTTGCTTTTTCAAATCCTCTGTGATTTGTTTAACCCAAGACTACCAGTGAATTTGTAAGGAAAGTATGTTTAATTAAAATGTCAGTTTCCTAAATGTAATTATTTGTTTCAGACTATGAAGGATTATTTTAGGTAGCTTTTTATGAAATGCTGGAGGGCACTATTATGAAATTCCCGTAGCAAGGGGAGGAATATGATGGATTTGACAGAGCTGTTTGTGGAGTTCCGAATAAAAATGCCACATCCTGTAGAGCTGCTCTGTATGTGTCTTATAATGATGCCAAGTTACCAAGAATTAGCCTTCTGGAAGTGCCTTTGGATACTGTCATATTTCAATTTGAACTGGCCAGCATGGTCATAGGGAAGGCGACACAAGCATAGTCAGTGATGGCCAGCTCATGAAAAAATGAGCCTTAATTGAACCCGAGAGCAAAAAACTCTTCAAGATCTCAGTAGAAAGCTGACATGTGAGAGGCAAAGTAAACCTGTTTCCTCATGTTTGAGTTTGTGCTCCATTGGAAGAGAAAGAATGCTCCATTTATGGACAATAAATACAGGGCAGTATCAGCCACAAGTTGCCCAGTGTCAGCATCTGACCCACCGCGAACTGATGAATGGGCTTGGATGCAGGATTTCTAAAAGCATTAGGAGTCAATCAACTAGAATTAGAATTTTATCACATGTAGATAGTTTCTGGAATTGTTACTTCTTGCTATTCCGTTAGTTCTGGAAGATATCTTTGGATTTTTCTAAGTCTGAAAAATGTTTAGATTTGCTATCATCTCTCTCCCTGTTATCAGCACTTTAATAAGTTATTCAGACCTCTTTGGTCCTCAGTTACCTTCCCTAATGTGAGGGCTCATAACTGGCACAAATAAAGTTTTCTTTACTACAGAAGTTTATCCTCCCACTGGGTTCTGGTCGAGGAAGTAGTTTTTGTTATTGTGGTAAAATAAAAAAAATTTTACCACGATAAAATGGTTAAACACTTTAACCATTTTAAAGTGTACAGTTCATTGGTACTAAGTACATTCACAGTGTTGCGATGAGATATTTTACAGTGAAGGAAGCTAAGAGATAAAGTAACAATTCACATAGAAACTTTATGTCAGAAGCTATGCTAGACCTGAGAATATGCGTGTGTGGGAGATATTTATGTGGCTGGATAGAATTTTTATGAGTTTGCATCTTCCTAGTGACTATGATACAGTATAATTGGGAAAATAAAGTGATCCTGTATGTGTATTATACATTGCTATGTTTAATAACAGTTTACATATGGATACAGTTACACATAGCAGAATTCATCCTTAACATTTATAGTTATAATAGTTATGCTTCAAAATATTTTCTAGCAGCCCTATGGGTCCATTTCATGTATTTCTGATTTTGCTGTGGTACAGACATGAGGCTGCTATCAGGACATGCACTCAGCAAGCCGCCCAGTATCTGCAACTCACAGAGTCTACTTTATTCCTTACATGTTTCCAGAACAGCAGTGATGAAAATCTTTCACGTGTTAGGGTCAAAAATACCCTGTAAAGAAAGCTAACTATAAAAATAATGTGGCTTATGAAAATGGTGATTTTTTACATTGAGATATAGTTGAGAGTATTATATTAGTTTATGGTGTACAACAGATTTTTATAGATTGTACTCCATTTATAATCATAAGAAAATGGTGATTTTTATATAGAAAATAGAAATGTAGGGTACATTACTGAGGGGCACATTAAGAGGGATATCAAATTTAACAGTGATTCTGATCCTTAACGTGTATAAATTCATCTTTGGTTAATCAAGAATAAAAAAACTTGACCAGTGAAACCATTTTAGCTACTAGTTTAGCTGCAGTGCAAAATCTTGTGAAAAATAAAAGTTTAGTGAAAGTGAAGACAGTGAAAAGACCTTATGGTATTAAGGTATGCATAGGAAATATGTGACTGCTCACAGACTATGAACTGAATAAAAGCCAGGAGCTATACAAACATTTTCATGAAGCATTTCCATTAAAGTCATCTTTCCATGAGTGAGTGTTGGTTTGAGAAATTCAGTTCCCCAACGTGGAGCTAACAAGAGTGACCACATCAGAGTTGCTTGTCTTCCCAGGAAGTGTTCCCTTGGCCACTGAAGATATACGTAGAAAGAAGGCTGAATGGGGCAAGCATCTCCCTCTAAGCTTTTGTGAACATAGGTATCTGAAGAAGGGCAGTGAACTGCAGAGTTTAAAGTGGCTAAGAACATTCCCCTTGTCTTAAGAGAAACCAGGCTTCTCTTCACTTATACAGCATCCCTTTTGACCCTTCTGTATTGATTTTCTATTGCTGTACAACAAATTACCGCAAACGTAGCATCTTAAAATCATATATATTTGCCATCTTACTACATCCATGGGTCAGGAGTCCAGACACTGCAATTTGGTTTTTGCCCAGCGTCTCACAAGGTCACAATCAAGGCGTCAGTGGGGTTTGCATCTCTTTCTAGAGTTTAGATCGTCTTACAAGCTCATGTAGTTGTTGGAAGAATTCAGTTCCTTGTAGTTATAGGACTGAAGGCCCCATTTTCTTTCTAGCCATCAGTCAGGGACTGCTCTCAGCTCCTAGAGGCCTCTTGAGGGTCTTAACCATGCGGTCTTCTCACAGGGCCGTTCACAGTCCCTCTCGCAACGTGGCTGCTCACTTCTCCGAGGCCCGCAGGAGAATGTCTCTGACCTCTAGACCCTTTGTCAGGGCTCAACTGATGAGGTCAGGCCCATCCAGGATACTGTCTTTTGATTTATTCAATATAACTGATCAGGGATCTTAATTATAGCTGCGAAATCCTTTTATTTTTTTCCTTATAAAGAGGATATTCCATCATATTCACAGGTCCTACCCACACTTAAGGTCAGGGATTATACTAGGGCATGGGTCCTTGGGGTCATTTTAGAATTCTACCTACCACACCGGTTTATTTTTTCATTGTGTTTCTCAGGGTCAGAAAGTGGAGGCAGGATCCTCTTTGCTTTCCATAGCTGTTTCCAGACCATTACTCTTCCAATATTTGTGAAAAATAACAACAAAAAATATAACTAACAAAATATCGAGACTTTGAGACTCACTCCATCTGGCATTACCATTGTCTGTCCTGTTTTATTGCAGTCTTCTTCTGTACTCCTGGTGTCTCCTGCTCCTTCATAGAAGACATTGGTGCTGGCCTCACAGCCTTGTACTTTGCTCCAAGCCTAGCAGTTACTCTGGATGATTTCAGTTTCCATCACCACACGGAGATACGTCAGGAGTTGGAGGGAAGAAAGCATGATAGCAAGGAGCATATGCCTCAGCCCTTTGATTCTCTAAATGATTTTAGTGATGGCTGAAAGATTATAGAAACTTATTTCACTATCTGTTTTGTATTTTTGCATTTTATATAGCATTTTGTATTTTGTATTTTTGTTACTGTTCCTTTAGGTACTTCAGAAAATGTTTGTTGTTGTTTTGTTCAGTGCCAGCCTGCCTTGTTTATGGTGAGAGGTAAAGGACGGGGATCAAGAGCCATGTTTGGGGTAGAAAGTTAGAGCCCAGGCAGCCCACCTCTGGGCCCTGGGTGTGGTGTTGGCTGTAGTTATCAGACAGTGGAGTGAGGCGACTCTCAGGGAAGGGGAAACAGGCAGTCAGCCCAGGTTCTGACCGGTCAACTGTTTGGAGCTGCTGAGATAGCCAGAGCAGTCTGGTATTTTGTTTTTCGTTTTTAGCAAAAACAGAAAGGTGAATCTGTTCCCTTTCATTATGCCAAGTACCGACCTTTTTTTTTTTTTTCTTTTTCTTTGACTGTGTTGGGTCTTCATTGCTGCATGCGGGCTTTCTCTAGTTGTGGGGAGTGGGGGCTATACTCTTGGTTGCAGTGCGTGGGTTTCTCATTGTGGTGGCTTCTCTTGTTGTGGAGCACAGGCTCTGGGCGCAGGGGCTTTCGTAGTTGTGGCTCGCGGGCTGCAGAGCGCGGGCTCAGTAGTTGTGGCGCGTGGGCTTAGTTGCTCCGCGGCATGTGGGATCTTCCCGGCCCAGGGATCGAACCCATGTCCCTTGCATTGGCAGGCGGATTCTTAACCACGGCGCCACCAGGAAAGTCCCCCGACCATGTTCTGATGTTGGTAAAGTCCTCAGTCTGTGGTAACTCGAGGAGGAACTTTGCCAAAGACCCATGTCTTCTTTCCTGGTCCTGCTTCCATTCTCTTGTGTTGTCCCGAGTCCCACACTGGACAGCAACTTCTTGGAATATCTGACCTGAGAAGCCAGTTGCAGAAAGGTTTTCCTAAATCTCGTTCTGGAGGCTCAGAATCAGCCCTTAGTGACAGAGGCTTGCTGTCTCAATTAGAAAGAATTCCCTACTGTTGTGCACCTTTTTGCATTTCGCCCCTCTTAGCTGTCCCTGTTTCTCTCCGTAGCTCTGCAGCGTGCATCACAGCAGCAGAGCAGTGACTCTGCCTGAAGCCTCTCTGTGAGCTGAGGTGGGGAAGAGGGTTGGTGTGCTGGCTGGCAGACCCAGTTCTCTAGAGCTGCTTTGTCCAACACGCACAGCTATAAAAAGTAAATGTAAACTAAACAACATTAAATAAGATAAAAAAAATTCAGGTCCTTCCTCATACTAATCATGTTTCAAGTGCTCAGTAGCCACGTGTGACTAGTGGTTACCATATTCCATAGCAGAATAAGAGAACACTTCCATCATTGCAGAAAGTTCTCTGAGGTGGTGCTCCTTTAGAGTGTTTCCTTCCTTTTGGTCCTACAGCTGCGGAGATACCAGTGTCTTATCTTCTCCTGGGGTTGTAGCTCACCTGACTCACTGCTCTGATGCTTTTGGCAGTTAAGTTAACGCCTTCAAGTCAGCTTCGTGCAGGAATTACCTCCTATCCCTACAGCAGGACTTGAGGGTGGCCTAGAAAAGACTGGCCTGTCCTGGAAGAGCTCCCTGCTGGTGCTGGAAATGCCTTGTACTAGTTTTCTATTGCTGTAACAAATTTCTAATTTGCTAT
Organism: Hippopotamus amphibius kiboko; assembly: GCF_030028045.1. Classification (NCBI taxonomy): domain Eukaryota; kingdom Metazoa; phylum Chordata; class Mammalia; order Artiodactyla; family Hippopotamidae; genus Hippopotamus; species Hippopotamus amphibius. The sequence goes on from NC_080186.1 coordinate 189,290,816, forward strand.
AACAAATTACCACACACTTAGCGGCTTAAAACAGCACAACTTTGTTATCTCATAGTTTATTAGTCAGAAGTTCAACACAGGTCTCATCAGACTAAAATCATCCACCTTGTGTTCCTTCATGGAAGATCGAGAGGAAAATCTGTTTTCTTGCTCCTTCAGGTTTTTGAGGACATTCAGTTCCCTAAGGGTGTAGGTCTGAAGTCCTGATTTCTTACTGGCTGTTAGCGCTAGAAGCTGCCCACATTCCTTGACTTGTGGCCCTCTTCCTCCAGACACAAGCCAGTAAAGGCAGGTTGAATCCCTTTCACAGTTCACATGTCCCCTGCATCTTCTTCCGTCACATCTCTCTGACTTCAGCTGGGAGAGATTCTCTGTTTATATGGACTCATGTGACTAGATTGGGCCCACCCTGATAATCCAGGGTAGTCTCCTCATCTCAGAATCCATAATTTTAATCACATCTTTAAAGTCTTTTTTGCCATGTAACATAGCATATTAGGGCATAGATACCCTTGAGAGGAATGTTATTTGGTCTGCATATGCCTCCAAATTAATTCTTTGCATGTTATTAAGCAAAATAGCTTATTTGAGATATAGTTTATTTGAAGAGGATAATTAAGATCCTGCCATCTTTGTGTAAATGATATTATTAATTTTCCTTGGAGACTAAACATCAGGGGAAGAGAGGAAACATCAGGAAAGAAGTAGAGAAAATGAAGAAGTAGGGAAGGTGGTACGTGGAGAAAAATCTTTATGTCTTAAACAGTGTTTTACATTGCTTTTCACATAGTGAAACACACAACCCACAATAGTACAGTTTGGAGCACATTGATGAAATATCACCAAGATATCTCTGAATTAACCACTTACTCAAATTTTATCTTTAAAAAAAAGAGAAAACCTGTTCAAAAGTGGCATTATAATCATGAAGGTAAATACCTGAAATTGAACAATGTTAAAGGAAATAATCCTATCTAATTGTGGGTAATTAATGTGATAGATTTAACAGCTTTCCCAACTACTAGATTGCCAAATTTTGATTTTTATGATGCCTCAGTAAATCTGATTTTAATGTTTATTGCCATTCATTTGTTTACCATAGACTCCTGACCTAATTTCTAATTTAATATTAAAATATTATGTAACCATTTAGTTTAATCAAATGATTCTAGACTGTTGTCTATTATACAGTGATACTCTATAATTAACTATATTTATAGTTTTTGAGGATGAATATAGCATTTATATTTCTCATCTTTCTTTTTATTTATCTCATTAGCTAAGAAATCTTTCCAGCTTGGACCTACGTCATATCACTGAACTGGATAATGAAACCGTGATGGAAATTGTCAAGAGGTGCAAAAATCTTAGCTCTCTCAATCTCTGCCTGAACTGGATCATAAATGACAGGTAACTGCTGTAACATCTTAAAAACACTTTTCCAGAGGGAAACGTGTTCTATGTACCAGGTACTGATTATCATTATAACAAGGCATGTCTTCTTTAAGGAAAATGTAATATAGCCATGACTTTTAAAATAGATATGTTTAAGTTTTCAAAACCATTTAGAAGTACAGTATACTTTTAACCCATCCATTGCTTACATTTGCAACAAGGTTTTTATTTGCTAAGATTCAGATGTTTGCCTGAACAGTTATAACAACAGAAGTCTATTGAATTTTCTCTTTGTCATCCATCCAAGGCATATTATTTGTCACTTTAATATTTTTGCAACTTTTGTGTTGATTTTACTGTTCACTTATCAAGGAAAATGGTTCCAAGAAACTATTTCAAACATTATGCATTCAGACCCTTTCTCGAGGATATTTTGTTTTCTGTATAAATAGAATTTCTTTTGAAAATGAAAGTCATGTGATGGACAATTTAATATATAGTGTAAAAATGTGTACAATGGATAATTTTTAAGATAGACAATGATAAACCAGTTTTTCTCTGAAATACTGCATGAAGGAAAAAAAGATGCAAGAGCCCTTGAAAACAGACTTCTTTATAATGAAAACAGCTGCAGAGTAGCACTACTCTGCTGCTGCTGATTAGTTTAGGTGGGTTCTTAAATATAGGTGTGAGATAAGATTCTTGCCCAGTAACTTTTCAAGAGTAAATTTTTTTAAAAAGTTAGGCCAACAAAAATATTTTGCTTTCAAAATAGAAAGCACTATTTCAGCTAAAATTAGAACCTATTTAGATTTAAATGTTTTTCACAAATTAGAGCAGTGATTTATTAAGTTTGTGTCAGATAATGCATTAAATTCAAGACACTTCCCCCTTTTACTTTTAATTTCCTTTTATACTTTAGCAATAAAATCATGTAGACTCCATTTTCCCCCAGAATGGTAAATTCTAGTGACATTTTTATAAATTACCCTGCGTTACTCTTTAAATTATGTGATAGATTTTGACTTGACTCTTAGTAAAATTTTTGTTGAAAAATTTACAAATCCAGAATTGGCCCATGGTCATCACTTATAAAAGGTGTTTATTGTTTTGGAATAATAGTCACTGTGTGAGATGGATCAAAATCTAAAGAAAATTGATGAAAATTAAAAAATTAAATTCTCTATAATCAACATTCTTCTACATAGTCAATTATGTGACAAGTTGAAAGTAATCTTTTAAGTGTTTTTCATAGCAACTAATAAAGTACATGAAAAACATCATCCTGTGGTTTTAGGTGTTTAGCATTAGCTTAATAATGAGGTGAATTTCTTAGTAATGCTTCAGGTTGAAAAGTGAAAACTATTTGTGCCACAGCATGGTTATGAAAACGATTGCCTTTCATTGACAACAGCTTTCTGTGTCCATGTGTAGAAGACTTGGTACTTGGAGCCTACAGAAGTAAATAAGATGCAGTCCATATATGACTGTAAGGGTTATCTGCTCAGTAAACATTTTGCTTAGGTTTGTATTATTTACACAAAGATATTCAGGGATTTCTCATCATCTAGCTCTTCAAATGCGTATTTAGCCATAACTGGGTATTTACAAATGAAAAAATGGGCAGCCCTCACCTTGCCTTTCCTTCCCTTTCTTAGGTTACATCTACTCAAATCTCTTGCTGTTTCAGTCGTTTATTTTCCTACTTAACTATAATGGTTATTTGGTATTTGATCCTAAATACATGTACTGTAGAGATTTATTTGCAAGGAATGAAAGTGTATTTTTATGTTTTTAATGGAAAAGTTTGGATTAATTGAGAAAACATGCATTTTAATGAGGTTGAGTGGTAGAGTTTTAAAGATCAGACTCTTAGGTTTTAATTACACTACTTGCACTTATCCTGTGTACTGTAATAGGAGTTTCAAGCATTAAAACCCACTTTGCAGTATCATCTAAATTACTCAGCTCATTGTTCTTGCCATACTCTATCACTAAGCTAAGTAATATTTGTAATTATATTGGTATAAATCTAGGACTTCCCGTCAGACTTAATTATAATTTCAGCACTTAGCCGAGATGGGTTAGTAACCTTTCCCATAGAGGACACTAGAATGCACTAATGCGTTTAGCCTATCAATTAGCGTCTGTTTTACATTCGTTCATTATTATTATCCTCTAGTAAATCGGGAAGCATTTATTAACCCCCTACTAAATACTTGGTGCTGTGTCTCAGAGTGTGGGGCACTGAGTCCCTGCCGCGCCTAAAGGTTTTTCTCTTTAGGTGACATAGGACTTAACGAGCAAAATAATAGTGAGCCTTGTAAGGATAAAGGGGAGGAAAGTAACCTTTATTACCCAGGTAATTGATAGGCACTTTACACGTGTTCTCATTAATCCCTTCAACATCTTTTGTTCAGAGGAAGGTCGTACTATTCCAGTTAATTTAGCCCATTTGTTTGACTTTTCTTTGGCTTTTTCAATTGGAGGTATTTTTCCATCTTTGCTGCAGTAAAAACTGGATGGGGACAAACAAGAAAAAGCAAATGGCTAATAAGTCAATTCCCATTTCATAGCTGGGATTCACACACAATTGACATTTATATGTAATATTCTTTTTTTTTTTAAACTAATCTCATTATCTTCTTTCCTAATAAAGTTATAATAGAACCTTTAGATTCTATTTTGTACATAATACCTGTGAAAAGGATCTATGTTTAATGCTGCTAGCTTTAATAAAGGATTCCTCACATGAAGATAAATGTTGATACTCTTCCCAGATCTCTAGATATAGAATTTATCCTGGATTTTAAAAGACTTTTATCAATAAACTTTTTTTGAAGTTCAAAATTTAAAAATATTTAGTAATTGAAGGTCTTTACCGTTAAGCTCAAGAAACCTTTTAGTATTTTGTGGTTCTTGAATTGATCTGTGTGACTAAGACATGCTGTTCTTTATCTTTGTTTTTCTAAAAGCGCTTTTTGTGTTTAGAGAGTTAAACAGCGTGATATTTTCTTGTATTCAGAAGGATGGTCTAGTAGTCGTTTGACATTTACCATTGCTTTTGAATACAAATAAAATCCAAGTGGTTTATGAAAAGAGGACACTGACTATTTCTATCAATGATTTAAATTAAGCAGCTGGTTATTATGTCTCCTCCACTCTCTCTGACTGAAGTTTTTTGGAATGTTTGCTTGTATTTGATATAAATCTTTTGTTATTTCACATTCAGTTTGGTCTTCATTGTTTTTGTATGTTTGATATAGAGTCCAGAAGCAGCATACTTTGGGTGTAAAAAACTGATACATTAAAAACTGAATGGTTCTGAGCATCTTTATAAGGAATATGCTTATGGTGGCTCTTTTTTTTTCTTTTTTTGGCCAAGAAGAACTAAATGAACTCTAACTGATTTTACTAGATCTTTGCAGAAGCTATTTTAATATTTAAATTGTCTACCAAAGAGATAATTAATCTCCCTATTTTCAATTTTTTAACATTAGTCTTGAAAATAAAGTTTGATCATATAATCTGTGTAGCCATTATCTAATATATGATTCTTTCATTGACAGTTGACCATGCTTGCTCATGAACTAGAAAAACAGTGGAAGATAACAGTGCAGGAAAAATGAAAGATTCTCTAGCATCTGTCAGCTAATGTCACAAAACATAGCAAAAGTCAGGCTGGTTGTTAAAGCCAATTATGTTGCCAACTTGTTGAACTTGCCTAGCTAGAGATTTATTCTTTGAATTTGCAGTTTAAAACAAAATTGAATGTATTAAGTTTGTTGAACATGGATAACTAAGAACACTTTCTTTAAGGAGGTAATTTGCTGTATGAATCTTATATTTCTGTAAAGGGGGCAGTTGCATCAGTGGACACTAAAATTTGAGGAATTTTAAATCTGAGACTGTTGCAGCTAGTTTCTTTCAAGTATAAAATAACATTTACAATATGTTACTCTTTCATTTTATACATACTAGTGTTTAGAATAGTAACTATAAATATTTTCTCTTTAAATAAAACTTTTGAATACCATCATTCTGAAATTGCAAACTGGTGAGCCACAGTTGAGTCCAGTCCACAAAGCTGTTTTGTTTGGCCTATACAATATTTAAAAAATTGAATTAGTTGCCAACTTAAAAAAGATTGGGGTAGTTCACACAAAAATTCTGAATTTTGGCCTTCTCTTGGGAAAGTTGAAAATCTGGCAACATTGGACCCACATTTTCTCATGTCAACAGTCTTTCCAGGATGAGTAATGGGCTTTTCTCGTTGGCTATTCTCCAGTTTCTCCACTATTCCCACCCAGTGTGACATATTCTTTTATATTATCTACCTGTCCCTACCCAGTCTAAATTTGAATTCTCCCTTATTGAAATCCAGAACGTAGATACTTTTAGGTAAAGAATTTTTTCTTTTTTTTTTTTTTTAATAAATTTATTTATTTATTTTTGGCTGCATAAGGTCTTTGTTGCTGCACACGGGCTTCCTCTAGTTGCCGCTAGTAGGGGCTACTCTTCATTGCAGTGCTCAGGCTTCTTATTGTGGTGGCTTCTCTTGTTGCAGAGCACGGGCTCTAGACACGTGGGCTTCAGGAGTTGTGGTACAAGGGCTTTACTATTTATGGCTCACGGGCTCTAGAGCGCAGGCTCAGTAGTTGTGGCACTCAGGCTTAGTTGCTCTGTGGCATGTGGGATCTTCTCAGACCAGGGATCGAACCTGTCTCCCCTGTGTTGGCAGGAAGATTCCTAACCACTGCATCAACAGGGAAGTCCCAAGATTTCTTATTTTAATCAACTAGTTCTTTTTAAATTGAGTCTGATAACATATGTTAACAGATAATATAGAGTTAATTAGTTTACCTAAATTAGTTCTTCATTATTTCAGGCCTCAGAACTTTGGCCAACATGTTGAAGTTATAGAGGGAGGCAGAATTCAGCTTAAAATAAATTAAACCCTTCGTTTTCATTGACTGCCTTCCAAAATGGATAACTTCACTCCCACTTAGTGTTTAAACAAGAGTGTATAAACAGTTTCCTGAATAATAGAGTTGAACTCGTTTACTAAACTAGCTCCAACTTCAAGCCTGTGATTTAAAGTGAATTTATTTGCAGTGCTTAGTATTTGATTCATGATTCCTTTGTTTATAATGTTAAGAAAAATCTTAAGACTATTCTTTCTCTTTTCTTTTTCTGTGCAGAGCCCTTTTTAGTCTTATAGGTATACTGAGATTGAAGTTGTAGAGTGACAGATTACTCCACCACCCCTTTCAGGGAGACTGACAGCCCCCTGGCTCATGTAAAACTCAATGAGGCTTTCTATAAAGATTTTTCTAACTCCCTTGATCTTCTCTGGATGTTTATTCTGTTTCTTCTTTCAAATTTCCGTTGATTCAATAAAAAACGGTGACATTTAGAAATAAAGTTCAGAGAGGATTTGAGCAGGTGTTGGTGATATAAAATATTTGCTGAGTGCCCATTGTGTTTTATTTCCAAGAATTGTTTTGTGAACATATGCTATATATTGTATTTATAAGTGTTCGAGGACTGGGTGGATAATCTACCATCTTCCTGTGAATGTCATGTCACAGTGGACTTAGAATTTTATTTCATTTCAATCCCCTAATATTACTTAATTCTCCTAGAGACTAAGGTTTAAAGATTGCCCAAGGGGAACGAACCTATCCATTAAATCCAGCAGGCATAGTTGAATTTGAGTCGGAGAATATTTTGTTTTCTATTAAAGTTAAGTGGTCTGGAGGAGAGGAATACTTTTCACCTTGGAGTATTGAGTGAGAAGTTTGAACAATTTGCTCCTATAAAAACATGAAAACTTGGAAATAAAGAGGCGGTAAAAATAATGCTGCTCATTGAAGCAGCTCTGTGGTGGTACTTAGAACAGCGCTCTCCTGCCTGCATAGACTGTGGAGCAGTCTGTCTGCGTACTTTTGGTGCTTAATAATGTGGCCGGGCTGGTTAGATGGAGTTTTAGTAAAACTGAATTTTATTTTTTTCTGTAATTTACTATGTAGTTTTGAGTATGTTCTATATCTATTCATATTCTTAAAAAAATAATAAATATATTTTACTGAGCTCTAGAAGTAGGGACTTTCAGAATGGACCATTTCTGAGCTAGTGACACTTGTTTGAGGTTTGCTTATTTTTGATACTCTCTTTTATAGTTACAGTTATTTGTAAGACCATCCCTAGCAGAATAGGATGATATTGAAGTAACTACTATTTAAGCTCCTTAATCATCTTCAAAAATGATGTCTTTGATGTCCTTCTACCCATTAGACCCTCTCTTTAAATCTGTGATTGCTTTTTGTAGTGCTACTGAGGTTAGAGGGTATAATATTTTCTCTCTCTTTTTAAAAAATAAATTTATTTATTTATTTATTGGCTGTTCTGGGTCGTTGTTGCTGTGAGAGGGCTTTCTCTAGTTGCGGCGAGCAGGGGCTGTTCTTCGTTGTGATGCGCAGGCTTCACATTGTGGTGGCTTCTCTTGTTGTGGAGCACGGGCTCTAGGCGTGCGGGCTTCAGTAGTTGTGGCACACGGGCTTAGTTGCTCCACGGCATGTAGGATCTTCCCAGAGCAGGGCTCGAACCTGTGTCCCCTGCATTGGCAGGCGAATTCGTAAGCACTGTGCCACCAGGGCAGTCCCTCTCTTTTGTTTTTGAACCAAGGATAGTAACAACAGCTATTAATAAATACCATTTATTACAATCTGTGCCATACAGTGTGCTAAGTGTTTATACCCTGTGTTTCATTTAATCTTTACAACAACTCTGAGGAAGAAATTAACCTCGTTTTCAAATGAAGGAATTAAGGTCTAGAAAGGTTAGACTGCTCTCAACTAGTAAGGGGTGGAACCAAGACCTTTTGTTGTGTGTCTTCAAAGTCCAAGCTGTAACCATGAGGGGCTCACTGCCTCCCAGTACCTTACTCAGCCTCAGCCCTAATGACCTGATGTCCTGGTTTGCTCAGGACAGTGTCAGCCCATTCCTGTTGTTTTGGAATTCCGTCAGGGTTAGCATTAGTGCTGCTGCTCCCTTCTGTGTTCCAGATGTCCTGCTTTGGATGATAAATGATGTGGTCATCCTACCTCAGACAGTGCTTGATCATTCTGAACCTCATTAGAGTGTTACCTTCTCTTTTCCAAATGGAATCTCTGAGAGGTGAAAGTTTTGGATAAGACCTGTAGATTTTAATTTTTAAAGCATCTAATTTTGTAATAAACAACCCCATTTGTAAATACTTTTCATTTCTTACTAAGTTTCTTGAGAAAAATTAGAAAGTATTGCTCATTTCTGTGTCTTATACCACATCTGGCTCACACTTGATATCAAAAAGAATTTCAGAATGAATTTTGAATAGATATTTTATTTAAGCATGTGATGATACACATTTTTACAAATATTTTATTATCTATAAACTCTCTCTCACTTGTAACAAATTAATCGTTGCAGATTAAAGGAGAATATTAGATGGTATATACTTTGAGTACGTTGTTACTGAGTTAAAAAGAAGGAAGTTAACTTTGTTGAGGGTTTCAGTACCTTTGGTAAAAAAAATAACTACCGTGACCAATCTGTACAGTTTTTCTAATATATGTGATTTTTCAAATAGCTGATATTTTTCTACAGATAAGTTTCTCTGATAAAATGATTTGTGCATTTATCCTCAGGTGGAATGCAAATTAAAGGTACTTTTTCATTTGTTTGGTATGTAGTAATATTGGATATTGGTTCTTTCAATAATACTAATTGCTGAATATCATTTTAAGGAAATGTTAATTGATGTATAACACTAGAGCATTTAACCTAGTATTGTCACTTGAAAGGAAAACCTCTATGAGATCTTCTGTATCTCATCTATGTCAGCCTGCTCTGATTTTTAACTTCAGTTCTAGAGATGGGATAGAAACTGGGTTTCATGTCGATATGAGTTTGTCTTATTGACTCTCCATGTTCACGTTTTATCTTATAAAATAATGTGAATTTTTATGATAGTTGCAACATATAGCGGTAATTTTTAATTTCTGCTTTGTCTTTGGTTCCTAGTGAGCAATAATGCATAAGTAAACATATCTGCAAATAATAATAATTAACAGAGCTTTTATAGAATCATATTATTGGTATTCCTGGACGTGCTATTCTAAATGCTGCTACTGATTTTGTGTTTTTAAGACAATATAAAGATGAGTAAACATATATTAAGCATTTAGTTTGTGGGATTAAAAAAGATTTTATATGTTATGAAATCAGAATTCGTGATCATATTATGGGAAAGAATGGGACACAGTTTATAAGATGATGAATGCAGTGCTGTACACTCATGAATTTGGAGGCTTCCTAACCTCAAGCCCATTTTAAAATTGCCAACAATGAACAAAATCTTCATTTATTGATGAATTGATAATGGTTTATTGACTGTTTGGACAAATTTATGACTTCCTGCCCTCCTCCCCTTTCCCCAGGAGTTGTCTTATTCTTAATCTCCAACCAGAAATGGTAATTAAAATAACTCACTGTTGTCAGAATCTTAAAGTGTATGATAAATGAAGCCCAGTAAATAGTGAAAATATGAGAAAGGTGATTAAATCTGACAATTTCCCTGTAAAAGGCTTGAGATGATAAATATCTCCTGTGATTAGTTATTAATTTAGTGCAAGAGATTTTGCTTCAGCCTAAAATGTTTTATGAACAGTGGCATAAAGAAATATCTTAGAAGATAGGTACACACATGTTTAACCAGAGGAGAAATTGCTGGAACTTGATTGGTAATAATTAAAAATGGCAGACCTGACATGTATGTGCCTGGGCTATTTTCTGTATGACAGTCCTTTCAGAAATTAAAAAAGAATACATGAAGACGTGAAAACATGAAGAATGACAGAGTACTTTCAGCTTGAACCTTTTTGCCTCATGAAGACAGAAAGGTTTTATGTATATCATTCCTCAACTGATAAAATACTTAATTTAAGGTAGTATAAAATAACTCCTTGGCTTACTGAAGTTGAAAAAAAGCAAACTTGTTTCATTAACAGTTATAGTTGCATCGCTAATAATTTCCCTTAAAATGGATGTGAATTCCTTTATATTTAAAGAAAAGATGAAATAATAATGGCGGTTGTAATGAAGTGCTGTATCATGTTACTGTTGGCGGAATGCGCAGCACATAAGTCTACTGGTGGTGTATATCATTGTGTGGCTGTGTAATGTTTTGTTTATGAATCTCTCTACTTGTAAGGGGGAACCTGCGTCTTCATCTTTGGCCCTCTGCCCCAACCTCAGCCCCTGGCACTTCACATAGAGCCCAGCTGAGAGAAGTAATTTAATACCCACATGATGAAGGAATTATAAATGCTGCTTTTGTAGGATGTATGTCTGTTTTTAAATTTGGCTTGAATTCTGGCTGAAATCCAGGCAATTGGTTCAAATGCCCTCTTTCTTCCAGATTTATTTATTTCTGAATAAAGCTGGTACTTAATAAAGTGAGGACTTAATGTCATTGTCTGGATTCAGATAGAGCTTGCTTTATGTATTGCGTGCTTTTTACCAAAAAGCCATAGTTTTGTTTTTTGAACAATACATAGGCTTTAACGTCGAATCATTGGCTTCTGCCTTTTTAATAGTCTTTGGAATACTTTTAAATGAAGACCCAGAAACTTCATTTGCTTTTCATATGTAATGATACCTTGTATTAATTGAAAAGAGACAGAGGAGACAGTTACAGATTTTTTTCTGTTTCTTAGTGAGAAAAGTATGGCTATATGAGAAAAACTGTTGCAAATTTTTTCTTAATTCTTCTCGTAGCACTCTGCTCTTTAAATGTGTGTTTAATATTTGGTTAATTGTTACTATGAACCTAAACATACTGATTAAGACCAGGTTCACATTAGAACAATTATCTGGTTAATTGCTCTGGTGCAAAAATAGGCTAAAAAATCATCAGAACATCAACTTGTGAAAGCACTGGCAGGAGTTTCAAAACCACCAAGCATACCTACTGCAAATCACATCAGCAAAGCAATTAATTTAGGCTAATTGCTTTTCTGTTTGTTCAAGATGCACTTTGGAACTGTCTTTTGAAATCATGGCAATTAAGATTAGTAAGCAATATAATTAAAGAATGTTAGAATTGTCACTATTTTTCAAAAATGGTAATTATTCCATATGAACCTATATAGTAGATCTATCACCCATGTAGGACTTTGAAATAATTAAAGCAAAATAGGAGTATTTTAGACACACAGGATTTCCTTTAAAAATAAATTGAGTAGATTACCTTTTCATCAAGTGTAGCACAGGGTTATATTTAATCTCTAATTGTCAAGAAAAATTATCTAGTTCCAATAACGTACACTAAGGAGGTTTGTTCACATAGGAAAAATAACCACCGAAGGTGGCACTGGCTACTGGCATTTTCTCTATACAGATGTGTATTTGGGTTCTTGTATGGCTTCTCATAACATACTCAGGATTTTTAAATTAAAAACCAGATTTAGGCATACCTCATGTTATTGAAATTTTCCTTTATTGAGTATTAAATTTTGACAGCACCAATTTGACTAAAATTGAGAACGACTTGTATTTCCAACTGTTTCTTTTCTTTCTTTTTTCAAAAGGTTATTTATTTATTTATTTATTGGTTCATTGGGTCTTTGTTGCTGTGTGTGGGTTTTCTCTAGTTGCAGCGAGCAGGGGCTACTCTCTGTTGAGGTGTGTGTGCTTCTCACCATGGTGGCTTCTCTAGTTGCGGAGCACCGGCTCTAGGCACTCGGGCTTCAGAAGTTGTGGTATGTGGGCTCAGTAGTTCTGGCTTGCAGGCGCTAGAGCACAAGCTCAGTAGTTGTGGCACAAGGGCTTAGTTGCTCCGTGGCATGTGGGATCTTCCTGGACCAGGGATCGAACCTGTGTCCCCCCTCATTGGCAGCCGGATTCTTAACCATGGCACCACCAGGAAATTCCCCAACTGTTTCTTTATGAAGCCATGTTGTAACAGAAACAGCTGAAAAAAAATAGCAAGTTTAGGAATCAGTTCTTCATTGGAAATGTAGGAATGTCATTAGTGGAGGAGTTAGCCATTTCCCAAACCGCTTCTCTATTCACCATATTGTCAAACAGCAAGTAGCTATTTCCTTCATCTCCTTCCTTAAGGAGCAATTCTTATCATGAAGTGTGTTTAGTGGCATATCCTGCCCCATGAAATTATCCGAAGCAAATAGATTAAGGACTGTGGCTCTCTAAATGAATCTTTTAGAGACACACATGTTAAAGGAAGTCTTGGTAGCAGTTATCATTTTGTGACTTTATGTGGCTGTGACAAGAAACTTAGAAAGATATTCATTAAAATTAGGTGTGATACAATAAATTTCAAGTTTTGTTTTGGCATTCTACTTTTTGTTTGTTAGTAAATATAAAATTATTTCCTTTATTTTTCTTTATTTCTGCCTAAATCGGTATAAATAGGTCTCTAAGCTTAGCTAATTAACTGCATCACAAAACTAAATTTTTCTCTAGTGATCATTTTCACGGAGAAGAACAAAAGTATATTTACAGTGATATACTTTTCTTTACTTATTTTACAAAGCTTCAGTTTCTAGAAGTGCAACATACTTGATCCAGATTTCTCAGTGATGCTGTTTCTTGTGGAATGTTCTATTTGAAACTTCATGTTGAAGGTAAAAATATCAAATCAGCTGAAAATGAATGTATTGATTAGAATAAGTAGAAGAGTGTTGAGGACTTAGAATACAGAAAAACAAAGAAACCTAAATGATGATATCAGTCACTAGGTCTGGATGTTGGTCTTCTTTTGAATGCATCATTGAAGCAGCAGAACAGTGTTACTCTAATTTTGGAAAAACTCAAGCTAGTACTTCTTTTTTGGCCTTTAAAACATGAATTCTGCAATTATTTATAATTGAAAGATAGTATAGGTGCTATAAAATTTGTCACTATTTTGCAGACTTTAGAAGATTGCAAATTATAGCCACACATTTTCCCTATCCCTGTATGTATGACATTGTGCGTTGGGATATTGCCTATCCTTACATCAAGAGGTGTCATCTGTTTTTCTGTCCCCTTGCACCTGGGCTGGCTTTGTGACTTGCTCTATATAATAGGATGTAGTGGAAATTATGTTGTGAGACTTCCAAGGTTTGGCTTCAAGACGCCTTGCAACTTGCCTTTCTGGAAGCTGCCCCAGCTGAAGAAGCCCAGAGTAATCTCTCTGAGAGTGAGAGAGAGCATGGAGATAGAGGTCTAGCCCGCAGCCAGGGTCAACTGTCAGACGTGTGAGTGAGGCCATCTTAGACCATCCAGCCTCAGTCAGACCTTTGGATTCCTGCAGTCCTGTGAATGAAACCAGCAGAACTGCTCCACTGAGCCAGAGAGTCGTGAGCAAATAAGAGCTGTTTTTTTTAAGCCACAAAGTTTAGGTGTGGTTTGTTATTCAGACACTGACTTTGTAGCTGCTCTATGTTGAATGTTTTATATGAAGTAGACAAGGTGCCAAGGGTGCTTATTCATTATCCTATTTAATTATCACATCAACTCTGTGACATAGGTATCATTGTGCCCTATATTATAGATGAGGTAAAAAAAAGTCTCAAAGAGGTAAAGGATCTTGCTGGCGATCACAGCTAGTAAGTGTAGTCAGGATTGAATACACATCTGCCTGACCTCAGTCCCATCTATCAAATTTCCTTCAAAAGCTTATTCTAAGTTTAAAAATACATTTGGTTGCAATAAGCAATTAAACCTACCAATAGAGTCTATGAATATAAGTACTAGCTAAATTGCATTATAATAAAATAAATATCATTGATTAAAGTAAATATTACAATAAAATAATATCCATTTGCAGTTTCTTGTGTTACTATTTAATCTTGGGTATTCACCTAAAAAATGCATGGGGAAAACAGCTCCTCTGAAAGGAGGATGTGAATACAAATTTAAAAATACATAGATATAAGGCCTTTATTTTGCATATATTTAAAACAGTTTTCGGTGTTTCGTGTGATTTAGAATAGATCCCTTTCTACCCTATTGTCAAGTTAGGGAGAAATGGAGAAGAGAAGATGGTCTTTTAGGAGAGCTCCGGCTGAGGCTTAATCACCATTGTGTTTGCCTTCAGCATCAAGTCTTGTAAGGACATAACTTCTATGGCATATAAGCAATAATGGTACTAACCCCTATGACAGAAATACCACAAAAAATTCCACAAATACAGGTGGGTGTCTTTTCGTTTTTTGAAATGCTTTTATTTTTAATTGTAACCATCACCTTAAAAACCATACATTAATAAACTAATTTAGACTAGTAGGGGATTCTGACATGTATATCATAGCTCATCTTACCATCTACTATAGCACCATGATAATCAGACCTACCTTAGGGTTTTATTACCTGTTAAATAAAGCCTGGGAACATTTCCTCCCATGATTTATTATGGTATTTTGAGAAGTTGTTTCATTTGGGAAACACAGTTTCCATTTGTTTTCCTTTTAACTTGAATTTAAACTCGATTCCTATTTTTGGTTTTGATTAATATTTTTTTTCCATTAACAAATTACCAATGTATTTTAGTATTTTGATATTTTTTGTATTACACACAGATGAATATTTTGTTTTGTGTGAATATGTATCTGGAGAATCTTGCTTTTGGAGAGAGGAGAGAGAGTAGGTTGCATTTTTTTCTTTTAGTTCTAATTTACACTCAGATGGATTGTAAATTTCTTAGAATGTGACATTGATAACAGCATAGGAATTAAAACCGTATCTGGGAATTTTGACTTTTCCATAGTCCTGGGCTTCTAACCAGAAGTTCAGTAAATGCGTGTTGATTGATTAGATGGCAATATAATAAACCTAGTAAACATAAGCTTATGTTCAAGGTAAAAGAAGAAGAAAATGAACTGTTTACATTGGTCAAGAAATAGAGAAAATCAAAATAAGTCAGTCAAAATAGTAAAGTTCATTTAATGAGTATAGATGTAGCCTTTAAAAATGCTTTATAATGTAATTAAAGAGTTAAAGAGGCACACACTGAATTCTCTAACAGAGTGGTGATTTATGTGTGAGGTACATGGATACAGTTTTAGTCTGACAACATTACTGGATTAAAAAAACCTGAATGAAGACAAAGGGAGAAAAATCCTGGAGAAACATGATATCCTTGTGGCAGCAATTTATTTGGAAAGGGTATGACAAAATGTGTCAATACAATGCCCTGGCTTTCTTCATTAAATTAAGTAATGAATTTGAAAAAAAAAAGTGTTTTCTATAACATTTTTTTCTGCAGATTTATAGATGTTTATGGAATAAGTGTCTTCAAAGAAATATATATTACTTATAATACAATTAATATTTTGCATATTTTGGTCTTATTGGAATTAGAAACGTTTAGTAATTTATATCTTTAAATAGATGTCCATCTTCTTTTTGTTTCCAAGATTTTTCTTTTACAGTTGATTCCCGAGACATCATTATGTTATAGAGGAGCTTTTTTTCTCTTTTTTGGTGATGGCTTTTGGGAGCCATCCATCTCCAAGCACAATGTAACATGTAACATTGAAGCTTGTTAGAGGGGAAGAAGTATAAAGTATCACCAGGCAAGCCCTGACAGACATTGAGACATCCACACAGACACTGCTGCTACTTGACAGTGTGTACTGTTTTGAAAACGTAGCTGTTTAAAAAGGGACAAGGTCTCAATAACTTTACACTCCGGTTGCTTATTGTATGCACGTATATTTTACTTGTGATTCTTTCCCCAATGGCAGTATCTTTCTCATGTTTAATTTGAATGGTTGCATTTATCTTTACTAACTTGTCACTGTTAGTTGTATGCTACATTTCAGTCTTCTAAGTAGGTTGTATATGTGCACACTGTACTTGGTAAAGAATTTAGAATTTGTGTTGATGTACACTGTTGGGCTTGGGAGTATGTATGGGGGAGAACATGGGATAGTAATTCAAGGTAGCAGGAAATCCAAATATGTACCTCTCTGTGTTTTTAGCATCGATTGGCATTGATGCCATTTCATTGTTGGGAGAATAGTGTCCTGTAAGCGTTTAGGTGGAACAAAATGCCTTGATTTAAACCTGGACTATGGTTAATCTTCAATGCAGTTCATCCTCAGGGAGGTAATCAAAAATATACACGTGTTATTTTGAAAGTCCTATTAAAAGTTCTATTAATCATATAAGGGGAAAATTCCAGAATATACCCAAAATATGTTCTAATCATCAGTATCGAGCTGCATTTATTTTAAGAATCACGTTTGCAAGCTATGCCCATTTAAAATAAATATCCCAAGTCTCAGTGTAAAAGTAATTTTTTTAGTGAAATTACTTTTTTTAATTTTAAAAGAGTAGACACACCTGAATGGGTTGCTTGATTTTAAGTATTTGTACAAGTGAAACTTATTTCCAAAGACTTCAGAGTGGGAAAACCAACAATTTTTTGACTTTATATTTTAAGGGCAACATGGAGGAAATTTTTGTTCAATTTCCATTTAATTTCCTGTGACTACTTTTAACACTTACAAGTTATGTCATTCATTTTGACATGTAAATAAGAAAACCAGTGACTTTGGGATTCAGTTCTGAAGAGCTCTCACAGGTGCTTAGACATGTCAATTCTGTCTCCCCCAGGAATAATGGCATGACCTGTAAATGAGATGTAGTTTTCCCACAAGCTTTTGTAAAAGGAGTCTTTTTATCCTCTTCCTGATCCATTACAGAGCATTTGATTCTCAGGAACTTTTCCCCCTTTAATTTGTGTCTTCTTTCTTTACTTAAAGCTGTTGTCTCTTTTACTTTTTTGTTGATGAAGTCATTGATGACATTTTCTCAGGTAATTTTTTCCCCTTTAACTTGAATCTTCTTCCATTCCTTAAATCTGTAGAATATTTTCTTTTATTGTTGTCAGTGTCACGGATGACATTTTCATCTAATTCTTGACATATTCATTTTATAATACACGGCATTGTAAGGAGTTTTTTGGTCAGTGACATTTTGGCAAACCCTTGCCAGTGGCTACCAGAGAAGGTCAGTTAGACTCAGCAATGAAATAAATTATCCTGAAAGGCTTCTCTTCAATACTGATGAATAGCGCTTGCAGAGGACTATGGGAGTCTGGGTTCTTTGTGTTGTTTTTTGTTGTTCTAGATTTTATCATTGTCATTCACTATATAACCTTGGTAAACTTATTTAAGTTCTCTTTTATAAGATTGACTTAATGAGAACCCACCCTAGTGAAATGTTTGGAGGCTTAATCATGTTTCAAAAGCACCTTGAGTATGAATCATTAGTTCATTACTACAGTGGTGGCTTGGGTGGTGCCATCCATCATTGATGCTTTGTCACCATTGTAGCCTCATGGTTCCCTGCAGATTGACAGTGAATGTCTTAAATTAAACATTTTAAAGACACTAGCAGATTCTTGAAGGTTACTTATTGTTTATTGTGTAGTAACACTGAAGTGTTCATAATTATCTGAAGAAAAGGCAATTAGCATATACTTATTAGTGCATATTTTCATAAACATCTCTATTTTCAGATTAAATGGGTGAAGTGTTTTCAGATTCATAAATGGAGTTTGTTTTTTTTAAAAACAGTGATCCCTACTTATGTTGCCATAAAATAAAATACCTTAATATATAGACACTTTACCTCTGTGAATGTTTTTCACTTGCAGTTTTCATCCAAATATATTTTAATGAGTTACATTTTTCAAAATATACTTTAACATTATCTATACATACTCACACACACGATGGACTAATAAAGAGATTAAATGAAATTCAAAATATCTCTGGAAGCAGGGCTTTCAATTTCCAATTTCTGGTTCAATTGAAGAAATATAATGACTGAAAAGTAAGGAAATTAACTGTTTACTTTGAGTGTTTATATGTAATTCTGTGTTTGATACATTCCAAGAATTCTAGGATTTGATTTGGGAGTAGTTTCAAAGGACATCGAATTCAGCCTTCTACCTCTAAGCTATCGGCTCTTCATCTGTTGCGTATACGTGGTTCGTTCTTTTTTTTTTCTTTTTCTTCCCATCTTCTTACCGCTTTTCCCTTCATCTCTCACCTGGCTCTATTTAGTTAACATATTAAATCACATTCTGACTATCTGACATTCAAAATGCTTCTTATAACTAAAAGATCAGCACTTTCCGAAAGTATTTTAAAAATCAAGTTATTTATTCTCAGTTTAAAAAAAAAAGAGTACAACACATCCCCTGAACTTTCAAGCTTAGGCAGGTCTATGAGAGGTTTTAAAATATGGAGACGTCTCCCTGGAGCGTGTGTTTTTCAGGACTGGGGAGGACACAGCAGACTGCCAGGGGGCAAACCGCTAGAGGGAAGACACTGCACATGTTGATTTCCCTTTGCTCTGTCTTGCTGTGTTTTTCCAGCCCTGTGGCTTGCAGGTTTATTAAAATGCTAATGTTTATTCTATTTTTATTGGCAACTCTCCAGATTTGATTATTGATATGTCTGGATAACAGTGAAATGCAACATCAAGGTCTCACTTGACTCTTTTCCTTAGATTTTTGTCAGTAGAAATATAAATACCACAATGTCAGATGGATCATATTATAATTTTTTATCTGGATAAAAGTGAAATGTTACAAGAGCACTGTCAGCTGTTTGGAAATGAGCTTTTATTGGGATAGTGAGGGGTCTCCCGTGGGCTCTATCCTTAGGTCAGTGTACTATCCCACTTGCTGAGGAATAATCACATTTCCAGTAACGAGTGCCTGAGTGTGTTTATGGGTTTTCATTGCTGTACTCACTTTCTGGGCTTTGGTATTTCACATCTTGTACAAACTGACTAATGTGTATACTAATAATAGACTGCAGAGTAATCCACCTGTGACTGACAAGAGATTGAGGAGTTATCATGTTTCTACCTGCTTTTCCTGAAAATTTTAACCACAGACCCTTGGGGTTGAAAAGGCTTCTGAAAACACCTCCTGTAACTCCTTCATTTTGCTGTTTTGAAACTGAGGCTCAGAGATCACCGGTGACTTGTCCAGGTTCACACAGCCTGCTAGTGGCGAAGGTGGAGTGGAATGCTGCTTCCGCTTGGCTCTTGGGCTGCTGGGTCCCACTTTGCTGACATTCTCCCTCACCTTCCATTATAGTCACTTACTTGCCATCAACACTTTTTTCTTTCATGGCCTAGAATGGAACTGGATTATTTCTAGATTGTGCATTCTTGTATTTCTCTTATGCCCCTTTGGCAAAACAACAACACATATAGAAGGAGATTTTTAGTAAATATTAAAAAAAAAAAGAGGAGACTACCTAAAATCTCACTAGCTAAACATTTCCATTGCTGACATTTTGGTGCACATCTTTTTAAACATGCACCTAGGTGCATGTCTTCTCCTCACCTCCTTTTGGAATTATGTTGTGTGTGCTATTTTGCAGTCTGTGTTTATGTCAACAATAGGCTATGGATTTATTGTTATTTTAATAAATACAGATCTCTCTCACCATTTCTCATAGATTTATGGTAGGGTTTTAGCACATTGTACTTAACCAATCTCTCATCCATTGACATTTGAATTTTTTCCAATTTTTACTCTTATAAATAACTGTATGATGAACATTCTTATACCTACGTCTTTGTGTACTTTTAATTTTTGTCTCATTAGGGTTAAATTCTTGAAATGGAATTCCTGCATATTA
Organism: Hippopotamus amphibius kiboko; assembly: GCF_030028045.1. Classification (NCBI taxonomy): domain Eukaryota; kingdom Metazoa; phylum Chordata; class Mammalia; order Artiodactyla; family Hippopotamidae; genus Hippopotamus; species Hippopotamus amphibius. The sequence continues at coordinate 189,310,930 of NC_080186.1, forward strand.
AGGGTAAATATATGCAAACTTTTTATATATCTTACTTAATTCCCTGTAGAAGATTATATCAATATACGTCGATATCCCTGGAGGAGAGTATCTGTTTCTCCACACCTATACCAATTCTGGATGCAGTATCACCTATTTCGGAGCATTTAAAAGTAACTTTTATGTTTAATAACCGAAAAACTTGTAATAAATTATTTGGTCACATGTATTTTCCACTAAGAGACAGTATAGCATGGTGGTTATGTCTGGAGCCTGACAGTCTTGATTTGAATCCTGGCTCTGCCACTACCTACACATTTGTCACTGAACAAGTTACTTAACCTCCCTGTCTTATTTTCTTATCTATAAAATGAGTATTCCAGTGGTACTTACTTCATAATGTTTTTGTCTGATTTAAATATGATTATACAAGTAAAGCACTTTAGGGCAGTTTCTGGTATGTGGTTAATTACACAATACATGCCAGCTATAATAATAATTATTATTAGTCAGTCAGTGAGCATTTGATTTCCATCTACTGTTTATAGTACACAATGCTGGAATGTGGGGTTTGAAAAGAAATATGAGACACAAGTATCCCAGTGATCAAAAAGACCCACCACATACCAGAAAAAATAAGGCATAAGTAGTAAATGAAAAGTTACATAATCAAGTTAATTAACAGTACAAAATTATACTGTAAGACAGACATGGACTAAAACATTATTAATTACCAAATGAATGCTATAATGATGAAACAGGGTTCCATTATAATTTTTGGAAGAGCAATACCAAGGTTTGCTCTACTTTTTTTTTTGTTTTTATCCCCAACAGGACCAACTCTTCTTGTGATTTAGGGCAGGGGTCCCCAACCCCTGGGCCACGGACTGGTACTGATCCAAAGCCTTTTAGGAACTGGGCTGCACAGCAGGAGGTGAGCGGTGGGCGAGTGAGTGAAGCTTCATTTGCCTGGAACCCATCCGCTCCCCCCGCCCCCATCTGTGGAAAAACTGTCTTCCCTGAAACTGGTCCCTGGTGCCAAAAAGGCTGAGGATCGCTGATTTTGGGTGATTGTATTGGTGCAGCACAGGCCTGGTTTGTGTCTGGCCTAATATCATGGTTGGATGATAAATTATATGGTCACCCTTTTATCCCAGTGATATCTTTCTGTGGATGTCATTGTGATGATGATGTGATGTAAAATTCTTTGGCCTGGGAGCTATTTTGACTATTATTTCTGCTCATTTGTTCTATTTTGGATCAATTTTATAGTTTAATTTAGAGGACAGTCTTATTGCCAGGTGCTCAGGGGAAGGCTCATTCTTAACTATCACTTACTGCTTACAAATGTTAGAAGAGAAACTTCGTTTGTTACCAGAGAAGAATAGTTTATTGCCAGGTTATTGATGATCCAGCATGTTGCATCAAGGTATCAATTGAGACCTTATTTTTCTGAAACCAAAGGGAGAGATATTTCAGGGTGAATTATGGCAAATAGGTGGACAATTTTAAATTTATAAATAAAACAAATCCACTCTTCCTTAGAGTTCTAACATGTTATTTTGCACACAAGTGTGATTGTAATGCTAAACACATTTTGAGGAACGTGTAGTTCTCCACATCTTCAGTACAGATTTTTAAAAATATTTTAATGTCCTGCATTGTTGACATCTCAGCCAGTTTCCTAATATTTGATTGTCAGTTGAACCTTCTTATCTGCTTTTCTTGCCATTGATGTCACAATAATACAGTTAAAGGATTGAGAGTTTAGTTTTTGAATGATGAATAAATGGTAAGGAAGAATATAAAGGAATAGACTTTGACTCTTGTGCTGGGCCCTGGCAGAAATGAAACATTTTTAGGCTCTTTCATTGTAACTGTCTCTTAATTAGATATTATCAAGTGTTAAAGGAAGATGCTTGTCACATTTGGATTTATTGTGTAGGAAGTTCATGCTCTGAATCCTACTGGGCCTAGATGACTTTTTTTCTGATCTAGATGAGAACATTTTAATATTATAATGTTAGTATTTGATTCAATATAATTTGTATTCCTTTTTTTTTTTTTGATCGTTGATTATGTGCCAGTACTGTGCTTTTTTGATCATTGAATATGTGTCAGTACTGTGCTTAGTACTGGTAATACATAGTTGAATAAGAAATGGTCTCTGCTTCCTGGGGCGGGAAGCAGGGGTGCGTGGAGAGGCTAATAAGACTTGTGAATATCCATAGGATTTTAAAAACCTCCCTGCATATCATTATAGAATAATAGCAGAAACCACTAACATTTGTATGTCACTGACTCTGCTAGCCACTGTTCTAAGTGCTTTACATGTAGTAAGTTTCTAACAACCCTGTGAAGTAGATGCTATTATTATTCCCATTTTTCAAGTGGAAACAAGGCACAAGAGATTAAGTTGCCTAGTGTCACATAAGTAAAATACAATTTTCTATCCCAAGTGAACTCTTTAGAGAAGCAGTATTCACATGTCTCTTTTGTGTCTGATAAGCATTATGAGAAGTAATTATTGTGTGACCCAATAATTTGTGAGAGAAATGTGCAGCTGCTGGGAGAGTCTGACCTGTGTGGAGGCCTTGGTTTCTTTTGATTTCCATTTGCATGGAATATCTTTTTCCATCCCCTCACTTTCAGTCTGTGTGTGTCCCTAGGACTGAAGTGAGTCTCTTGTAGACAGCATGTATATGGGTCTTGTTTTTGTATCCATTCAGCCAGTCTGTGTCTTTTGGTTGGAGCATTTAGTCCATTTACATTCAAGGTAATTATCGATATATATGTTCCTATTACCATTTTCTTAATTGTTTTGTTTTTGATTTTGTAGGTCCTTTTCTTCTCTTCTATTTCCCACTTAGAGAAGTTCCTTTAGCATTTGTTTTGGAGCTGGTTTGGTGGTGCTGAATTCTCTTAGCTGTCACTTGTCTGTAAAGCTTTTGATTTCTCCATCGAATCTGAATGAGATCCTTGCCGGGTAAAGGATTCTTGGCTGTAGGTTCTTCCCTTTCATCACTTGAAATATATCATGCCACTCCCTTCTGGCTTGCAGAGTTTCTGCTGAGAAATCAGCTGTTACCCTTATGGGAGTTCCCTTGTATGTTATTTGTCATTTTTCCCTTGTTGCTTTTAATAACTTTTCTCTGTCTTTAATTTTTGTCAATTTGACTACTATATGTCTTGGCGTGTTTCTCCTTGAGTTTATCCTGCCTGGGACTCTCTGTGCTTCCTGGACTTGGGTGGCTATTTCCTTCCCCATGTTAGGGAAGTTTTCAACTATAATCTCTTCCAATATTTTCTCGGGTCCTTTCTCTCTTTCTCCTTCTGGGACCCCTATACTGTGAATGTTGGTGCATTTAACATTGTCCCAGAGGTCTCTTAGGCTGTCTTCATTTCTTTTCATTCTTTTTTCTTTATTCTTTTCCATATCAGTGATTTTCACCATTCTGTCTTCCAGGTCACTTATGCTCTTCTGCCTCAGTTAATCTGCTGTTGGTTCCTTCTGGTGTATTTTTCATTTCAGTTATTGTGTTGCATATCTCTGTTTGTTTGTTCTTTAATTCTTCTCGGTCTTTGTTAAACTTTTCTTGCATCTTTTCAATCTTTGCATACAGTCTATTTTCAAAGTCCTGGATCATCTTCACTATCATTATTCTGAATTCTTTTTCTGGAAGTTTGCCTATCTCCACTGCATTTAGTTGTTTTTCTGGGGTTTTATCCTGTCCCTTCATCTGGTACAAAGTCCTCTGCTTTTTCATTTTCTCTGTCTTTCTGTGGCTGTGGTTTTCAGCTCCACAGAAGGAAATACTGCTGATACTGCTTGTTACTGCTGTCTGCCCTCTTGTGGAGGAAGCTGTCTAAGCTATCTACCCACCCACTAGTGGTGGGTAGGGCTGGGTGTTGCTTTGGTTGGCATAGCTAAGTAAAACTTTAATCTGCTTGTCTGCCAATAGATGGGGCTGTGTTCCCACCCTGTTGGTTGTTTGGCGTGAGGCGACCCAGCACTGGAGCTTACAGGCTCTTTGGCTGGGCTAATGGTGGACTCTGGGAGGGCTCATGCCAATAAGCACATCCCAGAACCCCTGCCACCAGTGTCCCTGTCCCTGCAATGAGCCACAGCTGCCTCCCCACCTCTGCAGGCAACCCTCCAACACCAGCAGGTAGGTCTGGTTCAGTCTCCTGTGGGATTGCTGCTCCTTCCCCCTGGGTCCTGGTGTACACACTACTTATTGTGTGCCCTCCAAGAGTGGAGTCTCTGTTTCCCCCAGTCCTGTGGAGGTCCTTCAGTCAAATCCCGCTGGTCTTCAAAGTCTGATTCTCTGCGGATTCCTCCTCCCATTGCCAGACCCCCAGGTTGGGCTCAGAATCCTCACTCCAGTGGGTGGACTTCTGTGGTATAACTGTTCTCCAGTTTGTGAGTCACCCACCCAGCAGTTATGGGATTTGATTTTATTGTGATTGCGCCCCTCCTACCATCTCATTATGGCCTCTCTCTGTCTCTAGATGTGGGGTGTCTTTTTTGGTGAGTTCCAATGTCTTTCTGTTGATGACTGTTCAGAAGTTAGTTGTAATTCTGGTGCTCTTGCAAGAGGGAGTGAGCGCATGTCCTTCTACTCTGCCATCTTGGTGTTCATATAATTGACTCCACAGACCGCCGTAAGAGGCCCTGTCCCCAGCCAGGCTGTGTGGAGGCCTTGGGATTCTAATGGGTGGCAACTTGTGATAAGAACTCACTCACTGGTTGACTTTGCGCTGTTTTTTCTTTCAGCACGCCACAATTCTCTCCCCAGCGTCTTGCAGAGGAAATCACTTACATGCAATGGGCTGCTGTAAAAGAAATCTCCCACCTCTCCTTCAGGGACCTAGGTTTTTTCCCACCTTGGAAGCTAAACAGCTTAAGGGCTGGCTGACCTTCACCTGAGACCCAGAAACAAGGTGGAAAAAAGGGTGGTTGCTCTTAGATAAGGGAAATGTCTCCCTTCACAGCCTCAGCCATGGGTCCTCTGGGATGACTGGCAGCTGACTTTTCCGTAAGGCCCCAGTCAAGACTCTTACCTCCGTGCTAAATTATGCTGGCCCAAGGAAGACATACCTGCAGGACCACAGTTAGAGATTTTATCATTATTATTTTTAGATATTTGAAACTAAACCTTCTCTGTGCTCCTGCCCTCCCTCCATCTGTCCCATGTAAATCTTAATTCTTTTTTTTTTTTTTAACTTTCAAACTTGTTTTTAGGACTGGTTTTTATCCTCAAGTGGGGGATTGCCTCCAAATATATGAAAAGGGCTTTCCTCTGGTTTTTTTGTCTTTAGTTTGGATATTAAACTAAACGTAGAACATAATTTATAGAAAACTGTTTTTATTATTGATGGCTCATTTTCCCCCAATAGAACACCAGCCCAGTTTTACTCTGCATTCTCAAAGCTGGTGACTGAGAACTTTCTTCCTCTCCTCTTTATTTCAGAAGTAAGTAGTGGTTTGTCTAATTACTGTACTGTAGTTACAATTATAGAGAAAAGGTCAGTCTAGTCATTGCCAATTAAAGTAGGAAAAAGCTACATATATAACCACTAAGAGCCATTATGTCAATTTAATGCTGTTCATCAGTGAGTAACCCGTTTTCTAGGATATATAAATCTAATTTTGGTATTATAGTACACTCACCCTTTTAAAGGCCTTTGGTGCTGCAGAGAAGAGATTATTGCAAGTGACTTATATTAATTGTACATCCTTTCACTGTGTCTCATCATGGATTTTAGGATCTGGATTTTGTAAAACCTGGTCATTATAAGTAGGGATAAGTAATAAGTAATAATAAGTAAGAATAGGCCCTCCAAGTCACTGGTTGATCCTTTTATTTTTAATTATTTGACAAAATAAAATAATACATTATGTTTTAGGTTTTCTTTTTTCAGTGACTAACAGGGATATACTATTTAACTAAAATTCTCATTGCCATCATTTCATTTTATATATAGGAAAAATCTATAAACTTTTACTATCCTAATGAGAAAATAATCCTGGAATCTAAGTTGATTTATCATTGCTAGTTTCTTATCTTTGCTATTTTTACTTTTGTATCTTTGTGTAGGATACAAATCCTTAAGGATTTTTAGCATCATGGATTTAGTACAAGTTAAGAAAATGTGATTGAAAATGAAATATTTGTGTTAATTTCACCCCTTATAAAAAGTCTGAACACTTCTCAATATATCTTTATATGCTCTGTAGGATATATCACATATCACCAGGTTTTTGCAAATCTGAAATGTTTTCTTAAGTAATCCTCTTGCTTTAGTAATTCTTTGAATAAAATCGCATAGTGTTTTGAATCAAGGAAAAGGGGGATAGGAATGTTGAGTTTGTCTGGCTTAGACTTGTGAGGGATGTGAGAACATACCTATAACTTGATATTCCAGAGTAGACTTCTCTATTCAGAGTAATTCTCTGTATATTAGCTAACGACATTCTGATCCTTATTCTCCCGGGACTTTATAAATCTAAAAGATGGGATTACTAATTGAAATACCACCATTTACTTGCTAGGGACCTCCGTATTATCTTAATTCCTTTTTTCGTGTTCCAGTGAGGTTCAAGGAATACCTTCAGGCCTTTGAAGCTCCCCATAGCTGTATTTGCCTCTTTCAGTATCTTCTACACCTAAGAGAAAATGTAAAACTCAGTAGACTTACCATGGCTTTCTTTTCTTGTTCTAGCTCTTAGAAGCTATTGTCTTGAACTCCCAGATCTGAATATGTCATGATTGATTATATTAAGCTCCCTACCAAGCCTACCTGCATTAAGTCAAACTGAGGCTGAGACTTTCCACTTTTCTGTGCAGTGACTTTTTTCCTGATTCTCTAGAAATCACATTTTGGATTGAATTGATTTTATGATCTTAAATCCTTGATCTGTATGTCACCTTGAAACAGTCCCTGGCTCTGTTCTTTCTCCCCTGGTCTCTCTACTTAACTAATGTTTGAATAATAATGCCAGCGACCACAGCAACCATGCACGCACAGACACACACACACACACCCCCCATTAGAAATAGGTTGTTATTGCTTTATAGTTACAGTCTTATTTGTGGAAATTTGATATCTTTAAATATTATAAAACATAGCACTTCCTATTTGCTTAAGCCTCTCTTTTTTGAGGTTTATAGTTTTCTTATTATAGGTCTTAAGTATTGAATATATCATATTAAATTTACTTTTATGTACAGTAATTTTATTGCTGTAGTGAATCATATCAATTTAATGTTTTTTAACTGGTTGTTATTGGTCAATGAGAGTATACTTTTTGTACATTTTAAATATACTTTTGTATATAAATTTTGGAATTGACCATCTTTCTGATTTTATGTAGTTTCTAATAGTTTTATAGTTGATTCGCTTGGCTCTAAAGGTAGACAGTCACATCGTCTGAAAATAATGATAAATTTATCCTTTTTCTGAGATTTTACCTTTTATTGCCTTTTATTTACTTATATATTTGATTGTATTTTCTAGAATGTCAAGGGGGCAAATTATAGTCCTTAAAGCTTAATTTAAAAAAAATCTACTTCTTATTTTTACTATAAACTTTCTCCACCACCCCCACCCCTTTTCTTAAAGCAGATATATTAAAGGAAACGAAATGGCAACAAGTATCAATGGAAAGTTACCTGTGTCTGGGTAATTAGGGTTGAAAGGTGCTTTAGAGAAGTAATTGGTGCATCAGTTTTACTTAACACTGAACACTTAAAAAGCTAAACTGAGTTTTACTTTTGTTTTTGATTCCTATCAAGTGTAAATTTATTGGCTTTCAGAGTTTTTTTTTCCTTTGTATTTTCTTTTTCTTAGGTAGCCACATTAAAATTTGGCTCTTCTAAAACAGTGTCATCAAATAATCTACTTTGTATATAGTGTACTGAAACTGATAATGCATCTATGCCTTTAATTTTTTTTTTTTAAGAAAAATCAAAGTTGAATTCACTGGTTATTGAGTATTCATAGACTATTCCTATTCCTAAAACTCCATAGAATAGCAAACATGATCTTTAAAATAAAAAGTGTTGCATTGGGTTTTGTTGCATTTTCTCTTAAAAAAGCTAACCTTCCTATGTGAGATACCTTGGCATATTTCCATGACTAGATCTATATAAGACATACTTTATAGTAGTGATTTAGAATTTTAGAATATTTGTCGATGGAATGTATTTTAATGACTCTAAGTTGGACCATAAAATGAATTATTTGGAATGGAAAAAAGAAATCTTCCCCCCTTAATTTATTTATTAAACAAAAACCCCCTCAATTACCTCACATTTTTATGTAGTCCTTCGCTTACTCTTTTTTTCCCAGTTTGTTCAGTGCCATTTGTAGGAGTGCGTGAAGTGAAAAATCAGGTACTACATGATGCATATTATCAGATGGTGTATATTTGCATATCTAACAGCTAGATCTAATGCTTACATTTTGATATAAAATAAATCTATCAAAACTCTTGTTTTTTAATTTGAATAACATATATCATTTCAAGAATGCTTAAAAATAAAATTATATTAACTTAACAGATTGTTGTAACTAATTATATTGGTCCCCACTATTTTAATTTTCTTTTCTTTCTTTTTTTGGGTGTCTGTTTGCCATCAAAAGAACTGACGTGCATTGGTATCAAATTATCATTTTTGAAACCTCAGATAAGAACAGAAATGCTGCTATTATTTCTTGTTTTTTGATATGTAAAGGTAGAAGTATATTTTAAGAAAACCTCCATTTTAGATAGATACATAAAAATGATTCTTAAAACCTGTTTTATGAACAGACAGAAACTTATTGATATTAAGTGTTTTAATAACACATTTAAAATGTCTCTAAGTAAGGACAAAAAACAATAGGTGTTGATTCAGAGTAAAGTGTTAAGCCATCAGCAAGCTTTGATACTTTTTGTACTCCAGAAACTTAAATCCCCAAGTTGTGAAAAACGCAACTATCCTTCGTTTGTACTTTAATACAGTATGTCTAGGATATACAAGTAGGATTTTATAACCAGAATGACATTCATGTACATTTCTCCAGAAATTATTTTTTGATATCAAGTACATAGATTTTGTTCCTAGGTTGAATGTATTTACATTTTATTTTCCATAAAGAGTTTTGTCCTGTCAGTTAATTGTATGAACTCAAATATGTATGTATATATTGAGCACCTAATATATTCTGATACTGTGTTAGGTGCTGGGCACAAAAAGGTAAATAAATAATGTGATCTCTTGTCTTAAGTTGCTCATTTGCATCAATAAGGGGAAAGACAAATTTATGGATGAATAAGTATAGCATGGTATGATGCTTCTTATAATAGAAGTCAAGATAAGCAAAAATAAATTCCTTATTGAGGTCAAGGCAAATATTCACCCTAAATGTTAGTAATTTATGATAGATAAGACTGTATGGGGTTAATCAGAACTACATATAAGCTGCTTCTATAGAATTAAAATGAAGTTTTAATGAGTGTTTCTTTTTTTGACAAAGGTAGTCTCTTTATTTGTAATCCTCTAGCTTTCCAGGCAGTCTCTAGGAATTTTAATGTGCTATAAGTTGAATCTAAAAAACAGTGCAGAGAAAGAAAGATAATAATTACAATTAAAAATAACCTGAGAGTATAAGATGTGTATTGCAAGATGAATTTGTTAAGGAAGTTTTATTTTTATTTTTTGATCTAAAATTAGAATTTATTTTAGGACAAATTTATATCTGAACTCTAATAGTATATTAGATATTTATTTACAAATAATGAGTGTATAGATGGGGCGGTAGGGAAATTAGGAAGGGACACTTGTAGGTTCATTAAAAAGCCAGATAAATTCTTATGGAACATTTCTGGGATCTACTAGTCAGGATTTGCTTCATTGTTCAAACCCAGAGAAGCCAACCTACTTGGGGGTAACTCTAGAGGCCAGAACTAAAATTTGGATCTATCTCTAATTGGAAACAACAAACAACTGTAAAAACCTGCTTTCTGTATCTCATTTTTCTCAATCTGAGAAACTTCACTTGAAGACACCTTTAAAATGTGTGTATATATTTGAATATGTGTGTGTGTGTGTTTCCCTACCTTGTTACAAAATGATTCAATTAGTTTACCATGAATATTAGTTTATTAAATTAATTTACTGGCAGCTTTTTAGAAGAAAGTGGTGAATTTGGGTTGTTTTTCTTACTAAGGCCGAAGAGAGCCCTGACTTCTTGTTTGTCTCTGACCTGTTGCTTAAATTTATGGAAATCCCCAGTTTCTTGACTCCAGTCCTGGGCTTCTTGCCTTCAGAGCAGTCTGGGAGGATTATGGTCCTGCCAGATTTCTCTGGTGTTGGCTGGTCTGCTTGGCGGTAATGATTGGGTACATCTTTGCATTTACTCTTTTTAGCCCCTTTTTTTCGATCTTCTTTATCATCGTCTCTTGGTGTCTTTTTGTCATATCTCTTTTCCCCCCTGGCTCTCTCATTTCATCTTTGAGATTATCTGTAATTCTTTCTACACAATTTTCTTCATTCACATCTAGAATTTACCCATCTCTATTTCTTTATTATCTCTTTCTCTTCTCTATCTCCCACCCTTCCATTTCGAAGTTAATTTTGTCTTTCAAATTGAGTATTCACATCTTTGGTTTGGTGGAAGATGGAGCACAGCAGAGTAAATCCCTTGTTATTGGTTTTACCTTGACATTTACCTGATCTACCAGTTAGATTTGACTGTGAGCCTCTGGGCTATGTGGGAGTTCCTACACAGGTTGGGGAAGGAAACATTGCCTGCAAGAAGGGAACTTAACAAGTTGACTGGGCCCTGGACACCTAGGTAGGACATATAGATATCAGTGTCAAAGGTGCTTGAGCATTTTGGATTTTATAAAACAGTTTTAAACACATTTTTATGCAATAATTAATCACTTGTAGGTGATCCTGACAATAGTGGAATAGAGTGTTCTTGTGAATTTTACTTCTTATCAGTGGATGGTCCTGACTTTGAATAAAGTTTTGTGTTCAAAAAGGCAAGATAGTCCTTGATATTTTTTCAGTGAAATTTCCTAACTCTTAGTGACAGATGCCATGGTCCCTGGATCAAGTGGATGAACTGTGGGGTAACCACCTATTAGATCAACAGAATAGATGTTGGCTTCCACAATAAATCAGCGCTTTATCATAAAGTTTTATTTCACTAATACTTATACCTCAAAAAGCATCTTCAGGTTTTTTGAGCCTGCCAACTCTGTAATGTATGTTGGGCAAATAATAGTATATTGAGTGGAAAAACTGAAATTCACAGAAATAACTTATCCATTGTAATCCAGCTAGTTGGTGCCACAATTGTATTTGAATTTGTCTCAGTGCTTTGTGTCCTAATACTTCCTATTTGTTGAATAGTAATTTCAAAATAGTAATATAGGAATTTCTTACTTATACCCATATATCAAGATTCAGCTAATTTGCTATCTACCACTTTAGGATGGCCAAATAAAATATAGGATGCCCAGTTCAATTTGAATTTCAAATAAAAAACAACAAATAGTTTTTAGTATGAATAAATGTCATATGATGTTTGTATTTTCATTTGCTAAATCTAGTACTCTATACCACTTCCAGGGGTCTTTTCCTAATTCTCTTTCCCCCAGCAGAGGAAGCTCTGATCTCCCTGAATTCTAGGATTTTTGTTTTTTCTCTGTGGTACTTTGTATTTCATTTTACTTCTTTGTAAAACTGACTCTTCATTTCTATGAGACTGGAAGCTCCTGGAGTAGAGGCATTTATTTTCAACATTTTTTTCCTTCATCCATTGAAAGACTGAATCCTTAAATCCAGTACCCCAGTGAGCCACATTAGAGCCGCAGAAAAATATTAAAAAATGTGTCCCTATGTAAGTTTATCAAAATATCCTCTCATATTTTGTATCAAGTGGAAAAAGTTGATAAAAGCTCTATAAAAATGTATAACCGTGTGTAGAGTCGTTGCCCAGTCTGTTGGACACCGTGCTTGACCCTTATAAACTTTCCTTATAGGGAACAGCCTCATGGACTGGGAGCTGATTGGAAATGACAATTCCGGTTGCACAAGTAATACAGGGTTATAAAACAAACAAACAATGAGTGTCTTTGTTTAAAATTTTGACATTTTCTTCTTCATGGATTTTTGCAATAATTTTTATTTCTTAAAACATTTCACCCGACTATTAATCATCTTGATCGCTAAGTATTTTGGTGCCTCTTTAAGTCTTGTGCTTCTGGTTAAATCTTTTGGGGGACAGCAAGGAGTTATTTTATTTTAGTATCTACCTTTTTTAAGGAACTTTTATTGAGATACAGTTAACAGACAATAAACAGCATATATTTAGAGTGTATAATTTGGTATCCCAGTTTCCCAATTCATTCCCCCCCAACCCTCCCTGCTTTCCCCACTTGGTGTCCATATGTTTGTTCTCTACATCTGTGTCTCTATTTCTGCCTTGCAAACTGGTTAATTTGTACCATTTTTCTATAGCCCACATATATGTGTTAATATATGATATTTGTTTTTCTCTTTGACTCATTTTACTCTGTATGACAGTCTCTTGGTCCATCCATGTCTCTACAGATGTCCCAGTTTGTCTACTAACTTTGGGTTTTGTTTGCTCTTCTTTCTCTAGTTTCTTTAGGTGTAAGTTTAGATTGCTTATTTGGGATTTTTCTTGTTTCTTAAGGTAGGATTGTATTGCTATAAACTTCCCTCATAGAACTGCCTTTGCTGCATCCCATAGATTTTGGATCGTTGTGTTTTCATTGTCATTTGTCTCTAGGTATTTTTTGATTTCCTCTTTGATTTCTTCAGTGATCTCTTGGTTATTTAGTAGCGTATTGTTTAGCCTCCACATGTTTGTGTTTTTTCCAGTTTTTTTCCAGTAATTGATTTCTAATCTCATAACGTTGTGGTCGGAAAAGATGCTTGATATGATTTCAATTTTCTTGAATTTACCAATGCTTGATTTATGACCCAAAATGTGATCTATCCTGAAGAATGTTCCATGTGCACTTGAGAAGAATGTGTAATCTGCTGTTTTGGGTGTAATGTCCTATAGATATCTATTAAATCAAGCTGATTTATTGGGTCATTTAAAGCTTGTGTTTCCTTATTAATTTTCTGTCTGGGTGATCTGTCCATTGGTGTAAGTGGGGTGTTAAAGTCCCCCACTATGATTGCATTACTGTCAGTTTCCTCTTTCATAGTTGTTAGCATTTGCCTTATGTATTGAGGTGCTCCTATATTGGGTGCATATATATTTATAATTGTTATCTCCTCTTCTTGGATTGATCCCTTGATCTTTCTGTAGTGTCCTTTCTTGTCTCTTGTAACATTTTTTATTTTAAAGTCTATTTTATCTAATATGAGTATTGCTACTCCAGCTTTCTTTTGATTTCCATTTGCATGGAATATCTTTTTCCATCCCCTCACTTTCAGTCTGTGTGTGTCCCTAGGTGTGAAATGGTTCTCTTGTAGACAGCATATATATGGGTCTTGTTTTTGTATCCATTCAGTCAGTCCGTGTCTTTTGGTTGGTGCGTTTAGTCCATTTACATTCAAGGTAATTATTGATATATATGTTCCTATTACCATTTTCTTAATTGTTTTGTTTTTGTTTTTGTAGGTCCTTTTCTTCTCTTATGTTTCCCGTTTAGAGAAGTTCCTTTAGCATTTGTTTTGGAGCTGGTTTGGTGGTGCTGAATTCTCTTAGCTGTCACTTGTCTGTAAAGCTTTTGATTTCTCCATCGAATCTGAATGAGATCCTTGCTGGGTAGAGTATTCTTGGCTGTAGGTTCTTCCCTTTCATCACTTGAAATATATCATGCCACTCCCTTCTGGCTTGCAGAGTTTCTGCTGAGAAATCAGCTGTTACCCTTATGGGAGTTCCCTTGTATGTTATTTGTCATTTTTCCCTTGTTGCTTTTAATAACTTTTCTCTGTCTTTAATTTTTGTCAGTTTGACTACTATATGTCTTGGCGTGTTTCTCCTTGAGTTTATCCTGCCTGGGACTCTCTGTGCTTCCTGGACTTGGGTGGCTATTTCCTTCCCCATGTTAGGGAAGTTTTCAACTATAATCTCTTCCAAAATTTTCTCAGGTCCTTTCTCTCTCTCTCTTCTCCTTCTGGGACCCCTATAATGCAAATGTTGGTGCATTTAACATTGTCCCAGAGGTCTTTTAGGCTGTCTTCATTTCTTTTCATTCTTTTTTCTTTATTCTTTTCCATATCAGTGATTATCACCATTCTGTCTTCCAGGTCACTTATTCTCCCTTCTGCCTCAGTTAATCTGCTATTGGTTCCTTCCAGTGTATTTTTCATTTCAGTTATTGTGTTGCATATCTCTGTTTGTTTGTTCTTTAATTCTTCTAGGGCTTTGGTAAACTTTTCCATCTTTGCATCCAATCTTTTTTCAAAGTCCTGGATCATCTTCACCATCATTCTGAATTCTTTTTCTGAAAGGGTGCCTATCTCCACTGCATTTAGTTGTTTTTCTGGGATTTTATCCTTTCCATTTATCTGGTACAAAGTCCTCTGCTTTTTCATTTTCTCTGTCTTTCTGTGGCTGTGGTTTTCAGTTCCACAAGACAAAATACTGCTGATACTGCTTGATACTACTGTCTGCCCTCTAGTATCTATTTTTGTTTTGATATCTTAGTCACCTATATATTCAGGTTCATAGATGACTGTGACCATAAAATCTTTAGAACTCATCAAGTCTAATCTCTTTTTTCATAGATGAAGAAACTGATCATAGTGGCAAAGCTGAGATTAGATTTCCTTGCTCACTGTGCTTTCTGCTGGCCATTTAGGCCTCCTTGTGGAAGAATGCATCAAGTCAAACACTTTTTCACCTTTGATGTTAAAGTTCCTGAGGATAAAGAATGTCATTGGATCATATTGTGTTCATTACTAGAAGCATTAAGGCATATTACTCATCCCTAGATCACTTACTTAAAAGTCTGCTAGGTTTTTCACAGAGGAAAAAAATGTAAGTGGAAACATAGATGTCCTTATTTAAATTGCTTTTCCATTTTGCGTAATAGAAAGATCAGTTTTTATGGGTAACATTGGAGCCTAGGTCGCAGCTACTTTCTCAAAAAGTTCCACTTTTGTAATTATCTGTCTTAGCAAAGTTTCTTTTAGGTGTCTACAGACGGCTATGCTCTTCCTGGGATTGCCCTCTTGACTTCTGATTCGGGAATTAAGATTTTGATAGAAACCTTATCTCACCTTCCTATGTAGCTTGCTTCATTAGAGCTGGTAAAGTAAGATCAACAGCAGAAACAGAACACTGAATATATGACAGACAACCTGGTACAAATCTTTTAGGAGACAAGCTAAGAGTTTGATTGACAGATTGTCCTGTAATTTTGTGAAGCAAAGAGAATTTTCTTTATTAACCAGTGAGACAGATGGGCTCAAGTTTGATGGGCTAAGTTTAGTTCTGCTTGTATTTTGATGACTTTTTTTCTTTTTATAGACCAGAGTTTGTCCAATATGAGCTATGAGGCAACTACTATGTAAAATACTATATTTGAAGCTCTTACTCGAAGAAAGTTCAAAAGATTTAGAGGAAAAAAGGGACTCTTTACGCTGAGAACTTCAGCATACTGTTATGTTAAAACTATAGGCTTCACAAAAGAACCTTATGGTATGTTCCTTAAATAGGCATTCTGAGGATAGCAACCATAAGGAACGAGGGGCCCACATGAAAACTAGGGTTGTCAGATTCACCAATGATGCTGAAATCATGGTGTGAAAGTTGTTGGGGAAAAGATAGTTTCGTAACCTCAAAGATTATTAATTATGAAGGACAAAAAGTACCTTTACAATGTTGAAATCCAGTGGGCATTACCTTAACCAAGTGATCAATCAGAACCACCAATAAAGGGGAAAATGGACGTTATGTGCCTTCTTATGTGATCGTGTGGAAATTACAGCATCTCCTGTATTATTCTTTCCAAAAATGCTTAATCTGAAATTAATCACAAAATAATAATCAGATAAATCAAGATTACAGGGCATCTTATAAGATGATTTATGTGGATTCTTTCTGTCAATGTCAGTGTGATGAAAGTCGTGAACAAAAGTTAAAGGAACATGACAATCAAATGGAAAGCATGATTCTTCATTGGATCATGGATTGAAAAAAATCTATCAAGAACATGATTGGGGGACTTCCCTGGTTATCCAGTGGTTAAGACTCTGAGCTTCCAATGCAGGGGGCGCAGGTTCAATCTCTGGTCAGGGAACTAAGATCCCACATACTGTGCAGCCAAAAATTAAAAGAACATGATTGGGACTAGTGGAGATAGTCTGTATAAGAAAAAAAATGATTGTATCAAAGTTAAATTTCTTGGGTGTGATTATGATACCATAATTTAATAGGAGAATGTCCTAGTTCTTTGGATATATATGTTGAAGTATTTATAGATAAAATGTTATGATGTTTGCAACTTGACTTTCGAATGATTCTGCAAAGAAAAAATGTATGTTGAGAGAGCAATACAACAAATGTGGTAAAATATTAACAGCTGATAAATCTAGGTGAAAGATTCATAGGTATACATTCTACTCTTTCCTCTTTTCAGCATGCTTGAAAAATTTTTAATTAAAAGCTAAAAACAAACAAATAAGCATCAGATCCCTAATCGTGTACAATGTTGAAAGTTAAGGGGATGGGATCAGGGGAAATCTCCCAAGAGTTTTCTGCCAGTGTTTTTCTCTCTCTTATGCATTGGATTTAGATAGGAAGAGAAAAATAATCAAGGTAAAAAAAAGTACTTTTTTAAACACAAGCTATATGGTTCATAAGAAAACACTTAGAGAATGTGTGATATCTTAAAGTTAGGGCTATTATTTTCTATTCATAATAAATTAATGGATAATTAACTTGGACTTAATATGAGAAAGAATGAGTATGACTTACTGAAAGTACAGAGTGTGGGTTGTGATACTAGGGTTGGTATTTGGAATGCCAAGCTGTAGCTACTATCATCGACTGTCCAGAGAGTCCATGCTTTCATTTACTACCCTTGTCCATGTGTCAAGGGTAGTAAATGAAGCTAAGACTAGAGCCCAGCTCTTTTATACTTTACACATGCTTGACTCACTTCAAAGTGAAGACTAAGGAATCTTAAATGTAAGATCTATTTATGTTTAAATAATACAAATGCACTACCAAATGTAAAATAGATAGCTAGTGGGAAGCTGCTGCATAACACAGGGAGATCAACTCGATGATGGGTGATGACTTAGAGGGGTGGGCTAGGGAGGGTGGGAAGGAGTTGCGGGAGGGAGGGGATATGGTGACAGATGTGTAAACAGCTGATTCACTTTGTTGTACAGCAGAAACTGGCACAACAATGTAAAGCAATTATACTCCAATAAAGAGCTTAAAAGAAAAACGAAAAAAAGAAAAAAGATACAAATGAGTGAGAATCAGAGTACTGAGAAACTGAGCGCCAGTCAAAAACTATCTTTGAAGGAAAAAATTTGTAGCTAAGACATTTTTCAAATGACAGTATCTCTTAATGTTTATACGTAATGATAATTAATGTGTAATCACTTATTTAGTTGTGCTAATTTGGCTATTTAATAAAAGTCTCCTCCTCCTCCATAAAAGCCTGTGGAATGTACATTTAAAAAAATTTTTATTGGCGTATAGTTGATTTACAGTGTTGTGTTAGTTTCCGGTGTACAGTGTGCATTGTTAAATGACTTACTCCAAGGCACAGATCAGTTTAGCGTGGTGGTGACATGGTTGATTCTGAGCCTGGACCATCTAACTAAGCAGTCCTTTATTTCAGTGTGCCTCCTACACACCTCCCTCAGAGAATTTGTTAGAAGGTTTAAATGAGATCACATATGTGAAAAGGATAGAGAAATTAAAGTGCTTATTCCATATACAATTTAGATATTCTTTAATTGAATATTTACTTTGAAGGACGATGAATCAGATATAGATCCTACCCTCAGGGAATTTATGGGTAGTTGAAAGAGATATGATATGTCTATAAATCACTGTCATCCTATGAGCTACACTGTGCTAAGTGCCACAAAACAGTAGGGGGGAGAGAACAGGCTTTGATGTCACGTAAGTAGAACCCTATCATTTACGACGCACAATGTAATCTTGACAAATTGATGCGAGACTTGGTTTTATCATGAGTAAAGTGAGAATCCCTTACTTTGCTTATGAGTCGTGAGGAGTGATAATATATTTTTTTTAATTTTTAAAAATTTTTATTTATTTATTTATTGGCTGCATTGGGTCTTCATTGCTGCACGTGGGCTTTCTTTAGGGCTTTCTTTAGTTGCGGCAAGTGGGGGCTACTTTTCACTGTGGTGCGTGGGCTCCTCATTGTGGTGGCTTCTCTCTTGTTGTGGAGCATGGGCTCTAGGCACGTGGGCTTCAGTAGTTGTGGCACACAGGCTCAATAGTTATGGCTCATGGGCTCTAGAGTGCAGGCTCAATAGTTGTGGTGCACAGGCTTAGTTGCTCCATGGCATGTTGGATCTTCTTGGACCATGGATGGATCCCATGTTCCCTGCATTGGCAGGCAGATTCTTAACCACTGCGCCACCTAGGAAGTCCTTTGGTAACATCTTAACACGGCTCAGTGACTGATATGTTGTTAATACTTTATGCATAATAATAGTAATGATATTTTTGTGGCCTATTTTTATATAGTCCAGCATTCTGTTTTCTCCAGAATCTATAGCACCAACTGCCACTTGGTGGTAGTCATCAAAATTACATACACTCGTGTAAAGGATTAAATAACTTGACCTCTTTTACCCTTTGAGACCCCTCCCTGAGATGTTAATCTGTCATCTGTGGATGTGGATATTCAGTTTTTCAGAGTCCTCCTCATCATACTCTTAGTCTGGTACATTTTATCATAGATTTATCACCTATGTATGTAATCCTATATGAATAACTTAGTTCTGCCTGTTTTTATTTCTCTATATAGATGAAATTATACCGTGTGTATTTCTCAGTGATTGGATTCTTTCACTCAAAATTAATTTTTGAGATTCATCCATTTTGTATGGAGTTGGAGTTTACTGTTGTTCAGGATTTGAATGAATGAACATAACCTTATTTATCTATTTTATCTTGTAGTATACTTGGTTTGTTTCCGGTTTGGAGCCATCATGAGCGATGCTGCTCATGTGAATGAATACTCTTACACAGGGCTCCTAAGCACATGTGCGAAACTTTCTTGAGGGCATACACCTAGGAGTGTGACAGGTGAATCGTTTGTAGGGTTGTGCGTGTTCCACTTTCCAGTGGAATGCTAGACTGTTTGCCAAAGTGCTCAAATACATTTACACTCAGAACAGAAGTGGATTAGAGTGCCTGTGTTCCATGTTCTCACAAATGCTTGTGAGACCAACTTCTTAATTATTGCTCACACTAGTGAGGTTTAAGAAGAAATATCATTGTAGTTTTAATTTGCATTTTTCTGAATTAGATAGTATTCTTTTCCATTTATTTAGGTCTTTTCATGGCTTACAATAAGATTTTATAGTTTTCCTCATCAAAGGCTAGTACATACTTTGTTAATCATTCCTAGATATGATATCGCTGTTGTAAATTTTAAGTTTTCTAACTCTTGCTGGTATATAGAAATACAATGGACTTTTAATGTTGATTTTTGTATCCAACAATTTTGTTATCCTGTCTTATTATCTGTAGATTCTTTGGGGTTTCTATGTAGGCAGTCACAACATTTGTAAATAAAGATAGTTTTGTTTCTTCTTTATTGCTGCATAACTTTTTTCTTTAGGCTCTGTTACTAGGTTCTTAGAAGTTTAGAATTTCTATATTTTTCTGTTGAGGAAAATGTTTTATTATTCTGTCACAAGCCTCTTTTTCTCTGTTAATGCTTTTGATTTCAGGTATTTTTTTTGTCTGATATTATTAATACAGGATATTGGTTTTCTTTTAAATAGTTTTATTGTAGCTACAGAGTTTAATCATTTGCATTTGTGTGACTTCTAATATATCGAATTTTTTGACCAAGTTATTATGTTTTTTATTTCATTCTCCTAACCTTTCCCCCCATCTTCACTCTTACCTTCTTTTGAATTCACCAATTCATTTCTTTTTTCTCTCTTTAAAAGTTATATGCTCTGTGGGTTTTTTTTCAGTGGTTACCCTCTCTATTTTAAGATGCAGGACTTCCTAGGTGGCACAGTGGTTAAGAATCCATCTTCCAATGCAGGGAACACGGGTTTGATCCCTGCCCCAGGAAGATACCACATGCCACAGAGCAGCTAAGCCCGTGTACCACAACTATTGAGCCTGTGCTCTAGAGCCTGCGAGCCACAACTATTGAGCCCGTGTGCTACAACTACTGAAGCCCGTGCACCTAGAGCCTATGCTCCACAACAAGAGAAGCCACTGCAATGAGGAGCCTGCTCACCAAAGTGAAGAGTAGCCCCCACAACTAGAGAAAGCCCATGTGCAGCAACGAAGACCTAGTGCACCCAATAAGTAAATAAATAAATAAATTTATTTTAAAAAAAGATGCATACTTAAAGTAGAAAAGTTAATCAATATGTGCTCTTTGGTCATATTGATTAATGGCCTTTTTCCATCAGAAATTATTGTTTTATATGATTGATGTTCATTTAGATTTACCAGTTTACCAGTATTGTTGCTTACCATTTCATCTTGCATTTCTCTCCTTCTATCTGTGATCATTTTTCTTCCTTCTCTGTGGTATTCTTTAGAATTTTTTTAATGAGTGGCTCTTTCAGTTTTTGTTCTTTTGAATATGTCTTTATTTTGTCTTTGTTCTTTTGGACAATAGATGGCTGAGTATGGAATTCTGATTTACAAGTTATTTTCTTTCAATTCAGTGAAGATATCATTTTACCATCTTCTGGCATCCCTTGTGGTTGTTAAGAAGTCATTGTGTGTCCAATTACTATTCCTTTATGGGTAGCAGTCTTTAATTTCTGGCAGGTTTTGACATCTCTTCTTTGTCTTTGGTGTCAGGTGATTTCATGATGATTTATCAAGCTATGGCTTTCTTTTTATTATTTTGCTTATAATTTATTAGACTGTTTAGATCTTAGGATTGGTTTTCATCAGTTCTCAAAAATCTTTGCCATTGTCTCATTGAAAATTTTCCCTTTCCCATCTGCTGTGTGGAATTCTGGAATTCTGATTATATATATGTTGTTTCCTCCTACATATTTTCTACTCAATATCACCTAACCTTTCCTTCATATTTTTCTTCTCTTTATCTGTCTATGCTACATTCAGAATAATTTTCTCCGATCTGTCTTGAACTTCTTGGTCTTGATATCTACTTTCTCTAAATTGTAAAGAACGTAATTAAGACAAGTGAGGGATTTAGTACTATATTCTATAAGAATCTGAGGCATGAAAGCAAATTAATTTGCTGTTCTCTCAATGGCTTATTCCAGTTGAATACTCACACAGTCCTATAGAAAAATGAAAAAAATGACACTTCTTTTTTTGTGAATTGAGATTTATATTTTTTGTATCTAAAAATATTTGAATTATGTGAATTGAGATTTATATTTTTTGTATCTGAAAACATTTTCGAATTTCACAAAAGTATCTTATTTCGCTTTTTAATTTGAAAGCAAAACAAGTGCTTTTATTTTCCAAGATATGTATTAATTTTAGATAGCATCAGGGCTACCTTCAAGGTTTTATGTCCATCTTTTACCTTTCATTTATCTGTTATTTGTGTTGAATTACTTTATTTGTGAGTTTAAAAGAAATTTCTTACTTTTAAAAGTACTCCTCCAACTAGAGATGAACTTTATAAATTTTTCTCCATCTTTTTTCTTCTCAATTTTCAATCAGAAGTTTCAATGAATATTTTATAGGAAACTAACTCTATCTCAAATAATTTTTGAGCAGTAGTCATATAAATGAAAAATATTACAGTTAATGTGTCTATTTGATTCACTATTATTCCACTAATAAAACCATTTTAAAATTGTAAACACGTTTATTTGAATTTGAGTTGCTAATGTAATATTTCCTTTTAAAATTCAATTACATTTTAAGAAAATACATAGTGAACAAAACAGAAAGGTCCTTTAAAGGAAAATTAAAACTGGGTAGATTTTATTTTAAGGAAATTTTTTTTAAAAAGGAGAAAAACTTTAAAGTAATACACTATAATTGCAGATTGATAAAATTATATAAAAGCATATATATTATAAACAAATAGAAATAAGCCTTTAAAAGATGTAAATAGTTTGATAATGCTAAAAAAGCAATATCTGTATAAAAAATAGCTCTATAAAACATAAATGAAAAACATACCTTGATAAATTATGAATGTTTGCATTTTATTTTTGGAAAGTAAGAATGTGTTTTTCATTTTTCTGTGAAGAAAGGTCATCAAAATTATATTCCTGCCAATTTTCTCTAAACACAATACTTTCAACTGATAGAAGAGAGAGGGTGTAGAAGATGAGAGGGGAGGATATTGCTGCCTTAGCAGATATTTATTCTGCTCCCATTTCAGGCTGGATCCTCCATCATGCTTCATCTTCTTGCGGGGAAATTGTAGTCTTGGGGGTGGGAGGAATGACTGACTCTCCATTAGTTTTCTAGATCTTTGATTGATGGTATGAACCATATAACTTAAGTCTTTAAGGCTTTTAAAGCTTAAATACCATTTTATTGTAACTCAAAAGCCTGGATTTATGGAACTCAAAGAAGGGTTTGATTATTATTTTCCTGAGATTCCTTGTCTAGGGCAGTGAGGTGGATTGTTCTAGCCATTTGGATGGGAGGATGAGCATGGCATACCAGGAACTGAGCTAAAAGAGGAAAACTCTTGTTACTAAGTCCTACTACAGAGATAATGAAATAGAAAGTAACTCCAGAGTTGTCTTAGAGTGCATGAATTAAAATAATCCTCATTTAAATGGGCTTCGTAAATCTCTCTTTTTGTGCCAAATTGGTGAAAGTTTAATTCAGATTCTAGGATTCTCCTTGCTTTGGTGATAAGAGGCTTAATAGCTTATGCTTACTACTGCTGTCTTTGTGCATTTCTCTCTCAGTGTTGATAGTGATCATCTCCAAATTGTAAGAAAAAAATTTTAAGGCAACAAAGATGTAGTGCTGTATTCTATAAGGGTTCTTTCTCTGTCCTTTAAAAATGCCCTTTAGAAACTAACTGATGCACCTAACGTTCTGATTTTAAATAACTCTTTGGAACTAACCTCTCTGTTTCTTATCTGATTGTCACTTTATTTATCTAAAAATAAATATTAGATACTGCATCTAAAAATATTACCTCTTTCATATCCTTGACTTCCCCACGGTGATAAACATTTTAAGATACTTTTTTTTAAAGTAAATTTATTTATTTATTTAATTGGCTATGTTGGGTCTTCATTGCTGCACATGGGCTTTCTCTAGTTGCGGCAAGTGGGGGCTACTCTTTATTGTGATGTGTGGGTTCCTCATTGTGGTGGCCTCTCTTGTTGCCGAGCACGGGCTCTAGGCACGTGGGCTTCAGTAGTTGTGGCACATGGGCTCAGTAGTTGTGGTTCACGGGCTCTAGAGCGCAGGCTCAGTAGTTGTGGCATATGGGCTTAGCTGCTCCCCAGCATGTGGTATCTTCCCAGGACAGGGATCGAACCCATGTCCCCTGCATTGGCAGGCAGATTCCCAACCACTGCACCACCTAGGGAGTCCCGACATTGTAAGATACTTCTTAACTTTTGTGTTAGTTAATAAAAGTAGGTGGGAGAATGAAGGAAACATGCGTTTAATGGAGTTAGTACATACTTAATTAGGGAAAATTTTAAGTAAGCTGGTTTGGTGGGGAGATAGAATGGAACTTGTCTTGACCTACCTGAAGCTGGATTACATGAACTTCAAAGTTTTATCTGCTTCCGACAGTTCTGAGAGAGGGGATCTGAGATGCTAGTGCCCTTAAACAATAGTAGTCTGTTGCCGCATGAGCCCTACTCATTTGCTTTTATTAAGTTGATTGTTTTGTTCCTGATGTATTTATCCTACAAGGACTTCTTATTGCACAGTAACAGTATTAGAAAATGATCTGTCAAGTAAACTTCATGCATGTTTTTAAATTGCAAATCATATTTCTTAATTTATCATTGGCAAGTTCCATAAAGTAGAATTTATCAAAGTATAGGGAAAATTGGGTCCAATTTACTATTAAAAAAAACTTTAATGAAATTGCTAATGAAACAACTATTTTCTCCATTTAATGCCATTAATTTCTTAGTTTCTGGTGGGTTTGGAGTGAAAGTGAATAATTCTAAAACATTGGGTTTAAAATGTTATTGTGCTTCTCTATCACATTTGCATTTTTAAATATGAAAAATGTTCAGAATTATTGTCTGAGGGCTGAACTAAATTACTTAAACATGTTTATTTTCAATATATATGGAGATTGAGAGTCATGAGTTCCATTTTACCAGTTTCTCCAGGTAAAACAGGCCAACTAAAAGATTTTGTCATTCATTCCTATTATGATTTAATTTAGTTTGAGAATTTCAGTAGATTATGTGTGTTTAAAAAGTTTCTGATAAGAAAAAGTATGCAAAATCTATTAGACATACTGTATGAGCAATGTTTATGAAATAGTTTAAAATATATTGGCAGTACAGAATTACTAGGTACAGTTTTTTGCCTACAGCAATTGACTATCAAATGATTAGAAATGGTGGAATGTTTGGTATATCTTTGAAAGAGAAATCTGCAAAAGTCCGTATCTATGCTTGGCAAGTTGCCAAATTCACGTATTATTGCATTTTAATATAATTTTATTCTTATATCAGATTTTAAAATAGTTTTAGCTGTGGGAAATTGCTTTCTCCAGTTGACAAATGATTAAATGAGGGCCATTTTATGTTAGAAGTAATTCTAGTATACACACACACACACACACACGCATATCTATGAGAGTACATAAATTTAAGCCCAAATGATTTAATGTTCATTGTATCATTTGGGGGTTCATATAGGATTAGCTTATTAAGCACCTTTTAAGAATCACTCTCCTTAATATAAGCACATGCATTAACTTTTGAGGGCATTAGAGTAAAATCAAGTATACTAGATTACGTTAATCTAATGAAGTAGAGTTTCCTCCTTTGTTTGAGAAATGGTTCAAATAAAAGAAAAAACTTTTAAAAAAATTTGAATTCTTTTTAATTTGGTCTGAGTGTGTCAGAAATAACAAAGAATTATAGAACCAAAGAGGTTTCCAGGGATATCACACATCCTTGGTTCTGCTCATCTTAGAGACATGTGTTGCTAATCTATTTTTTGAAAGCTGCAGATGAAGAGATGTTATAACATCTCTCTATAATTTTTGAGTCATAAGTTTTTTCCATTAGCTTAAGTTTTTAAAAAATCAGGGTCTCTTTCCCAGCTTCCTGGAACATAAATTAGAATTAAAGAATGTGAGTTGTACATTTTTGCCAAAATGGAGTTTTCTCCCACATTCTCATGGAGATAAATTGCAGAAGCACCCACAGGCAGGAGCATCCATCTAAGAAAGCAGCCTTACATTTTTTTTCATGAAAAAATGCAGGGTCACAGGTATGAAGAGCAGTTCACTTCAGTTAAGATGCCCAACAAAGGTTTACTGGATGCAACTTTGTTAGAGCTGTCTCGGCTTCAGAATATACTCACATATTCACATACATAAATAAGGATGGAGGCATTTTAGATGCAGACGTTGGTAGAAGCAGAGGCAGGAGAAAGCAGGGTGTATTGTGAATGAATGTCTGTTGTAAAAAGTCTAGGCATGAAGAGATGCCTGGAGTGGCACTTTAGATACTTTATAAAATACTGCAGCAATGAATAAATACATGAATAGCATGTTCTTTTCATGTACATGTGACTGCTGTTCTTCTGGTAAAAACATTAGCAATCTATGTTCATTTTATTTTAGTGAAGAATGTGTTTGATAGCTGAATAATTCTACATGATGGTACCTGTAATGTCATACATTTTGTCTTTAAGCATTGAAATTCATCATGTAAGGACTTTTTATAGTTTAAAAGAAATCTTGTTCAATTCCTCATCAACATTTTTTCCTTACTGTTTTCCTTGTTTCCAATTACTTTTTAAATACAGTGATTAGTGTTACTTATTAGTATTACTTATGTAGGCTTCAGGGAAAAAATATATAAATTATATATTTATAAACAGATAGCATTTTTGGATAGATATGCTCTTGTGAATGCCAGAGTACTGTTGCTTTGACTTGATTTAAGAAAATAAGGAGCATCTGGAAATTCAAGCCCAACTGATTTACCATTTACTGTATCATTTTGGGTCTGTACAGATTTAGCTCATTAAACACCTTTTAAGAATCTCCTTTTGCTGGAAGTAGAGTGGGAAAAAATTCCCAAAACAGTGTTTCAAAAATTACTGTTTGCAAAAAAGATTACAGGGGAAGCAAAACATTGACTTCAAAATAATTATAATTAGAGTGTAGCTTCTTATAGTTTCTAAAGTGCCAGTGCAGAAGTGGTAAGAATAGAGGGAGAGAATATTTTCAGTGTAGACAGATTAATGCCAACTAAAGTATGTTAGAATGTGTTTGTATTTTTGTATTTGTACATGCTTGGCTTGTCTTCCTACTTATCCTGCTAGCACTAGAAACATAGACTTTTATGTGTCAGAGATTTAAAGGTAAATGTAACAGCTCCTACTCTGAAGAAGCTGGTATTCTCATAGGAGAAACAACCTTTTAAACAAATAATTAAAGTGCGTCAGGTAAATGGAAAATATAAAGCCATGTTAAAGGTACACCAGAGGGCAGGAGAATCAACTCAGCCTGGGATGAATGGTGAGGTCAGAAATGTTTCATGAAGGTGTCGTGCCTAGACACTAAATGCTTTCATAGCGCCATAAGGACTTGTAGGATGAGGGGGATTTTTCCATATAGACCCTGGAGAAAGGTAGTACCCATGTGTGCAGGCTGGCAGGCGTAAAACGACAAATAGTCTGATTTTGCTGGAATGTCTGATTTGAGGGTGAAGGGGTAGAAAGTGATTGTGGAGAAGGAAACAAGTTTCAGGCAGGTCATGTAGTGACTTGGATGCCATCTTGAGGTATTTGGAAATTCCTTCAGAGGTTTCTCACTGCTTTCAGATTAATTAGAGGAATAACCTGTTCAGATCTGTTTTTAGAAATAGAACTCATGTAGGTGTCTAGAAGGAGAAGAGTGATTGGAAAGATAAAAAACTAGTGTCCTTTTTCACTGAGAAAATATTGATTGGTTCCTACAGTGGCTTGAGCGTGATTTGAGACTCTGGAGTTATAAAGCAAAGCAAACCTGGCCTGGCTCTGGTCACAGTATAACAGGCAAACAGACATTCGACACATAAGAAGGTAGTGTGGAAAGGACTGTAGTCATAGTGGTTATTTTGACAAAAGGAAAAGGAGTGTGAGAAATTGCCAGGGTGGTGTGTGTCAGGGGTAGGAGTCAGGGGAGGCAATCTGATTGTTTACACTAAGAAGGGAGGAACACCGAAACTGTCACCTGGAAGCTGAGTGGAATTTTGTCGAGTCGTTGAGCCATACTGCCAGATAGATAAGCCACTTTGGGTAGACAGAACTAGACCATAAGGGGGAACACCACGTCTGGGGGAACAGTGGTAGTTCATTGTTACGAGAGCATAAAGGGTAGAAGACGAAATGAGAGAGGGCCCATCCTGAAGAAAGTTGACTAGAGAAATGACATCGTCACATTTCCATGTTCGGACAAATAGGAGAAGTTCAAGATCAAGGTTCAGGAAAATTGATGAAGGGAAGACAATTTGGGTGGTCCAGGTAAGAGATGATGATGCCCAGACTTAAGGTAGGAATAGAGAGAAAGTATTAGGGGAAATAAGTTAACAAATTAGGAGATGGAATTAATGAGTCTTGCCATATGGTTTGATGTGGGGAATGAAAAAAGGGATGGCTCAGGTTTCTTGTGGATGTAATTCATTCACTGAATAAGGTAAGTAATCTTGAATTTTGTGGGATATCCTTGAGTTTATATATACTTCACCATTGAATCTAGAGGGGAGAACTTGGGAGAAATCTGAGCCAGGTTTTGGGAGATGTCAGTACTATTTGGCAGCTGTTAAAAGCCTTGGGTGTGGATGTGCTCTCCTAGGATTACTATAGTATAAGGATCCAGATGTAACCTCAACAAACACCATGGATAAAGGGTGGGCAGAGACAGATGAAATTCCAGAGAAAATGAAAAAGAGAAATCAGAAAAACAAGCAAAGTTGTTGTTACTTGAAAGCAAGGGAAGGGAAAATTTCTAGAAGGAGGTGTCAGCTGCCTTAGAGATAGTTATGAAGTTGAGGACTGAGGAAAAGCCTGTGGATTTAGCATTTGCAAGGATCATGCTGACTTCAGGGAAAACTGTTTTAGCCAATTGGTGGGGGAGAAAACAGAGATTATAGTAGATTGAGGAGTTTTGTTTACTTTTTTTTTAAGGTGAGTGAGATTTGAACTTGTTGGGAGGCTGAGGCAAAGGAGATGAGAGATGGAAAGAGATATAGGTGAGAAGGAGGGAGAAATTCATGCAGGGAGGTCTAAGAGGAATTCAGGGGACATGGTTAGGAATAAGGGAATGTCAGGAGGAATTAAGCTTGAGAAAAGAGATAGATATCCTCTAGCTCTGAGAATAGAGGGTGGAAGCTGATTAAACATTCGTAGGGTTTGTAGAGTATAAAAAGTTTAATGAGTACATGCTTGATGGCCCCTAATTGTTCTTTGAAGCCAAACTAGTTCTGATTTAAAAGCCTGAGGCAATGAAGGAATTGGGTAGGGCCCTTGGGACAGGAGCTACAATTTGGAAAGCTGCTGTGGGAAGTGGCAGAGGGAGCTGACCAGCAGAATATAGAATTGCTGAGTGGTTTTGAGAGCTTGGAAACCATAAATTTGTAGTGGCACCAACCCACATGGTTGTTGTATTTCCTCCAGCAGAACTCAGCAGCCCAGTGATGAAAACTCAAAAAATGTTGATTGAAACTGAATCTGGAGGTGCTGTAAACCTAAGATGGTATAAGACAGGTACAAGGTTCCATAAATTCAAATTTGTAGATGGTGGTATAGACTCAATAATCCTATGAATTCTAAAATTAGAAAGTGCTGTATCTCAGGTGCTAAATGGACATCATTTGTTTGTTATTTAGTGTTTTCTGTTCAGAAATATCCTCAGTTACTCAAACACTATACATTCACCCTACATGCCCCTCCCCTCCCCACTTTCTCCGCCCCCTCCCCCACACACATGCACACATACACACATGCTTACTCTAAGTATGATGTGATCTTAATTCTTCTAGTGCGTGTTTTATGCCTGGAAGCTTCCTTATTTCAGTCAGATCACTTACTCTAAGTATTGAAGATTTCTAAATTGGTCATGTAAGAATACAGGTTTTTTCTTTGATGAATATTGTCCCTTGAAGTGAGAAAAATGCTCATTCCCAATGAATTAGTAAATCTGAGGCACTTCTTACCTCAGAGTCTAGCTCCTATGTGGACCTCTCCATAAAACTTGCCTTAAGGTCTTTTTCCTCTTTTAGATAGACAACCTGATCTCCTCTGCCTGCCTGTTCTAGCAGCCTCTTTTCTATACCTTGTCTGTAAAGCAGCTGTCACAGAATTTCATGGCTTTTTCCATACACTTTTGAGTTCTGTGAATGCAGGGACTGAGTCTTTGTATTTCCAATGTCTCCCTGTTGTCTGGCACAAATTAGATAGTAAATAAGCAGTAAGTAAATAATAAAGGCATGAATAAAATAATAAATGCATGAATGACTCATTACTTCCTTAGTGTAAAGGCCATGAGTGAGAGAGAGGAAGAAGAAAACTTTATTCGTGATGAGCTAGAACTTCTCTTTGCCCCTTCACCCCTCTGCAGTTCCTCTGGTTTACCTTTGCAATTCAAGAAGAGATGTTTACTTTTCTGTTTGATATCAAGCTCAGTTATTCTAGGCAATGAAACAGGCAGAAAGCATAAAATTGCGTACAATCCAAAAGCCCACACAAAATCTTTTACCAAAATTACTATGAGACAAAAAAATTGAGAGTTTAAAATTTCCTCTTTTATTCTCTATGCCTAAATTCTATGAATAATGCGTATTTAGAGTAAAGCCAACGAAAAATTAGCCAGACATATCAGAAGACAGAGAAACTGGGAAAGAAGTAAAGATTTTCTATAAATGTCAGTAATCTTGATGTTTGCAGTCTGAACCACATTGCCTTTGCTTGACGTGTTCTCATTTTTCTACATGAGACCCTTTCCCCCAATTAACTAGTCTTTTTAAAAAAATAACTTTGGACAAGTTCCTTAACGACACATTATCTTGTCAATAGTATTGTTGTCCGTTTGTTCTTTTGATTTTGAAACTTTATCTTTGCAGTATAAACACCCTAGTTCTGAGAACTTTTATGGGAAATGACAAAAAATAGGCACAGAGATTCTAGAAAAATAAGACAAAGGAACTTAAAATTCAAGTAATAAGCAATTATAAATAGTTTTAATAGCTGTGGAGTTTTTGTCTTAGAAGTGTTCTGTTCAGATTATCAGTAGTCTAGCCAAAGATAGTGTATTTCCTAGCAACTCATCCAATTTTCCTGGACCTAAAGTTAACTCTAATACTCCTCTTTTCCCCATCATTTGAAGTTCCACATTGTTCGACAGATACTGTATGAAATAAATGTAAAAGTGGCCATGTCAGACTATTTATTATGAGAAAGAGAGACACTAATAAGATACCTATCCAGAAACTTTGGTTATCAAGCTGGTTTCATGACTTTCACTAGACATAGATAATTCGCAAGTATAGTGTGTTTTCTGAAGCAGATAATTGTTGGGCAGTGATAAGCTCTGGAATAATTAAATACTCTCATCAGTGTGCAGTTATCATCTAGAGCAGCTTTTTCAAAGGAGGCCTGCCACTTTACTGTCATACATGATTACCAGCAGGTGATCATGCCAGTTTTTAAAAACACGGAGGTTATGGGTGGTGTTCCTGATTTTGTGAATGTGGGTAATGGGGAGATTGGGATCCACATGTCCTGATGTGGAAGCAAAGTGAAAGGAGGAGGCTTTTCCAAGTAAGGCAAAAGAGAGAGCAGTAGCCCATCCTCATACCCTCCTGCCACAAAAAAACAGCCTTAGTTTGCCAACACGTGCAGGTAACCAATTTCCATAGTTAGAATGAGATAAATTACACTTACAAGAAATTACACTGTGTCATTATCCTTCTTTAAAAATGACAGACATTTCAAGATTTTTCCATAGTTCATGATTTAACATGATTTTCATCACAGAGGAGCTGTATTTAGTGCATAGAGGATTTCAGTTAATGGCAACTTTTATAATACTACAGGTTAATATGGAATTTCTGATGACTCTAGTTTTAAATTTTTAATATTTTTTGTTTAAAAGATTGGGTGATGCTATCTGATCATGAAAATGAGTTTCTTGGAATTTAAAGTAGATGTTACTCTCTCTATATGTATATGTATATATAATTTTAAGCTATAGTTTTAAAATAATAAGTTAAAGCCTGATTTCAAAATAACATAACAATCCTGGATTCATTAAATTTTCCTTTTGTGCTATATTAAGAAAAAGTGGAATGATCAAAATAACTTTTTTCCGACTAATTTAGAAACATGAGGTTTCCTTCTGAGTTTGGACCACATTTCTAATAACCATTCACAGATACTTCTCGGATTACCCAGCCCTCTAAGTTTTCACTAGTTTGGGCTCTATTCACAGTGCAAATTTAGTATCATTATAAACTTTTCCTCTGAGGAGTCAGTTTTATGTAATAGTGTATATATTTTTTGGTGTGAGCACAGTACTATTAAATACTACATTGTGTGCATTTGCCTAGATTGGCTATAGCAGTTCTTGTAGCTGCTTCTTTGACCATAGTCCTTCATTCCATATTGCTTGGCTGGGCAAGAAAAACTAGTTCTTATATCCACAACCCACTTTAGGACAAGAAATACCATTGTTTAAACTTGATTACAGCATACCAAGAAACATGTTACTGAAACTTGCTATCACTGCAACTTAGTGGTTTTGGATCTGATATGTGAATACTTTTTTTTTTTTTCATTTAGCAAGCTTAAAAGCCTATTTTCCTTTTTGTGAGAATGAATGAAACTTATTCAGAGGAAATGAATGATTCAAGAAACATTAGCCAGTAATAATTTGAATTAGTTCTAGAATTAAGCTCATAAATAGATAAAAGGTCTTTCCATTTCCAAATCTAAGAGATTTAACTTAGCTGCAATATTCTTCTTTTACTGATACAGCACACAAATATACACATACACATTTAGAGGTGAAAACAGAATGTTTTCTTCAAAAGGAATCTTACTTTTTTCTTCCCTATTTGGAAATAGCAACTGTTGTTGCTCATTGATGATTGAAATACCCCTTATCCTTGCTATGCCTACAAAGTACTAACTGTGTTGGAGGTACTGACAGCTGGATGGTGTGAGAGGAAAAGGTGAATATTTTAGAACTTCTTTGCCTCCATCCTACTGCCTCCTAAAATATTCACCTAAAATATTTCTTTTTCTAAGAGATCAGAGATGTTCAACTTATTCTAGAGATTAGAATGACTGATTAGAGAGGAAATTATCTTATTTTTCTACTCCTGAACCCCCAAACCCCAAATCCAAAATTGAGAAGGAAAGGAGATGCCAAATGCAAATGTTACCTTTAAAAATAAAGACCTTTTTACCCCCTTCCTGTCTCTGGTTTTCTCAAAATTCCACATGTAGCCTAAGTTCCTTGCAGTTTAGTCAGAAAGAAATTTTTAAGAGTGTAAAGAATTGTGAAGGAGACCAAACGGTAGAAACATCTAGATTTGTTCACTTCACTGCTGATGAGTGTTTAAGGCATTAGCGGAGGACTGAATCTGTTGAAAACATGGTTTGAATCTCAAGGATGCGTGAAGTTAGCCAAGTTCCTTTCCTCACCGAGATCCAGATGCTTGCGTAGTTCTTACCCTTTTGAATGTCAGGGTAAAATTACCAGGAACAAAAATAGCACATTGTGAGTAAGTATTTTCTTGACTCCCACCTTTGCTCCTACTTCTCTTTGAAACCATCCTCTTTAAACGTGAAGGGGCTGTATCAAGGAGTGGTTTGTGGGGGTCTTAGCTCCCCTCAGAACCACCACCAGCTTTCTCCTTCCAAATCTATACTAAATGAACAGATAGCATGTAAAAACTATGGACCAGTTATATGAACATACTGGTAAAATGATTTCCATAGACACTCCTCTCTGCATCTGATTGACAATCCCCAAACGCCTCCTCTAATGAATTTCTGAAGCTACCACTAAATATATGGAATATATTAGGTAGTTACTAACCTTTTTAAGTGCATAAGTTTCTGATCACAAAAGCTTTTATTTTGGACCATAAGAGATAGCAGTAATACTTTCTATCTAAATATTTAATAACAAAAATGTATTTAGGTAATGCTGTGATTACTAAAATATGAATTCATCAAACATGTTTCTACATTCATAGCAATTTTTTTTTGTCAATGGAGAAAAGGAAGTGCAGTGGAGGCTTAAGGTGTAGCCAAAGTAGAGGGTGAGGAATCATGATCTGAGAATTTCTACAGAAGAAACTGCCAACCTGTGGGTGACTTCAGGAGCCAGGAGGCTGTTGGAATTAGGATTGGAAATCAATGGATACATCAGTAGAGTACACATTTTACACAGATGTACGATTTTAAAATCTGCTCCTTCGTGGAGAACTTCCAGTATTTACTCCTGTCACAATGTTAGTCTCCTATGGTGCCTCTGCGGATACAATTGTGCTTTTCTTTTCTTCACTGTAGTATGCCAGGCACTCCTTGGAAAGAGAACTCTGCTATTATCTTAGAAAGAGTGGCTACGGTTCAGTTGTGTGGTTTGAGGAAAAAATTAGTCACGTTTTTTTATTTGTCATTCTCTGAAATTACATCTATCTGTTATTTTTAAATTTATGGGTACATACAAGTATGCCCCAGTTTAAGAAAACCTGATATATTAAATTATAAAATAAAAATAAGACAAATTTAGGAGGGAATTATTTTCATCATAAAATGATGAAAAAAAAAGGCTTTGCTCTTTGACTCTCCTGATATACTTCCTATATTTATTATTACCTATTTGTTCATATATATTTGCTTCCAACTCTGATTTTGAGATGAAATACAAGGTTTTTTTTTTTTTTTTTTTTCCTTCCATATAATTTCCCTCTGTGGACTATTATGATCATGTAACAAATACTAGAGTTGTTTGCCATTGGACTTAAGAATTGCTGTTTATTGTTTTTTGCCTTTTTTGGAAAAAATTAAGTTAGATCTTTGGGCTTTTCTAAATAATGGTTAGATATTTTCAAAGCAGCTAATAAGGGCAGCTGATGTTCAGCCTTGCTTTGCTGGCGATGCTTAACTTTGTAGTGTTAGAACATTAGAAATGATTTAAAAATATGTATTCTTCAAAGTATATTCAGGCATTAATAGGGCAGCCAGTGTGTACTGAGTACCTACTGCATATTGGAGTTCTACTAAACCTTTTAGAGATGCCAACTCATTTGACTCTTATTTTAACTGATGAAGAAAGGGGAACATAAAAATTTAAATGCATTCAAGATTTTCAACTAATAAGAATAGACAGAATTCAAGCCGAGATGTTGGACTCTAAAATTTAAGTATTTTTTCACTCTTTGCATCTTTCTTCTCTTCCTCTTCTTTTTCTTTCCTTTATTTTCATTTGCTATGTACCCCACCCCTCCATTTCTTTCTTTCTTCTTCTCTTCCAACAAATCTCCACATGCTGTCTGGAATTCCTGACACTGTGGTTGACCCTGGGAACTCAGTGTTGCTATCAGGGAGCTTAAAATTCATTCTCCAGAATGGGCTGTTCCTTTGTGCTGTAAATGAATGTGTGGAAGAATGAATGAATGGAGAAAATAAAATAGAAACTTTAGATTTATCTTATAATTTCAAATAGCTTATTATTGCTGTTAGTAAGTAAGACTAACTTGGTAGATAGAATTTGAAACGAACTTTAGGAAATATTGAAATATAGTGTAGTAAAATCTCAGTGGTGGCCACTTCCCCTAAATACAGTACTAGTTGGTGACTCCTCAAAGAAAGAACCAGATTTAATGTAAAAATTTTTAGACATGGGCAGACAGAAAGAGGCTAGTTCAGAGAGGAGACAGTTTATGGGAGAAGTTTAAAGTTTACCTTAATAATTTCAGAATTTTTAATGTTTCCCCCCCCAACTCTTTGTTAATAGGGCTTTTTAAATTGCAATCATAGTGCTTATATAATTTCACCATTGTTTGCCTCCATATTCCCCTGGAATCTTCAGAGTGATCATATTCATTTCTAGCTTGCTGCCAAATGTGCCTCTGAGTGAACATTTGCTACAGTTTACTTAATCATTTGCGTTTCCCTCTTTGAAGGGAAAATTTATTAAAGTTATTCCTGACTTTTCCCACTGCTGACAATACTGCAGGCAGCCTTTTTATGCATATAATATTCCTTTCAGTTCCGTATTTATGTGCTGAGTTTGAGGTAAACCAATCCAGAACATCCAAATGGAGATGTTCTATTCACATTTGGAATTATGGAGTGTGTGTGAGGTCCAGCAGCGTAAACTTGTGTTTTCTGGTGATGGTTACACAGGCTGGCCTGGGAAATCAGGTTACTTTTTGTACAGTAAGAGCATCATTGTTAAATAGTTAAAGTGTTTGTTAAAAGGAAGTAGTAATGAAGGTCAAGGTGTTTTGTAGATCACTGTTTACTTCCATGAAAGGCTACTGACATGTAAGCTTTTTAAACCTGTGAATCAAATCAATTAGAAAATGAAGTCCCTCAGAAGTAATTCTTAAAGAGAAAACATTATTTATATAACTTTTGAATATTGGTTATAAGCACAACATATTATATGAAGCAAAAAAAATGTTTATTCATTTGTTTATTAACTAATTAAGGTTTTCAACTATTTTGTATTTAACATGAACAACAGTATGCAGATTTCAGTCAATTGTGGTCAGTGTTAACTATATGTAAGAGAGAATTTTGAATTTTCAAAGCTCTGTGTAAACTGTTTACACTTTTGCATTTTGTAAAAGGGACTTCCTTTAGTCAAAGTTAATATAAAATAATTTTACTTTAAATAACTAAAATGATTTCATGAAAAAAATCCCTAAATTCCAGCCTTGACATTTATTGAGATAATTTTAGATATTATAAGAGAAAATTAAAAGTTGAATGGAGCCATAATTTTGATAGCTGTATAATAATTAGCATTCATAATTATAACAAATACTATAATGTTATTTCATTTTTACTAACCAGTCAATGTTCTAAATTCCCTGTGTAGTAACGATTTATATTTTGATGAAAATGTGGTCTCTTGCTGCTCTGAGAGTATAAGGGAATTCACAGTGGTGATTAGCTTGTAAGGAGGGTATCCTCTCCCCCCTACTTCTTTTCCTAGTGGAATGTTTTATTAGGACTTTCCTTCAAAGGTGTGGATTCTCATTATTAAAGCCAATAATGCCCATGTAAGTTGTCTTTCCTTAGAAGCATCTGCCTCACCACAATTTTAAATCATTTATAGTCATCCTGTTAATGAGGACTCTTGGGGGTCCCTTCATTTGTGATTTTGATACCTGAATTTTTGGGCTGCTTGCAAATCTTTCACAAATCACTCTTAAAGCAAAATATTATTACCAAATGGTCATGGACTTATTTATAATATAACTCAGAACTTCCAGTGGCAAATAGTCAAGGAAACACATTTATTATTTAAGATTCGTTAGATACTCAAGGAACCTTTTAATGTAACCAGGAAGTAATAATTTACTGGTGTCAGAAGTAACTTGAACCAAGAAGTTTGTGTCAGAATAGATATAAAACAGAAGTAGATCTAAACCTGTAAAATTGTTCCTATTCCTGTTTGAAATATTTATTTCAGTAGCAGAGTCAAGAGCTGCATAGAGATTTATGTGGCTAGTATGTCTCTTGAGGTTTGCTGTTTTGCTAAAATTTGAAGGTTTAGAAAGACTTGAAAAATCTAGAATAATGAAAAATAGTACTTATTCTGCCTTCATTTTTTCAGAAACAAAATCTAAATGAGAGATATATTAACAATGAGGAATGTAACTTTAAAGTCAGTCTTTCAGGTTAGGACACAGCAATATGGGGCTATTGACTGAATGTGTAAGAGCTATGCTACTCTCAGCACACCTGGCTAACGTGGTTGTGGCCGTCTTCTAGCACATAAATCTTATTATGTAGTTGGAACACAATTGACAGTCTATATAAGTTTGAAAAAATACAGCAGGGTATTAAAGCAGATTTTGTTTAACACTTTAAACTCTAGAAGTTGATAAATGTGCCTCTGTGGTAGCAATAGAAAATAATTGGTTTAAGAAATTTTCAGCATGAAGAAAAGCAGTCTTTACAAATGAACTTATTGTAGGTTTTTACATCTTACCACCTAGAGTAAAATCTTGAACAGATAGTAGGTTGTTTTTTTTTTTCTTCCTCCGTGTAAATTGAATCCATATGTAATGTCAAACCTTAACATCCCATCCATGGGCCTAATAATGACATTGACACATAGTCATTTCATTGCAGTTTTAAAAGCATCTCCCCAAATTACATGACTATATCCAAATATTTATTAATATCTTTTTTCTTTTCACTGCCACCTACTGCTTCTTTATTAGTAAGATATGTGATTTTTCTGCTAATTTTAAGGTTTGTGATTCTTATGTTAGAATGGCAATTTCATTTGTATATGAGAGAAATTTTTCTTCCTCTCATTTCTTTCCTATTCTGTCTCAGTTTTGACTTTAAAAAACCTTTTTAATGTTTCCTTTCTCACCTATCATAAAAGATACATTAAAAGTCAATTATATTTATAATATGTTCATGGTTTTCTAATAATGTATGACAAAGTCTGGAAGGGAACATGAAAAAAATAGTTTGTGTATAAATATCCTTCCTTTAAAACAATTTTTTCTCCTGTTAAAATGTTACTATTTAAATAAAAGATTATGAAGAGTAAAATTGTTTACATAGACTTATCAGAACTTTTATCAATTCTTACATTGCCTGGTCATTTTTATTAGATTATTAAGCATAATGTGATTAAGAGACATCATTTATTTAGATAAAAGACTATGTAACAGTTTCTTTAAAAACCTATCCCAAAAATGGTAGTTTACATTATTTTAAATTTAAAAGACCTTAGTGTACCTGCCAGTAATTATTTTCATTTATTTTGTAAAATCTTTATTCTAGTTAGGTTTTATTTTTTTATTTTTTATTTTTTTTATAAATTTATTTATTTATTTTATTTTTTTGTTGGCCACGTTGGGTCTTCGCTGCTGCACACGGGCTGTTTCTAGTTGCTGCGAGCGGGGGCTACTCTTCATTGTGGTGCGCAGGCTCCTCATTGTAGTGGCTTCTCTTGTTTCGGAGCATGGGCCCTAGGCGCATGGGCTTCAATAGTTGTGGCACATGGGCTCCATAGTTGTGGCTCACAGGCTCTAGAGCACAGGCTCAGTAGTTGTGGCGCTCAGGCTTAGTTGCTCTGTGGCATGTGGAATCTTCCCAGGGCAGGGCTCGAACCCGTGTCCCCTGCATTGGCAGGCAGATTCTTTACCACTGCACCACCTAGGACGTCCTCTAGTTAGGTATTAGAATAGATTTTAGCAATCTATCATGGTAATGAATTACTTCTTTAAGGAATGCTATTAATATATTCTCAGGAGTTATGCAACTACTGTGACATATTTTTGTTCAGTAATTTTCATCTCAGTAGAGACATATTTAAATAACTAATGTTATTCAAAAGCATTCGTGAAGTCTTTTGACTCCTTTTCACTGTATAGAAAATATTAAGGTTAAAACTGCAAAGTGATTGAAGCTAAATGGGAGCCTACTTTGATTATAAAGGAAAATGATATTCAATTAGACAGTTTCATACCTGTGAGACTTTTCAACAGATAGTGGTAGGTTGTCTATTTTAAGAGCATAAATCAGACTGCAAATGGATTCCTAAGAATTATGTGTATGCAACTCTACTTGAAGATGCATCCCCTTAATTTACAATACTGTCATCCTGTGACTGACAACCAGTGAATACATTGCATTGATTTCATAATACCTGACAGCCTATACAACCACAGAACAAATTGGTAAAATCCTACTTCCTGAAAAGACAGTGCTAGAAGACCCTTTCTTTTGGTTTTCTCTTACTTAACTCATGTGCTCTGTCAGGATGCAATATAGGTAGCTTGATTGCTTACAGGTCAAAGAAAATACTTAAATTCAGATTTTCTGCTAACAGTAATCAAGACTGGAATGCATTTTTAAGTCAATCTGTTTGATGCAATTCTCTGAGAATGCAATTCTCAGTAGCAATTGGTATCACATCTACTTAAAAATCACATCAA
Source organism: Hippopotamus amphibius kiboko (assembly GCF_030028045.1). Classification (NCBI taxonomy): domain Eukaryota; kingdom Metazoa; phylum Chordata; class Mammalia; order Artiodactyla; family Hippopotamidae; genus Hippopotamus; species Hippopotamus amphibius. Next base: position 189,350,463 of record NC_080186.1, read on the forward strand.
CCAGAATATTTCATTTAAATAGCTAGATGAGGAAATGAATTCCTACAATACCATGAACATAAATGTAATAATTGAACTTGGTTGAGCTTGTTTTTATAGTGCAAATATTTAAATATCCAGATGTTTCTGCTGAAATTATATGTAATATTGAAAAGTTTATTTTCCTTACAGTTGGCATTACCTGCAGAAATATTCGTTGGAAGCTCTACTCCCCGGTGTATCCCGGTTACTTTCTTTACTGTTGCACGATCTATATCTCATTAAAATTTTAAAGTGCTTGAAAAAAATTGTGCTATGGGTCTTCACATAATTTTTAACTGTGCTTTGTAGACTCTTGTTGATTTTGGTATTTTAATCAGCTATCATGACAAGCCATCACAAGTCTTGTGTTAAGGGAAGCTTTCTTGGTTATTACTTTTATCATAGAGTTTCTGTGTGCCACAGGGCAAGTTATAATAAGGTGATACATTATTGTTGGTATATTAACCCTTTCACTTTTCATCTATTTCATGGCTTTCTTTCTAATTGTAATAGTATTTTTAGCATTGATGCTGACACAGGCTAGTTGACTAAAATACCCTCAGTAGCACAACTGATTGTTAGTATTAGAGGAAACAATACTAGAAAGGAAAAGCATAAAACATTTCCCCTTCCCCCCATAATAGACAAAATCCAATTAAAGCAAAAAATTATGACTGGATGATGATTAGATTTTTCTGGTTAATGGAGGGTTATGGAGAAATTCTTAATAATAAGTAGAGAAAGCAGAAAAAATATTGTTTCATGAAAACTTGCAATTCTGATTTAAAAATCTCAGTTGGGCTTATTGTTCAGACATTTTTCAATGTTCGGATGATTTTATACATAGCATATTTAAGAATCAATTTTTAATCCGTTTGTTTTTTTATTAGATTGATTTCATTAAAAGGAATTGCCATTAGAGAAATTTTTTAAAAAAATGCTAGACTTTGATCTTTAGTTCATATTGTACTACACAGTTTTTTGAAACAAAATTTAAAAAGTCTATTCAGCAAAGTTTTGGGGGGTTTGTTTGTTTATTTGTTTATTTTTATGGAGACAACGGCCTGCTTTAGAATTTCCTACTTTCTAGTTTCTTATGTTTCTAAGCACCTCTTTCCTCATCATCTTCTTAACACTAAGCACGGCCCTTGCTGAAAGCATTCTATGTCAGTGAACTTTGAAACCTCAAGTCCTGTTAGTTATGCTGACTCTGCATTTTACTTACATGAGTCGAGCAAGCATTGATGGCAGTTTTGAAAAGGGAAGCAAGATGCGTAACCCCTCGTGCCTGCACAGCTTTTCTACACTGTTTTTCCTCGTATTATGTTTTGGCCCGGACAATGGCAGCAGTTTGGTATCAGTCATCACTGTAGTTGAGCATCAGAATTTATCACTGTGGACTCACCATAGCCTCAATTTGTGCTGTAATGAGGATGACAATTTGAAAGCTAATTCTACAAAGACGTAAATGTCTTACTCTTCCAAATTTATAATTACTTTCTTAGCCAAAAATGACTTATTAAATTTTTAATTTATATCTTTCTCCTTATTCCTATTGGCACAAGCCAAACAACAACAACAGGGCATAATACAGAGACACAAAGACAGGACTAAAATTGTGTTGATTTGAAGATTTTAGACACCTAAAGGCTTCTGGTGTCTTTAGGTAGAATCTATGTGATGTTTGTAATATTCTCTTCAGTGACCACTGAGATTTTTTCCCCCCAAAATATGTCTCTCAGTGAGCTAAAGAATAGACTGAACCTGCTTATCTAAAATATTGTGCCTTAATAGTTTTAAAGACCCTGCTTTCATCTGACCCTTCTTTTAGAAAATAGGCCCTCAGCTGACCCATGCTATATATTTGCTCTAAGAATTAATGATATATTCACATATATATGAAATAAAACTATGACTATGGTAAAAATATAAGCTGGCAGTTTCTCCTAGGGTCTTAGCTGTCTAAAATACTAATAAAATCATTTTTAATCTGAAGTTAAAAAAGTCTGATTTGAATCAGATGGAATTTTCAGGTTTATTACTTTAGCAGACAAATTTTTAAAAAATACTTAGTGGTTTCACAAAAGAAACTGAATCTTAAATGAAAAGAGTGAGAAGTGAGTGAACCTAATCTAGTTTCACCTGCAAAACCTGCAAAATAGTTTCGAAGAAAATATGCCCTTGGGCTGATATCTCGTATGTCAGGTTCTAGCCTAGGGCCCAATTTTTTTTTCTATCTGATTTTTAAACTGATCAAATTAGAGGCTGAATTATGCTCTCTATTTTAGTTAAGCCATGTGCTATTAGCAAGGTACTCTAGGACTATCTCTGGTCTACAGCTGACCAGAAACTACTTACCTCTGCACCTCTCATGACTGCATATGATTGCTCTAGAGGAAATTCTTAAAAGCCCCATTCCATCAGAGCAATCTAAAATTAAGGAGTTGCGAAATAGGATTTTTACACTTGTGGGCTTTTAGAATTTTTGTTGACTATTTTGGGCTCTTTGGACTGTGAGAATATACACGTGTTGTGTTTCACTTGGTTACATTTCTCAGGAAAATGAAAGAATATATATGGACTAAGGAAAGGTTTTCTAGTTCCTTCTGGGGTTTGAATAATATTTCAATGATAATACTATAAACTCATTCAGCTTAAAAAGGATCTCCTCTCTCCTGTGCACAAACTGGAACATAGTTCTGGTAACATAATGAAAATTATGTGCAAATATCAGCCAGAATATCCTTTGACATAGCCAACCAAAGCTATCACCATTGATCAAAACTGCCTGCCCTTATAAAAAAGATTTCATAAAATACAATAAACCTACTCCCTTCCCAAAGACTGTAATAGTTACTCTTGGACATAAATATAAATTCTGAATATCTCATTCAGGAAGTCCTTATTTCTGTCTAACTTAAATTCTAATTGATGTTTAAGTCTTTCTCATTTTGTTCAGTTTTGACCCTGACTTCTTTATTGATTTTTCTGGAACTTTCACAAAACTTTCAAGCTCTTTAAGTTTATTTTTATGTACATTAATCTTGTTATCTTTCTGTATAATATTGATACAAGTAGAAAAGGTTTTCATATTTAATATTCTTATTTATGTTGCTTTACATTTTTTTCCTTGTGCGTCACTTAGCTATATATGTCTGTGATTTTAAATGCATTCTTTTTTTAAAAAAAAAAAAAAGTAAAATGTAGTATTTTATAGCTTCTAGTACATTGATAGCAAGGAAAATATTATTGGCCAGGTTTCCAACCTACATCCCTTTTCTTTGGGTAATTAGATAATTTCAGGGATGGAGTTTTATACTAAGTATATTGCCCTAGTCTCTTTCCTTTCTCGAAAAGGGGATATTTGATTGCAGTTAAATTGTGAAGTTCTAAAGCTATGTTAGCTAAATTTTTTACTGTGTCAGCAAGCAGAATATTGTTTGCACTTCTTTGCTTTTTAAATGCTGCTCAGGGAGCTGCGTAAGTTATAATTGATGCACAGAAGAGATTTCGAATTTTATATGCCTATAAATTGGCACTGCTACATAGACTAGAAAGATGAGATTGGAGAAGTTATTTTCCCGTGAGAATGATACAAATTACTGTCAAACTGTTTATGCTTGCTGTAAAAATATTTTCAGTGTACAGGTATTTGCTTACTAGCTGGGTAGCACTCTTATTAAAGTCGAATCACATTTTGAACCAAAGTGAAATGCTTTCAGTAACATTGCATATTGTTGTAATAGGCCAATTTAGTCATTCCAGGGCTTGAGTACCTGTAATGTAATTGTGTTTGTTCTCTAAAACTCAGATAAATTTGCTTAAGTTTTGTAGTTTAAAATTTTTGAACAACCATAGAGTTTGTCTGGGTCAGCCTTCTTATTTTACATATGAGAAACTGAGGATCCATGGAGTTAAGAAATAAACCAAGGTCAAAGACCTAGAAATTAGCATGAATGGGACCAAAATTAACTTTTCCTGCATCGCTTTGGCTCATTTCTGACCTATCTCATATCTAAGGAGATTGCTGTGATTAATATGTATTTATTTCAGGAATATAAATACATTTCTCCTTATCAGCTTAACTTAACCTCTAGATGACCTCAAATTTGCAGTGTTGAAGATGAAATTTGAAGGACTTATTTGGTGAAGTTGGCCAAAACTTTGAAACCATAGACTAAAGTAAGCATAAGCGAATCCAACGTTTATCTTACTTTGTCAAGGCAGTTTAGTAATGTCAAGATCAGGAATATGAAGTGATTCTTTACCACAAATAAACTGACAGTCACTGACTCAGACTTAGTGCAAGCTTTATTATAGTTTCAAAAAGAATACTAGTTGGTAAGTGCTCTGTCGTTGGAACTCAGGAGAGGAACTCGCAGTCCAAGGTACACAGGAATTTCAATTCATTTTGTGAGCGACTTCTAAGAATAATGTGATGCGTTTTGTATGAGAAGATACAGATTTTGACTGACCATTTTGAAGTATAGGGTCTTGGTTTTGCTTCGCCTTTACCCAATAGCAGAATCTAGGAAAGCGTATGTTTTACAATGATTTATTTTTCCTTATTGGTATGTAGAAGAGACACAGGAATAGGGAGCTTCAGCTAATGAAAGGTGCCAATGAGACACGAGTTTGAGCCGTATTGAAATAGAATGAAACTAGAGGTTGCGTTCACTTAGACTGCTGTATTTTCTTTCATTCTAGAAAGTAAGGTCCAAGGAAAAGATTCATTGATCTGTCTTTACTAAAGTTCAATACATACACACAAAAAAACCAGAATATAATTTGTTTACATTAAAGTCATCAATGGAAATGTAAACATAGTAGTTGAATATGTTTCAGTGCCCACTGTGATGTTTTAAGATTTGTCTTTAGGAATTGGCATACACACGATTGCTGATCTTTAGGTAGCCTCCTTCAATTATTTTAAGAGTGCTTGATATTACTTTTTGTAGCTTTGCCTGTGCTGAGGGGAAAAAAAAAAAGTGAAGTTGAGGGAAATTAACAGCACTTCTCCCAGGAGAAAGCTATAATAAAAATAGAGATATTTCAGTAATTCCTACAGAATCTTGATTTTCCTGTGGAAGGTTTTGCCAAGACTGTGTGGTGGCAGTGAAAAAAGAAAAAGGCAAAAAACTCAATCAAGCACATACACACAGCAAGCAGTGCCGCAACAAAAAATCCTCTTCCTGAAAGATCCAGCATGATGATGTAGGAAATCATATATGCAGCAAAAGAATAAAGAGTAAAAATCAGACTAGAAGATGAGAAATAATAATGCTTGTATCCTGCAACCCAGGTTAAGGTCATGTGTTGGCAGTGTTAGAAGCAGGCGCTCTAGTGAGCTAAATGTTAGGCTAATGAATGTGATAGCCCCACCAATAAGCAGGGGTGACCATGGGAGCTTCCTTTTTACTTGCACATGCTTTTCTGAAAGGCTGTAGGAATGAGCACGCTGTGGGAAGAAACTAGAGCAGCGCTGTCTGGGTAGCTCCTCATGGGCATTTTCTGTAAAGCCTTTTGCCGACAGATAATGCACTAGACACTATTGAGAGTCATTTGCATCTGCCTCGCTGACTTTGAGTGTATGATACTCAAAGTTCTTGTTTTTATACGAATACAAATTGGCATATAGCTTTAAATCCTATAATATTGATTTTCTAATTTTAGATATTCTCCCCTAGAGATTATTTCTGTTTCTTTCCTCTTGTATGCGTGTGCTTCCCATTTATGATAATATAAATTAGGTGCACATTTTAAGGGAAATACATAAGTGGATTTATGAGAAGACACTGCAAGTACTTACCTTTACATTTTCTAACAATGTACTTAATTTATGATGCTTTCACAAAAAATTAAAATCCATTTCTGTATGAAATATAGCATAGTGATTAAGACCATGAACTCAGGAGCCAGACTGTCTGAATTTGAACACTGGCTTTGTTATTTATTAGCTATATGACTTTTTTTTTCTTTCTTTTGGCCACACTGCATGGCACTCAGGAGCTTAGTTCCCCAATCAGGGATCAGACCTGTGCCCCTGCAGTGGAAATGCAGAGTCCTAACCACTGTACTGCCAGGGAAATCCCTGAAGGCTTCTTTTTTTATTTTTTCTATATGAATAATTAGCAAGTTATTTGACCTCTGTGCACCTCAGTTCCCTCGTGTTTGAAATGGAAATGGTTGTTATCTACCTCAGAGGAGTTTTGTGAGGATCATATATATGCATTTGTGTGTGTATGTATGTATATGTGTTTGTGTATATAGATGTATGTATATATATATTAGTTGGTATTTTATTTTAGAAGTTATACAAATTATATAAAATTCTCTATATATATTATAGATAGTACCTACATGGTACATAATAAGCCCTTTATAAGTTTGCTGTTGCTGTTGTTGGTATTTTTATTCTGAGGGCCCAATATACTTTCAAAATTTGATTTATAATTTAGAGAATAATATTTGATTGCTCTTCAAAGATGTTTTAGTATTTATTAATTTGATTCCACCATCTTCTAGGGCATGAAATTAGAGTATTTGTTATCCAAATAAAATGTAAAATGTTTAGGTTGGAATATAAAAATACAGAGTAATGAAGTGTCACTTTTAAATATCTTTAAAAATAAGATGAAGAAAACATTTAAATTGTAACCACATTTTTGTATCCATTAGATTTATGTAGCCTTTGTCTTTTGTATAATGACAGTTATATTAAAATATGCATAAGATCATTCTATAAAACTTAGAAATATTTCTTTTCCATCTTTGTCAATCCTTTGTGTATGTGGGGGATTATAGATGTATGTCAATCTATCATCATTTTATATATTTCATTGCCAAAAACCATTGAGTTTCTTAATAATGTGTCTGTTTATTTAGAAATTCTTCAGTGGTGACAGACTAAATCTGAAATTCCTTTATTTTTTTGACCTTTTACTAATATAAAGAGATAATAAACATGGTGAAAAGGATAGACTCATTCATTCTGTCAATCAGTCAGTCAGCTGATCAATCAATATTTGAGTGCCTGCTGTACTGCAAGGCACTGTTTTAGGCACTAAAGATCCATCAGTGAAACTTTTGGATCAGACAATAAACTACTAAGGTTTTTTTTCCTCCATACTACAGGAACTTAATGGTTATAATTATTAATGACATACATATACACATGCAGCACACAGAGTTCTTTTACCTGTGTCATGGAGGTTAAAGTGACTTTTTTTTTTCTTCCGTAAGATACCTTAGTTATTATAGCAGTTGTGAAATCTGAAACACCATCTCTCAGGAAGGTGAGATTAAACACAAGGGAATTGTTCATAGAACTTCCATCTCGGTATAAGCCACCTTTTTCATCAAATTTGGATAATAAGTTGTGGTTTGCTACCTGATTTAAACTAGTTTTATTTAGCCTGTGGGCTGACCTCTTTGTTCCCAGAGTCTAAGGAGCTGGAAGAGGGAAATTTTCTGCCCTTCCTTTTTCCACAGGGAGTTTCTTTTTGTTGTAATGAAGTGAACGTGCAGCTCTCAAGTAAATTTCCCTTCACCTAGCACCTAGCTTTTGGAGTGGGGTGAAGTATAGATGAATGTTAACTGTAAAAGCAATGCTAATAGCACCAATGCAGCATATGTTAACACTACAGCAGCTCAATGGTGAATGCACAAGATGAAGCAAAGCTAATGCCAGGGTCTGATCAAGCAGTGCCCAGAGCCAGTGGGCAGCTCCTCAGATTCTACTGTTTGTGGGCCACCTTCTGAATTTTGTCAAGTTTTATACCATGAAAATCCAATCACAGGTTAATTTTTATTAAATCTCGTTCTCCATAATTATTTGAAAACATAGAAAAGATCAGGAATTGTTGTTACTGTTACAGTGTAGGGAGGCTAAATAAATCTAAAATGAGTGGACCATGCTAGCTTGTATTCTCACTACATAGAGACTTCTACAAAGTGTGTAATTCATGTAAAAAGTTACTCTACAGCCAACTCCTCATTAGACTATTAGATGTACTCATTTAATGTTCTGAGAAAAATTTGAATGCTACAATTTCATTGATTCTAAAGGTCTACATTCCAGAACTTTCTTCATTGAGGAGTTTTGGAGAGATGGGAAATACATTCTTTCTAAAGCTGAGGCTCCTGATTTTCTCAGTGTTAACAATGGGCCCTATTATGCTGCTTCCGACTGAGCAAGGCTAGGAAGAACTTCACAGCTGGCTGGGCACCTGACGTGCCCAAGGCAGGTACGCTGACCTGCTCGGATAGCCCTGGTTCCTCCTGGGGAGAATAGCAGTTTCCATTCCCTGAAGTGCCTAATTTATTCCAGGCTATGAATAGAATAAGCTTGTTGATTTGGGACTAGTGGCGTTCCCCTTGCACAACCTCAGGACACGATTATCCACGCCAGGGTCAGGTGGGAGCTTCCCATCTGACCCGGTGCCGTCCTCACCCTGGGCACTTACCAAGAGTGATAAGAGGCTATTGGAATAGCACATTCTTTCACATTTATTTACATTTTTAATGAGGTACTGACATCCTCTTTTGGTTTTATCCAAGCCTGACTTTCTAGTAACTCGATTACAAAAAGTGTGTTAATTCTGTGAATTGTTAGATGAAAGATATTAAAACATGGATCAGGAATATCATACTCTTGGAACATTGCCTTTTAGAAACCATGTGTTTTTATAGTTTGTAACGTATGCAGAGCACTGCACTAGGTTCTATCAGCAACAACAGAAATAAAATAGGAAGCAATGCTGCTCCCAAGGCAGGGAAAAACTTGGAGCCGTGGAGAAGTTGAGAAACAAGTAGAAGGAAACATATTAATCAATAAAACCTTACATACTGTGTTCTAACCAGATGTCTAAGTTATATTTAAACACAAAGAACAAATCATGGAGAGTGATTAGGAAAAGTTTCTTTTAGACAGTAAATTGTACTGTAAGTGCTAGAGTGTTTAAATAGGGTCCAAGTGGATGGAAGGCTAGCTGTCATGAGTAGTTTTTGCCAGGTAGTGGAAAACTTATCTTCCTAGTGGGGCTGCATCTCTCCTAACAGGGTGATTTTTACTTTAGTGGTTACTCAGTAAATATTTGTTGAATTGAATCAGTTTTCTCCTTAGAGGAAGAGAGACTGAGGTCTCTGACGCTGTCAGCACAATCAGCCCAAGCCCTTCAGATCCTCACATACTTCAGGCATATAGATTTGTGACCAAGAGAGACTTATATTAAAATTAAGATATTTGAAACTTCAATATGTTTTGTGCTTTAGTTGTGTAAGATAGAAGGGGGCATTTATGGTTTACAGTTGGAAAAAAAAATCAAGGCAATAGGCAAGGATGTGAGATAGGCATTTCTGCTGGAGTTTCTAAGAGGGTTAGAATAAGGCGAGGGAGGAAATGGTCAAATTACAAACTGAGGATTTAAAAAATTTATTTTTAAGAAGTATTGGCTCAATTTAGGTATAGTATTAGAGAGTTAAAATTTTTTTTAAAAACCTAGAAAATAGTGCATGCCACCTCAGTCTTAGTGGGAAAGGGAGCCATATAAAGCAAATAATTGCAGCAGTTTGAAATGAGTGCCTTTTGTGTATACAAACAAAGTACAGTGAAGCAGCACAGAAAGGGAAGTATGCAAAGAACAGGGGAGGCTCCTGAGAGGAGGTGACATTTCACTTGAATTTTAATGGATGAGTTAGGAGTTTCTTGGAAGAGGAGAATAGTAAAGGCATTTCAGATCGAGAAAACCACATGTATAAAGATAGAGAGATTTGAAGGGTCATGGCCTATACTAAGAAGTGCAAGAAGTTGGAAGTGTCTAAAACACAAGATAAGTGTGGAGGCCTTAGTGAGAGAGGGATCTAAAGAGATAAATGGGAGCCAAAGCATGAGGGGTCATAGATATCACACTAAGAATCCAGGAAATTGTCATTATAGATGATAGAAAGAACTTGAATGGTTCATACAAAAAAACAATAAAATAGCCATGTACAGTGGATTAGAGGGAGATCAGAAGCAGGCAGCCTGATAGAAGACCAGCACAGTAGCCCAGGGAAAAAAATTATGACATCCTGAGCATCAGTAGTAAAAAGGGGAATGGAAAGGAAAAGATAAACTTGAGTCATTCAGGATGTGTGTAGGTCTTAGTGATATAAAGGCTGAGGGAGATGAGAGACTCTAGAATTTAGTTTTTGGCTTGGGCATCTGGGTAGGTGGAATGCTGTTACTAAATTATAGAAAATTGGAGTATAAACAGATTTTAGGTGGAAAAGAATGAACTCAGTTTTGGACAAGTTGAATTTGAGGTTGTCATGGTCACCCAAGCAGAGAGATTCCTTAGGTAACTAGAAAGTTTGGTCTGAATTGGAAGATGGATATCAGGACTAGAGATAAAAATTTTGGAGCCATTAAGATGTAGATCACAGTGAAAATCATGTATATGAATGGGGACTAGAGAAAAGAAGAGGCTCAAGTGTTAATACTCAGCAAAACATAGGCAGTGGTTTTGAACTCTGAGAACACATGAACATCTCCTGAGACAAAACTATCCCATTTCATTAAGGCCAGCTGTTGGGTGATACTACTGAATAATGGAAACTGATCCTCTATAACTGCTTTTTAATTCCTTCTGCTGCCTGCATTCTGACAAAGAAGAATCCTTGAGGGAGTTTCCACAACTATTTAATGTGGGGTTTCCCAAACTGTATTCTATGGAGCACCTTCTGCAATTCTGCAGAGGTTAATAAGCATTAAATAAACTCCTGTATTCAAAAAAAAAAAAAAACCCCACAAAGTGGAACATTTCTTTATTGCAGGGCTTCTGAAAACCTTTAGTAATGTACAGACTCTCGAAGTTTCCAGGAGGGGAACGTAGTTAATAGCTCCTTCCTGAGCTTTTCTCTTTTTCAGCTACAGACCCCTTTCCTTCCTGGAATACCTATTAATATCTCAAAATATTGCAAAAATAAAAATCTCTTGATTGGAGAAGTTAATGTCATATCCGTAGAGTCATTGAAATTTTAATCTTTGAGGGTCTTTTATATTTGAAAGAAATATTCACATTTCCTTGTGTTTTTAATTAATAATTAATTAAAAGTTTACAATCTTAAAGCCAAGTTTTTATAAACCTTTAAGCTCAATTTACAAATCTTGTCATTTTTAAATTTAGTAATTTTAGGTTATATTTAAACACTCACTTTCATTTGTTCCTTGATTAACAGCCAGCTTGTAAATTTGATGGACTAAATTCTCCTAAACATTTCACACCATTTTCAAACTTGATTAATTAAATTGCTTTAGACAATTTCAAATGATAACCACCAATATCCTTAATTTTCCCAAGCACTTTAAGCCTTTAGCAAGATAATCTTACAGAAACCATCCTGAGCACTTAAACATAACTTACAAACTGGAAACCTAATGTATGTATTAGTCAGTTTTCAAACACTGTGTGCAAACCTAGTCAATCAGACTATCCTTAAATAGTTTAAATTAAAATCTCAAGTTTACTGTTAGTCAGCTTCTTTTAAATATTTTAAATAAAAATCACAGGCCTAAAATGTCAGATTTCCTTGTGTGTCAGATTCTCTTAAATGTTCCAAACACCCTAAATATCAAACAAAACATTCCTAACCGTATCAAAAGAATACAAATTATTGTTTTGATCCACTTTATTATTTTTGTATGTATCCCTTCCCTCTTTGGGGTTGCAAGGTCACTTACCTGACAAAGTACAGAGAATCATCATCCGAGCCTTGCCGAAGCTAAGGATTCAAGGTTGTTGGCCACATTGGGAATTGGTGTTCATTCCCATAGGAATCCATCTCAGCTACTTGTTAGAGTCATGAGATTTTTTTGGCCGTGACTTTTTCTTCAAAAACATATCATGCATTTTTTTCATCCCATTATTTTATCTTAACCTGTTTTTACTATTTTTAGTTATTCAGTTTGGATTGATGTTATTTTTTACTCCTCTGTGAATTTCTCTCTCATCACCTGACCTGGTTCTGCACTCACTTCCTCTTTCGCTCCCCTGTCTTTCTCCTAGACCTCCCTTCTGGAGTCATTTTACTGATGTCAGGCTGAGGGCCGTAATGTATTCCGTGACTTTAGGACTTCTCTCATTTCTTTCTGTTATCTTTCTGGTTTACTGCATTTTTTCTAAGGAGATTTTGTTCACTGTCATATTCATTTCAAAATTTCTATTACTGTATATCTTTTGTCATTTTTCAAGCCAGTAATTACTCAGTAAAATATCTAAGCCAATGGTTTTTTAGCTTGAAAATAAATAAAAAATAGTCGTGGAAGGTGATCAACCTGTGTTTTGTTATTTAATTTCAGTGTGACTGTGAACAAGTTCATTTTAATCTCTTTGAGACTTCGGCTGCCTCAGCTTTTAAACTAGATGAATCCCTTACCTGTCTGAAGGCAGGGGGCCAGATGAGATGCTGTCCTAGGGCCTTCTCTATCTCTGATAGCTCTAATTACTCCTTTTCATCTTGCTCAGCTGCTCATTACTGACGTGGTATATGTATGTGGGCCATTTTGTAGAACTACTCAGAGAAATAAGTTTTCAGCTTTGAATTATTTGCAAAAATTTAAAAATTGGGAGGCTTTCTTTTCTTTTTTTCCCTAGAAATTGCAAGATGTGGAAATACTGTGTCTGTATTCCCACTTCTCCCCCTGCAGCTGAAGATGGATACTGGCTACCTCTCTGGATGGACCTGTGCTTTCCAATTTGCCCCAGCCCCCCTCACCCCCATACGTATATGGTGTTTACTTAGAAATGAGTAAAAACTGAGGCCAGTTATAGAAGTTAAGGACTAGTGTTTATGTATATGATAGTATGTGCATTTTAAACAAAAGTTTTTTAGTTCACTATAAATATGTTTTTCGACATACACACACTAAATTCTCACATTTTAAAAGCTAACTTGGTTTTCATAGTCAGTGCATAAAGCCCATGCTGCTTCTGTTTTTGTTTTTGTTTTTTTTTCCTCTAGAAAGAACTTATTGATTTTACCATGAGTAATTGGAAGGGACAAACATTTTTGTTTGTGTAACTTGAGCACTTACTATTCTATCAGGTTATTGCACCTGGACGTATATATATTCCAGTTATCCCTCAGTGTTTTTCTAATATGTCTTGAATTTGCCCAGTCGTCAGGTGATTGATGCCTTCGTTTAAAAAATTGCTTGGAGACTGTGCTCTTGTATACACTCAAGAGAGTGCATGGCTGTGTTATTTGGACTATATTTCTGTGTAGGATTAGAGGCACTCTGTTAATATTCCAGGTAAGAAAAGAAATCTGCAACATGTTTGTCATTTACCTTGGTTTTCTGGACTTAGGACATGAAATTCTATCCAACAGCTAGAGAGCAATATTTAAAAATGATGTAGCATCACAAGCCAGTGATGAATGTGTTCACCCCCAAAATTTCAGTGTGGTGAGTAGATGCAGCAGTGTGGTTAGCATTCAGTAGCCTATCTCTAATTCCCTTTTCAGGCATTGAAAAGCCAACCAAGCTTGAAACATTTTGCAATGTGCCAGGCATTTGTGTGCTTCATTCGGTATCAGGGTAAATTTTGCCCGTTTGAATGTCTTTCTGATACACACAGTTTGAAAAACAAATGGCCACAGATAAGAATATAAAGGTCACTTAGTATCCTACACCATCACAAACAAAGAATGTGGGGCAACTGAACACACAACAACTTTATTTCTTATTATGGGCTCTAAAATTATTTTCTTGCCTAATTTGTTTCAGTCAGATATTTAGTGATGTGTACCTAATTGTCTTTCAATAACAATAACACTCAATTAGTATAAATGATGATTTATGCTTGATGTCATACTGAGTTTATAGTAATTTCGAAGCCAGAGACAAGAACTTATAGGGAATTGAATGAAATGTGTTCACTAAGATACTAACAAATCAAAAGTACTTTAGGAGTAAACAAGTTGTCACTATGCACAATAAATCCATAAACAATTGTGAAGTTCTAAGAATTGGCGTATGTAAAATCTGTACATGTCATATTCACAAAATAGTGTATAAACTCCTGGAGGGTATTTTCTGTTTATTACAGATAATGGTAGCCAAGATTAGCTTTATGACTTCCATATACAGCCTGCTGTGTAATATGAATAGATATTGCCTCAGTTCTATTTCTATAACTGAAAAAGATATATAAAGGATTGTTGTTCAAATGACTCATATAATAATTAAAAATGTCTTCTATTTGTAAAAGGTCCAAAACATAGAAGAAATCAAAATGTATATTTCTTAAGTTTTTATACCTTAATTCTATTGTACTCTTGCTTTTGAAAAACCAGTTTTTGAAGAATAGCTTTCACAGTTACCTTCCTAGGATGGTTATTTCAGGTATAGTGTTCAGGGATTATTACTTCAAGGCAGGATGACATGTTGTATAGAGATTCTAAGGACAGACTTTCCAGGTCTTTCTTTCCTCCAAGAAAGGAGAATTTTAAAATAGGCATATCTAGAATTGGATCATCTTAATGTGAGGAGTGTTCTTTTTAAGGCGACATTTCTCAGAGACTCATCAGTTTTTTTTTTTTTTTTTTTTTTTTTTTTTTTTTTTATTTTTTTGGGGGGTACACCAGGTTCAATCAACTGTTTTTATACACATATCCCCATATTCCCTCCCTTCCTTGACGCCCCCCCCTCGAGTCCCCCCCACCCTCCCTGCCCAAGTCCTCTAAGGCATCTTCCATCCTCGAGTTGGACTCCCTTTGTTATACAACAACTTCCCACTGACTATTTTACAGTTGGTAGTATATATATGTCTGTACTACTCTCCCGCTTCTTCTCAGTTTCCCCTTCACCCCCCGCCCCCTCCCATACCTCGAGTTCTCCAGTCCATTCCCTGTATCTGCTTCCCTGTTCTTGTCACTGAGTTCATCAGTACCATTTTTAGATTCCGTATATGTGAGTTAGCATACAATATTTGTCTTTCTCTTTCTGACTTACTTCACTCTGTATGACAGATTGTAGTTCTATCCACCTCATTACATATAGCTCCATCTCATCCCTTTTTATAGCTGAGTAATATTCCATTGTATATATATGCCACATCTTCTGTATCCATTCATTTGTTGATGGGCATTTCGGTTGCTTCCATGTCCTGGCTATTGTAAAGAGTGCTGCAATAAACATGATGGTACAAGTTTCTTTTGGGATTATGGTTTTCTTTGGGTATATGCCCAGGAGTGGGATTACTGGATCATATGGTAGTTCTATTTGTAGTTTTTTAAGGAACCTCCAAATTGTTTTCCATAGTGGCTGTACCAACTTACAGTCCCACCAACAGTGCAGGAGAGTTCCCTTTTCTCCACACCCTCTCCAACATTTGTTGTTTCCAGACTTTGTGATGATGGCCATTCTGATTGGTGTGAGGTGATACCTCATTGTGGCTTTGACTTGCATTTCTCTGATGATGAGTGATGTTGAGCATCTTTTCATGTGTTTGTTGGCCATCTGTATGTCTTCTTTGGAGAAATGTCTATTTAGGTCTTCTGCCCATTTGTGGATTGGGTTATTTGCTTTTTTGGTAGACTCATCAGTTTTTGATGGTGTCTTGGTGTCTGTCGTGAGAGTCCTTCAGTAGTATTCCTGCCTCTGAGAAAAATACCTCAGATGCACTTTTTTCTTTCCGCTTGCCCGTATTTCTCATTTACTTTATTGGGTTGATTCACATATATTACCCTCATTCATAATTCATCCTATCTTTGATATATTTAAAGCAAAATTTAAGAAAATAGAATTTTCCCAACACATTTTATATTACCTGCAGTAGTTACTGACTTTGTTCTGTGTTTAGTCATTTTTAAATTACCATGACTATTAGTAACAAATACTCTTTGCTAAACTTCTAACTTTATTAGCAGTAAACTAGCCTCTATGTAGAACCAGGACTAAGGCAGTGCAATAATATTTTTCTGATTCTCAGGGTCTAACTATAAATTCATACTCAATGCTAATAAACACTAGGTTATGACCACTCTAATGAAAGATAGTGTGTGGTTCCCCTCCCTCATACTTCCTTATAGAGCTCCTCATTCGTCTGTAACCTTCCAGATTGCAGACATGCTGTCTTATCCACTGTTATGTCCCCAGTACCTCCCACGTTTATCTGACATATAGCAGATGACTCAATAAATACTTGTAAATAAATGAGTAAATAAGTCTCTCATTGGAGGTGACTGGTGGAGATAACCCAGTAGTTTTAAAACTAGGTATCCAGGACCAGAACAGATGGAATATGTGGGAGGGGGATTATTTCATCGCTTATCCTGTTCCCCCCCTTCCAGTGTACACATATACACCCACTCTAGGAGTAGCATAGCATATGTCTGTCCTGCTTATTGGGCTTGAAGGGCTCAATGGCTAAAAACTGTTTAAAAATTGCCCACTAAGATTAAAATGATCTGTTCTTTAATTTAAAAGATAAAGAGACTGAGATCAGCCACATTAGGCACATGCCCTTGAGGGTTTCGCACAAAGGCAGAGCCCAGATGGAAGCTGGTGTCTCTGATGTCTGGCCCACACCTTTTCTACAACACTGACACATCTGGAGGGGAGAAGTCTAGATAACAGTGAAAGTATGAGGAAAATAGAGTGAGGAATTAAAATCTAGATTGCATTCAACTGGATCACTGTATGCTGTGTAATTTTAGAGGAATAACTTTCTGTCTGTACATGAGGGTAGAATGATGAGAAATAATAGATTAGGACTATGAATGGCAGATTAAGAAAAAGTTTGGAATCAGTGAAGTATGGTATAATTATTTACCCCCACTTTACCCCTATTTTAAAGTTTAAATATCAGAGGAAGAAGTTAAAGATTTATTAAAATGTAATATTTGTTAAATGTAGAATCGTTTGACCTTAAAGTGTATCAGCATACCATTTCATCACTAGAAGTTTGATTTGGGTCTTTTTATATCTTCCAGTTCTCACTTGATCATTCTCCTGCTTTCCTTCTCCTTCTCCTGCTCCTCCTCCTCCTGTTTCTCCTCCTCTTCCTCCCTCCTTCTCCTTTCTCCTCGTCCTCCCTTTTCTTCCTCTTCTTCCTCCTCTTCTTCTTTATCTTTTTTTTTTAATGGCCTATATTTTGCAACAGGAAGTGGAAGATATGACAGCTCCTGGGGTGGCTCCACAGACTTGGTCACCACTCTCCTCCTTCTTTTTGAGCAGCAGTATGTTTATAATACCTGCTTAAACATTCCAGTTCACTAATCCTATCATCTATGCCATTTCTTTGTCTGTTTTTATTGATTGATTTTTCTCCTGGTTATGGGATGTATTTTCCTCCTTTTTATGACTGGTAATTTTGACTGGATGTCAGACAATGTGAATATTAGGTTGGTGGGTGCTGATTTTTTTTTTTTTTGGTATCCCTTTAAATATGTCTGGAGTTTGTTCTGGGATGCAGTTAAGTTACTTGGACACAGTTTGATCATCTATGGCTTGCTTTTAAGCTTTGTTAGGTGGATCTAGAACAGCTTTTAGTCAAGGTCTAATCTGGCCATGCTAGTGGGGTATTGTCCTTTGAGGCCTTGAGTTGATGCCCTGTGGATTAGCAGGTCTTTCTCTCTGGGCTCATGGAAATCTCAGGTATTTCCAGGCCTTTGTGAGCTACAGACATTGTTCCACTTACTCCTGAATGATGATTCTTTCTCTAGCCTCAGTATTTTTCTTTTATGTAGAACCAGACCAGTATTCAGCCCAAGACTCTGTTGGACTCCTGTGCGTATCTGCAGAGCTCACTCACTTGCTCTTTCTGTGTAGCTCCCTCCTTTCTGGTACTCTGTCCAGCAGATTCTAGCCACCTTGGTGTTCTAGAGCTCTGAACTCTGTCTCTTGAACTAAACGAGACTGTTGTGCTCTGTTTGGGGTCTCCTTTCCCATGCAGTGATCTGGAAGTGCTCTAAGCAGTGAGTGTTTGATGTGTAGGGCCCACTTGTTTGTTTCCCTGCTCTCAGAGATCACTGTCCTGAATTGCCTGTTGTCAGTGTCTGCATACCAGTTTTTTTAAATGTTGTCTAGCTTAGTGATTTTCTGAGGTAGGAGGGAAAATCTGGTTCCTGTTCTCATCATGGCTAGAAGCAGAACTTCCAGAATCCATTGAAATTTTATTGTTTAATATTAAAAAATCTTTAACTCGATTTAATTAAGATTCTCGGTCATTTAATCAGAGCCTGAAGTCAGAATCTTTTGGTCAGTTCAAGGTATACCATAGGGCCCTAGGTTTATGACACAGAGCTCTAATGTGAGTAATGTAGTGGGTTCTCTGTGGCCACTGCCTGAACTTCTGTAAGCTTCTGAAGGGCTGGGACTAAGTAAATCGATCCATTTGGCAAATATTCATTGAGAGTTCATTATGTGATAGGATTTTGTTAGTCACTGGGGATATAGAAATGAATAAAGCATGATGCCATATTATAGTGGAAAAAGCTGGCATGTATAATTTTATACACTGAGTGAAAGATTACAAGAATGGGAAGGCTCTTTCTGAGAGATCAGAAGGTCTTAGAACACTGTGTTTGCAGGATGTAGCGTATAATTAGATCTTGTACATGATAGTGTTCAATAAATGCTTATGGATGAAGAAGATTACAACTAATTTATAGGCATAGTCTGCTTAGGAACATGTTAACATGTTTTTTTCTTAGGGATCTAGAAAAGATAGCTTAAATAAATATACAATAAAATATGATGATATATGTTTTAAGAAAAAAGTTAATTTAGCTTATGCTCATGAATATTATTTATTGACAGTTTCTAAGATTTTTAAATATAGCATTGATAGCTAAGTTATGTAGATCTGCTTTGTTTCTAGTTGTCATATCAAATAGTTGAAAAATACCAATTCAATCAAATCCTCATTTTTAACTATGGCCCCCCCCACACCTTTTTTTTTTTTTTTTTGCTCATTCCTGTTCATATTTTGAAAAGCAGCGTCTGCAGATAGTTATTTATATGTATGAATTCACTGGTTCATTCTAGTGCGAAATAGGTCATTCTGGAACAGTGAGAAATGTGATTGCTGAATTTCAAGCAGTTTTTGATGCTCAGCTGGATCTGTAGAAAAAGAAGAGGGGTCAGGCCAACACTTGTTGAAGATTTCTTGTTGCCATTGTCCTGATGAAAGAGCCTTGGTGCTGGTAATATGGACTCTTCAGTGTATTGGCAAGAGGGAAAAGGAGGCTTAGGCCCCAAGTTTAATAACTATTAGGATATTTTATTTGAACCACTAATTAGAAACAAGGAAACACATAAAATGCCATGCTAATTAAAGTGTGTGGGGCTTTTTCTCCTTAAAAAAATTAAGGTATAGTAAATGATAGTGTGGTATTTTTCAGACACAAATCTGCTCTTTTTTTGTAAAGCGTGCCAGTGTACTTCAAGGAAAGAAACATACTGCAGTAGGATTGACAAATAATGATTCTCATCCAAAATAACAAATTCTTAAGTATTAAAATAAAGAATACATTGAAAAAATTCTACATTACTTAGCATTTGAAAATTGAAATCATTTAAAGCCTTTTTTTTCTCTATGTGGAAATTAGGGCTCTAAATAGAAAACTGCTTTCAAGCAGTAAACTTTATTTACAAACTTGAGAAAGGGCCCATTAATTAAAATCTAATTCCTACAGTCAAGTGGCAGTTTTGTTTATGATACATGTATTAATTCACTTCTTTCTTTGTCTTTTTTGAATGGCATAGCTATAATGTACTGTAATTATTTCTATTAATATCCAGTTAAGAAATATGAGAAATTCTATATTTGGAAATACATATTTTAGTCAATTTCAAGTGTTGTTATAAATGAATAGCTTTCCATTACTAAAGAATTTGTTTCAAATTAAACTCGAAGAGAGGATCTTATAAGAGATTAATTCAGAATTATGCTTTGGGTTCTGCTCGGGTGTTCTTGAATCCAGTGGGTTTTCGCATATAATTTTAAAGCAAATTAGTGAGGGTGAGGGCTGACAGAGCACTGAGAGCTTTGCGGGGCTGGTGCAAGAGCCGGAGTGCGCTAGGACGTACCCATCCCATCCCGGACTTGGGTGAGAAACAACAACCACGCCTTAGTGTCTGTAAACTGTGGTGTTAATCACTTTATTGACCCTTAAGCTAGAAGAGAATAAGGTGTTTGACTCTGTTATACGACAGACTTAATGACAGACATTATGAAGAAAAGAAATTCTTTCTCTGATTTTACCAGAATGAATATATTCTACCTCCCACCTCTGCCCATGCCCCCCTCACCGTCTTTGGACTTAATGTATTTGCTGTGTGAAAAGTGATTCAAATAAAATGTATTACTACCAAGAAAATCACAAAACATCTTAATTATGTATTGTTCTTATATTGCTACACTTGTTGATATTAAGCCTATGCAATAAAATGAAAGCTCACAGGACCGCATGTTTGGGAATCCTCAGATGGGAGCACTGGCCAGTATTCCATTCTCTCCATCACCCCTTGTCTTTCCTTTTTGCAAAGCCCAGGTGTTTCCCTGCCTACTCTACCTTTTTACTTTCCCAGTAGGTCTTTGTCTAAGGGTGTGAATCTTTTGGCCCACTGGGGAACCTGATCTAATGGGGTGCTTTCCCCCAATTTGTCTCGCTTTAGGTAAAAACACAAACGCAGGATATCTAAGGACTGTTCTACTTAGTGCTGAAAAAACAGAGAAGGTTAACAAGAATTTTTTTTACAGTAGAAAAGCCAAAGGAAATTTTAAAAATCTTTAGTAATAGTTACTCATCTCTTTATTCAAATATATAGACGTAGCCTAGCCTGATTATCCTTAAACACAACAACTTCATTCATTCATGAGTCCATCTATCCATCCTTTAAACTTAACTTGGTACATTCATTCATGAACTCATTCTTCAAACTTATCAAGTGCTCAGCCCTAAGGGTACGAAGATGATTCCTATATCCGAAGAGCTCATAATATTTCATAGTTTTCTAAGCACTTTCACTGAGGTTCATCTGATTATTTATTTATTCAGTGAATACTTGCTGAGCTCCGTATTCTTGGCACTGAAGTTACAGCAGTGAACGAAATAGACACTGCCTTCGTGGAGTTAGATTTCAGTAGGAGGGATGAATAATGAACAAGTAAAAATATTCTTCAGATAGTGGTAAGAAAAGTATACAGCTTAAGTGGATGTAGGGAGTAGGATATGTGCCTGGGGATTGTTGTTTGCAGTTTTCTGCAGGCTGGTGAGGGTTTGCCTCATTGGAGAGCTGGCACTGGAGCAGAGACTTCAGTGAAGTCTGAGTGAGCAGTGTGAGTCACTGAGGAAACAGCAAGTACAAAGTCCTTGAAGCAGAACCATATCAGTGGGGACTTCCCTTGTGGTGCAGTGGTTAAGAATTCACCTGCCAATGCAGGGGACACGGGTTCGAGCCCTGATCTGGGAAAACCCCATGTGCTGCGAAGCAAATAAGCCCATGCTCCACAACTACTGAGCCTGTGCTCTAGAGCCTGCGAGCCACAACTGTTGAGCCTGCGGGCTACAGCTATGGAGCCTGCGTGCGCAACTATTGAAGCCCACATGCCTAGAGCCCGTGCTCTGCAACAAGAGAAGCTACCGCACTGAGAAGCCTGCGCACCACCAAGAGTAGCCCCTGCTTGCCGCAACTAGAGAAAGCATGCACACAGGCAACGAAGACCCAACACAACAAACAAATAAATAAATAAATAACTGGGAAAATATTTGGATTCACATTAAAAAAAAAAAAACAAAGCACCACATTGGTGTGTTCAAGAACCAGAAAGGAGGGCAGCCTAGCCAGAGCAAAGTCAGTGTAGGAAAGAGGCATAGGAAATCAGGTTGGAGCTCATGCCAGCAGGCAGATTATGTGGGGCCTCGTAGGTCATGTGAAGGGGAGCCTGGATTTTAAGTGTGGTGAAAAGCTTTTGGAAGGTTTTGAGTGAGAGAATGGCATGATATCATTTATGGTTTAAAATAATCATGCTGGCTGATAAGTAGTGAATAGACAGTCCCAGGGAAAGGATGGAAGCAGAGAAATTAGTTAGGCAGTATTATAATAGCTTAAGTAAGATATGATTGTGGTGTGAACCTACATGATAGGAGTGGAGATTAGTATATAGTTTAGGCTAGAGCCAAAAGCTTTTGCTGCTGGATTATATGTGGGGACTAAAAAGAAGAGTAGAGAATGTCCTCTGTTGATGACCTGTCTTGGTCCACATATGTTGCTGCGCTAAACTGCAGCTAAGGAATGGTGTTTCCAAGGTGTTGGGTACTTTCTCAGAGCTTGTTTTACTTCAGAACCTGGATTAGGTCTGGAAAAAACCGTTAAACTCCTTTTCTAGTCCATTGTCTTTTCCATTTCCTTCTATTCAGAAAAGTAAGACCATCCTATATTTAGACAAGGAGGCAATATTCTGGATATCTACATTTTAAATATAATTAACACATATTATTATTTTATCACCTTAAAGACTACACAAATTTTCATTGCATTATTTTTGAAAGAACATACTTAAGATTCTAGGTCCATTTCTTTAAGATTGATTTCTCCTTTCCATTCCAAGTGACCTTTCTTAAGTAGTAAAGCAATGAATGACTTGACAGCCACATGTGATTTTAGAGAGAGAAAGAAATACTTAGGGCTCTTATAAATCAGGAACAGGATAGAAAATGGAGGCAATAAGTAGATAGTAAAAAGGAACGTTGGGAATGAAAATAACTCATTTGTGGACAGGATTATCTTTGGTGTGTATTATTATCTTTCTGTAGTGATGGTCCCAACACCCGTTCTTCTCTCTGATATGCACCCACAAGGTGATTTCTGTGGAGTGGGCAGGCTCGGGAACAAATGCAGCAGTCCTGCTTCTCGTGCTGTGCTCTGTGAGCCTGGGTGCCGAGCTAGGTTAAAGCTGACGCTAGGGCAAGCTACAAACAAAGGAAGGGACTGCAGATTGTTCCTGTTTTCATTACTGAGGAATTAGCTAACTCTTAGGCTGTGCTTATGTTGTATTATATACATGGCACTGATCAAAGTGCTTTACATATGTTAACTCATTTAATCCTCACATAAGTTTGCAAGGAAGTTACGATTATTTTCCTATTTTAAGGTGAGGACCTGACCCCAGAGAGGTCCAGTGACTTACCTTGGGGTCATAGAACTATAGCTAGTAAGTTGCAGAGCCAGGATTAGAATCTGGGAAGTCTGACTCTGCTGTTCTGCTCTTACCTCTACACCATACCTCTAAAGAGGAGTAAGCACGTGTGGTGAATCAAATGAAACAGGACAATGCTATTTCCAATTCATAGTATAGATTCTCAAGTTTTAGAGAAACAAACAGAAATAAAGGCTTAGATTTTTTTTTTTTTTTTTGCCTAGGATGTAATTAATTCAATTTCAGTAAAAACAGAATCAAAATAAGTGTTTTTTGGCAGACATCCGTTAGAAGGATGCATCATGTTAGAGAGAGATGAGCAGAAAGAAGACGTGGGACGGGCTTACGTGAGTCAACCCTGAGGAAAAGGGTACCCATCCTGACCTGTTAAAATCCTTATGGCTCCTGAGAGGTATATTTAGTTTATGTATGTCACCTGTCCCTTTAAAAAATATCTTTTGCCTTATCTCTTCCTACATATTCCATTCAAATGAAGTATTTCATAAAAGCAGTTTGAATTCTATAATTCACCTTTTTATTTCTCATGTTTTTAAGACTTGTGGAGTGAAAAGAATGAGGTTTTTTTTTTTTTTAAGATTTTATTTTGATGTGGACCATTTTTTAAAAGCCTTTAATTTGTTACAAGATTGCTTCTGTTTTATGTTTTTTGGCCATGAGGCATGTGGGATCTTAGCTCCCTGATCAGGGATTGAACCTGCACCCCCTGCATTGGAAGGGGAAGACTTAACCACTGGACCACCAGAGAAGTCCCAAGAATGAGGATTTAAAAGAGCCTAGTGAAATGATGTTTTCAAGCTGCAGAGGAAACTGAATTATAAGACAATACTTAATTGTAGTTTAAAAACTTTGATTTCTTTATCTCAGTTAACAAAAGATATCAAATAATATCCTTTTTACAGTTGTGTCTAAAATTCAGAGGTTGTTAGGAAAGAAATTCTATGTAACGTATTTTTGTAACATTTTCTGTTTTTTAATTTTTCTATTTCTTTTAATCTTTTCAGCTCTTTAAAAAAATAGCACATTTATTGAGATATGTCACATATCATGAAATTCACCATCTTAAGGTGGTTATTTATTATATTCACAGAGTTGCACAACTATCGCTACAATCTAATTGTAGGGTATTTCATCAACCCTCTAGCCAATAGCAGTCACTCCCCATTATCCCGTTTCCCCAGCCCCTGGCAACCACCAGCCTACTTTCTGTCTACAGATTTGCCTGTGCTGACATGTCATATCAATGGAACAATATAATATGTGCCCTTTTGTGTCTGGCTTCTTTTGCTTAACACAATGTTTTCAATGCCCTTCCATGTTGTAGCACTTATTTGTACTTTATATTTATTGCCAAATAGTATTCCATTGAATGGATATATACCATATTTTGTGTATTCATTTATTAGTTAATGGCCATTTGAGTTGTTTCTACTTTTTGGCTATCACAAATAATGCTGTTATAAACATTTGTGTTTAAGTTTTTATGTGGGCAGATGCTTTCATTTCCCTTGGTGATTTTATATATATGTTTATCCCCTTTTTTTCTATCCACCTATTTATTTATCTGTCTGTGTGGAAGTGGAATGTCTGGGTCATGTGGTAACTTAAGGTATAATATTTTGAGGAACTCTAGACTCTTTTTCCAAAGTGGCTGTACCATTTGATAGTCCCACCAGCAGTGTATAAGTCCTCCAGTTTCTCCACATTTTTGCCAATACTTGTTATTGTCTGTCTTTTAAGTTGTATTTTATTTTCACATTTAGGAGAAGTGGAATCCTGTCCTGCTTTGGTTATTCCACACTCTCAGTTTTCCCCTGCTATATACTGTGGTGGAGTTAGTAGCAGTGGTGTAGTGGAAAGAGCCCTCAATTTAGAAGAACTGGCTTTCAGGCCCAGCTTCTTACTTATTACTTGAATGACCTTGAGTAAATCAGTCACTCCACTTCTGTGAGCATCAGTTTCCTACTATTTCAAATAGAATTAATCCCTTACTTTCTGGCAATGGTCCAATAAAATAATGTGTAAAATTAATTTGCGAATTGTAAAGCATCATCAGACTCTTCTTGCTGTTCCTTCTCTATCGCTGTCACTTTTACTCTCTTTTTGATGCATATTCTTAAGCAAATAAATAGAGGGAGCTATTAAGGGCTTATTTTGTTTGTTTTTTGTTTTTTTGTTTTAATGGCCTTTTTCTAATAGAATGTAAACGCCAAAAAATCTTTGGGTTCTTTCTTGTCTGTATAGTTAACTTTAGAGTAATTATATTAATTATATTAGCAAAAATGTTGAAAGCAAAGCTTGTCTCTTGTCCTGTTCCTTTTGGGAAGAATCTTATAATTTGTCCAAGATAAGAAATGGAGCAGATAATCTACATACACAGATAATTAAGAGTTAAATGTAGCTCTCTTTCCTAGCTTTTCAAAAAATTTCCCACATTTTTCCTATATGTGTTTGTAACTTGGGTATGTATCCAAAGAAAGCTTTGTTCTCCTTTACCTGTTTTATAGTTACAAGCAACTTTAAGAAACATATGCAAAAACTAATGGCTTAATAACAACATTATGTCAAAGACTTCACCGTTTTACAGCAGTCAGACTTTTCTTCTACAGTTTTACCTGAATCATCTCCTGAAGCCAAATCGGCACAATTATAATCTTTTGTAAGCGGTAACAACTTTTCTACCACAGTGCTGTGCGCTTTTCCAAGGCCTTCTCTTTTCCAAGACCTTCTCTTCTCTACACCCATCTGAATCCATTTTATTATTGTTAGTTCTTTGTTAACTCATACTTAAGCAATTCATACTTTAAAAAAAACCAAGCATGTCCAAATTTTGTGAAGAAAAAGGTAAAATGCTTTCTGTTCCCCAGAGTCCTCTGTATGTATCTTTCCAGTCATTTTTAATATATTTTTAATAGAAATGGGAACATCCTATATATGTTGTTTTGTGACACGTGCTTTGTCACAAATCATGAATCATATATTACACTCAGTGAATGAATCCTTTACTCTTTGTGTCTGTTTTTATTTAACATTTTCATGTGTGTTAGTCTTATTCATGCAACTAAAATAAGAAGCTTCTCAGAAGACAGAGGCTATATCTTAAGCTTTTTGTTCTTCCTCAGGGATGCACAGAAATCTGTCCTATAGGAGACACTCAATAAGAATTGTTGGTTGAATTGGACATTTTGAGTTTATGTTAGTGACCCCTATAAATTCAGGAGAAATCTTAGCAGATTAATTAATTTCTCTATTTTTATTGTAGGTAACCTTTCTAATAAAAATAACATTTAGAAATGTAATTACATGTGAAATTAATATTTGGCTGAGGGAGAGAATAAAATGATGAGGGAAAGTTGAGACTGTCCACATAAGGCGGCGTATCTGGCACAATTCGCTCTGTGGAAGCAGGAGGAGGATGGCAGCTTGAGGAGAATGAAAAAGGAAAATCAATGAAAAGCATGAGCGACTTGGTTGTGAAATGAGAAAAATGGTGAACGAAGGGAAACTTTTTGAGAAGTAAAATAAATAGTCAATATAAAAACTGCAGAAGAGACCTATTATCCTTTTAACTATAAACTAAGAGACCTACTAGCTTCCAAAATATCTCTTCTGTCAAAGTGAAAGCGATATAAGCATTGTGGTAAATGAAAAATATCTTATTTTCCCTGAAAGAGTTGAAAAATAAAAAGTTTTACTGCAAGAGTAGGAGATGTCTTGATAAAATATATGACATGACATAAAAGCTCAAAATTAATCTTCTCTTTTAGTGCTCACAAACCTATGCTGACCAATGCTGTATTTTGTTGTTTCTTAAATTAGATTACTACTGTTTTATACTGCAAAGTTACGTTGAAAATATCAGATGATGGGATCCACTGACCAAATAATCACTTAAACGACAACAACAAAAACAACGAATGCACTGTTTTTGAAGCAGAGGCAATGCCCAGGCTTGTGTATGTTTCTAAGGAATGCTGTTTGAATTAGAAAGTTCTTCATGCCACTGGAAAGCAAAATGGCTGCAGCTTAAAAATGTTAAGCTGCAGAAAGTTTTCTGAAGTTTTAGAAATTGAATTACTGAATACAGGTTACCTTCTGCATAATTGTATAAAGCTGATGAAATGGGTCTTTTTTGCTCTGATTGCTTTCCAAATTCTATCCAAGTGAATTCACAGCTGATGGTTTTAAGCAGAGTAAGGACAGATTAACTGGCTCACATAAAATAAAACCTTTAAAGACAGAAAAATTAAATAGTTCCACAGTTTCACAAGATGTTATGCATATTTGCAAAGTACCCAGCAATTCTGATGGCAAATATCCTTTCTTCCCCCTCTGATTGGCTTCATTGTGGTGTTTATCACATGTTTACCTTTTCCTACTAGTCAATATTACTTTTTTATTTAGTCTCTCAACTCTGACTTTACAGTGTTTAGAATAGTAAATGTTATTAGCAGGAAAAAATATCATGAGAAAATTGCTTTGTTATAAGATTTTTAATCTTCTAAATGATGTGATTTAAATATTTCTTCTGCCAGGAATTCTTTAGGCAGTCAAGCATTAGTGACACATATACAACACACTGTGTGGTGTTTGCAGAAGTGTCTTCTCACGAAGGTTTTTTTGTCTTCTATTTTTTGTTGTTGGTACCATATGAACCATGGTGAACATAAATGAGAGCAAAACCACAGAGAAGGCCAGCAGTAAGACAGTATTTCTGATCAACAGGGTAGACTAAGCTGAAATGGAAAGATATCCCATCACCACTCCAAATTCAAAGCAACAATGTAGGGATTATTTATTTCCATGTTACAAATAAGGAACCTGTGGCTAACAAAGATTAAACAATTTGTCCAAGATCTTAGTTAGTGGTGAAATCAGGATTGGAACTCAGCTCTGTCTGATTCAACATTCCACCTCTTTAATCACCACACTGTTGATTTTGTTTCCTCAATTCTAAAAATTTGCTGGAAATAAAGCTACCAAATGGAAATTAAAACTTATAATAAATTATTTTCCTACTTTGAGATTGCTTTGGCACTAAAAATTTTAGTATTTAAAAATAGTACAGTGTCAGGAGTCTGTTTTGGGGGGTATCAGCTTCTCTGATGTCCCCTCTGTCTCTCCATATTTCATTTTCATGAATCTCACTCCTTGGAGACAGAAACCCTGTAGTTTGTAATGGCCACCCATTACATTACCACGGGGGTTGAGGGAGAAAGCTGTGTTTAATCCTCATTCCTTGAGGACAAGCGACCGAGACAAATTCAACTCATCTCATTTGAGCTCCAGCCGCTCACATTCCATGCTGAATGAGCGTCCCAGCCCTGGAGCACGGCTGCCCTGGGAACCCGGGAACTCATTCACACGGGTCTCTGTCAAATACACCATTTTCTCAGGTTTTTCTTGCCTCTGTGATGTCTATTTTGAAATTTTTGTAAAGTATATCCTTACCATTTCTCCCAAATGAAGTGGCATCCTTTGTACATTGAATTCTATCTTTTTAGTGGTTTTGAAAATTTTTTGTTACTTAAAAGCAACAGATTAGTATAGGTGATGATTGCAAGTTGATACTTGTCCAGTTTCTCTGCCCATGTGCCATTGCAAAACATGGGAGACGATTGCTTGGAAAATTACTATCATGAAGTATATTTTAAAATGACTGATTTTAAACATTTTCTTCTTTTTGTGTCAGTTAACGTTAAAATACAGCAGAGAGGTAACTCAATTTAGTTCAAAAGCCATTTTCTAAATGAGAAGAATTAGCTGGGAACAGTGTTACATTAATAGAAACTGCCAGCGGCTGGATTCTGCATACAAAACACTTGTTCATGTTTTCCTTGAACTCCTTTGATTGGGCCCAGCACTAAGTTTATACTGAATGGGCTCAGTCTGGTCCTTGGCAAGCATCAGGGAGTAATGAATAGTGGAACATCGAAAGACTTAAATGTCCCGGCACAAGCCCTGTGTCGGTATGATGAGCTAACCATGGCATTGTTCAATGAGAAGGCCCTGTGTCCTTTTGGAAATAAAATCTTGGCCTGTGGACAGAGATCTGTGTACACACATTGAATTTCTCTGTCTTCCTGCTATGCTATTCCATTAATAATTAAACTTTGAAAGCAAAGTTCTGAAGAGGTTCTTGAATGCCTCTCATCCTAGCATGCCTGGAAACAAGTGGCTGATGTAAAAATGACATAGCCTTACCCTTTTATTTGGTAGCTCTCCGAAATTCACATCAAAGACTTGGAGAACAAACTCTTTAAGCTAGAGAGCAGTGTAGACATTCACTGTTTTCTCTGCCTTCCCTGCCCCCCCCCCCCACACACACACAAAAATGTCTTCCTTCTGAAAGTTGTGGTAATTTATCACAGATTTTTGCTATGGAATTTCTGATGTTCTGATCTTTTATGTTTACAGCTCCATCTGTATTTGTAGTGAAATGTCTAAATTTGTCTCAGTACATCTAAATTCCAAGAATGAATTGATCTTCTTATGAGTATTTTCGCCTTGAAAGCAAAGAAAGGAAGAAAAATTAAGCTCTAGTGATTGATTAAAACTATGGCATTATAACTTGCCTTTCCTTTCTAATTTTTATTCTTAAAAACAGAATAAAAATTCAGTAATCAGAATCTGCCAGAAGGTACCTGAAGAAGTCAAGAA
Organism: Hippopotamus amphibius kiboko; assembly: GCF_030028045.1. Lineage (NCBI taxonomy): Eukaryota > Metazoa > Chordata > Mammalia > Artiodactyla > Hippopotamidae > Hippopotamus > Hippopotamus amphibius. The sequence continues at coordinate 189,380,351 of NC_080186.1, forward strand.
GAAAAACTTATTTTAGCTGTGTTAAAACTGCTGTGGATATTACAAATTATCAAGAAGAGCCTATTTTAGTTCTGTATAATAAAACCAGGCTCCTAGTAAAGTGTAAACAGGTTAATAAAACCATGTAAAACCTGCATTAGGTGAATATTTTAAATCTGAGGATCTATTAGAAATATATTTTGAAATACAAATATAATAACATAATTTCTGGAATTCTCTTAAAAACAATTCTAAATGGGGAGGGGAATGAGGAGTAGTGTCAGCACATAAATGACAGAAGATTGGCCATGAGCTGATCATGGTTGACCTGCGGGGCTGCATACATGAATGTTCATAATACTGTTTCCTTTACTTTTTTTTGCTTATTTGAGATTTTCCATAGTAGAAAGTTAAATAATTTCTGGGAGTTCAAAATGATGGCTTCATCAAATGAACTGTTTTCTTGCTAAAGAAAATCTAGAAATTGAAGATACCTTAAAAAAACGTTGCAAGGGTCTATGATATGCAAACAATACTCTGATATGTAAATAATTAATTTTTCCTTTAGTGATTGCATCTGGAATGCTAGTGGTGGATATGGATAGAAAAATCATGCTATGAATAGTGTGTTAACTAAAATACTAGTGTCCTTAATTAAAAGATAATTAAGATTGTTAAATTTGTCTCTAATATAGATTATCCACAGATAAACAATCTTCTAAAACATTAATATGTTAAAATAAAAGTAGTAAACCCATACCAGGGGTAACCTACTCTCTGTAAGGTAACTGAGAAAATGGTTACATTTTTGTGGTTATGACTTACCATAACATTGCAGACATGGAAAAATTTTGGATTACAGAATATCAGTTAACAGAATGAAAGATGTTCTATGTACCAAAAGTAACTGATAAGTATACCAATGTCTATTCATATCACATAACAAACTATTTTATACTTCATTTTTGTTTGGCTTAGTTTGACCATTTAATCAACTACGTTAAAGTTTAGTTTTTAAAACTGTTTCTAGTGTTGCCTAGTTGGGGGATGGGCATATTTTGGTGGATTCCTGATGGGAAGGCTTTACTCCAGTAAGGCTGTTAAATTTGGTGTCAGTGGCAAAGGAAACATCAGGCAGATGCTGATAACTGTCAGGTAGACACGATTAGTCTTTGCTCTCTCTGTTCTGATCTGGTGCTACTCTTAGCATTTCCTTGAGTACAGTAAGAGTCTAGGTAACTGGCCGTCTATTCTTAGAATAATGTTACATCCCTTATCTATTCATGTTTACAATCTTTTACTCCCTCTTTTTTTGTTATTATTTTCTTCCATTTGAAATATTTGACAGCATTCTGTTTGAGAGATATTTTTTAAAATACTGGTTCTGTGGCAGGTTAACTCCGAATTAAATGGACAGTAGGTGAATGCTCAGAGATCAAAGACTTGATTTGAAAAAAAAATGCATCTGCTATATAGTCATGAATTTTTTTTAAGATCTTTTACTGAGATACAGTTAACATACAATAAACTGCATGTATTTACAGTATACAATTTGGTATTTTTTTTCTTATTAGTAATGTATATATGGCAATCCCAATCTCCCAATTCATTCCCCCCCAACCCTCCCCGCTTTCCGCACTTGGTGTCCATATGTTTGTTCTCTACATCTGTGTCTCTATTTCTGCTTTGCAAACTGGTTGATTTGTACCATTTTTCTATATTCCGCATATGTGTTAATATACGATATTTGCTTTTCTCTTTCTGACTCACTTTACTCTGTTTGAGAGTCTCTGGGTCCATCCATGTCTCTACAAATGTCCCAGTTTCATTCCTTTTTACAGCTGAGTAATATCCCATCGTATATATGTACCACATCTTTTTTATCCATTCATTTGTTGATGGACATTTAGGTTGCTTCCATGTCCTGGCTATCGTAAATAGTGCTGCAGTGAACATTGGAGTGCATGTGTCTTTTTGAATTATGGTGTTCTCTGGGTGTATGCCCAGTAGTGGGATTGCTGGGTCATATGGTAGTTTTATATTTAGTTTTTTAAGGAACCTCCATACTGTTTTCCATAGTGGCTGTACCAATTTACATTCCCACCAACAGTGCAGGAGGGTTCCCTTTTCCACACACCCTCTCCAGCATTTACTGTTTGTAGATTTTCTGATGATGCCCATTCTGACCAGTGTGGGGTGATACCTCATTGCAGTTTTGATTTGCATTTTTCTAATAATTAGTGCTGTTGAGCAGCTTTTTGTGTGCCTCTTGGCCATCCATATGTCTTCTGTGGAGAAATGCCTATTTAGATCTTCTGCCCATTTTTTCATTGGGTTGTTTGTTTTTTTGATATTGAGCTGCATGAACTGTTTATATATTTCGGAGATTAATCCTTTGTTGACTCGTTTGCAAATATTTTCTCCCATTCTAAGGGTTGTCTTATCATCTTACTTATAGTTTCCTTTGCTGTGCAGAAGCTTTTGTTTTATTATATAGTCATGAATTTTTATAGATAGTTGCTGAGAGTCTTGTCTGTAGTACATGGTAGTCTGGATTAAACTTCTGTTCTTTAAAGAGTACAATAAATCATCATATATTTATTTATTGAGGACTTACTAAAATAACTTTGTTTTCATTCATCTGACCATAAAGTTGTCAATTTGTTCATTCAACAAATATACATTCAGTGTCTACTAGGAGTTTACTGAGTGTCTAGTAGATCCAGTGGTCAATAAGATAGGCAGATTTTCTGCTCTCATGAAGCTTTTGTTTTAGAGCTTGTGGGTAGATAAATAAGTAGGAAACCTATCAGATAGTATAAAGTGGTATTCAGAGAATTAGAGTAGCTTAATGTGATGGAGAGAGATGTTGGATGGTCAGTGAGCGCATCTCTGAAGATATAATCTTTAACTTGGGATCAGAATGTCACAAAGAGCCTTTCAGGCACAAATGAGTTTTTTAGTTGTTTGTGCTAAAAACTAAAATCTTAAAGCTGTGATTCACTTTCCAGGGGTAGGGTTTTATCTAAATAATATATGTACTTTGATTTGGCTTGACCAATCAGTGGACTGGCTAAGTATTGCACAGAGGAGCCTTTAATCCATGCCACCCCCTCATCACTGACACACTGTAGGTTGTCTTTCTTTCTCCTGTGTGTTCTACGGGGCTCTTTAACTTCCAGCAGGAAACCTGAGCACAGTGCTTGGGTTTGGCATGCTTTTGTCAGCCTTTCAGCCATTGTTGTGGGGCCTGCCCTCTCTAATCCAGAACTTTCTCACTGCCTCCTCGTTGCTCAGACAGCTCCTTACTTCCTGATCTTTTTCCTTCCATGCTGACTGGACATCCAGGCACAGTGTTGGTGCTGTCTAAACTCCCACCCCCAAAATAAGGGAAGCTTATATTGTTGTGTGTCTGCTTGATGCCAAACCTGTTCTTCCAAGAGGTTTCTCCTAGATAATCTGATTTCTGAATCTGGGCCAACATGTGGACTGTGTGCTCCTTCTCCATCTCCTACTCCACTCTCCCTTGCTCTCAGTCACATTCTTTCCCTTCAAGGTAACACAAGCACAGTTTCCGGTGGTCTTTTGGAACAGAAGTTTGCCCGTACACTTGGTGTTAGTTTCGAGCTGCCACCAAAGACATTCTGGAGAAAATGGGCCTTGTAACACTAAGGTTGTCCTATGTGAGTAACTGTCTAAATTAAAAGCTGTTCCTGCTCATGTCTGAAAAACACCATGTTTTCCATTTGCACAGGAGCTGTGTTATTGATGATGAATTAATGGTTTCTTACTGAGCTGAAAGATCACTTTGCTAGTGCTTCCTAGGTGGGCTCTCCATGCCTAAATAAATTGTTGTACATATGCAAAGGATAACTCACATTTATAAGCAAAATCATAGGATATTTTGTGTTGCAGTAATCGATCATGTTTTCTGGACTCTTTAACTTTATGAAATTGCTAACAAGCATAAGCGTTTTAAAACACTGAATCTGTATCTAGGAGGATAACTAGGTTGATATGGTACTCATATTGTTTAAACAGACCCAAAGCATTTTCAGCTTTTCAGAATTTTCAACTTTTAAACAACAATTTTATCTGTATTTTTAAAAGATATGTTTTGGCATAGACAGTATGTGCATGTTCAGCATTGATCTTACCTGTCTAGGAAATTGATTTATCAGTTTTTCTTATTTCTAAGAAGACAGTTCTCTTCATAAAATTCCTAGTTCTTTTCAAACAATTGAATTTGTGTCATTTTATTCTGGCATCTGACTTAAAGGTGAAAACTCAATGAATGATGCCATTGAGCATCACATCAGCCCTTATTGTGAATAAAATGTAACTACATTTGTCATTTATTACCTCTGGCCTAATATTAACAGTGACAAATTGTACATAAAGATTCCTGACACAACAAATATTAAGATTTGTTGAACAGAAAAATGACCTCAGTTGTGAGGAAATTATCAAATCAGTTCGATGTTAGATTTCATCATGTTAATTTGAATAGCTACTCGATTTATTCTATGTAGTATATAGGGGGAAAGCTGGAGGAGACTTCTGTTCTCCAATTTCTTTGTTAATTGCTTACTAAAATAATTTATTTAAATTTTATGTAACTTGAGTTTTCCCACATAATGGGCATAAATACCATCCCCTCTCCTTCCTAGCAGTATGGTAAAGGTTAAATAAATACCACATATTAAGTGAGAAAGTGCCTGAGGTTCCCACTGATTTCTGTTCCCAGTTCTTCCTTCATTTTCATATTGTAGGTAAACAACTTTGCCATCTGATGGTATTTATAAAAGTTGCTTATAGATCTTCAAATGTAGGATCCTGAGCACATGTAAAATACTTAATAGGAAGAAAAATATATGTCCTCCTGCTCCCAAATGTAAACATACGACATGTGATTTTTAGATGAATGTCATAAATGACACATTTGCTTTCTAAGAGGGACTCCTTATATGTAAAATAGAAAAGCTAAATGTATCACTTATCATATTTGCCCAGAGAAGCAAGTTTTTTCCCTTGATGTGATGATTGCTAGCATTGGTTCCCTACCAATTTTGAAATGTTCTGATAAAATGCATAAGAAATAGGCATGCCAAGATAAATATTAAGTTGATTTTTCATAGAAGGTCACTCACTGGTTTATTTTTCGGTACCCTAGTTTCTATCAATTTTGATATGAACCTTTCAAAATTTAGGCTTTTAAAATCATTTATATTTTTGTCTCAGCTTCTGTAAGGTTTCTAATCAGAGTAAATCATGTAATAATTAGTCCTCAGAAATGGTTTAGACAGTAACGTTTTTAGAACAGAATATGAGAGCCCTTACAGATTTTGAAAGTAATATATTTTCAATTACAAAAAGACCTTTCTCCCATAAAACAGTAGGAGCACATTGGCAGCTTTTGTTTGTGTTATTTAACCACAGACACATTTTTATGCATGAATGGGAAATTTCTAAATGTTTATTGTCCATGTGAATGAACAGAATGGAATTTAGAAATAATTTTGGTATTCTTTAAAGATATAGGAGAGAAATAGAATGAGTGAGTAGGGAGATGTTTCTTGGATTTTTTTGTCCAAATAGCACATACTGTTTACACAGCATTACATACTTGTCCTACTGGCATTCATATTAAAGAAACTTGATCATATAATTGTAGCTTCTCCCTTACAGAATTGCCGAGTTTACCAGGGTTTGGAAAAGTTTCTGGATATAAGATACACAGAGATACATAATTAATTTTATCTATTTTATCAGAAAGATGATTTTGTAACTTGTTTGTGCAGAAGAACTTTTCCCTCGTGGTTTTTTTCTTTTCTTTTTTTATTTTTTTGGGGGTACACCAAGTTCAATCATCTGTTTTTATACACATATCCCCGTATTCCCTCCCTCCCTCGACTCCCCCCCACCCTCCCTCGACTCCCCTCCCCCCCCCCCCCCCCCCCCGGTCCCAGTCCTCTAAGGCATCTTCCATCCTCGAGTTGGACTCCCTTTGTCATACAACAACTTCCCACTGGCTATCTATTTTACAGTTGGTAGTATATATATGTCTGTGCTACTCTCTCACTTTGTCTCAGCTTCCCCTTCACCCCCTGCCCCCCCCAAACCTCGAGTTCTTCAGTCGATTCTCTGCATCTGCGTCCTTGTTCTTGTCTTGTCACTGAGTTCAGTACCATTTTTAGATTCCGTATATGTGAGTTAGCATACAATATTTGTCTTTCTCTTTCTGATTTACTTCACTCTGTATGACAGACTGTAGGTCTATACACCTCATGACATATAGCTCCATCTCATCCCTTTTTATAGCTGAGTAATATTCCATTGTATATATATGCCACATCTTCTTTATCCATTCATTTGTTGATGGGCATTTAGGTTGCTTCCATGTCCTAGCTATTGTAAATAGTGCTGCAATAAACATTATGGTACATGTTTCTTTTGGGATTATGGTTTTCTCTGGGTATATGCCCAGAAGTGGGATTACTGGATCATATGGTAGTTCTATTTGTAGTTTTTCAAGGAACCTCCAAATTGTTTTCCATAGTGGCTGTACCAACTTACAGTCCCACCAACAGTGCAAGAGAGTTCCCTTTTCTCCACACCCTCTCCAACATTTGTTGTTTCCAGATTTTGTGATGATGGCCATTCTGATCGATGTGAGGTGATACCTCATTGTGGCTTTGACTTGCATTTCTCTGATGATTAGTGCTGTTGAGCATCTTTTCATGTGTGCAAGGGTGTCCACTCTCACCATTATTATTCAACATAGTTTTGGAAGTTTTAGCCACAGCAATCAGAGAAGAAAAAGAAATAAAAGGAACACAAATTGGAAAAAAAGTAAAATTGGCACTCTTTGCAGGTGACATGATATTATTTATAGAAAACCCTAAAGACTCTACCAGAAAACTGCTAGCACTAATTGATGAGTTTAGTAAAGTAGCAGGATACAAAATTAATGCACAGAAATCTCTTGCATTCTTATACACTAACAACGGAAGAGCAGAAAGAGAAATTAAGGAAACTCTCCCATTCACCACTGCAACAAAAAGAATAAAGTACCTAGGAATAAACCTGCCTAAGGATGCAAAAGATCTGTATGCAGAAAGCTTTAAGAGGTTGATGAAAGAAATCAAAGATGACACAAACAGATGGAGGGACATACCATGTTCTTGGATTGGAAGAATCAACATCGTGAAAATGACTGTACTACCCAAAGCAATTTACAGATTCAATGCAATCCCGATCAAATTACTAATGGCATTTTTCACAGAACTAGAGCAAGAAATCTTACGATTTGTATGGAAACGCACAAGACCCCGAATAGCCAAAGCAATCTTGAGAAGGAAAAATGGAGTTGGTGGAATCAGGCTTCCTGACTTCAAACTATACTACAAGGCCACAGTGATCAAGACAGTATGGTACTGGCACAAAAATAGAAAGGAAGACCAATGGAATAGAATAGAGAACTCAGAAGTAAGCCCAAACACATATGGGCACCTGATCTTTGACAAAGGAGGCACGAGTATACAATGGAAAAAAGACAGCCTCTTCAATAAGTGGTGCTGGGAAAATTGGACAGCTACATGTCAAAGAATGAAATTAGAACACTTCCTAACACCATACACAAAAATAAACTCCAGATGGATTAAAGACCTACATGTAAGGCCAGACACTCTAAAACTCCTAGAGGAAAACATAGGCAGAACACTCTATGACATCCATCAAAGCAAGATCCTTTTTGACCCACCTCCTGGAATCATGCAAATCAAATCAAGAATAAACAAATGGGACCTAATGAAACTTAAAAGCTTTTGCACAGCGAAAGAAACCATAAACAAGACTAAAAGGCAACCCTCAGAATGGGAAAAAATAGTTGCCTACGAAACAACGGACAAAGGATTAACCTCCAAAATATACAAGCAGCTCATGCAGCTTAATAACAAAAAAGCAAATAACCGAATCCATAAACGGGCGGAAGACCTAAATAGACATTTCTCCAAAGAAGACATACAGATTCCCTCGTGTTTTGACCTTGCTTCTTGATAAACTAACTGGTCGCAGGGAGCATAATTTGCACAAAATAATGGCTGAAGTAGCACATGCGGCTAAGTGCCACAGATTGTGTTTTATATCTGTGCTCTAGTAATCATTTCAAGAGCCTAAGGCTCTTTGCAAGCTTCAGAGAGCATGCTATGTGCAAGTACAAATTTTGATGTTTAAACCATAGACTTTATGCTGCTAGTTTGGAACAGTGAGTGACTGAGGAACTACAAAGGAGGAGAATATGGACATCTAAAATTAAGGATTATAGTACATGCAGATGTGTTCTGGCTCCAGCATCCTGAATTTGTGGCTTTCTAAGTACTTAATGGCTTTGATTTATAAAAATCATGCTCTGTTTCTTTCCACATTATCATACATTTACTTACATCTTGAAGTAAAGTTAGGTATTAGAATAAAACATAGACACCCTGATGAGTTAAAAATTTTAAATCATTTTCTATTGTCATTACCCTTAGATCTACCCACTTAACTCTCACTCAGGTCTGCATATAATCTTTGCAAATATAAATGCAGTGAAATTACTCAATCAAAAGATGTTAAAAACTGTCAGTGTAGGATTGTGAACCTGAATGGGTAGTAAAGAAGATTCTTCTGAGACACTAAGGTGCTAAACACTGTATGCTTTGATATTTTTTCATTAGTGACCCTTAGGGAATATCTAGCAGTGTAAATTACCTTTTTAGCTTTTGGATACATTTCAAGATGGAGTTTCTTATTAAAAATTCAAAGGAAATCTTCTTTGGTAATCATTTTAATGCTCCACATCAGTGGATTCAGCTTTGCTTTCTTATAAAGTTTTGCTTTTCCTTAGTAAATTACTGACAAGATGTGGGGAAGGGAGGTGTTGCCGGACTGCGTTTTCTATAAAACTCAAGGGGGCTGTAGTTCTAGTGGGAAATAACTGTCTAACCTAAGCTACTGCATTTTACTTTTTTAAAGTAGATTAAGATTTTTTAGTGGGATTATTACCATAAGAGTGTATTATAGCATGTAAAATATAGGAAAGGGATTTTTTTCCATAGGGAAATACTTACCCATCTTAAAAAATCATTAAAATTGCATTTTAATTGACTCTCCATCAAAACATACTTGGAAGTATGTATGATGCATGGTATTTTGGAGCTGGGAGTGGGAGAGGGGAGTAAAGGGGGTGAAGAAGTCTTTGTATGTGTAAGGTTTAAAATTTAATTGAATATTTTATTATTTATCTAAGTAAATGGTTTAGAAATGTTTTATTCTTCTCTCCATTGCTGATTCCCTGGGTAATTATCTTACAGATTGATTATATATTTATTTAATTTGGGAATTGAAGAGAGCATACTGTAATTAGCCCTTCAATTCATTGTCCTTTCTTCAAAACAGAACAAAATAGTCAAATTCTCTAAAATATATAATGCATCTTAACAGTATGCACAAATCCAGTACTTACTGCTTATTTTCCATCTCTTCTCTTTGGGAAACATTCATCCCTCCCATATTTATTTGAAAAGACCTATTTGTGTACTCATTTCAGGAAAGTCTTTAATGAAACCTATAAACATTTCTCTGTAAATTTCATGTTTGTATAAATATAGACCCACTCAGCTCCAGCCTCACCATCCAGTTTCTCAAGACTGAGTCTTGATCTCATTTGGCTACTGTCATTGTGCTCACCTTTCCTTGGCATGTGACAGGTCATTAGAAAAAGTCCAGTATGGACTGGTCCACATGTACAAGCTGGAGGCTTTGTAGAGATACTCTGATCGTTAATCCCAACAAAGGTACTAGTTAATTTTTGTTGGCACATTCAAATAAATTTTAGTTTGTAGAGTAATATATGGAACTAAAAAATACTTGATGTCTGAAGTCACAATTTTTCTCAGCCTAGCAGGTGCCAAAGTTAATGCCAGAATTTAAATAGAGGAGGGATATTGTGTTTCCTGGACGGAGGAGTTTGACACATAAATTAACAGGAGAAAACATGATTATTTTTTACTGTTACTAAAACTAAATTTTTTTATTTTGCGACCAGATATTATTCTAATCTGCAGTGTAATGTAAGGGTTAGAGTTTATTAAATATTTTCAAGAACTCTTACATGCACCTGAATTTAACTGAAATGCATTTTAAGCAAATGGAGATTTAAGGAGTTCAAAGATTAACTTAAAAATTCACTTTTATAAGTGGCAGTCCATTTCTTGGAGGGCTGCTGTGGGCTGAACCCTGTTTCAGGGGAGTATATATAGGATATATATTTTGTGTGTAAGGAGTGGGAGAAAAGGCATAAGGTCTGATGCCTGACCTCAAGGAGCATACTTAACAGCCTGTATATAGAAATGCAAGGTTCATATAAAACAGACAGCAAAGTAGCAAATAGTAACAAGAATATGCAATAAAATGCCAAAGCAGGTGGTATATTTAAGGAAAAGTAAAATTAAAACAGATCTCCTTTTCCAAATGAAATTATATACAAAATGTCAATGTAGAAAACAGAGAAATGTGATTTTTTTTAAACTATAATTTTGTCATACAAGTTCAAATGTGTATAATATTTTCTCAAGAAGTAATTCAAAAAGCAAAGGGTCTGGTCTATAGTAAGGACTCAATAAATGTTCATTATTTTTATTATTGCTATTAGTTTTAAACTGTTTTGCATAGAAGTTGCAAAATGATACTGGCTTTAGCTTTCAATATATATCTGTATTTTGTTCAGGTTGCACATTTCAGTGAAAAATCTGGATTCACACAAATAGGTAGTTGTACATGGAAGGTTTTGTTTGGTTTTAGTGGTTTGTTCTGTCACATTGTGATAGTCTTCAGTTTAATCAAGATGGCCACAGAAGACATTCTTTTAAACAGAGCCACCTTCCCCAAATGGGGGGAAAAGCCCAAAACTTGGTGGCACAAGTTAATTCATTGGTTATTTTAGTATACCAGAAAAAAAAAGGGTGAGTGTATGTACGTGTGTTGTGTAAGAACCCACAGAGTAAAACAAAACCAGATATTTGAGAACCCCTTAAAATACCCTCATGTAATACAAACTTAGGAAGGTATGCAGTTTGTTTCTTATAAGACCCAAGTCATCAGACTACAGCCTGTAGTTCAGATCTGGTGCACCACCTGTTTTTGTGTAGCCCACAAACTAAAACTGGTTTTTACATTTCAGTGATTGAAAAAATAAATAAAAAGAAGAATCTATCTGGACTCATGAAAAGTTTGGAGGCGGAACTAACAGGACTTGATGATGGATTTGGATGTGGGGAGACAGTGAAGGAGGGAGATGTCACTAAAACTGTTCGGTTTGGGTTTTTTAGTATAGGATGAAGGGTAGTACCATTCTCTGAGATAAGCAAAACCTGGGAGAAGAGTTTAGTCTTTGGCATGTGGAATTGGATTGAGGCTTTCACCTAAAATGTTCTATAAGTGGTCTGTGTGTAAGTGGATTGTGTGTATCTGTGTATTAGTAATCTGTAGAGAGGTGCTGCTTTAGAACCATAGGTATGGTTATGAACACTAGGGATTGCTTATAGAGTGAGCAGGGAAGAGGGCATTGACCAAGCGTTAAGTGATGTCTTTTAATGACCGGGAAGAAGAGAATGAGCCTTTAAAGTACAGAGGAGAAAAGTGAAAGTAAAACTGAGAGCGGTGTGTGGTAGAAGTCAAAGGAAGAGAAGTGTCAGGAATGACAATGTTTTAGAGAAGTCAACAAAAAGGGATGGATGAGGGTCCACGGATTTGGGGATATGAACGTCTTTGATGACTAGACAGCAAGAAATGTTGTGATGAGGCAGTGAGAATAGAATCCCTAAATTAGTGTTTTATCAAAGTTGTTTATACCTTTAACTATATTAGTTTTAAAGAAAACCTATATTCCCAGGTGTTATCTTTTTATTGTTCAATTGATCTCCAACTTGACAATGGCAGTTAATTAAAACATGAGATTCACTTAGAAGAAATTTGCTTCACAGTAAATTTTGATTGAAAACATCTATTTCCTATCACTTAAATACTTAAAATCTTACCCAGATTATACAGCAAATCCCCTTTAATAAAAAGGGCAATAATGAGAAAAAGTTGTTGTTGCAACGTTCAAAGTGACTTTGAAAAAAAGCAAAAGGATGACTCCTGGGAAATATCACATTGCTCACAGGCTTTGTCAATGTTCAGTAGGTTCCCAGCCAACTTAATTGTATTACTCTGATTTGTTAAATAATTCCTTTCTCCTTTCCCAAGATTTCTGTATGTAGCTGAAGGAAACTGTACTATCAAAGAAGGGTTGGAAAAGCAGGAGAGTGGGTGGGGTAGAAGAAAATCTGTCACTCATTTCGTTCATAGGGATTTGGTGAGGATTTTCCTTATATGGTTTCACATATATTTTTGTTTTTCTTCTGTTTCCTTATTTTGTTATGATGTGTTATAATGTAAAAGTTGACACTCTTTGGTTCTTTGGCAGCAGATACCGAGATGGAGGTTGGTTAGGGTCTAAGATGTTTATTAGGGATCAACTACTTTGAGAGGAAGTATGAAGGGAGGATCAGGCAGAGGGAAGATTCAAACTGTGATGCTGGTGCTGCCAAGGTCTTGGCCAACCATGTGGAGTTAGCATTGCTGGTCCAGGTGTCCTTCTTAGGGCTGAAATGGACGGGTCTTTGTGTACTGCCCACCCCTCAGCCACTGTTTGCAGGCCACTGCTTGGATGAGCTGGCTCTCTGCAGCCAAGACTGACCCTACAGCTGAGGTCAACAGCTGAGGCTGGTGCTGACACCACCCCGTATATGGCAGCAAGCCTTGCTTGAAGGGGAATCTGAGCAGCATATCTCATCTCTAACACACTATCTTGTAATTTTCCTTGTAATTGAGTTGGATGCCCTGTATACATTTATGTTGATTTGGATTCTTTGCGTTACAAGCAAGAACAACCACTCACACTCATTCAGACAGTCAGGGACTTCATTGGCTCATGTAAACAGAGGCCCAGAGGCTGGTGGGCTTCAGAGTATCCTTCATCCAGCAGTTTCAGCTCCATTTCTGGGATTCTCTTGACTTTGTCGTCTTCAGTGTATAGAAGGCTTTTCCCATTGGCTGACCTCTCTGATGGTGGCAAAGAAGCTGTGGCCTCACATCTGCATACCACCTGGGCCAGAGCAGGAAAGGGCATCTGGTGGGGCTGTGCAGAGCTCGGGTAGTCCTGAGACAGCCCTGCCTGGGCTGTGGGAGCTTAGTGCAGGGGCAGAGGTAGAGAAGGTACTGACTGGCTTAGCTGAGGCTCAGCAGCCTATTCCTGGAGCCAGGGATAGAGTCTGTTTCTAGAACATCATGGACTCCCCACAGAAGTCAGGAGCTATTGAAAAGGGAGGGGAGGCCACCAACAAATGATGACACATGGGTTTTTGATAAATATCCCTGACTGTGCTGTTGCCTGATACCACTAACTGGTTTTCCTAACCTGTGTGTGCTTAACTACAGACCAAGTTATATACCAAAAACTTAGTTCCTGAAAACCCAATTCCCCTTATTCTTTGAGCTGTTACTTAGGAGATAAACTTGTAAACACTAAAGCTGTCATAGAGTTAGAACATCCAAGGCAGGGAAGGAGGATGGAGGGACTAGGCAAGACAATGTAATCAACCTTTGTAGTTGATATGTTGAGTTTCATCTTGTCTCTTTTGCTCTGGTTCACCTCTGGGTAGAGATAATAATGGGGGATTTGGGGGTGAAAGAATCAAGGACTTAGAAAATTCAAAAATGTAAACCCCAGTTAAATCACCGAAAGCTGACTTGTGGGTCAGGTTGAAACTCCGAAGAGAAAGAAAAATGAATAAAACTGGCATATAGGAATTGTAAGTGTTAAACTATTTATCCACTTAAGTTTCTAGTCCCTTCTGGGATACCTATTGTATAGATAGGAAGTAGACTCTATAAAAATTTCATTTTCTTGGAGATTTTATTGGAGTTTTTAGAAAACATCAGCATTTGATTTCTCTGCCTTTACTAAGTGGTTGAGATTGCAGACTGACACTTATTAATTATACCAGATTTCTAGTTTTAATTAGAGAATCTCTTCTGAGACTAAACCTTTTTACCATTAGGCTTTTTGAAACCTATGAGATAAAAAGGGAGAGTTCTTTCAGAAAATTATTTACATGATTTTAATTAATGATTATAATCTCCATGGTCATTTTTGCAAAAGAGCATTTAATCCCTTAACCAGTTTTCATGATTTGCATTTTGCAAAAACATGTCGGCCCTGCAGGCTTATTATCTCAGAGTTGTGTTTTTTTCCAGCTGAAACTTATTTGGGGTGAGTTTTCGTTTGCTACTGCTCCAAGCCCCGTTTCATACCTTAACACCTGTTTCTCATGCAGAGCAAACCGATTGGTAGAAAAGTAAAGTTTTCTTCTTTTTGCCAAGACATAGCCCTTGGCAAGGTTACCTTTGAAAACAGTTTTTCATGCAGAGACCGTATACAAGTAGCATTGCTGTTGCCAAGATTCTCTGACTAATGAAGGGTCGGAGAGATGGTATATTCTTTTTCATTGCTCGCGGCACGTATATGTAGCATTTCTTCTGAGAAAAGGCACTCTAGCGTTTCAAACAGAAGCTAGAAGTTTAACCTTCCAGGAGGAAGGTCAGTGTTAGTTTTTATTGATAACATAGAAGAAAGCCACTTTATAAGAATATGAAAGATAAATTCTTTGCTAAGTAGAAACGATTAAACCATGAGTTTCCCACCTTTCTTATGAAAATCAGTCTGAAACTATTTTCCATTTTCAAAGTTGCTTTTTTCCCTTTCCTAGCTGAGGTGTCTGGAACACATCCTTCATACCGATGATGCTAAGCGTTACTGTCCAAACTGTGGACACCTGGCCAGGGTTCAAGACCCAGGTCCCTGCATACAGCCGCCTGCTCTGTTTTGGTGCAATTCTGACATATATATTTTCGGTAGTTTAATTATATTTAATGAGAACATTTACATTTCTCATATACTTTAAGCTATGTATAGTTGAATGGTTTCATAAACTGAGACTGATGCTTTGTTTCACAAGTGGGAAAATCCTAGAGAGCATTGTTTTGTGAGTATACACGGAGCTAGGGAAGGAATGGAAAATGTGTATTCCTATGCACATGGTCAGAATAGTTAATATCTTAACTCTGTGTGTGAAGCCACAGAGAGATGGGTCTAGTGTTTCTTGCTTTATTTTCCTCTACCAAAAACAGCCATTAGGTGGATGTTTTCCACCATTTAAAGAGTTTTAATATTTTATACCTTCTTAAGTATTGATTATTTGGGGATTATGTTTTTCATTGTTTTTCCTTATATTTTTCTGCCCTTTCAGTCATGGACAAGGACAAGATAAGGCATTAATTCCACAAAATTTCTGCAATACTGATGTATAATGATGTTGCCTTCCTGAACAAATGCGGGTAGCCGATTGACAACATTTCTTTAAATAACAAATTTTGTTATTGAGATACTACTGAAAGGCTTCACTTACCCCTAGGTATTGCAGGAATTCAACTTTTTTCACTTTAGTTTTAAAATCTTTTCTTATTACTTTTGTCCAAAGATAATCGGACACAGCATAGTTCAATCTGTTTATCAAAAGTTGGGAAATAAATTCTACAAAAGGGACTGAAGACAAAATAATAGTGCTCTTATTACAATTTTTGTTTTCATTATTATTATTAGTTGATGTTTTACAAAAAGGAACTTGTGGATCCTTCCGGGCTGTCATTGTGCCTCGTGTTCTAGTGCACATTACAAATTATAAAGGAATATTTCCAGGAAGTAAGAAAACTTGAAATAAGTAGAAGATATTGAAATAAGTAGAAGAGATTGCTACTATGTGAAATTTTATCTACTCTGAACAGAGGCAGCATGTCAGGTGGCTCCTATGGTTGGAAATTTTTAGAATGACAATGAGAACAACTAACACATACTGAACATTTGATATGTCGGGCATTATTCTAGGCACTTATTGATAATACTGAGTAATTTAATTTTCATAACAATACTATGAGGCATATCACTGTTTTAGAGTTGAGAAACCAGGCATTTATTGCTAGGAAGCGACCCAGCTGAGGTTTGAACCAGGCAATCTGAGCCTAAGTCCTTGGTTGAACCACTGCTCTTTCTACATTACAGCTTTAGTGCTTTGATACCTGAGGGGACTTTGAGAAATCCTCTGTAACCCTTCTTATTTTCCATATGTCCTAATGTGTAAATATATAACTGGCTGGGAGATACTGAGTAATTTTCCCAGGGTTAGAGAGCAGGGACAGAGGTGGAATTACAGTTGAGCCTGTGTGCTTCCTGCTTTTAGTTTTCTCACCCACTGGGGCCCTATGCTGGTAACAAACATTGCAGATCTGTTTTACCAGGAAGCCTTTTTTCCCTCAATTTGTATGTAGAATTGAGTTGGGCTTAAGCTTTTTCGTCGTAATGAACTTGCAGCCCAGAGGGTGCTGGAGTATGGCTAAGTAGGCAGAGTGGAAAGTTAACTTGGAGAGAGAAAAAAGGGAAGGGAAGCTGTATAGGTTCAGATGGAGTGGGGCCTGGGGGAACAACTTGGACGTTATTTGCCAGGCGAAGCTTGAGTACCGTCTGAGCCTGTGATTTAAGGAGGCCCTATGTGTTACTGTCCTATGCCTTTTATCTTAGAGGAGGCAGGGCCCTAATTTCTCAGTGTGTGGCCATTTGGTATATGACTCTGCTGATTCCAGATTTTGCCTCTACTAACAAAGTGAGTGATTTCTCCTTAAAAGAGTGGGCAGTGCAAATCCTTGTTAAAACTTAAGGATTGTTTCCCCATGCTAATTTGGTTGGAAACATCTCATTGAAGAGGAAAATGCCACTCTCACTATATACCAGGATAATCCATAGGCCAGATCATTATCCTTTGTATTTCTATGAGAAAATTAAGTTTTAGCTGTAGTTAGGCTTTTGTGTTAAAAAGCGCCTCTTAATAAGTTAAATTTATCTGGTTTTAATTTTTCTCTAAGATATTTACTTTAAATCCTATTCATTTCCATCACCCATACCCCCAGTGTCACAGGGATGCACTGTATAAATCAGGTGCCTGCAGACAGTAGGTGGTGGTGTTCAATCCTGTACAAAAGTGCTGTGTGATATAGAAATAGTCAGCTTAATATCTGCCTCCCTGCCTTGTTTCTTAATTGGATCTGTGCTCTAGGGGGCATTAGGTTGAAGTGAACAACAATGTAGAAACAACATTGCATTCCTGAAGCCAAGTCAATTAATCACACAATGCATTTCGAAGGAGTTACTTCTAAGTAATTGTTGTGTAAATGAGGCCCATTGCAATTGCCGGGTAGTAAACAAGAGACAAGCCTGCTTTATGCAACCAGGAATACAACGCAAGTTTGCCACTTTTAAACCCCCTGTGAGATAATCCTTCAAACCTCATTGCTCGCACCCACAAAATAACCATACAGTTTTTTATAACCACCTTGGTTATATTTTCCCAGTGAGCCTGTAATTACACACTGAACTTTTTCAAGCAGAGGTTAATAATGATGGAATTTTTGAGTTTGAGGATATTTTGTTTTTCTCTAATGAATTTCTCTGGTCCCTATAATGCTGAGGATTAAAGCACAGATAAGGAATGTCTTGTCTTTAAAAGCATTGAAACTTCACCCTGTGACTTCCATCATTATCAAATATCAAATACATTATTTATATTTTTATATTTAATAAGGAGTCAAAAACTGTATCTTGAGACTTCCTATTTCAGGAATATGTCTGAAACTCTAAAAAGGCCCTTGTGGAGAGTTTCAGGATCACTTTGCCCCATCATTATACAGATTATTTTTCAGCAGCATAAGCAAGGTGGTCAGTAACGTTTCCCACCGGCTGCATTAGGAAGCACCCAGCTTTCTAGTAAGTGTGTCCAGGAGGCGCAGTTCCTGCCGAGCCAGGACTAACCATTTGCCCTTTGCTGTTCACATTTCATCATCTTCTCAGACATCAAGTGGGTTTGGCTTCAGACCTCTAAGGTGGTGTTCCTGAGAGGGCTTATTTAGTGATTATTCTGGATCGACTGTAGACATAGCTCAAGCTCACCAGTCCAGGGCAAAGTTTGGGAAAGTGTCAAACCAGAGCTTCCTCAGCTGTGGTTCTGAGCTGCACAGAAAATGATTCTGAGAGAAGGAAGCCAGTGTATAGGGAGAAGTGGAAAGGAACAGAGAAAGTAGGACTTCACTGTCCTTGCTTCCAGTTATTCCTGTGTGCATCGTCCTCTTCTGTGGAACCCAGTCTATTGGCATCTTATCCAAACCTGGTTCTGATTGCATTTCTTTCACATTAAACAAAAGAGAACTGCTAGGTTAGGTACATCTCCGCTAGGTTTCCATAGCACCCCACAAACCTCTGTGATCACACTCACCAGAGGTTGCTCAGTTTTTGTCTGTTTCTGGAAGGAGAGGCACTGTCTACATTATTACTTAGTACCAAGTCTGGCAGTTAATGGGCAATAGATAAATGTTGGATGAAGAATGAATGAATGAGCAACTGTATAGCTTTCAGTGTCCTACTCCTTTTTATAGCAAGAAAAGGATTTAAATATACTTGATTTTGCATGATCTGGTCATACAATGACTTATAAGGCAGGTATAGAAGCTGTAATAGTGTCACCCTCCCCTCCCTGCCCCCCTTTTTTCCCCCATATTTCTTTCCTAGCTAAAAAGTCCTGGAGCTTGACCTAATCCTCAGTAGGAATTTATATCTGTTATTCCATTTAGATCTATGTTATCCCATTATATTTCATTATAGAAAATGCTTTATAGATATAGTGCTTAATGTTTTCCTGGATTTTCAGGGAGACTAGCTTATGCTATAAAGCTTTGCTATATTGTTTTCTCATCTTTATCTGCTGAGACTTCCACGTAGAACAAGGTTAGTTACTTCTTTATTTTTAAGTTTTGGTTGTCGTTCATTTCCTCTTTTGTACTGTTTTTCATGGTAAGTTTTGACTTCAGTTTAGATCCCTGTAGATAATACCTTATAATTAATTGATGGTAATTAAATTCATGAGTAACATTTTCTTTTATTTGTTTATATTTCAAGTCTTCATAGATATTTCAGAAAGTAAGCAAGGTGTTCATAGATATTTAAAATACTCTTCTCCCCCCTTTATCTACTTTAGCTCTGAAAAAAATTTCAAAACCAATGCAGTTTAATCTTTATCCACTAAGTGTGGTTTCTCCCTAGATTTCATGTTCCAAAAATGTAGCAGTGTAGACACAGAGTTTTTCATTTTTTATTTTGTCCCTTTTACTCTGCCATTTAACCAGCTATTGCTATGAAATAGCATTAAAATACAGCCTTACTGGCATTTCTAACTTTTGTAACTTGAAGTAGGACTAACAGTGTTCTTCCTGACGGAGATTGGGAGAGAGGAATAAGAAGAAAAAAAGTGGTCAGGTTCGGAATGAGGTAGGTAAGGGTTCTGACCACTGATTCCTGTGTGCAGAGATTTTCCCCATGCTAACAAACAAGCTCTGACACCAGCTGGGTGTCCTGCAATTCAACTCAATTCTGACACTGTTTATCCAGAGATAGCATCAGATTCCAAAGTGAAGAATCTGGTCCCACAACGCTGCCCTCCACTTCCGATGCTAATTGCAAGCCCAGGCTGTTCCCTGTGCTTCTGAGCAACTTGGCTGCATATTGGAGGTTCTAGTGCCCCCTTCATTGGGTTCAATTTATTTGCTAGATCAGCTCACAAAACTCAGAGAAACATTTTACTTACTAGGTTACTGGTTTATTATAAAAGGATATAACTCTAGAACTGCCAGATGGAAGAGATGCACAGGGCAAGGTCGGGGGATAGGGTCCGGAGCTTCCATGCTCTCTTTGAACGGATGACTTTCCCCAGGTCCCCACGTGTTCACCAACCCAGAAGCTCTACAAACACCATCCTTTTGGATTTTTATGGAGGCTTCGTTACATTGGTACCAATGATTAAATCATTGATTAAACCTCCAGCCCTTCTTCCCTCCCAGAAGTGGTTGGGGAAGAGGTGGGAACAGAAAGTTCCAATCCTCTAATGACAAGGTTGGTTCTCCTGACAATCAGCCCCTTCCTTAAATGGGATCCAAAAGATACATTATATCTCTCAGCACTTTGGAAATTATAAGGATTTTAGAAGCTCTGTCCCAGAAATGAGGGAGGAAGATCAAATATTTGTTTCTTATTAGGCATCACAACATCACAGGGAACCGGAGGAGATTAGGCTTGGGAAGGATGTGTTCAGAGCTGCTTCCTTCGTGATATCAGGGCAAGCTTAGAAGAGGACAGAGTGAGTCTCAGCACCCCACCCTTCTGCTTGCAGGTGCTGTGGGTGAGGAAGGTGACTTAGAATCAGGTCAGTACCAGTTTGGATCTGGATTGAGATTGGCACAAAGAGGAACCCGTGTACTTCAATTAAGTCATCCTCACAACTGGAGATGCCAACAATGAGATGAAGTTTTCTGTCTAATTTCAAGCCTACACCTGAGATATGTGACACAAGTGGAGTTTTGCTTTTCAAATGTTACTGAGTCCTGAAGCACATACTGCCTGTTACAGATTTTGCTCCATTGTCTTTTACCTGAGAACTTCATGCAGATAGGTTGAATATAATAGAATCATAAAAATCTTAGTGTCTGTAGTCCTACGTTCAAAATAGGATATTAAAATGCATGTTTTGGCATTCAAGCCAAAAGTTACACCGTGGGAATTTTAGTGGGACGACTGAGTTTATCCTAGCAATGCCATCTGTGGACGGTAGTGCATTTTATCTTAGTAACACAAAATGTTTTCACAAATTGATCTTTTATTTTGTGAAATTTTATCTCAAGGTACTTTGCATTCTAATTAGCTCAGAGGGCTCTTTCCCATCCAGAAACTGCATTTGGTTGGTTTTAAAAGTGTGGCAATGCCTTATCTGCTTCATGTGCAAAATTACTGAATTCTTTTTTTTTTTTTTTTTTTTTGGTTAGGATTCACTTTTATTTACATCGAAGAGTTTCCTTAAAATCCTCCTGCAAATTAAAATTGCATTTCCCAGTGGTAGTTACATAGTAGTGGGTATTCTGGATTTGGGCGTCTCTATTTTAGAAGGCCTTTATGCTCTGCTGCACTCTGGAACTATTCAGCCCTAAATTATCTTAGTCTCACTAGTCCAGATAATAAGGACCAGGGTTAGTAAAAACTGTCCAGAGCAAACTGTATATTTTTAATTAAGTGACATTAACTTGGATACCTTTATATCTATGTTTTCAGAAATGCTGAGATCCTTGCAATTGAAGTTTGGTTTACCCTAATGAGTTTACACTAATGAGTACTATTTGATTTATGCAATAGAAACGACAGTAGGAAAAGCAGTTGCCTCTTGCAAGATGAGTTGAAAGCATTTGTAGTGATGAAGTATACCCTTGTTAAATAAACCCTGTTAAGTGACTTAAAAACAGTGTAGTTTTTCAGTTTTCATTTTATAGCAATTTATTTCCTTATGCTATCATGAAAAGCTCTTTGCATTTACTAACACGAAAGGTAAGATTTTTGGTAATAGAGAAGAACTGTTAAAAGTATCTTTAAAAGTTAATGTCTCTGAACCTAATAGTGGTTTTTAAAGACAACCACACTTAGTGAAGAGGAACTGCAGGCCTGAAGGAAACTATCATTAACCTGATCAGAGCCTTAAGATTAGATGTGTTATTGAATCTTTTGCAGAATTTGGCTTTGCAGGGCCCAGTTGGATATAAGGGAATGACTTAGTAATTTATGATGAGATTTCCAACATTGATAGAATCATTTACAAATCTTTTATAAGGAGAAAAACTTCTACTTAACCTACTGTTTTAATGCATAATATTTTAATTTGATATATATGCCATGTGTCCAGAGAAATATCTTAGGACATCAGTAGAGGAAGAGTCAAGGAACTAACTTGGGTAATTCTTTTTGTAAGAGTAATCTGCAGATTAGTTTTGTTATTTGACTGCTGGAGTGCTGTCTAGCGTCAAAATAATTATATCTAGCAGTCTAGAATATAAAGTGAAAAAAAAATCATTTATCAGCACTGTGGAACTTGGTTTCAGGCATCTGCATGAGGAAGGTTTTGAAATTAGAAAGATATATGTATCGAGTCGTCAGCTCTCATTTCTTCCTCCAGCTGTGTGGGGCATGACACCCTTTGAAACCAAGAAAAGGAAGACAGCTTTCTTGACTGACTCTAACCACTGGGGTGGAGTGAGAGGAGGGAGCAGGAAAAATAAAATAATCTTCCTTTTTCTCAGTAGATCAGCAGGAAGTTTAGTTTACCTCTGTGATTTTCTGACTTAAAGGGTTAGAGAATCTAGCTTTTTAATGAGAATAATTTCCGTTGCAACTTTCTCCTATGAGTTCTTATTTTCTATTTATACCTACTGTTGGCATGATGCAGATGCACCAAAACGCAGTAACAGAGATAACACAAAATTATCCTTTAAAAATGATTTTTCCCTTATTCTTTCTTTGCACACAGCCGTCACACATATTCCTTATCTTCTTGACTTAAAAAGGGTATGTCCTTAATGCTTCTATTTTCAAAGTAAAATAAGCGTTCTAGAATAGCCTCACTATAAGTCAAACTGTTAAGTCCTGTCCTCCTAAATCTTTAGTATCCACCTTTTAAAACACATACTCTGCAAAATAATGTAGATATAGCATAATACAAGAAAGAAAAGCAAATGATATAATAGCTGAGGTAAACATGATTCAATTGTAAATTTTAGGACATGTTCTCTGAGTAGTTTTTCTTATTTCTCTTAGCTTCTGCCCCCAAAATAACAAGATGTCCTGTGAAAAGGATCAAAATATTTCTTGCTGCAGACCCTGGTGTGTGTGTGTCTAAGTAATATCATACTCACACCTTCAGGCATTTGTTTTAACAAAAATCTTATGGCCTTGCTTTCAGCGGAATCAGATGTTCTTTAAATGTTTTCTTACGTCATTCCAAGGCCAAGAGTATTCTAATTGCCCCGTTAAGCTGGCACTGATACATAAGTTTGGTATTTTTTTTGGTGAAAACTGTGTCAGTGTTTCCATATAAATGCTATTTTCCAGGCATCCATTACTCAGCATAGGTTGTAAACATTCATTTTGGGCTAACACTTGTCAGAAAGAGTCTGTTAGCAATTAGGAGTATTTATATTTTATTGGTGTAAAGAGAACTTTTTTTTTTTTTTGCGAGCTTTAACAAAAACATCATTAACTCAAAGTATTTCATGGTGCTTTCATGATGGTTGACTTTTGATATTTTGGTAGAATAAGTATGTCTAAATATTTAGCTGAAAATTGAATGTTATATGTGTATTGTAATTACTGCACATTTTTTAACGAGACATGTTAGATTACACAGGCAAAAACAACTACTTGATGATGTTTTACATGCTGAGTGAATCATAAAGAATTGAAAAAGTAATATCAAAGTGTCTTTTTTCTTCAGGTACCTTAGGCTATCTGAAAATATGAGTAAATGTGAAAAGTCAACACATGAAGTAAAATAAGTGAAGTAGTAGATCAGCTGTTAACCGTCAATAAATATCCCAGAATAATTACCAGAAAACTGAAATTTGAAAAAAATGTGCTGATACCTAATTGAAATCTCACCACATAATTTGTTAGATGATAAACTGTATTTCAAAGTAATGTGCTAGCCCATAACTTAGGATTGACCATATTTTTATATATTTATTTTTTAAGTTGAGCTTAAATCATTTTCACACATCAGGTTTTTTTTTCCCAATATTTAATTAATTAATTTATTTGGTTGCACTGGGTTTTCGTTGCAACAGGCGGCCTCCTTAGTTGTGGCAGGAGGGCTCCTTAGTTGTGGATCGTGGGCTATGTAGTTGCAGCTTGCAGGCTCCTTAGTTGTGGCATGTATGTGGGATCTAGTTCCCAGACCAGGGATTGAAGCTGGGCCCCCAACATTGGGAGCATGGGATCTTAACCACTGCACCACCAGGGAAGTCCCCACATTTTGATTTTTTAACAAAAAATGACAGATATTTGTAAATCAAATCTTTGTTACCTGCCCAAATGTTGGTTTACTTTCAATTCTTGTGTCAAGGTATCCTCAGTGTAATAGGAAACTGGAGGAACGGATCCAAGTTTGTGGAGCCTGCCACTTTTTATAATTCTCCCTCCAGCTCTTAAGAAATCAAACACAACATTACAAATGAAAAATTAGGTTCTAAATGTGCAATAGTCTAAATGACTGTTAAAATATCCTATGAAAACTTATGACCATGCAGCTACAATATTAGGACTGCTCCCAGGCCTTGGAAGTGGCTCCTGCAATCTAGAGGCCCTCAAGCTTATAGATGACAGAAACTAACATTCTAGTCAATATAATTATTCCATTAAGTTTTTGTTTTCTTGTTGTATATACTAGTAATTTTTCTCATTTTACCATTTACTTTGAGTTCTTTAGCATGTTTTAACTGAAAATTAAATGTTATAGTCAATTAATTCATTCAGTATTCACTGAGTGATCAATTATTGAACTCCTAACATTTATGAGGTTCGGTGCTTACTAATAGGAATGCAATGATATATATGTTCCTGGAGAGAAGATAAAAGAAGGCCACATATAACAATAAAATGATATGAGGTAGATATTGTCTATTTTATATGACTCAAATATTCTATATAGTTATTATGTAAAAAATCCATATTGTTGTGATAATACAAATTTTTCTGTTGTGTAGATTATTAATGATATCATCACATTTCTTTTAGAATATTCATTCAACAAACATGAGATAAGTCTAGATCATGTATTTTAAGACATCTATTTAAAACATTGTGTAGATTCAGTTATATGATACTGTGACCTTTTTTATTATAGATATAAGATGAAAATTAATAATTCATTCTCAGAAAATAAACTGAATAATTTCATTTGTAAAATAGAATCTATTTTTGCTTTAAGCTAGTATTTAGCTTTTATGTTTAAATGCTCGGTGTTCATTTTCAAGATCCAAATGCTTTATTTAATTTCAGGTATAATTATCTCATTTATTTTCATATACTAATTAGAAAATCTAAAGGCATATTTGTTGTGTTTTGAATAATTGAGAATAAAAGTGAGAAATTCTTAAATCCCACTTCAGGTAAATTATAAAATAAGTGATAGCTTTGTGAAAATATGCAAGTTTGTAAAATGGTAATAAAAAGGAGGAAAATTGTAATTGCTTGCCTATCAAAGTGATAAATAATAAAAAGAACACTTTAGTATTTTGACCCTGTCCTTGAATTTTGCATGGAATTTATACACTTAAACCTATTTTATATTCTGCTTTATTCGGGGAAATTATTATAGAGGTAATTTAAAAGATTATATTATAGTTCTCTAGAATTATATAAGTTGTTTGAAGTCACTTTAGAATGGAAATTATAATTATTGTGGTTGATCCTTTTATTTTGTCTTCTGATAAGGCAGTGGGGGGCCATATACATGCATGAGGTCATGCCAAGTATATATCTCAGACTTTTTAAGTTAAAAAATATTTCAGAGATTATTTATCTATATATTTAGCTTTTATGTTAAAAACAACTTTAATGGTTATTATAACTTGGATATTAAAAATATATTTTTCTTTAGCCCAGCATAGTGACTTAGCTAATAACAGTATTAGCAGACTGTGAATGATCTCTAAGATTTCATAACCTTCCTCATAATCAATGTCATGATATCTCTCTTGTTCTCAATTAAGACATTTGGGGTTCGAAGTCTGAAGTTTCATAACCTAGTCTGCCCAATTTCTCTTCCTCCCTTCCCCTTTTTAGCACTTGGAAGAAGTTCTTACCAGTAAGGATATCAGTGAAAATTCCTGCCAGAAACCTGGTCTTCAATAGTCCCCAGTCCTCTTCTGAAACCTTTCTTCCCCAGGTTCCCTCAGTATTTCCTTTGACAACCATTTCTTCCTCATCTGAGACTCTATTGGTAATGTTAGAATTTCCAGTTCAGACAGCCCTGGTAGTTTTATTTCATTTTTATCACTTAAAAAAAAAAATTATTCTTATCACCTCTTGTTTAGGAGGAATTTCCCCCTGAAACTCCAAAGTTACTAGAAAAGGGAATCCTTTTGAACCCCAAGTTTAAAATCTTTTCTTTCATATTCGATCCAATTATTTTTCTTGCATTCCCATCTATCAGGCAGTATACTTCATGTAATTGATGGCCTATTTTCTAGGGTTCAGTAATCAATCATACACCTTGAATTATTACCTTTGAAAATAAGAAGGTAACTAGAAGCAAAATTTGTTAAATTTTAATTGTCTTTCCCTTCTGTAAAAATTTACAATAAATCATTTTATTTTATGGTCATGACATGCAAGGAGTTAATTGCCATGTTGTGTTTTTGAATTCCCAGTTTTAACCATTATAAAATATGACCAAAAATTAGCAATACTTTCCCAATCAAAAATATGCATATTTTTGGACCCAGAATTCCATTTCAAGGTATTTATCTAACAGATAAACTCTCACGTCAGTGAAATAATATTTAAGGATATTTGCTGTTATTTATATGTCCAATGAACATTTTAAAACTAAAAAGTTCTGTATATGGAAAGTTTAAAAAGAAAATGCCAAAACAGCATATGGTATTTATAGGCAGACAAATTGCATATATACACATACATATGTATATGTGTATATATATATGTAAGATACACATGTATGTATACACACATATGGCATATATTTATAAATGCATAGATTATCTCTGGAAGGCTACTCAAGAAATTGCTAGTAGTGTAGCTTGCCTCCAGGGAAAGATACGGGGTATTTAGGGATAGAAGAAGGAGGTAGACTTCATTTTCACTATCTTACTGTTGTGTCATTTAAATGCAATGCCTATCTAGAAGTAAATAGAATGTTTAAAATTAAAGTCATGTTTAAAAAAGTTAAAATTAAAAAGAAGCAGCCTAGTTGAGAACCTCTGACAGAAGGAAGCTGTAGGAAGGAAGACTGCTCTCAACAGGTTAAGCCTAGGAACCCTGAGATAAAAATCACGAAGCCCTTTAGGTTTAACTCTGTCCATGATGCAAATGCTGTACTGTCAGTTTCTGTGTGGGTGAGAATGCACTAGTTTGACAAGGTCAGAGATCCAGCTTGCATTCCAGTAATGTCATTCTAAATTAATAAATTAGCATTATATAGGAATTTGATTTTCATGGGTTTATCCCAGAGAGGCTTCTCAGTTTTCGTTTTAAGTACAAAATCATTTCTGGAGTGCTAAGGTAGGGACTAAGTCCCGACTGTAGTAACCAGATGAGGTGTTGCCTTTGAGAGCCCTGCCAGGCCTCCGCAGAGCACCCTCAGATGCCCCCTCTCCTCCATGACTGTAAGCAGGGCTGAGGCACATGTTGTTCACTACCCTTCCAGGGTCTCCCCGTCTCAGATTTTCATTTCAGTTCTTGAGTGTTTACTTCACAGACTAGACTGAGCTCAAATCCCAAGAGAGGTTGGGAAAATGAGTGCTCATTATCTACATTACAAATTGTGAAATTATTTCTCAGAAAGTGAAACTTGATGGACTCATAAATGAGTGTTACCTCTATGCAGAATACCTCAGAATAGAATAAAAACCACAGCAAGTAATCGGCATAAATATAGGTGTGCCTGCAATATATATTAGTAAACAGGGCTATAATATTAGGGGCCAGAAGCAATCTTTTTCATATTTAAAATATCAAGTAAAAATTATCTTCACAATTATGAATCTTTAAACAGTATTATTGCTTCTGAATATATGAGACATGCAAACATACCACATCATTTTTATTGCTGAAAAGGAAAAAAAATAATTAAAACTATAAAAAGCTGTTCTTAGTGTCATTTTAATGTTTCTTTGTTATTGCCATTTATATCTGAGAGATAATAAGAAAAAGAAATTGAGAAATAATGCATCAGTAGATGATAAATTTTGTTCATAGCAAACTTTTTAAAAAATCACTGTTGTTTTTCATGTAAGAGAGCAACAGAGAAAACAAGAAAGACATCTATTAAAAATGTCTGTTTTGATTTTAATTCATTTTAAAAGTAAAGGTTCTTTTTCCCTCCCCCAGTTTTCAATTTAGTCTTCCTCTTTGTGTGACTTTCATCTTACCTAATTTCCTTAAACATAAGGAAGAATTTTATTCATTTTAATGAATGCGTATAGGAAGGAATTTCTCTCCTGTACATTCTTACAGGTACACACACAGATCCTTCACTAGTGAATCTGACACATTGGGAACAGTAGTTCATAGATTGGGCTTCTTATTTCCTTACATGTTAACAGCAGTAGGCTGAGGGGCCCAGAGGGTGGAAGAGCTGCTGAAGAGAGAAATTGACAGCTCCTGTCTTTAAAAACCAAGTTAAGGTAAGGTTGCTGAATAGCTTCTGCCTTACACTTAACCTTGCCTCAGGCTTTCCTGTAACTGAGATATGAGGCTAAATTCCTAGATAGTTGACTAGGAGAAAGTCTGGCCCCTCTGTAAGCGTAGATACCAGTGTACTATGGCATCTGCTTTTCTTGGCGTGCCCCAAGTAAAACCATTACCATCATTTGTCAAGCCATTGAGGAACAGTCTGTAGGACAAATGACAAAGTTCTGGAGAATGTCCACTTTCCATTGTGATAGATAAAGCAACTTTTTGAAAGGAAAAATGAACTTTAAATAGAAAAGAAACACACACTTTGGGTATAAAATGCTTCTTGATGTATTAACTGAAAAGAGCATGGTATAACATTGTGTCTCTACTGTAAGTGTATGTGAGATACAAATAAGATAAACACACACAAACCGAAAAAGCTAGGTATTGGAAAACAGGAAAGGAAATACAAAAGAAGTGACTACTGAGTGCATTAGACTCATAGGATTCTTCTTCTTTTTTTCTCATTTCACTTTCCTGAACTCAAAATTTTCTTTTATGAACCTGTATTGATTACATAATAATGAGGTGAAAGGAAAGCCCTGTCCTTTGGAAATTTGGTAATTTTAAGTTGTTTATGTCTTTGCAGTTACTTTGTTCTCCATTCTCTTAATATTCTGTAAATTTATGTACTATATGTCAAAAAGAAAAAATGAGAAAGGAAATTAAACCATTGAAAGGAATAAATACAAGAAAAATATTTAATAAATGCCTTATTGTCCCCAGAAATGTTGGTATGAAAATTGCCTTAGTATTTTAAATCCTAGATGGAGAATATTGTTTCATTAAGCTAGGGAGTTTATCTATTTAATGTTTCCTATAGCATAGAATCCAGCTCACTCCCAATTACTGAATAGCTTGTAAATATTTGTGGCTCTTTTTAGTGATTCTCTACTCATTCCTTTCTTTTTTATCCCTGATGGAATAGCCAACTTTGTTGTTAGAAAAGTTTGTATTCTTTTTAATTGATATCTATACTATTATAAATATGAATTTTATATAGATGGATTTCTAGGTTTATGTCGCATAGCCTCATATCCATGGCCACATAAGCATGATGTCTGTATGCTAATATGCTTACTTAATCTTTAATACATTATATTTTAATAATATAGGAATGCCAAGCTACAGAAGAGCAAATGAAAAGATCATTTTTTATTCATGTACTACTGAATGTACCTTCTGCTTGTAGCTCATTACACATGCAGTGGAGCCCAATTTTTTAAAAGTGGAAAGCATACCAAATTAAACCACAAGTTTCGCAACTGATGTTCCTTTTGTAAAAGGAGTGCTCTCCATCTTTTCAATTTTATTTATTCTGACTGCTTGTTACTCATTTGTGCTTCTCTCTTCTCCGTTATAGTCAGAATTTCTAATCCCATTTCAAGCAGAAGGCTGCCACTTTTCATCAGAGAAGAGGCAATAAACACGCATCACACTTATATATTCAGGCTTTCATCTGGGGAGCTCAAAGTGTTTTATGCATAAGTAGTGTTTCCCCTGGCTTTTTTTTTTTTCCAAGCAGGAAAAATGAAGCCTAGCAAGCTTAAATGACTGAAGGAAGCCCACACCTGCAACAGTGAAAGTCGTGATTTTAGTTAAATATGTATCTGTGAAAATACTCAGGATTTCTTGACCTGGATATCAGTTTATATGCTGTGCTTGAAGAGTGACACAAATGTGGAGTAAAAATTGGTACCAGCACATTTTTGTCATGGCCCAGTTAGGGGAAATGGTGCCATAACAACGATGAGCACTAACACAGGGAAACTTCATGAACATGACTATTCATTTAATGTCTTTACATTCAGAGTTATAAGAAAGAACTCAGCTGGAAAGAAGAAGTGTTTTCAGGTTCAGACTTTTTAGAGTTTTGTGGCTGTGGTTGAGCGGGCCAGAGCAAGGGCAGCCTACGGCTGGGGTCTAGTCACTGTAGCAGGAATGGCTAGTTCTCAGGAACGAGCCCATTCCTCATTTAATCTCTCTCTCCGTCTCCTTTCTTTTT
The DNA here is from genome assembly GCF_030028045.1 of Hippopotamus amphibius kiboko. Taxonomy (NCBI): domain Eukaryota; kingdom Metazoa; phylum Chordata; class Mammalia; order Artiodactyla; family Hippopotamidae; genus Hippopotamus; species Hippopotamus amphibius. The sequence goes on from NC_080186.1 coordinate 189,410,866, forward strand.
TTTTTTCCAAAGACATAAATGATCTCAGTGGAATTCAAATGTGGATTATTAGTCATAAAAGCGTGAGTAAGAGATGAATAGAAAATAGGCAAATTTTTAAAATATTAATTTGAAAAAACCATCTTGTTCTAAGGATGTCTGGGTTAAGTGTATGATTCTCAACTTGCCTTGCTGGATCTATGGGGCAGGGCCTTGGGGATGTAAAAAAAAATCAAAGGAATGAGGACTCAGGTCTTTTTCTCTCCTGAACTTTTGGTGGTGGTGTTCAGATTAGTTTAATGCATGCATGTGGAATGGAGGTGACTGGAGTCTGGGAAGTTTGACTTACATTGAGAAAGGAGGCATAAGGTGTGGAGGTGGCGATGGAAGGAGAAAAATTAAAACCAGGGAAGGCTGTGTCTTTGAGAGAGTGGTGGTGGAATTTAGAGATTTAAATGTAGAGGATAGAGGAAATGAGAGTTTTTAATAGAGTTGATTCAGTAACTGTGTTATTTAAGAATTTAATCTGGCTTGTGTTATAAAAGGTAAAGAGGTTCAGTGAGATCATGTGGACGTTCCTCGGCTGTTCCCACCCATTATTTGATATCCTTAGCTCCCAGCCGCCCACTGCTAACATGAGCGTAGGGGACACAGCACTTTTTGGACATACTTTTTTCACCTGATAGACAGTATCACATGCCGGGGAATTCAGTAATCCCTTACTGAGTAGCACTTTACCTAGCCAGTAGTCTCTAACTATCTAGTTACACTTCTGAAAATCTTTTCCAGAAATCTATCTTCCCAAAGTCCCACTCATCACAAAAAGCAACTTAGAATTTCATACTGAATTCCAAGATATATATGTATTTATTTCCCCTGGAAAACCACTTTAAAATCCCTCCCTATATAGATATGGTTAAAAACACTTATTTTTTTCGTCAAATTATCCTTATAAAATTTAAAAATACTCTTGGGTGTGGTAAATGCCTGTCAATACAGTAGTTGGGGGGGGGGGGGCGTTGTGGGTATATTAGCCTAGAAACAAACTTCTCAGGATGTCAGACACCTGTCTGATATTCCCACTGCAAACATTTCATGCTCAAAATTGCAACCTATCTATGATGTTTGGAGTGGTTCCTTTGGAGAATAAACAGCAAAGCAAGAAGGCAGAACAACTCTTTAGCCTTCTGCCTGTTGGCCCTGGGTCAGACCAGCAGAGAATGCCAAGATGTGGTGGATGGGAGCCTCTGACTTGCAGTGCTGCTAAGATACCATGGCCTGCCCTGGGGAGGAGAGGCCATCTCTCATTAGCAGTGCAGCCACTTTCCAGGGTCCTAGGATCTTGGAGCAAGATCTCAATCCCTCTGGGCTCTTTCTTATTCATATGTAAATGAAGGAATGATAAGACCTTTAAGGCCCTGCCAAGTCTAATATCCAGAGACTACACCATTTAGTCTCATCTGCCCTCCGGCTATTTCTTGTCTATACCTTTAGAATAGTTGCATTATAGGTCTGTACCTTGGAGATAATGCCCTAAAGATTTCACTCTGTAGTAATTATCCTAAGAGAAAAGCACAGTATGTTTCATACTCATGGATTATTTTCAGAACCAAGTCTGAAATATCAGAAGCTGTTCCCTAGAATATTAATGGGTCTCACACTTGTGAAATAGTTGGTCAAGCCAAGTGAAATAAACCTTTGTTCTGCAGTACTGCTCAAAGCTTTTTCTGTGCTTGAATGCATTGTGACCCAAGGATCTGAGGGTTCCACAATGCAGTGTTTTTCCAGTTGATTTGAGTGAAGTCTCCTTTTTTTGTGTGGAAGGTCTCTATACTCTGAGAAATGATGTTTTTGGCTCTTTTGAATCTATCCACAGAAATATTCAGCTAAACGATTGTCAGATATAGTGAGTGTTCCTCTTCCTAAAATCTGCTCTTCTACTTTGCTTTGGCCTCCAGAGGCAACTTCTGCAGAAGCGCCTGAAGGCATTGGGCTATGAGTTCAGGGTTGGCAGAAGTATAGGAAGGTCACAATACTAAGAATCTGCAGACCAGGCCCAAATTTACCTGGTGTTTTGAGTTCATTCCCCTCTCCCCTTTCTCATATAAGAAAGTGTCCATGAGACAAATAGTAGGGAAGGAGTGCTTATCTTAGCTTCTGAATTATTTCTAGCTTTAAGTTTTTTCTCATAGGGAAAAAGCATGAACTTTGTAATTGTACTCATGCTGACCTCAGTTTAAATCTGCCACTTAATAAATAGATCTAACTATCAGACTGAGCAATTGTTCTACACTGTGAAATGGAGATGATAAAATGGTAGAATGGAGCTGTATTGTACAGAATTAAATAAGTAAATATTTAGCAAATTACCAACTATCAAATGCTCAGTAATTTTAGCTACTTTTATTCTTTCATTGTCTAGCAGAGAGATTCTAGATCTAGGAGCAAGTAACCTGGTCTCATTCCATTGCTAACTCATTGCAGACTATCCGTTGGTATAATATTGTTGGCCCCAGGACTTAATTTCTCTATAACTCAGTCCCCTCACTCATCAAATGAAGATAAAACTACCTTACATGGTGTTTTAAAGTATAAACTGAGATAATAGGGTTGTAATTAATTTCAAAAGATTTTTTTAAAGTACCAATTAATATTACTTATTATAAGTAGTGGTAAAATTATTATTGACTTTTAGTCTGACAAAGAAACCTTTTTGTTTCCAGTGCTATATCTATTGTAATGGGATTGCTGAAAAAGCATACTATTTTAATAGGATCCTTTAGGACAGATTTAAGAAAAAGTACTGAGCCTCTTGTTTTCCATCTTACATAGGAAGGTTTATATACTTTTAAACATTTGTATACAAGTTCTTTCATCTTCAGCTGCACAACTGTAAAAGATTTAGAGTTTTTGAAGATTGTGCATTTAATTTTCAGCTGAATTGTGTATAGATCAAATCCACGCATCAGAAAGAGACTTTATAGAGCTTGGGGAGATGGAGTTAAAAATTTATAAGTCTTTGGGACCCTTAAATGAGAAAGATGTGAAAAATCTGTTTTTGACTTAAAAACTACATTTTAGAACTATGGGAAACTAATGCTGTAAATTCTTACTTGAAAATCATACTATTGATTTCTTCTATCACATTTAAGATATGTCATTATTAAATCTTTTAATTTCACAGTGCAAAGATACAATTGGCATTGAAATCTTGTTCAAGTTATTTTATTTTATTTTAATTAATTTATTTTTTTGGCTATGCCACGCAGAATTGCAGTTCCCCATCCAGGGGTCTAACCCTGGCCCTCGGCAGTGAGTGCGTGGAGCCCTCATCACTGGACCGCCAGGGAATTCCCATTGTTCAAGTTATTTTAAAACATTTTCTTCTGAAATTAATTTATGATGGGAAATTTTGATAGTTTAGTACAAAAAGCTTAGGCCTTTCTTAAAAAAACTAGATTTTAAAATTTATTGTGAGACAATGTATTATGTTTATCTTACATTACGTCAAAAAGTTTTTTGCATAAGTTTTTCATTTGTGTATCTGACCTCTTTGAATAGACTAATGGTTTTAAAGGCATTTGCAAAATGCTTTTTGGTAGTAGATAGCTTACCTGTCTTTTTTGATAAATCTCCATTTCCTTACTGGATATTTAGGAGAGAGATCTAGATTACCAGGTATGTCTCTAAAGGCCTTGCTGCTCATCCTGTCTCTTGCAGCTATCTATTCATAATTCACTTTCCAAGTGCCAATAGTTATGTGGGCATTTTGTAATTTCCTGTAGGAGTTAAGTGTGTAGACATAAAAAGTCTTAAAATTGTATTGTTGAGAAAAGATTTCAAAACATGTAAATCATTGGTAATACTGTGTTCCATCTAAGATGAGCTTAAATTGGTGACATTTCCCAAGACCATAGACCAGGTGTTTATTGTAGAGTATATGAGGCTGTGAACTTCTTTAAATTCTATTTCTGAGCACAGCACTGTATCAACACCATGGTATGAGAAATCCTTTCTACTTAGCACTCAATCATGAAAGTTGATTAAACATGAGCCACCTTTGTTGGAAGGAGGAACATTCTCAGGTTAGGACTTTTAATATAAAATACTAAGGAAAAAAATCTTAAAATATTTTACAAATATGTATTTTCTGATTTAGAAGTATTTAATAATAGCTACTAATTAAAATAATAACTGAGCATCTTTACATGTCAAGAAAAATAGGTATCATCCTATTACTTACCTGCATCTGGAGACCATAATTTATTTAACCTATCCTATTTGTGCTTGCGGTAATAGAATTTCTGGGTCACAGGACATATTCATTGAAAGCTTTCTTAGTTTTGTTCATCCTGTAATTCTAGGATCCAGTATATCCCTAGGCACATGTGGTGGTCCATAAGTATATAAAGGAAGGAATGAATAACACCAGACTGCACTCCAGAATGGTGTTGCTAATTTGTGTTGTTGCCACATGTGTATCTCTTTCCCCTCAACAAGGTATGAAAGTTGACAACTAAGTCGACAGTTACCTTTTTATAAATAAGCTACTCTTAGAGAATAGAAGGTCCAAGTGATCAGAGACTGATAGTGGTGGCTACGTTTCCAGTGGCTCCTAGAGGGCAGTCCTGGTTTTTGAAGAGGCACTGGTCTAATTTCTAAGTGCTTATTTGTAATTCAAGACTTTATTAGACCTAAATATTTAATTTTTGTTGTTTTGAACGTTTGGGTTAGAGAAATTATAATATAAAGTTTTCTAGTTTGTTTTCCAAGATATAAAGTAATATGCTTCAACATTTTTACTATTTTTAAATAAACAAAATGTCATTTTAAAATTTATGATGATGAGAAATTTTGACATGGGGTTTTAGGCACTAATTACATATACATTTTATGCTGATTTGTTGCTTTGTCACTGTTTCCAATAGCTTTGAGATGGGGGCTATATTTAAATCAAATCTATGACAAAATATTTTTTATTGAAATCTGTTTTTGTTTTTTTTTTCTTTTCTTTTTTTCTCTGCTTCAGTTTATTAGAACACATGGGCCAGGGTTTGGGGTAACTTTCTGTGGTTATACTATTGTTCCGAAAGTGTATGAATCAAACTCATAATTATGCTTGTGTTGATATTCAACTGTACTAATGAAGAATGGTAATTTTTAACAGAAGAGACGTTTAAATTCTGGGACTTTATAATAATGACTTTGAATATTTTACATAATTTGGCTTTTGGAAGAAAGGCTATTTTAAGCATTGCTTTTCCTTTTAGAGAAAAGTTCAAAGTCATCTTATTGTCTTATAACTAGCTAAAATGAACATTTTCTTTCATTTTAAGCTGTTGCCAGCTCTTTTGTCAGATAGAAATAATATAAATTGTCACAGCCATAGTTATTGTTAAGTCTAGTTGATATCAATACCTTTTACTGTATATTTTGTCTTTGGTCAAATGCAAAATATGGGTTTTTGCAATTTGGAAAGGTCTCTAGCTTCTAGACTATATTTATTGAGGCAATAGTTGGGCCATAGGATTTTCATTATTCAAACTTTAAAGCATCATGTCATTTTCTCAGTTTATAACACTTTAACCTTATATTGTGAATTAATCAATTAATCTAAATAGTTGAAATAATATTTTGAAAAGGATTTTAAAACATAAATAACCTTTGGACTCTGTTAACCAAAAAAGGGGTCCAAAATTTATTAAAGAACAACGAAGCAAACTTGTAACTCTGTGAAAGCCCCTCTTTTCTGCCCTGATGGAGATTAGTATTTGTTGATTTAAAGAGTTAAAGTAGGACTTCCCTGGTGGCACAGTGATTAAGAATCTGCCTGCCAATGCAGGGCACATGGGTTTGATCCCTGGTCCGGGAAGATACCACATGCTGTGGAGCAACGAAGCCCATGCACCACAACCACTGAGCCTGTGCTCTAGAGCCCATGAGCCACAATGACTGAGATCAAGTGCCACAATTACTAAAGCCCGCACACCTAGAGCCTGTGCTCCACAATTAGAGAAGCCATTGCAGTGAAAAGCCTGCGCACTGCAATGAAAAGTAGCCCCTGCTAACCACAACTAGAGAAAGCCCGCATGCAGCAACAAAGACCCAATGCAGCCAAAAAATAAATAAAAATAATTTTATTTTTTAAAAAAAAGAGTTAAGGTAGGAGCATTGTAAAATAAAATATTCAAGAAATTTGCATGATTTAAAATTATATAAATGCCTATTCATAAGTCTTCTGTTGAAGGACCAAGGCATTTTATTTGTGTAAGAGCATGCTGATAGGAGTTTCACATCATCTTTCTTCTGTAAACCACACCCCAGTTGCATCATCAGTGATTTTCAGTTTTCAGTACATTAAAGTGGGGTGAGAAGGACCTTTGTAAAGCGGTATAAATAGAATCCTTCTAAATTTTAAAGACTTTCCCCAAACATTTTTTTTTAAGTTTTCGCTTTTGCTTGCTTGCTTGGCTTAATTAAATAATGACATTTATGTACATTATGAAATGATCACTATGATAAATCTAGTAACATCTGTACCCATACCAAGTTATTAGATTATTATTGACCATATTTCTCATGCTATATATTATATCCTTGTTGCTTTGTTTATTTTATAACTGGAGATTTGTACCTCTTAATCCTCTTCACATATTTCTCCTCACCTCCCCTTCCCTCTGGCAACTACCTGTTTGTTTTCTGTATCTATATTTTTGTTTTGTGTAAGTGAGAGCATATGGTATCTGTCTTTCTCTGTCAGATTTGTTTCACTTAGCATGATACCCTCTATATCCATCCATGTTACCACTAATGACAAGATTTCTTTTTTTTTAAAAATGGCTGGGTAATATTCCATTGAATATATATATATGTATATACACACCACATCTTCTTTATCCATATGTCTATCGATGGACACTTAGGTTATTTCCATTTCTTGGCTATTGTAAATAATGCTGCAGTGAATAGTGGGTAATATCTTTTTGAGTTAATGTTCTTGTTTTCTTCAAGTAGATACCCAGAAGTGAAATTGCTGAATCATATGGCAACTTTATTTTTAATTTTTTGAGGAATCCCCGTACTGTTTCCCATAGTGGCTGTACTAATTTACAATCCCATCAACAGTGCACGAGAGTTCTCTTTTCTCCACATCCTCTAACAACACTTGTTATTTGTTGTCTTCCTATCATTGTGACAGGTGTGAGGTGGTATCTCATTGTGGTTTTGCTTTGCATTTCCCTGATGTTTAGTAATGTTAAACATCTTTTCATTGTCTGTTGGCCATTTACATGTCCTTTTTGGGGGAAAAAAGTCTATTCAGGTCTTCTGTCCATTTTTTAATCAGGTTTTTTTTTTGGGGGGGTGGATCTTTTTTTGATATTGAGTTGTGTGAGTTTTTTGTATATTTTGGATATTAATTTGTTATTGGATAAATCATTTGCAACTATTGTCTCTTGTTCAGTAGGGGACCTTTTTGTTTTGTTTATAGTTTCCTTCATTGTACAAAAGCTTTTTAGTTTTATGTAGTCCCATTTGTTTATTTTTGCTTCAGTTTTCCTCTCCTGAGGAAACAGATCCAAAAAACATTTCTAAGACCGATGCCTATGTTTTCTTCTAGGAATTTTATGGCTTCAGATCTTACATTTAAGTCTTTTATCCATTTTAAGTTTCTTTTTGTATATGGTGTGAGAAAGAAATCCAGTTTTATTCTTTTGAGTATAGCTGTCCAGTTTTCCCAGTGCCATTTATTGAGAAGGCTGTCTTTTCCCCATTGTATATTCTTGCCTCCTTTGACATAGATTAACTGGCCATATAAATATGGGCTTACTTCTAGGCTCTCTATTCTGTTCCATTGATTTATGTGTCTCTTTTTGTGCCAATACCATGCTGTTTTTGATTACTGTAGCTTTGAAATTAGGGAGTGTGACACTTCCAGCTTTGTTCTTTTTTCTCAAGATTGCTTTGGCTTTTTGGGGTCTTTTTGTATTTCCAAACAAATTTTAGAATTATTTGTTCTCATTCTGTGAAAAATGCCATTGATGTTTTGTTAGAGATTGCATTGAATCTGTAGATTGCCTTGGGTAATATGGTCATTTTAATGATATTAATTTTTCCAATTCATAAACCCATTTGTTTGTATTGTCTTTAACTTCCTTTTATTGGTGTCTTGTAGTTTTAGAGTACAAGTCTTTTACCACCTTAGATTCATTCCTAGGTATGTTATTCTTTTAGATGCTGTTGTAAATAGGACTGTTTTCTTTATTTCTCTTTCTGATAGTTTATTTCTATACACTGATAACAAACTGTCTGAAACTTCTGTATATTAATTCTGTATCCTGTAACTTTACTGAATTAATTTATTAGTTCTAATAGTTTCTTGGTGGCATCTTTAGGATTTTCTATATATAGTATCATGCCATCTGCAAACAGTGACAGTTTTACTTTTTCCTTTCCAATTTGGATTCCTTTTATTTCTTTTTCTTGTCTGATTACAATGGCTAGGACCAATACTATGTTGAATAAAACTGATGAGAGTGGTCCTCCTTGTCTTATTCCTGATCTTAGAGGAAATGCTTTCAACTTTTCACTGTTGTGTATGATGTTGGCTGTGGGTTTGTCATATATGGCCTTTATTATGTTGAGGAATGTTCCCTCTATATCCACCTTTCTGAGAGTTTTGTTTTTTTTTAAATCATAAATGGATATTGAATTTTGTCAAAAGCTTTTTCTTCATCTACTGAGATGATATTATTTTTATTTTTTAATTTGTTAATGTGTATCACATTGATTTGTGGATATTGAACCATTCTTGCATATGTGACATAAATTCCACTTGATCATGGTGTATAATCCTTTTAGAGTATTGTTGAATTCACTTTGCTAATATTTTGTTGAGGATTTTTACATCTATATTCATCAGGGATATTGGATCTTTTCCTTTTCTTTTCTTTTCTTTTCTTTTCTTTTCTTTTCTTTTCTTTTCTTTTCTTTTCTTTCCTTCCTTCTTTCCTTCCTTCCTTCTTTCTTTTTTGTGCTATCTTTGTCTGGTTTTGTTATTGGTGTGATGCTGGCCTTGTAAAATTAGTTCGAAAGCATTTCTTCCTCGTCAATTTTTTGGATTAGTTTGAGAAGGATAGGCATTAACTCTTCTCTAAATGTTTGAAGAATTCACCTGTGAAGCTGATCTAGTCCTGGACTTTTATTTACTGGGAGTTTTCAAATTACTGATTCAGTTTCACTACTGGTAATCAGTCTGTTTATATTTTCTGTTTCTTCCTGGTTCATCTTGGGAGATTGTACATTTCCAGGAATGTATCAGTTTTTTCTAGGTTTCCATTTTATTGGCATATAATTGGTCATAATAATTTCTTATGATCCTTTGTATTTCTGTGGTGTCAGCTGTAACTTCTCCTCTTTCATTTGTGATTTTATTTATTTGGGCCCTACCTCTTTTTTTCTTGGTGAGCTTTTCTAAAGTTTTATCAACTTTGTTTATCTTTTAAAAAAAAACAGCTCTTAGTTTCATTGACCTTTTCGAATGATTTTTTAGTCTCTATTTCATTTATTTCCACTCTGATATTTGTTATTATTTTCTTCCTACTAACTTTGAGTTTTGTTTGTTCTTTTTCTAGTTCCTTTTGGTGTAAGGTTAAATTGTTTGTTTGAGATTTGTTTGTTTGTTTGTTTCTTGAGGTAGGCTCCTGTTGCTATAAAATTTTCTTTTAAAACTGCTTTTGCTATGTCCCATAGATTTAGGATTTTTGTGTTTACATTTTCTTTTGTCTAAAGGTATTTTTTAATTTCCTCTTTTATTTATTCAGTGGTTGTTTAGTAGCATGTTATTTAGACTCCAATTGTTTGTGGATTTTGCAGTTTTTTTTGTTGTTGATTTCTAGTCTCATACCATCATGGTTGCAAAAGATGTTTGATTTTCCTAAACTTTTAAATCATTTCACACCTAATTCAAATCATTTTTAATGAGCTACTTTTATCAAATATATGTGAAGCATTTAGTGTAGTTTTATAAAAATAATTCTTTTTTACTTTTACATTTAATTTATTGTAGCATTTAATTCAATTGTACAATCAGAATAACAACTATGATTGGCATAATAGATTTGAGGGCAAAAACACAAGATAATGAATTTTTAAAATGTAATGTTTATTGTGGAATGTTTTAAACATGCGTAAATGTAGAGAGAATCATATAATGAATTCTTATGTATCCATCACCTGAACTCAGCAGTTACCAACATTTTGCCATTCTTATTTCATTGTTTGAAACCCTCAACTTATTTTTTCCTGGAGTATTTTAAATTAAATTCTGGACAAATTACCATTTTTAAATACTTCACTTATCTCTAACAGATGAAGATTTTTAAAATGCACACATAAAATACTATTGTTACAACTAACAAACATAATAATAATTTCTTGAAGTCTCTTTTCAGCTCATTTATTTGAATTAGGATCCAAACTAGGTTACCTATAACGTTTGGTCTCTTTTAATGAATAATACTATTCTCCTTCTTTTGCATGCCATTCCTTTGTTGTGGAACATGAATTGTTTGTCCTGCAAAATTTTTTTCATCCTGGATTTAGCTGAATGTCTTCTTATGGTGCCATTCAAGATGTTTTGCTACCTGTCCACCCCCATATATTGTCTATAAATTGACAGATAAATTAGAGTCCGGATTAAATTTAGGTTCGTGGTTTTGGGGCAATGTACTGCATAGGTAGTGCTGAATACCTCTTATTATATTAATTCAAGAGGCACATATTACCTAGAGATAATGGAAATTTTAAATCAAGTTATAATAGCTAAGATATGTATCATTTAATTTGTGCAAGGCACTATCCTAAACACTTTATATATATCATTTCTTTTAATCCTCACAAAAGCCTTTTGAAGTAGATGTTCTTATTACACCCACTGTGCGGATAAGGAAAGTGAAGCACAGGGAAGCCAAATAACTTGCTGAGGTTCCCGAGCCTGGATTTGGTTTAGTCCCTGGAATTGAGACTACTGAGTCTGTGCTCCAGAGCACGCTGCTGTTCTGTCTCTTGAAGATAGTGACATTTCTAAATTATACTGAAAAGAGTTAGGTATGTGTCAGACCCCTCCAGTAAACATACTGTCTTAATTCTATAAGCAAATGAATGTTAAAGAGTATATATTTTAAATAAAAAGTACTTTTGAACTATGTTGTTTACCACATCTACCTTCTTTGAAAATAATACCTTGTAAAACCCATATTTATTTTCTTACTGTGATATTTACTTTCACATTGACAAATTTGATATTTTTCTTTTCTTGTAGTGGAACTTCTCATAGAAAGTAAATTTACTTCCCTTAGATAAATAGGTAAATATTTCTTTTGCAACATCAAGAAATATAAGGGGAGTTCCTTGAAATTAATGGCAATTTGTAATTTTCAGTAGCCATGGAATTTACAAAAGAAATTATTACAGTTTTTGTTGCTTCTTTTGCTTACATAAGGATGAATATTGCAGTGTCTTCTCAATTAGTTTGCATATATTGTAGAAGATATGTTTACTGAGGGAAATTCAACAGAATCCACTTTATGTTTCCTTTACACGTTCTTTTAAAGTCTGCCTATCTTCGTGTACAGTTTTTCTTCCTTTAAATCCCTCTGTATTTTAATACATGCTCTTCATCCTTTTCATTAGACAGATTTTACATAGATATTTCTCTTTATAACTGCAAGTCATTCATTCCTTGTGCATAAAAATAATGGTCTACTTTGTTGACATTTGCTTAATAAGAGTGGTGCATTTGCTGTTTTTATTCAGAATTCTAAGTATACACAAGAGGACGATTTGTCTTATCAGTATGCACCTGTCCTTCACACATTCAGTCAACAAACCTGTCTTGAACATCTCATCAAGGTTGAATAAAACATAGGTCCTGTGTCAGATTAGACTGGAAGTCAGGTCAGGGTGACGACATATACTTCATACAGTGGTCAAAACAGAGGGAGGAAAAACTAGGAGTCAAAAACAACTGTCAGTCTGAGAAGAGTCCACTGCTGGCGTCTGACCAAACATAGAATGTAAATGAGTAAAGTGGATCAAATGTAATTATTAGGGAATAGTGGGGACTGTTACAACTGAAGAGTGCATATCTGATCTAAGAACACTAAAATATTTTTTTAAAACACTGACTCAGCCACACAGAGTATGGCCAGGATGCCTATTTATGACTCTAGTAAGGTCTAAGTACATGAAAAGTTTAGTGTTTTGAGAAACTATCTATGTAATAATTGTGTTTAGTGGGCCAAGTCAGATAGACTTATGTAGAATTTTGGGGCCAGAAGTCAATATCTGGGGTTTCAAGCTACAATGAAAGAAATAGATAGGGGACAAAATTTGAACAACAAAAAATGTACCAAAATCATCTTGGTCCATAAAGCCAGGGGCATAGAGGTTCCTAGTGAAGTAGCAGTAGGTTGGCACAATGTCAGGCATTCTGCTGGATTACCATTAAGCAGACTAAGCATATGCCTAGTGTATCCACCCCCTCAAGGACAGTATCAACAATCTGAAAAAAAAAAAAATTAAAATTGGACTTTCATCTTTCTTTCATGAATTGTGCAGTTTAGTGGATTTTTAAATTACTATTATGAAATTAGAGATGGAAGAGGAACCATATTTTTTCCCAGGATTCCTGACCTCTACGTGCCTTAATCTGGCCTGGATAAGCCAATAAAATTGAAGATTCCAAACATAGAGGAATTAGGTGTTTGGCTGAAGACCAGACTCAGGGTGACTGGGCATGGATGTTGGAAGCTAGGCTCAATAATAACTGTGGCTGTACCCAGTTTGTATGAATATACAACCTCCTGGCCACTAAAAGTTTTTTCTCCCCCAAATAATTCTGAATGTCTCTTTATAATTAATGTTTGACATTGGTTGTACTAGCTATTAAGAGAGATTTTCAAAGTCATACATTTGGGCTCTGTATTAATTTTTGCAATAAACATGCATTCATTCTCCCTTTGTAGGGATTTACAGATATTGATTCTAATCAGTAGTTAAAGTTTACTTTGAAAAGAATTAGTTTGAATGTTTTAAAAGTTACATGGTATAATTGAATAATATAAAAGTATAAAATGACTTTTAAAAGCTTTCAAACAGTTAATAACTTTACAATTATTTCTCAGTGGTTTCCATTTTTAAATATTAATCTTTCTAAAAAATTACTTATATAATTCTTACTATATTTTTACACATTATATTTAAAAATAAAGGTGTAATGGGGATATGTGTATAAAAACAGATGATTGAACTTGGTGTACCCCCCAAAAAATAATAAATAAATAAATAAATAAAAATAAAGGTGTAATATCTTTCCCTCTCATTGACTATCAGACTTCGATCATGTGAGGTTTATAGTAATATGCCCAATGTTATTAATATCATCATTATTTTTATATTATATGTCAAAAAGATCTTTCAGATCTAATAGATATCCTCAAATATAGAAACCTATACTGTACTTGGCGCAATATGGCTGTTCACAAACTTTTGTATGTCCTGAATCTTAACTGAATGCTTTAAGAGATTTGTGACTCTTTTCTTGATCCTATTTGGAGGCTGTGTTTACAAAGAGTTCTTTAAATACCTGATGTTTAGTTACTGAACACAAATCATCTAGATCATAGGTGAATCATTTTATGAAACAAAAATAAAATTTACAGTGGAGTGAAAAAAAGATACACTATATCAGGTTAAATTTCCTTTGATCTGTGTTGTTCTTTGTTTACTTATGATTAGAGAAAAACATTGACCTTGTCACTTCAGCAGTACTAAGTATCTTTATGTTCATTTGCAACTTCCATGGTTTTCAGCATGTTACGGTGAAGTCTTTTATGTGCAGTATATGTAGCCATGAAAAGCAGCAGACTGAATGTTACTTAAAATTGGGCAATTCATTTAGATAATTAGTAACAGTAAAAGAAAGGAAGTTCCATTTTTTTCCTCCAGATTGAGGAAAACTCTGCTGAAAAGTCCATGGTATCCAGCTTTTAATATTACACTAGTCAGCAAATAGTAAAATCTGGATACCATGGACTTTTAAAACACATTTTAAAAAATGCTCTTGGTGATTAGATAAGCAGTCTGCCTTTTAAGGCATACATTATATAAAATCTTTCACCAAATAGTCAGTTAGGGTAGGACCCTTAAATGTAAAGCTTGATGCTTATCAAGGAGGTTTTAGTTTGGGGGCTGATTTTATATTGGTTTTTAACTTTTAGTTCAACTCATGAGAGATAATGTGGAAGACAACATGTAACATTGAAAGCTAAGAAATGTCTGAGATCCCTTTCCTGAAGCTATCTGGTTTTTGTTGGATAGTCAGGTTTCTTGGAATAAAGATGAGAGAAGAGGTAGAATTAGATACCCCTTGAAGAGATCCCAAAGAACTAGCAGGTGGAATGTTGCTTCTGGGCCAGAAAGCTTTTGCAAAGAGTCTGCAGTGAGCATTGTTTAATGCATAAATTATATCATATATATATATATATACTTTTATGTCATGTGCATTAAAAAAATTCTGGAAATATACAAATAAATTTTAAAATGTTGATCAGTTTCCAGCTATATTTTATTATTGTGTATTTTCTTAAAAGATAAAAAGAGTAGACTTATTATCATCATGGGATCTTTGAATTTTTTAAGGTCTTAATTACATATTCACTCAAATGGCTAAAAGTCTGATAACATCAGCATTGGTGAGGATTTGAAGAAACTACAATTCTCATAAATGTTGATGGGCATGTAAAATGGTATAACAACTTCGGAAGGAAATTAATTCATCTATTATATATATACTATTAATACTCTGTGACTTAGCAATTCTACTCCTAGGTTTTTACTCGTGAGAAATGAAAGCATATGTCCAAAAAAACCCGTATAAGAATGTTCCTAGCAGTGTTATTAATGATTTCCCCCCAAACTGCGAACAGTTCACATGCCCCTCAAGAGAAGAATGGATAAAGAAACTATGCTATATTCATATAATGGAATACCTCTTGGCAATTGAAAGTTACAATCAGGAAAAACTACTGAAATATTAAACAAAATAGATGAATCTCAAACTCTTACAATGAGTAAAAATAAGTTACTCAAATATGATTCTATTTTTATGAAATTTCTGAACAGACAAAACTAAGATGTATGGTAAAATAAAACAAAATAACAAAACATATGCAATGGTAGTTGCCTTTGTGGGTGGGTATAGGCATTGACTGCAAGGCAGACATGAGGGAACTTGTTGGGGCGCAAGGAATAAATAGTCTACATCTGATAGGGGTTTAAGATAGACAGATATATGCATTTGTCAAAGCTGATTGCATTTAAGATTTGTGCATTTCACAATGGGTAAATCTTTTTTTAAAAAAAAGAGAACCATTATAAACATTGAATTTTAGTTAATGATGTGTATGCTAAAGTCTTATGAGTGAAATGTACCGATGTCTGCACTTACTTTAAAATGCATTAAAAAGAATGGATAGATAGATACCCCGGTGGACAGAGAAATAGATGGGATACATCTGATGTAACGCAGATGTAGAAAAATGTGAATTATGCAATCTAGATGGTGCATAATGGCTTTGAGTGAACAATGCATTTAAATTTCAGTATGCTTCAAATTTTCAATAATAAATTGTTGTGCAAAAATGAATGTTTATTCTAAAAAAGTTTAGAAAACATACCTTTTTGGAATTTATTCTAATTCAAGCTGAAGATTCGGTAGGCTTCTTTAAGGTTTTCTTTTCTTGTCCCTTTCACAACTTAAAATTTTGTCTTATCCAATTATGTCATCTTAATTGAAATTAGTTTGTTACCTTTATAAATCATATTTTTTGGTGCCATGTGTAATCTAATGATTAGTTTAAAGCTATTTATTAGCACTGTATTCATTTCCTGTGGCTACTGTAACAAATTATCACAAACTCGGTTGCTTAAAAGCGGAATATTTATTCTCTCACAGTTGTGGAGGTCAGACATCCAAAATCAGTTTCGCTGGGCCAAAATCAAGGTGTCAGTCTCCCTCTGGGGGGAAAGATTCATTCCTTTTCTTTCTGACTTCTGGTGGCTACCAGCATTCCTTGGCTTATGGCCATATCACTGTGGTCTCTGCTTCTGGGGTAATATTGCTGTCTCCTCTCTGTCTGCGTCATATCTCCCTCTGCTTCTCTCTTGTAAGTATACCTGTGATTGTATTTAGGGCTCACTCAGATAATCTAGGATATTCTCCCTGTCTCAAATCTTTAATTTAATCCCATCTGCAAAGACCCTGTTTCCATAAAAAAGTATAAAGTATGTATAAAGTAACACTTATAGGTTGCATGGAATAGGACCTGATATCCTTGTAGGCCATTATTTAGCCTATTGCAGGCGTTTTTTTATGTGCCAAGTTCTGTGCTAGGGCCTAAATAATAATAATTAACATTTAATTGCTTACTCTGTGCTAGGTGCTGTCCTGTGTGCTTGCTTTACGTTCATTTTTTACTAAGGAAAAAAATTGATTTGATTTAACATGAACTTATTGGAGCATACATTTCTTTCTTGCATATGTCAACTCTTAAAGCCCCAAAGTGCTAGTTTTCTAAGAAATATACTTTAGAAAATTCTATTCGATCCTAAATAACCCTGTCTTATTTGTGTGGAGGATGTTAAAATTGACAAGATTGTGAATTCCCTTTTGGGAAGAGACTTGTCTTTTCTATCTTTGTATCCATTAGCTACAGGCAGAGTAAGGGTTAGTAAATGTTTGTTGAATAACTAAAAGCACCTTTGCAAACATTATGAAATGTAACCTTTACAAAATCCTTGGAAGTAGGTATTATAATTTATAGAATTTTACAGAAAAGACTTAGAGAAGTTGAATTACATTCCCAACCCCAGGACTGTCTTATACACACACACACACACACACACACACACACACCTGTGACAGTGTGAGCATCTAAAACGTATTTCCACTGTCCATGACTGATTGGTTTTCAACAAGAAACATTAAATTTTAGTAAAATTTTGATATAGCTAAATATCATCTCTGTTTTATTATTGTATTATATTGTTAATCATGTCCAATATACTTTTACATTTTTAACTTTTTTTGAGAGGCCATTTTCATGTGGATTAAGTCCACAGTGGCATTAAGAAATGGGAGGAAATTTTCCAAATGATACAGACTATTTTAACACTTTCTTAGAACTTCAGCCTTTCCCCAGAAATATGTCCAGTCTATCTAGTCTTTGTAACTTCTTTTCAACATCAGGTTGTTTTTTTTTAACTCATTGATATTATGAGTCTTATAAATAGTCATACTTCCCTCTTTACTTTGGTTCCTTGAAAGTTTTTTCCAAAACCTTATTCCACTTGTAGAAGCTTTTCAGGATGAATCATATCAATCTCTTTACGGTGAATATATCCCTGACTTTATTATTTTACTATCCATATTTTCCACCTTATTTGCCCCTCTCAAATATTTCTTTTGTGGTTTTGTATACATTTCTAGGGAAATAAGGCTGGATATAAGTAAACAGATAAAATGAATTTAGGCTGCTTAGTAATTATGAAATATATGAATATATTGTATATGTTACATATAACGTTATATAGGTAGTGTTATGTTTTGTATATATTGTTTTTCTTCTTCTTCCTCTTTACGATGTTTTTTGAGCAACCTTAAGTCAAGCCATTATTTCAGCTAGTCTGTCCCTGAGTATATATCATGTCACTGACTTGCTTATACTATTACCCCTTATATTTTCTTTCACCTTTTTCAAAGTACGATGTGGCATTGGATTGCCGTTAATTTTCCCAAAGCCCCAAATTTTGCTGAATGGCTTAAGAGTGTTCTGTGTCCAATGAGCATGCACTTACCTTTCAATGACGGATCACGAAAAGGCATTTGTTCTCTAACTTTCTTTTTTTTTATAAAATTCTACCATTACCAGGGCAGCACTCACAATACCCCCAGTAACCATAGGAACACACAACTGATCAGTTGACTCCAAGCACACTTACCTGACGTCCCTTTCAGACACCTAGCATTGCTCTCACCTCTTTATTCCACTAACGACCTTAGAAAACAATCAGCTAACTGTCCTTCCCCTCCCCTCTCAGTCTTCTTCTTCAGAATACCAGAATGTATTTCTTTATTTACTTGGGTACCTGAGAGAAGTGTTTTCTGTGTAGAGCAGAAATATTAATACTGTTACTCCATTTTGCTACATGGTTTGTTGATTTTTGCAGACAGAACAGTAACTATAATAATCAACAACTAATCAACAACAGAGCATTTAGGAACATGGCAGAGGTGCGCTGTTCATTTTTATTTACCTTTTAAAATAACATAAAACTGAGGACCGGGGTTGGAAGTGTTGCTTGTTCCTGCTGGCTGTCAGACATGATGTTGCCTGCGAGGAAACAAATAGTGAAATGTGCTGTCTTCCTTCTCCATGCTTACCTACTGTCTTGCTTTTGCAACTTTCTGCAAGGAGAAAATGGGTAATGCTTCCCGCCTATGGTTTCTATCAGTCTTAGCACTGGTTTCATTAGCTTACCACCACTTTTTCCAAGAACAAAGAGATATGTTTTCCCTTTGTAGGGAATAGACTGAGGACTAGTTCAAGCAAAGCAACCTGAATTTTAGTGATCACGGCATTTCGGGGGCTGGGCTGCTAAAATTCCTTTACTAAGAGCATTTATAACAATTAGATATATTTTTGATTGAGATAATTTGTTGATTTACCACGATTAGATATTTGCTGATTGGGAAGGGAAAATATATTTGTTAAGAATTGTATTAATAAGTGTATTTATATACATGTGCACATCTATACTACATACTACTTTGAATATAAATTAAATTGCTGATAATCAGTTCTTGTCATTGGTGGATAAATTAAAGCATTAAAAAAGAATCCTTTAGAAGTATATTTTACAGGCAAATAGGCTATATAGTGTCAAGAATCATTGAACTGGCCAGGTGAAGCTAAGTAAGGTTGAATAGCCTTTCTCTGGAATTTTTAAATCTCATTCTGTTGCATTTACTTGAATATTATTTAAGAAGGAAATGGGGAGGACTGTATTTCTCTATCCTTAAGATAAATAAAAATTAACTGAAATCAGTTGTCATTCTTCCTTTGGGATTAAAAATGTAAACTGCATATTTTTCATAAGAGGATTCTTGGTTAATATCTCTTATTGTCATTTGTAGGAATATATGAATTATTTCTTTTTTATTTTTAAAAGAAGTGTGAATGTTACTTCTTTTTTCTAAGTAAGAAAGTTATGTCTCTGTGTAAACATAATGTACCAAAACAACTAAATGTGACCTGCTGCCTCTCTTTTCTGTAGGTGTTAGAGCAGAGATTATTTCACCCCTGACATGACATTAATATGTAATGATATGGAATAAAACAGAAATAAAGCAATGGCAGTCCCAGAGCTTTGGAAGTAGGTTTTATGAATTCAGCAGCGATGATCCTTAAGCCTCAAAGGGTTCAGAGTTCAATCTAGCTAAGCTTCAGTAAGGTTAAATTTATGTAGTGTCTTTGTCTTCATCAGTCCCATGTGATCTTTCTCCTTTGGTTTGTCTGAATGAATATGTGGGTAACTTTATTCCCACTACCTACACTTTTCCCACTCTCTAATCTAGAACTCCTTCCTCATACCTTCTTTTTTTAGAGACTAATAAGAAGCCTTCACCATTTTCTTCTCCCAATTGCAGGATTAATTAGTTTTTTATAATTGTGCTTAAAGTTACGAGTAAAAAGTCTTTTATTGGCTTTCGATCAGGCCAGAAGTTTGCTAAGCTTAAAAATTAATGACAAAGTGCAGGCTTCCTGAATATGAATGCCTAATGCATGTGGGAAACATTTGGAATGGAGAATGTTGACCTGCCTTCTTTGTGTCTTAACACAGCTATCTAATTATAAGCTTTCAAAGATATCAAATTAGGTGCCCTCTTCATTGCATTTAAAAATAAATATATAGCTTTTTCATATTGCTAAAACCATTATCAAACAAAATTTTGAGTGGTACACTGGGATGTTCAGAATCACTGTTAGCTAAAGTGAAACCATTCTTTTCACTTTTATAAATTGTCTTTACCTGCTGTGTTTTATAGTCTTCTGAGAATTTGGCTTATCCAAAAAGAGATTCTGTGCCTTCCCAAGTGAGAAGGAAACCTTTTGTCAGCATCTTGTCTGAGTTAACTCCTTGGCTACACAGGTCATGGAAGGTCTCTGTTGAACATCAGTCTTTGGCTCTATCACAAAACTGGTATTGAAGCACAGGCCAGCTCCCTGAGTACAGAGGTTAAAGAGGCAATTAGTCACTACAAAGCCGACTTGTGGCGTCTTCTGGTAAGGAAGTACTTAACTCTTTCCTGAATGATGCCTGAAATCTCATCTTCAGGATACTTTTATAGTCCACTAAAATAATTTTGTCTCACCCATTTCAAATTAAAGGTGAGCTTAAAATATATGATGTCCGTTGAATGGAGACTTTCTCATCAATACTTAAAGCAGTAAGTGTAAAGGGGTTAGAGATGGACAGAGAGATTATCGTCATGGTATGTTTAATATTCCATCTAAATTTCATGTTAGCTGTTTGGAAGCCTAACCAGTCTCTTTAAAATATTTCTAGCTTTACTGTTAAAATTCTTATTTATTATTGCAGTATGGGGTGGGAGTTGGAACTTGCCAGAATTTTGCCTGACTTTTTTTCAGAAAAGAAATGGCCTCTGATGAACCATAATTCACTGAATTGGATCATAGTTTTATATGTTTTTATATTCCTGTTTTTTTAAGGGCCTGGGCTTTTGCTTCCACACAGTAAATTTTTGTTACATGTAGAATAATTAAATCTTCTCTTCTACCCTCTATCTTAAAATATTCCAGAATACTATAGAGATAGCACCAGTCTTAACTGTATCAACATTGTGCAATGCCTGGATTCCCCCAGAGATATTGGCTATAAATTGATGGAACCCAAAAACCTTTAAGGATGGAGGAGATTTCTTAATATTTCCTGTTTCAAAATAACTACATTTTTTTCCATTGAAAAATGACTGAACTGCTGAGTTAGGAAGTCTTACCTTTAAATTTCCCCCTTCCCTTTCTTTCTAGCATTGCCTTCAGTCTTGAAATATGACTCTTTTCAGTTGATTTTCAGTAGATATAGAGATAGTGATATGCTTTTTCTGCTGCTGGGTATGAACATTAATATCAGCCATAGCAGCAAAAATAAATAGTAGTTGATCTATCAAGGTTATAAGTATTATGTCCATCATTTTATAACAGTGTGGCTTTCTGATTAGATCTTTTAACATTTCTAACATGTAGTTTGCACTTAATAAAACCTTGTTGAAATAAAGAAAGAAAGAAAGAAAGAAGAAAAAGCTTAGAATCTTTTTTCCGCTTCTTGCATATTCGGAGGCATGCTTAGAAAAAGTTAGTTCAAGTTATATAATGGTTTAGTATAGCTGCAGTAAAAGGATGGAACAATGGCTAAAATTAAGAACAAGACTTTTGGATAAACAAAGCTGAAATATTAAAGCCAGAGCCAAGTTTATCCAAATGTGTTAGTTTGGTTTCCTCTCCCCTACCCCCTCGCTTTGGAAAAACGTTTTTAACCATTTCGTTTCTTAGTAGTTTAAGGAAAATGTGCATTTAAAAAAAATATTGCAGGCTTTATTCTATTTGAAAAACATTTTAAAGCTCTCTAAGAAACATTCAAATTACATTAAACATATTTTGCTATATAAATGAAGAGAATATTCCCACAAGAGCTGGTTTGTGATGGTCACCCCTAAATATGGTAGGAAATATTATTTTGCTGCTGTATTACTCCTTTTTCAGTGCTGACTCCTACTTACTCTCCAGGTAGGAAATCTACCTAATGCTAGAGACGGTCAGGGAAAGGGTGGTCCAGAAAGAATCAGGAGATGACAGCATCTGCTCTGCCACCTTCAAAGGTGTAACACCTCTGTTGGCAGAGATGCAAACCCATAGAACTTAAGTTTCAATAACATTTCAGGCCACTTATTGTGGTGCGTCTTATTTAAAATGAACAAACAAACTGCTCTTCTCATTTTGTAATCTTTCACTATCTCTCTGTGTGACAAAATGGGCATCAGTTTTCCACTGTTTAAGTAGCAAACGCCTAAATTAATCTTGGATTCACTAATCAGGTATTGGCTTTCCAGAGAATAACATTTGGTAAGTGAGAACTTAATGAATGTCCCAAGATAATTGTTGTAACTGGTGGAGCTGGTGACATTTTGCATGTCACTCCTAGTCTTTGCCCTTGAGGTATATTAAGAATGTGTTTTGAGCAAATGCTTTAGCGTTTTAATTGCAAGTCTACCCTTTAAAAAAATCTCTCTTGCAGTGAACATCTCTTCTATGAGATTATCTTTGGATATTTGCATGAAAAATTGACTTAAATATATATTTGATACCATGCTGCTAAAGGAATAGAATAGAAGAACATTTACAAGAAGGTGTACCATAAAATACAAAGGGTGTTCAGCATACCACTTTGATGCCATGTGTCACTTTCCCAAAATAGTCTTTCATTTGTCATTATGTACATTTTTTTAATTTAAAGATTAAAAAAAAAAGCATTGCATACTACGTAAGGTTAAGGTGTTGTGTTACTAGAGAAAGTACCTATGAGTGGAATGTTTATAAATGAAATCATATTCACGTATAAGGGAAAAGGTACTGTTAGTAAATTCTTGAATTGATTCATCTTGTAAATGTTTAACTGTAAATTTATCTTTTTTCAGCATAGAAATCTGTTATATAGCACACATTCTGAAAGCAGGGTATACCTGTAAATCATGCCCATTTACTTGCTGCACCCGGATTGGATTATTCTTCAGTAAAACTCGATTTGAGGCTTTAGAAAAATCAATCAAATATCATTATTCTTTCTGTAAGATGCCAAATTGTGTTTTGGTGACCTCTGCTATCATTTAAATGACCCGTATATGAGTTAGGATGAGCTTTGCGTAGCGCAGAATTGGACCAAGTTTGCTGCCTTGTTTCTCTCTTTAGATCTTGTAAATCCTCTTTATTCCTTTTTCGTGCGTGTGTGTGTTGCAGCCTCTTTTGCTTTTACCCACTTACAGTCTATATAACACAGGGTGGCTTGTTGGCTTGTCTAGTTTCAGGAAATGATGAAAATGAAGTTCTATTTCTAAAACCCCCAAATAGATCACTTTTATGATGTGTTTGCATTTCAGGAGTTTTAAGGTTTGATCTACATGTTTATTCAACCTTAAAGTACCTAGCTCCCTGTTGCACTTATTTGCCAATTACTTTACAGCACTGTTCATACTTTTTGTTTTAAATCTGTAGGGTTGTCTTTGTCTTGTTGCATTTTTTCTTCTGCTTGAAGATATATTTATTATTCAAATATAAAAGTGACTTAGGGAAAGAACATCCTAAAGTTTATTTAGAAATTCACCAAGCCACATACTAATGCATCTCTAATGGGGACATTTCTTTTCACACCTCTAAGGTGATTGAGCCTGTCCTTTAAAGTGAGATTTGCAAACCAGTGTCTGGCAGCTCCAATTAGCTTCTTTTGGATTTGAAGCACATCACAAACAGTAACAAGGTCTCCTAGGACACTCCTCTTGCAAGCAATGTAGTCATATTTCCTCATTAGTTCTTTTCAATTGTCACTAATGCCATGCTCCAGCTTTTGAGTAAGAGACAAAAAACATAAAAATTTGGTATGTATGTAGAATGGGCCATTGTTTTCCATAATTCAAGGCTCTTTTGAATTCCTTTGATAGTTTTGAAGCTTACACAGCTTAATTCATTAACCTTTACCCTTCACATAAATCAGGTGATTAGGAATCTACTGCTAAGGAGACAGATTTTTTTCCCTCCACTGAAACTAAGTAATGCCTTCTCTTTTTAAAAAAAAGTCTTATATTGCTCACAAAAGTAACCTTTTTGTTGTTTTTCATATTTCATCAAAGGTTTTAGGTGCATTTTAGAACATTATCAAAAGCAAGTGAGCATAAAGTCACATTATTGTAAAAAATAATTCTGGATGCTTTGGATACTTTGGAGCAGGTTTTCTGGCCCTTTTCTGTATTCTAATGGAGTTTATATATATGCACTCAACAGCTGTTACTCAAGAATTTACAATGGTTGCAATTTTTTTATTCTCTTCAGAACCCTGCCAAAACATAAAAGCAAGAAAATAATCTGAGGGGAGGCAAATCAGAATGAACTAAAATATATTTAAATGAACCTAGGACATTTGATTTGGAGAAATTTTTCATATAGGCCTTCATTTTTATAAAGAACAATGCTGTGGGACTCTGAAGAAAGATAGGGGTTGTTCTGTGGTTTTGTGCAGGTGAGAACAGAATGTGTGTCTTCTGATTATTTACTCTTGTTTCTTAGAACTTGGGAGGATGGTTTAGTAGGCTTGTGTTTGATGTTCACGGGCTACTTTAACAATATTTGATATTCCCCTGCATTTTTCCACTATGCCATATTCCTATATTATGAATTTGTTCTTAAGAATATAGATTATTACTTTCCCTAAGGATATTGTTCTTTTCCCAAGGTTTACAATTCCTTAAGTTGTCATGCATGAAATAGGAAATCTTTGAGTGTACTGAACCCGTGGAGAATGTTGATCATTTGGTATTCTGAGATTTATCCTCAGGGATGGTGGGGATAGGGGTAGGGGGATTAATGGGAAATTTTTTAATTCTAGGGACAAAACTATAATCTATCACTGAGATTAATGAATATTCTCCTATTTGATATCTATGAATAGGAGAGGGGATGGAGAAGCAAAGGTTTTAAATGTGGTCTTTGGCTCTAAGCTCTATCGCCTTGTTTGTTGCCTGCATACAGTCTATACAGTGAACTGGGAAATGCTCTGATGTTAATACACTAAAAGTCATGACTAGAGCCAAGACTCTTAAAATAGAGTAGAATTATTTAGAGAAAATGTGGTTGACAGACTTGTGTTGTGTTAGGGTGCTTCCTGTACACTTAGTCTAGAATGGATGCCAAAAGTTTCAAAGGAAAGGACAGCCACCAGCTGTGGTCTCCCAACATGACTTGCTGTCACTACAGGCTGCCTGGTAAACTACGCCTAGACTAAATCACAGGGCTTCAGACACCAGCCAGGGACCTGATGTGGGGTTCTGTTTCAACCAGGTTGCAGTAACAGGATAATATAAACCACTTCCATTTTCAACTCTTAAAAAAATAGCAGTTTTACCTGTTTATTTGAACCACTCGGGTTTGTGTGTTAATATGATATTGAGTTTCAGTCCAGGTTCACAGAACTTGGAACTTCTCAAATATCACATCCGTGAAATATGTGATATTTAAGTTAAAAAAAAATACATTTTACTAAAAATCTTCCAAGGAGTACTTTTTTTTTCCTCCATGAATTCCTATTTGAGGAATAGTTTTATGTTGTGCATAACTTGAGCACACTGGCTGTGATTACAGGGTGATTAAAAGTATTTGGAAAACCTTATGCAACTGAACTTTTAAAAACAGAGCAAAACTCCTAGGTGATCCTTTGTAAAAGCAAAATGCTTTTTCTCTTATATTTCTCTTTTTTTTTCTCTAAAAGATATGTACTGTTTATTTCTTAATCACGTGTTTTCTCTTGGCTATTGCCTCTTGAGTACGCTAAATATATTTGTGATATCTATTCATAATAACTTTTCTCTGTCATATAGGGAGGAAACCTGATGCTCATGGCCTTTCATCAGTTTTAAGACAGTTTTTATCCAGTGATTGATTATCTTATTTTATGTGAATACCGGTTCTTGTTGCCTATGAAATAGCATTTGATCTGGCTTGTAGAGTGAAATCAATTTGTGTTATTTGCTGTCTGTAGTCTGCTCTGTGTGTCTTTAATGTTCACATGTGCTTGTAGGATGTCTAATATAGAATCAAGTGGCAGGAAAACAAATAGAATATTGTATTTGTTTAGAGTTCTTCCATAATCATATAATATCAGGGGTTTTGAACTATTTGACAAGACCATGAGAACAAAATAAATGGTATGAATGTTATTTCTGCACTAACATTTCATTTTGTGGTGGTCATATAAAATGTTGGATCTGCTAACTTTTTTGGTAGGTGATGGAGGAGGACAGAGAGCTATGTATGAGGGTGAGTCAAAAATTATCTGCACTTCAGTTATATTAAAACTTCTATAAATTCTACAGCCAGAGTGTGGATAATTTTTGACTCACCCTTGTATATTTCATATGGCAGAAAGTAGACTTTTTATTAACTACTTACGATATTATACTCATCTAGGGCCTTTATTTTTGTCCTTAGTATATGAAAATTAGTTTTTAAAATCATATGTAAAACATGATTGTTCCCTGTAATGTTTGATTTCTGCTTTTATTTTTCCTTTTTCTATGACTTTATTTAAATATTACATTAAAGCGAAATGACGTGAAATTAGGTTTAAAAATTTCCTTTCATAATAAGCTGTATCAATCATAATTATATTGTTACTGTTTTAAGTTTTCTGTTGTAACCATGGAAGAGCTTACCCATTTTTATCATAAATCTTTTTTTAAAAATAGCCAAAAATATGTTTATTCAGTTATTCTGAGAAACTTAGAAATGTTTATCATTCCATTAAAACAATATTCTATAAAAATATTTTTAAAAGAAAAATATGTCTTCTCTATAACTAATTTAACCTTCAGTAATGAATTACGTGAGGCAAAATTGTATAAAATTTCCTGACATTTTATGAAGATACCTACAAATAAGCCGGGCAGCAAATAAAATATCTGAAAGACAGAGATGGATACTCAGTAATTTTTTGATGGATTATACACATAGGTATCAAATTACTTGATCCTTACTTCCTAGAAAAGGTTAATGATTCTTTTTGCTTTTACCCTTTTACTTAACTGTTATTTATAAAGATTAAAAAGGGGGCTGCATTGAAAGACTCATGCCTATGTGTCAGTTTGACGGTACAGGTTTTTCTAATATTACAGGGGACTGAGCCGCCAAATGGCTAGCGCGGTTAATCATTGTTTTTAAAGTTCATTCAGTTCTGTACCGCATGTTTCACTACGGCCATTAAAGCAGAGTACACCATTCAAAAACCTTTTAACTTAAATGAAACCAGAAAAGACTTTAAATCTTACATATCTATATTATTAAAATGGCCTATATGTATACAATTCATTTAAAGTATTAAAAATAAAACATTTTAAAATAAAAGGTTTTAAAGTTCTTACATGTATTTTTCTTTCATCTTCAATCAGTGTTACATTACACTTAAAACATTTTTATGTTGAGTAAAATTTCACAAAATGTATATTTCGGTGTTATCAAAACTCCATCGTTAATAATTGATCCATAAGCAATATAACCAATCACTTATAATGACCATCCATTTATATTCTACAGTTTCATTACGTTATTTTTTCATGTAAATGATATATGTTTATTATATAGCATGTTTACTAATCTTTTGTTACCAAATGTAACACTACTCTTATAGGAATATCTCTTTTTTCATCATTTTGGTTTTAAAAGATACACTAGTCGTAAATGTATTTAATTAAAGTCATTTAGGTATTAGAGCACTTGAGTTTAAAGCAGGGAATATAATATCTTTTCCTGAAACACCTTGAAAGAGTTTTGTTGAAAGAAGAGAGCTGTGGCACTCATCAAATGCTGACCTCTTCCTGTTATAGTCATGGCCAAACTCTTGCTAATTTAACTTGAAACGCATTAGTGTAACACCACATTTTGTGTGTGTTTCAGGTGTGTGGAGGTCATCGCAAAGGAAGGACAAAACCTGAAAGAGCTGTATTTGGTGTCCTGTAAAATCACAGATTATGGTATGTAATGAGTTATTGTCCTAATCGTTTTCAAGAATAAAAAGATCTTTGAAAGTTTTTTTAAAAAAATCAAAAGCTACTATCACATAGAGACTATGAGATTTATCTTTATTTGCACTAACTGATCACACCCCCCTCATCAAGAAATCATGAAACCAGAACCAGAGTAAAATGACCATGTATATCAGTTTCTCACCACATGCACTCATACTCACATACGTGCATGTGCGCGCACGCATACACACACTCACATAGGATTAAAAAGTATGGCTAAAATTGCTATACAATGAAAATAAATATTAGGATAATTAAATATTTAGTGTAATAAATATAACTAAACAAATTATTACACTGAGTTGATTTGTTTAATTAATGTCATGTCAAATGCATTCTTGCTGACATTCCAAATGCCAATCTTCTTAATGCCTTAAATTCTTTAAAACGCTAGAAACTTCCAACAGGAAGTTCGGATCCATAGGAAGTAAAGGGTATACATTTGTTTGTAAGAGCTTAAATTATCTTAATTTTAAATATCTCTTTAAAATGGAAAAAAGCAAGTTGTTTTATAAAAATATGAGAAGTGTGAAATCATCCTGTTGGAGTAATAAAGAAAAATAACCTAGCCTTTCCTTTTTTGTTCAGCTTTATATATTTTTTCCTATTAATTTGCATACTTAATCTAAATACAGAGTTTTAACTAGATATTTGGCTTGGTGGGAGACTAAAATGGTTTCCATTTCTCTTTTCTGATTTTTAAATTTGTTCCTTTAAATTGGAGAATATGCTTTCTACCTTGAGGGAAACGAATAATCCATTAAGTTTTTATTGTTAACTCCAACATATTGCTGATAACTGACTCCAATCCTAGGGTGTCATACTGACCATCTGCTCTGGGTGGGAGAGTTGTATTTTATCAGCTACTAAATTCATCCTTTGGAAAAACTCTATGAAAGCTATAACAAAACATAAAATAACATAAAGGATTTGGCTAAAAAATAACTCTAATTTCTTGTCCAGGTTTATTTTTTGAGAATGGTAAATGTTTTACATGGATTTATCCATAATGTTTTTGGGTTGTTGTCTTTTTCCTAATTATACCATGAAAAAGAAGCGGTTTGATATGTTTTCTTTTTCCTTATAGTTTGTTTTCTGGTTTGGCATATTGGATTGCTACTTAGATACAGTAACTCTATAACCTTCAATATCTCCCGATTGTCTAAGCCTTAGAGTGTTCTCTCTGCCCAGCACAGGGCGTATCCTCAATACCTGTAGATTTGTTCAGTAACTGGTACATTCATTCTTTCAGACTCTTTACTTGGCATTCAAGATCCTTTAGCAATAGTCCCCTACCTGCCCCTCCAACGTTACTTTGTATTTCTCCTTTTGACCTGTTTGCAGTCAATGTCAGATTGCTAATTGTCAGGAAAGCTATGGATTAAGTTCCTTAGAATGAATGCTTCAAGGTCTTGCAATGGAAAATGTTGCTAAAATTGCACTCTGTTCCAGTACCAGTTAAGTTAGCCAGTGCAAAAAAATGTTCCAGAAGATATGGAAAAGAGAAAAAGCTTTGGACTTGGGACAGATCTGAAATCAAGTTCTGTCTTTGTTCTTTGGCCTTAGGGGAAATTCCTTCACATCTCTGAGGCTGTTTCCTCATTTGTAAATTGACTTCATGTTCCTGTGTTACCTGGTACCTAGTCTAATGATTAGCACAGTGTATATTGCTAAGAAAAATTGCTTTCTTACGGGAGAGGGACAGAGAAAAGAATCACACAAAATTCCTCTGCCTTCCTACTTTCCTTGGAAGGAAGGTCTTGGGAGAGGTTTTTGTTGTTGTTACTGTTGCTATTGTTTATTGTTATTGTTTATTGCTATTGTTTAGTGATATTCTCATGTTCTGGTGTATTTGGATTTCAGGATTTTCTTTCTCCTGATGAGGTGAAAACTATGATAGAACGTTGCCCATGTGGCTTGCATTTATTCGTATCTCTGAATTATTTAGGTGAGCCGTTCTCAACCCTCTCTGCACCTTAGGATCACCTGGGGAATTTGTAAAGCGTTTTGACACCTGAACCTTACACAAGACTAATTAAATCAGAATTTCTTAAAAAAAAAAGAAAGAAAGAAAGAAAGAATTTCTAAGCAGTGGGGCCCAGGCAATAAAAACTGCCTAAGTGATGTCGGTGTCAGCCAAAGTTGAGATCTAGTCTAGTTGAGAGGAACTAGAAGTGAAAATTTTGAGGACTTCCTCCCTCCACAGAGATGAGAAATCTATCACAGTTTTTTTCATACCCTAGTCCCTCCAGCTTTCAAGCTCTCTGCCCAACCCCATCTCTCTTCTTTCTTCCCCGAGGTTTTAGGTATTAAAAGGATTTGTGGCAAAAGTCTCTGTGCGTCTGTTGGTTCTGTTTTTCAAAATGTTGGGGCACAGTTGAGGATGAGGGGGAAAGGTCAATAGTTTATGAGATTTTACTATAATTGCTACTTGATTATAAAATTAAAAGAAATTACTAAACACTCAGCACATCTTTTTCCCCCTTGTGCCACGCCAGTAACACATGAACAATTTTTGTCAAAAAGACAGCAAAAAAGATTACTCATTGTAACCAGAGAAACAGCAGGTTATTGGAGGTAACTGCTCTACTGGGGGAGGCTGTGATCCCTTGCTCTGTTAATTAGAAATTTTAAGAAGGAAAAGCAGATGCATTTTTCCTTCTTTAACTGGATAATGGGAGACATATTCTGTGAGACTTCTTGATTGAGGCTACTTAGAAATTTTAAGATTTGATGTATACCTGGTAACGGGAATTTCATCCTTCAAGAGACTACTCCCTAATTCTGCTTCCTATTGCTTTGCTCATATTCCAGTTAGTCTCCTTACTTCCTTTTTCTTTGGCGCTGTGTTTGTACATGCTTTCAGTACAGTATTCTGAGGTTTTTGAAGTTTTTTTGCAGGATGCATTGATTCAGAAACAACAGCTCGCCTGGCTTATCATTTGTAATTTTTGTCAAGATTCTCACAGGTGTTGAATGTAGTATTATGGTACTTAGCAACACCTGGCCAGGCTGTTGGGATGTTATAGTCATTTTAATTGATATATGATATAGTTGTCATGAAGAAAACTATCATTCTAATAGGCTTCTTAGTCCCCAGATTGAACATAAATCTTTATGGTAAAGGATAACAATTATAAACAAATCAATAATTCAGGCACAGCTAAAGGGAAAGCATAGTGTTGGGAAATTGTTCCCTAAAGAGAAATCTAATATTGTCACTCTTCTGTCACTAAACAAATGAATGTCATGGGCCATATTGTGGGAAAAAGACTCAAACTAAGGAGTCAGAGAAGTAGGTTAGAATTTGCCTTTTCTTTTCTTCGTGACCTTGAGCAAGTTACTTAACCTCTTAGTCTTGTCATCTGTTAAGCACATGATAATACACACCATAAAAGGTAGCGAAAATGAATATAAAACATCTGTGTTGTGCCTGGTGGCATAGTGGATACTCACTAATTGGCAGTTGTTGTAATGATAGAATCATCTCCTTTTCTGAAGAAGAATCAGCCCTCCTCCTCCTCCTCCAAGTGTGGTTTTCTGTTTGTGGGAATCATTATTTAGAAGTTTGACCTGTATGTGCCTAGTTGACTTCCACACCTAAGCTATCTAAATCAGATTCTTATTAGTAGGTAATAAAAAGAAAAATGCAGCAAAAAGTTTAGAATCTTTTATTTGTCTCCCTGTCTTAGGTTTCTTCCCTCCCTCTTCTTTATGTTATCTTCATTTTTGTTTGGAAAATTTTCTCTTGGCTCCCCTTATGCTTTCCTTTGTTCCCCTTATGCTTTTCTTTGTTCTTACGATAATTTGTCAACTAATAATTTCCAACCTATCTCTCTGCTCACCTTCAAACACTTTTCTGTTGAAAATTCTCCTCCTTCAGAAACGTGTATCCTTAGGATTAAAGGGAAAACAAGGAGGAGAAATCAACTTGTATCATTCAAGCCTACAAAGATCAGAGCCAGTCTTACTCAGGCTGCAAGGCATAGAACAAGTGGTGTAATAAATGGGATGGATGAATAAAGCCCTTATCTCCATTAGTGTCTGCATAGTGAAGGTTACCGGCGTGACCCTGTGTCAGGGAGCAGTAGTAAAAAAGGACCCAGGTTTCTTTCTGGGTTGTTATCACATTTCCTTTGACTTTAGTGCTCCTGAGGGCCCTTGAAATACACTCTAGAGGATATCTTTTTGCTTAGCATCTCAAGTTGTCAAATAACCTTTTAATTAAAGAGGACTGTAAACACTCAACTACGGATATCGATGTCTGGGGCCTGCAAGGTCACTGACAACCCACAGGCTCACTGTGGGCTGCTGCACATTCTCCCGTCACTCCCGCAGGCCCGGGGGCTGCTCTCCCAGGACAGTCTTTGGCTACCCCTTACTCTGCTTGCAGGTGCTCTTCTGCCTAACCTAGGACTTTTAAACCTAACCCCAAGCTTGCCACAAAAGCGCTTGAGTTTCTCTGGGCAAAAGGTCTTCCAAGACGAGGAGGTCAGTGTTCTAGTGGTTATCATGTGAGATGTCATTTTCGTTGGCCTGCCACACGACAGACATGATATATATTCATTCTGTCAACAGATATTAATTCAGTACCTACTCTGTGCTGGGCTCTGTGCTAGAGGCAGGACATGTAGTTTCTGCATTCCTAGAGCTTTCATCCTGTTGGGATCCAGAGGACAGAGCTGGCCTGCTTATTAAAAAAAGAGGGAGAAAAAAAAGAAAAACACAAACGTAATGCATCTTATCTTCCAGACAAGCAGAATGGCAGGGAGTGCCGACTGCCATTAATCTTTGCTTTAGTCTAACCCATGCCTCACCCCAGCCTTGTTGACCTTCTAACGCTATTGAAAGATTAATAGGTTGTACGTTCACCACCTATTCTTGGAATACCAGACCTCTTTAGCTATTAGTTAACCCAAATTGGGATCCAGGACACATTATCAAAATAAGCACGCTGAAAAAACAGAAAAAGACCCCAACAAGCATTCTGGGTTACACTAGTATCAGGAGTGCTTCATTTTTCTTTTCTTGCCAAACCAACACTGATATATTATTCAAGAAAAAAATCTTATACCAAAAATAATTTTGCCCTTTCTTATACCATCCTGTTTTTCATATTATTAGGTTTGCATTACATACAATGATGTTCTATTAAAATTAAATTCTTGGTTTTTTTCTTTTATGTTTTGTTTCACTTTCAAATTATATTTATTTCAAACTGCTCCAAGATTGCTGGGTAAGATTCAACTCCTTTTGTCAGCAGGAATAACTCTAATAGTTGTAAAGTGACAGAGAAGAAATTTAGAAAATAAATTTGCAAGTCAAAAAGAATGCCTTATTGTTTACTGTTGATTATTCACACTTCTCTCCGTTCTACCATTTAAATATAGATAGCGTCTATTGTTTCTAACAAAATAGTACTAAATTGCTAAATCTTCTGTTGATGCAAGTCCCCCTTGTTTGTATGTCCATCTTAAAAGTTATTTCTCTCCACTTCTAATTCTTTCATTCCTGGAATTCTTCACTATTGGATTTATATGTCTATTGTTGTACTTAGCAAGTGTTATTTTCTCTTTTTTCTTTCTTTTCAGTAATGGTCATGATTTTTCACCAGAAATTAGGCATTTAATTATAACTTTTTCTAAATTTTTTTTTTCTTTTGCTCAACAGCAAAGAAATTGCTGACTTTCTCCCCTATTTCTTAGGTCATCCTAAGACTGTAGCTATATAACTCTGAAATAAAAGACTGAACAATAACAATGCTTATCACAATAGACTTTTCATAGTAGACTGTACATCTCAAATGTATTGAGAAGTACTTAAGACATTTCTTTTAAGAAAAGTCCCATAAGCGATTCAAAGGCCAACTATAGCTTCATATGAGTTTTTTTTTTAATTAAGAAATCTTCTAACTTACATTTAAAAGATAAATGGACCAATTTCTATGCTTGCCCCTGAGCTTTCTTACACCTCCAAATACATTAATGTTGTTGCTCGAAATTAATTTCTTAATTTTTATAGCCAAATACTAAATTTCCACTATATATATATCTGTATATATCTGAATTATTAACTGAAATATTAACTTTCGCACTTTCCTCTTCTTAATTACTTTTAGCATTTCTAAAATAGTGTTTGATTTTAATTTTAATTGTTTTTTAACATTAATCTTATGGAGTACTATTATAGATAAAAAAAATGTGTCCCAAATCACATAAAAAGGATCACATTTTTTTGGAGTTCCTATTTTTAACCCTCATTGCTTGGTGCCCTTAAGTACGCAGACTAAGCATTTGTTCTTGAACTATGCTGTAGTATAAACAGCCTCATTGTTGGTCATTATCCATATTACATCAGCCATGAGTAGATCTAAAGGGGACTGCAATAAACGCCAAGATAACTGCAGTAAACACCAAGATAACTGCCATAATACTAGATTTCTAGTCTCCCATGAAAGAAACAATTGCCTAATGTTTAAAACCTCTTGAAAATAGAGATCTTGAGTGGTATCGCGCTCTCTATTACAAGAGTTACTCAAACCAAGAAAATCTCTTGAAAAGAATGTGGAAAGATGGAAGCACTGGGAAAGGAATATACCTACATGATGTTTACATTTCTTTCTAATCCTGGGATTTATACTGGACTGGTTCCATTTTTGTTTCATTCAGCACATGCTTACTGTATGTGTGCTGTCTGGGTACTGTGGAGAATACAGAGACGGGTGAGAAGTGTATACTCTTACATAGAAAAGGAAGACATAGCAGTGAAAATGTTTTCCAACATATTAAGCAACGTGATGGTGTCAAATTTTTTTTTTTAAAAATAGGCCCTGCAAGATGTAGGGGCTCAGGAGGACAAGGTCACAAGAGCGTGAAGTCTTTGGGGAAGGATTTTTGATGGAGCAGGCATGAGAGGACAGATATGAAAAGGAAGGGCATTTGAGGTAGTACAGCCCTAGGAAAGGCTTAGAGCAAGAACAGGTGTCTGAATGGATGAGTTTGTATGCGTTGGTTAATCTAAAGAAAGAACAGAAATCATCCAAAGTGATTACGTGCACACACGGGCAAATTTTGAAGAAACCTTATGAAAATATTCTAGTTGAAAATTCAGGGTAAGTTCCAACTTTCATCTCGACTTTTCCTGTCTTATTCACCATTCCCATGGTAACAACTTCACTTAACATATATAAAAGGAAACACTACTTTGGGTTCTAACTACTAATCAAGTACCCAATTCAATGGAAAGAAGTCAAATGTAAATTTTCATAATAATAATAATAGAATAGTTAACATTTATTGGATGTTTTCTGTGGGCATTATTCACTTAATCCCCTTAGCACCCCACTTTAGACATGGACTGTTAGTATTCAAGCTTACAGATGAGGAAACTGAGGCCAGGAGAGCCTCATAGTCACATAATTTGTGAATAAATATATGGTATGGATTGAATATCAAATCAGTCTCTTGGATAACCACTCAGAGGTCAGTGATGTGCTTAGGAGTGTTTATTACTAGAAAGCTTTGTTGTATTTTCCCCATTGTCAAAGTTTAAACAATGTAGCTCAATCCCATGGTACCATATATGTCCATCTGTGTATAAAAAAAAATGTTGCAAAGCAGCTACCCCATGAGATCAAATTATATAGTTATAGAACTTAATAGGTTTAATGTGCGTATTCACTATTACTTTGTTGTGCTGACACCAAATATCAATTACATTCTATGATTAAACATTCCCAAGCCGGAAGGTAGAGACTCTCATTGATATTCACTGTGTGTTCGTGTGTTCAACAAATGTTTTCTTAATAATTTCAAAACTGTATATAATTCTTCAAGTGTTAAAATTTTTTCTTGCACTCTCTAAACTATTACCAAAAACTTATAAAGGAAACAGAAATATTACTACTCTTTTTTAATAGATGAGAAAATTGAGCCCAGACAGGTTTTAATTAATTAGCAAAACTGGAACTATAATCTTCTCACTCCAAATTGTTTACTGAATTGTGTGCACATAACTTAAATTTCACGGCTTTTTATATAGAAATGATTACTTCATTTAAATGATCCTTTAAAAGCAATTTTAGCTCATACTAAATGACATGATTTCATAGCAGTTTTTTAAAGTACAAATATTTCTAGAGATATACAGTTGTACCATTATCAAAAATATAAGCAATTGTTCCCTTCTTTAAGTTCTGCCTTAACCTCAGCTCAGAAGTTCCAGGGGCCTCAGAATCGTCATCTCGTCAGGTGCCCCTTACTTTTCTTCCTTTAGGAGAGTGTGGCTTTGCTCTGCCTCCTTTATGCTCTTTTGCATCACTGTTCCTCATTTTCTGAGATATCATGAGAAGGGGGAACAGAAAGGGGTTAAAAACCCAAGGGCTGCATCTCTTCCTTCTAAAGCAGGAAATCATTTCTACATGTGCTTTCTTAGGGTTTAACCTTCTCTTTAAGATAATTTAAGATAATTTTGCCCTCCCCAGCTGTGTGTTTGACTAAATCTCCTTCACTATTTACTGGTTAATTAGCCTACTTAAGACACTCGGCATCTAATGTATTTTGAAAAAAAAAAATCACGGAAAAACAAAACAAATGTCTGCCAAGTTTCCCATTAGGATATGATAGTAACACTCATAGCAAAATATAAATTAAACATTAAACTAATTGATTTTACTGTATGTCTTTCACTAATCAGTCTCACATTATTATATCCACTAACACTGGTAGGATTAAGCCTTAACAGTTCTTTCTCTTTTCATTTATAAGCAGGATTTTCTTATATTGAGTAACTTTCCTTTTTGACTTCTTGGTTTACTTGAGTTCAATTTGTATACAAAAGGAAGGAATACTACATGATTCTTTCTCTTTATTTACCAGTTTTCAAAAAACTAATTTGGTTTCCATTATTCTCCAAAGGTGGCCAATGAGGAAGCGTTGTTGCTTTAGTTCAAGTATTATTATAAACTCAACAATCCATTGTAGTTATTTTTACTTGATACTCAAATTGTCCTATCTTTTGGTGATAGACGCTTCTTCAGATTGGTTCCCATATCCATTTGTTTTTTGTTTTTAATTAATTAATTAATTAATTTTTATTTTTGGCCACATCGGGTCTTAGTTGTGGTATGTGGGATCTTTCGTTGTGGCGCATGGGCTTCTCTCTAGTTGTGGCGTGTGGATTTTCTCTTCTCTAGTTGTGGCGCGCAGGCTCTGGAGCATGTAGACTCTGTAGTTTGTAGCACACAGACTCTCTAATTGAGGCACGAGGGCTTAGTAGTTGTGGCACGGGCTTAGTTGCCCCTCAGAATGTGGAATCTTAGTTCCCTAGCCAGGGATTGAACCCACGTCTCCTGCATTGCAGGACGGATTCTTTACCCCTGGACCACCAAGGAAGCCCTGCCATTTGGCCTAGACTGATTATGTCAAGATATGCCAGGCTCACCTTGTGCATTTCATGCTGGAGACATGGCATCAACCGTTTTTCTAAAGAACTTTGAGTCTTTGAATGAATCAGACTTTTAAAAAAAAATGTATCTTCTAAGTCTGCGCTGCTCTCTGAATCTTATATCACTGTATTTTCTGCCTTTTATTCCTCCAGCTTAAAATCTACTTTAGATCTCATCACAAGTCCAACCTTTCCATTACAGCTTAGCAACATTAGCCCCTGGGTTTTAGAGAATCCTCATTTAGGGATTCTCAACACGCTAGAAACTTCTAGTTCCTTATACAGGCATACCTGATTTTATTTTGCTTTGCAATAGCACTGTCGATATTGTGATTTTTGCCAGTTGGAGGTTTGTGGCAACCCTATGTTGAACAAGTCTACTGGTGCCATTTTTCCAACAGCATTTGCTCATTTTGTGTCTCTGTGTCACATTTTGATAATTCTCAAAATGTTTCAAACTCTCCCTTTATTACTATATTTCTTATTGTGATTTCTTATTGTGATAAGTAATCTTTGATGTTACTACTGTGACTCGCTGAAGGCTCAGATGATGGTTAGCATTTTTTAGCAATAAAGTATATTTGAATTAAGTTATATACATTGGTTTTTTTAATACATAATGCTATTACACACATAATAGACTACAATATAGTATAAACATAACTTTTATATGCATTGCAAAACCAAAAAGTTCATGTGAGTCACTTTATTGCAATACTCACCTTATTGTGGTGGTCTGAAACTGAACCTGCAGTAGCTCCCAGGGATGCCTGTATCCAGCACGCTCTTAATTCTACCCACATGTTCTAGTTTTGGAGAAATTAGGGGTGGAATTTGGGAAGGAGAAGAAATTTCACATTTTAGCTACCCCATCAATTTTCTGGGAATTTCCTTCTGATTTTGTTTGTCTCAGATGTTCTGCATTTGTTTTAAGTAAGTGCTAAAATATGCCCTCTTGAACCCATTTGGAAATAAGTAGAAAAGTGTTCAAACTGTATGGTGTTACATAATCTCATTCAGGGCTTTTAAACTTCCTAGTTCTACAGTGAAAAATATATTTTGCATTTAAAGTGCCTGTTGGATTTTCACGAAAGTGATTTCATCACTTACTAGAATGACTAGCAGTTTAAAAAACACTGCTTTAGTTCATCTCCTTCAAAGTATAGATAAGAACTGGATCTGTCAGTCAATGACGTGCTTAAGAGTAGAAAACTGGTGGATTTCCTTGGTACAAAATGGAAACTGTTCTTGGGATGGAAGGTGCCAACCTTCTCAAGCTCATCAAATCTCGTATGTTGATCTTACTATCTATGAAATAGGAGTTAATATTCCTTCCCTTTCATATCTTTGGGAGTAAGAGAATTGAACAGATTCTCTTTATGATTTCACTTTAGGATAGATATTAAATGGAACTTTCTCTTGAGGCAAAAATGTAGTTTGGTTAATTTAATTTCCTAATTAATTCAAACTTACTTAAATATTAAACTATTCATTTTAACCCTTATCCTAAAACATTCCCTTGGCTTTTTAAGACTGAGTCAATTAGAATTTATCTGTCAAATGTGCTCCTTTCCTCAGGTTTATCTGCATGACATTAAATAAATAGTTTGAACTTTTCAACTTTTCCAACGATTGTGTTGAGGTTGACGTGGCTGATCCAGCCTGAGTGCCTCGGTATGCAGAGCGTGCCGAATGCCTGAAAGCAACTTGTCTTTCATTGAGGATGAGTGAGTGTAGGCAGAGAAGGGGAGATTTTAAAAATTAGAAATAAGGAGTAAACAAAAGAAGTTCTGTCTTCAGGGAGTTATGGCACTTTTCTATTGAGAATGACTGAGTGTGGGCAGAGAAAAGGAGATTTTAAAAATTAGAAATGAGTAAACTAAAAGTTCTGTCTTCAGGAAGTTGTGCTTTTCTATTTTATGTATATATGGCTTTTTAGAATGAACTACCTTCATACTGATATAACATAAATTTTGCTTGCCAAAATACTTTTAAATGGTAAATAATTCTTAGAAGCAGAAAAAAAATATGTAGAAAACAAACTAAGTACTGTTTGATGATACTTATATTTTTAATCATCTCTCTTTCTTAGGTTAAATTTCCCATTTTTTTTTCTGTCTACTCTCTCCTTCCTCACATATGGCTCTAGGAGCTTCTCCAAGAAAGCAGTTTGCTTTTGAAGATATTTCATTTCCTCTCATAAAGGATTCTTCTGTTCTTTTAGATTTGAAATCACAATAATGCCCTCAAAGGATCCAGCCCCTTTCCTGCCCTCTGAGAATCTTTCCAAAGTCAGCCTTGGAAAGTCAGATTTGGAGATTTGAAGCCCAGAGATGCTTCTCTGGGGTACTGAGGATGAGACAGTCATGTAGGAAGTAGCTCATGACCGAGACAAGACCATCTAGAATGACACTTTCTGAACATGCTTGAGGAGAATATGTTTGAAATTTTAAATCATTTATATCCTATAGTAACCAAAAACTTCTTTTAAATGAACAAGAATACAGTAATCTCCCTTATTCATGATTTTAGTTGCTCACAGTCAACTGCAGTCCAAAAATATTAAGTGGAAAATTCCAGAAATAAACAGTTTGTTTTAAATTGTGTGCCTTTCTGAGTAGCATGATGAAATCTCACACCATCCCACTCCATCCACCTGGGAGGTGAATTATCCCTTTGCTCAGTGTGTCCAGGCTGCTTACTCTACCCACCCATTAGTCACTTAGTAGCCCTTTCAGTTCTCAGATTGATTATTGGAGTATAACAGTGCTTGTGTTCAAGTAACTCTTATTTTACTTAATAATGGCCCCAAAGTTGCAAGAGTAGTGATGATGGCAATTTGGATACTCTGTTACTGCGCCTTATTTATAAAGTAAACTTTATCATAGCCACGTGTGTATAGGAAAAAACATAGTATATATAAGGTTCCGTACTATCCAAGGTTTCAGGCATCCTCTGGGGGTCTTGGAACGTATCCCCTGCAGATAAGGAGGGACTACTGTTATATATATGTATTGATAATAACACATATATAATAGCATATATATGAATATATATCATAATAAATAAGATTCAAGCCAATTTTGAACAGCAATAAAGAACTTAACATTTCAGCTCTACAAAATAAATGAAGAGTTTGAAATTCAATCAGTCCTATTTTATGTTGAGGCAAATGTACTTGGCTTTTTATGAGAATCATACCTTCTGCTCTGGTTTACATAAGAAATTGGGTGAAATCCTCTAAGGCATTCGTTTTCAACTTTGCAATTACAACACACCTTGCAATCAAGGTTTGCAAAGGATTTTCTTTCTAAAAAGTTATAAATTACAACGAATTCAATGATTTCTTCTTTTCACTCACTTGGATTCTGATAATATTTTCTTGAGTGGCAGAGAGAGATGAGCTTAGCAGGCACGCTGACATTTGCACATAATTTGTGGCTTCTTTGTTGTCAGGGCTTTCTTTGTGGTACTTACCATTTTACCACTATTAATTATTTACATGCTTACAAAATATATTATTACGAAGGCCGGTCCTTTACTCCCCATGTGCATATTCCCCTAAAATTTGTCATGAGCTTTTACTTCCACAGTATTTTGGGGTTAGAGCAAATTCGGGGAAAGCACACAAGCCTGTGCTACACATGTCAATATTATCTGCCCATTGCATTCATCAGTCTGTGGAGGAAAACACTGACTCTAGAGCTAGGGGCACCGAGAACAAACAGGGCACCAAACCAGCACAAACCTGAGGAAAGAGTCCCCTCCCTTCGCACAAATTATGCAGAAAGGCAAATTATGTGGAAACAGCCTTTCAATAATTATACTGCTTTTCTCCCATAGCTCATGCTTCATCTTTTCGTTAAACAGAATGTTGATTTGAAATCTGTTCTATTCTCTCAGATTTATGAAAAAAAATAGAATTTTTAACTTTTTCTCAAGAAAATGATTTTTATTTTTAATAGCTTATATAGTGTATACTTTTAAATTAGTCATTTTAAGATACAGCATTTAAATTAGATACCTATTGTAATTTCTTAAGGTTTCCTGATATATCGCAAGACTCTTTAAAGCAGGTTTTACATGCAGTGGGCTCTACAAATATTTACCTCTTTTTTTCAAATGCAGGAAACCAGTTGAAAATTTTAGAATTAGACTTTGGAGCTGTGTAGTGTATTTTCAGACTATTACAAATCTATCTAAATCTACAACCTGCTAGGCAAGATTGAATCCCTTCCAGCTTGTGATTGTAATATACGATTCGTGCGGACTTGAGTCTGTCTCACAAATGCATTTAGTGTTTTCTGAACTGAGCTTCTGTTCTGTGCCAGGCAGGTTTCTAACTGTGCGTGTTCAGTCCACTGATTGACTGACTGAGAGCTAAATTATTCTTGCTAACACATACTCAGTTCCCAACTACTACAGAAAAGATGGACTCCAGGGCCAAAATTGGACCCTCCCTAACAAAGCTTGCTTTCTGCCACTAGGAATACACAGTGAATGAAAATTCAGTGACCTATATTCTTCCATTTAAATCCTTAAAAATTTAAATTAAAACTTTGTCAACAGTAATTCTAACCATACTGAGGCAAAAAGAGCGTTGCCTGCAATCTGGCAGCACTAAATGTAATTCATAACTATCAAAAATCCGTTTTCTCTGCATAACTTTTAAGAACGCTCCTGATGTCTAGAAAATTCCATGCAATTTTCTTTAAAAGTTGGTTTGGAATGCCACTGTGCATCTTGAAGCCCACATACAGTGAGTTAAATTACAGCAATAGCATATTTCTCAAGCACCATATAGTTGCAAATCCTTTATCCTGAAGTACATAGTAAAGGATTTTCTCCTTGAACAGTGAAGGAAGTTGAACTTCGGGGTTGTTTCAATTTAACACATGATGTGCTGCACACTTAAAGATGTGTTTTGCCTTTCCTCCTTTTTCTTCTTTATTCGTTCCTGTTGCCTGTAAAAGGAGTTAAGTATGTAATGCTCATTATAGAACTGGATCTTTATTATCACTATTCTCGAAGCATCATTTCCCCACACTGGCTTATGTCAGTACTTACTTTTCAGTGGGTTAATCTAAATGCAGAGGGGATGGCTGTTTACTCTTCACCATGTCTACCATGTCTATGTTAGCACTGCTGGTCTTCTCTGACTCGGAAATAGCATCACTATTCACCTAATTACTCCTGCCAAAACTTAGATGTACCTGATGCCTCACTTTTCTTCATACCTCTCATCGACATCCATTAACAAGCCAGGTCAACTCTCCTCTTGAAATGTATCTCGAATAGAGCCAGCTCCACTGATAACTGGCACTGACCACTTAATTGTATTCCCTATTTGTCTTCTTACCTTACAGTCTATCACAGAACAGCTACAGTGAACCTTCTATAATACTCTTGGATGAATGAATGAATGAATGAAAATGTTATTAAAGTTAATTTGTTCATGACTTTAGTAATGTTGTTGCTTATCCTGGGTTACATTTAGGCCTAAAACCAAAAGAAATACTAAAAGTTAAATATTTAGGTGCCTTGCCTACCATGAGGTCGTATTAGGTTCAACTAAACATTTAGACATTTAGCTGTTGCAGGTTATACTTGGCACAGTCTACTCGGAAGGGTGGAAGATGGGAACCTCAGCTTGCCAGAGAGCAGTGTCAAGCAGTCTTCTTCCTTAGGAGACCTTGCAGCAGCCCGTGCCACGGATCACGCAGCAGTCAGGAAGCATCTTCTTTCACCAACCAGATGAAGGCTCAAGTACAAGGAGATGAGATCCACATTGCACGAGTGTGGGCACTACTCTGGCTTAGAAGCTTCAAACCCCTGAGAACTAATATCTTTTAAAACAAACAGCAGGCTTAGCATCTAGCATTCCTAATAGTTACATGTCCAGTTATAAGAATGAGTGTACACAGGGAATCTAAACAGTGGTCTCCCCGCCAGGTATTTGTAGTTCTCTTAAACCAGGCAGATGCTGTCTGCCAATTAGGGGATCATTGATACTGTAAGCAATGTTGCCTAGCAACACGGTTAATGTACCATTTTTGGAGAACACATACAGGAAGTTAACCAAAGGTCAACTTCTCATTCAAAAAGGGAATGTTTTTGTTTGTTTGTAGTTTGTTTTTGTTTTTATTCTAGGACATAGGAGAGCTAACCCCAAGAAACTAATTTCTTTTCTGTTCTTTTTGCCAGAGAATTAGGTTGAAAGAAATACATTTTTAATTTACTCAAGTATTTAAATTTAGATTACTTAAATTCTACTTTTGTTATTATAATGAGCATTAACTTAAAAATCTGTAATGATGAAGTCATTTAATTAGAAATTGGTTCCATTTTGGAGGCTTTATTTTGACTTGTCATGCTTTCATTAAAAACATAAAAACATCCACACACACCTTCCTTATTTCTTTTTGGGGTTTTCTTTTCTCTAAATTGTAGCATAGCTAGTAAATAGTTACTGTTGTTATATATAAAAATATTGCAAAACTAACAAAGTCTGCCA
Organism: Hippopotamus amphibius kiboko; assembly: GCF_030028045.1. Lineage (NCBI taxonomy): Eukaryota > Metazoa > Chordata > Mammalia > Artiodactyla > Hippopotamidae > Hippopotamus > Hippopotamus amphibius. The sequence goes on from NC_080186.1 coordinate 189,454,785, forward strand.
GCATATATGAAGATAATTTTTCTTCCTTCTACTCTTTAGTTATTTAGGGCTATGAGGACATCATTCTAATGTTGTTAGTTACTTTGAGGTTGTCTATTTGCAGATCAGTTTAATGATTACGTGCATCAGCTATTTCATAATTCCATGTGTCCATGGTAAATGGAAGTGAGCACAGGTGTTTTTGACTACCCATCACCTACGACTACTTTGTGATTCAAGGGCTTATGTTATATTCCACCAGTAGGTGATGTTACTTCGCTAGCCAGATGCTTTAAAGTAATTTGTTGTGCTATTTCTCTTTTTCTTTACAACAAGCTCATTTTTGTGAGATCTTTCTAAATGAGTATTATTTTTGTTCATGGTAAATTTCAAAAACATAAGGTTGATTTAAATGCTTTTAACCAATCACTTATCATTAATGCACCGAATCATCATGGAGATGCTGAGAGCAATTTAAGGTTCTGCTATTTGATACCCTCTAGTGAGATTTTCTTGTCTTGAGATTCTGGCTTATCTATCTTAATAGAAAGTTGAAGATAGAGTTTTTATTCAGTATATGGATTACATTAGTATAGGATGTTATGAAATTTACTTTTCCATCAAGCATATGTATTAAATGTTATCAACAATCACATATCCATTGTCATGTCTGAAATATTGTTATTGTGCTTCTGAGTGCCATCTAAAAGAGAGCCTTGATTTTCCTTGGTAGACTTTCTGGAAAAAAACAAGCAAACAAAAAAGATGATTAACATATAGAAGTAAGTAGAATTCTGCCTTTGCAGTGCTGTCCTCGTGTCCTCCCCACATACTGTCCATTACCAAGTGTAACCACTTCTTTCTGTTTCCACCCTAGTTTGGTGAAGCCTCAGTAGTAAGTGTATAAGAAGCTTCTGGTTAAACCAGCAGTGGGCCTCATCTTCAGAGTTGCCAGACTGATGTTGTTATTGTTATTATTATTCCCATATACATACCCAGTAATAATGCAGCAGCTTCCATCTATAGAGCATACTATACACTTACTTATAGCAAATCTGGAAAGGAAGGAGCATTATATCCATTTTATAGATAAGAAAACTGAGACCCAGGAAAGTTCTATAATTTGCCCAAGGCTATTCAGCTAGAAGGCATATGTAAATTTATCTGAATCTAAATTTCATTCACATTCTATTATGTGACTACCCTGACCTTTTTTAGTTTGGAGAATTTACTGTTATCCAGACACCTTTTCTTGCCTTTCATTATCTCCTTCCTACTTCTTCTTAATTGACACCCCATTTAACTTATTTTGTTTTTGATTACACATCACCTATGAGTGCATCTCTGTTTCAGACTGTTGAGTAGTTTGTGCTTAAGCACCAAAAAAATGTGAATATTCACTTACCCATTCATTTAATCAACCAGCAAGTGTTTGAGTATCTATTATGTGTAAAGTTCTCTACAAGACATTTTAGTGAGCCTGAAGATTGAGACAGACCTGCCTTCTTTTTTGCCTATGTCCTCCTTGAGAACAAGGCCTGAGAAATATAAGAATGAGGGGAAAAATAAAAAGAAAGACCTAAGGAGTTGGAAGTAGTTGATTTCAGGAAGTAGGGTTTGGAAATGAGGACACGTACAGCATAAGACTGCTGATTGTAACATTTAACTTTTTTTTTTTAAACAGTAAACATGTATAATTCTGATAGAACTAAAACCAAAAGTAAACAAATTTCAAAAAGAAAGGCATTCCAAGCAGATGGGACAGTAGGGATGTAGGAAGGTGCTAGATATTTCGGAAACGTGAGAGTCTTATGTAGCTAATGCCTAAGGTGATAGAGGAAAAAAACATAATTCTCTAAACCAATAAATATTTATTGAACACCTAGTTCATGTCTGTCCCTGTACTAGATACTGGGGACACAAAGGTAAAATAAAAACACTAGGTTCTTATCTTTATCCTACTCCTTATCAGACGGGTCTCGGGAGGGGTGCTAGACCTGTGCGGTATAGTGTGGTGAGTGGGATATGTGAGGATATCCATGTGCCAGATGCCTGGCGGTCACCCGAGGGTAGCACTGAAGGCAGGGAGAGCTCACCAACAGGCAGGGAGGGAGACGGGGCAGCAGAGCTATGAGCAAGTTTGGCATGATTGGCAAGGGCCAGGCATTTGCCTGAGGGGGAGAATTCTCAAAGATGAGCGGAAAGTTAATTTGGAGCGAGATGTTGGCAAGCTTTAACCCTAAAGAATTTAGACTTTATGCTATAAATGTTGGGAGTCATTGGAGGTGTTTGAGGAGGAAAGTGACAAAATCCAATTTATCTTCCAAAATAGGACTCTAGCAGTGGTGTGGAGGATGAGTTGCACTACGAAGAGACTGATAACAAGAAAGATACTGGAGTAGTTTAGGAAAGAAATGACAAGTCTCAGTTGTCTCAGTTTTTGTCTTTGACTTTCTGACCTCATATATATAAATATATATCTACTGAACTCCATATTCTAGTGACGTGTCATTTACAATTTATATTTATGTATTAGAATTTATATTTATAATATATATTTAAAATTAAGTTCTTTAAATCTTCTTAGTAGATCATAATCTTAAAGAGTAAAAATGTTTCAGGTAGCAATGTAACATGCTAGATACCTACTGTATAAAATCACATCAGCATCTGTGACTCAAGAAACAGTTTGCGAGTGGGATTCTTAATGAAGTTAAACCCCTTTTGTTTGAGTCGAAGAGTGTATTTCTCATGTATTGTCACTTGCCTGAATATCAAATATCTTTGATTCTCATTCTAGGACAATACTGCAATGCAAGTCACAAATGTGAGCTATGTATATAATTTAAAGTTTTCTAGTAGTGTATTGGAAGAAGTGAAAAGGAACTGGTGAAATTCCTTTTAATAATATACTTTATTTAATAAAATGTATCCAAAATATTATGATTCCGTCATGTAATCAATGAACAATATTACTACTGAGATGTTTTACATTCTTTTTTTTTTTTACATGAAGCCTTTGAAATCTGGTGTGTATTTTCCCTTTAAGCACATCTCAAGTCAGACTCTCCTTGTTTCAAGTGCTCAATAGCCATGTTCACTGATCGCTGGAGTGGCTATGATACTGGAGAGGGTGGCTCTAGATTAACCATCTTTAATGTAAAACTCCTTTTTTGAATTCATTCTGAATTAGGGAAATATGAGAAAAATGGATGTCAGTGTGACTTCTGTTTTTCTTTCTTTGTGGCAAAGATGCAACCAGTCACTGAAAATGGATTTTATTTATTTTATTGCCTTGCTGACTCGGGGTGTTAATTCATCCATCTAGTTCATAGGCCTTAAGTTTACCTCCTTCTTCTTATTTCTGAGGCTTTCTCTTTCTTTTTATAATCTCATCCTTTGTTCTCAGCTGTAGTATCATTTGTAAATAGAGCAGACTATTCATCTGACATCTTGGAAGACAGATAGGAACAAATCAGACAGAAATAAAAAGGAAACCATCTCCTTCATAACTCCTTGCCCTCTTGTAATGAAACCTGTATTATTTGATATTATAATCAATTCTTGAAATTGTTTTCAAGATGCCATCTCCTTAATATTCTTGGGTAATGAATAGCAAGGAGCACTGTTTTCTCTTTAGGATGCCTGGAGGGGTCACGGGAAGCCCATGTGGAGTGGATCCCCTGTTGAGAACATCCATCTGATTTCTGGGCTGTGCTTTATGATGAACCCTTGGAAATGATGTGGTGTCAGTAGAATACCAGAGTTCAGCATTTTAATATTACATATAAGTTGGGAGGGGCAAAGAGACTATCTCTGAATATTTTGTTAGTAATGTAACATGCTGAATCCCTTAGTCTTCACATTACAGACCTTCAATATCTGCATTATTATTGTTGTACTGATAAGGAAATATACTTAGAATATTTGCAAAAGTTGCCTAAGGATATAAATTAATGGTAGAGAAAAGATTTAAACCCACATCTCTCTGACCCTAAATCTGGTTCTCTTTCCACTGCAGTATGCTGCCTGCTTAGATATAATCTTTCATCCTTGAACACTCTGTGTCTTGAGTGTTCAGTGGTGCATGGTGCAGAGGAGCCAGGAGACAGTTTCTAGTCCCTGTCCTGCCACTAACAGTGTATACGAACATGTGCAAATTCTTTATCTTCCTTCTAATATTTTATATCTATATCTGTCTCAGGTAATGTGCTAGGGGCAGTGAAGTTAGTAATGCAGTCCATTTTCTAGGAGAGGTTTCATGGTGAAATACAATTCTCTCTGTCTTCGCAAATCACCATCTGCTTGAAGGCAGAGGCTTTAATACTTTGGAGTCAAACAGGCCCAAATTCAGAACCCAATCTTGCTTCTTAATATCTGTGTGAAGACAAGCAGATTAGTCTCCCTGAGTCCCAGTTTCTTTGTCTGTGAATCAGACTGTTGTAAAGATTCAAAGAGAAAATGTAGTAGATAGGATTTGTCCTTTCTTTACTTTTCCCATCAGAAAAAATGAGAGTTTCATTCATAAAACACTGCTTACATAAGAGTTAAACTGTATCAGAGGAATTCAGAGAAGGAAAAAGACAACTGAGCACTGGAGTGTCATCAGGGAAGATTTTGGAGAGATGAAAATTGTAGGCTGGCAGAAGAAGAAGGAAGGAAAACTGGGCAACAAAGTGAACAGTGTTGTATGAACAAAGGTAAAAACCAGACATGACAGATATAAGAATATTCGGAGTTGGTAATGATTTATGAGCATATAAACGTGGTTCAGGTTGTTGAGTTTTTGGTCATAAGCTAACAGTTAAAACTAAGCAGCTTCTTCTACCTGAGGGTCTAACTGTAGCTAAAAGAGTAAATCTGTTGTGGTGGGCTGTCTCTTTCAGACTCAACTACCCCACTGTACTTCATCAGTCGCAGATTTCAATTTTTGGACTCCTTTAAAGCCTGCATTTTTCCGTGTCTGTATTTTTTCATTTCCCATGTTGCATGTCCAAAACTTTCACCTTCTTTTAGAATAGCAGTTTTATGACTTTACTAGGTTTCACAGAACTAAGTTAAATGCTCATTGATTTAATATTACTTATTTACTTAATATTATTTATTTTTATTTGATAATATTATTAAATTAAACTTTAAATGAGACCAGACTACTTGAATTTCTTACATCTCATATTATTTTTCAAAAATAACTCTTTTAATGATCTTGAATAATTTATAAACCCCTCAGAAATTTGATTTCATTAAGCTTTTGGTTGCATTGATACATGCATATACAAACTCTTAAGGGACAGATGATTTTTTTCCTTAAAAGTAAGGGAAGTTTTGTAGTCTCTACAGTAAGGCCTACTGGAATTAATACAGCCTTATTTTTTGGTTCTTTTGATTCACCTGATGTAGTTTAAATATCCTATACTAAAGAGTTTATTTAGCCATCTTTACTCTTAATGGAGGCTATGTCACATTCAAAATTATTCCTAATGCCGCAAAGGTGCATGTATTTTAAATAAATCAAGTTAAAAAGAAATAATTGGCCTTGTACACCTTTGAAATTATTTAGAAGAATCACTTCTAAATCTATATATTTTATATATATGTGAAAGTATTTATTAATACATAAAGTTCAGAAATAGCAAATGCCGTAGGTGATAGTGTGAAAATGGTCTAATACCATTTTAATTCATTTTCTGCTTTTTAAAAAAGCCTCTAAGTGTAGTATAGAGAAGTGAACATATAAGTTCAGTGAATCTTCACAAACGGAATACATCATATTACCAGCATCCAGAACAAGAAACATTTCCAGTACCCCGCAATCCTCACCCCCACTTTACCCTTTCCAGTCATTACCCTACCCCACAGGTAATCAGTATCATTCCTCTGACAGCATAGATTAATTTTGCCTCCTTTTCTACTTAAAAAATTTTTCTTTAAACATATGTAACATAGAAATATCTAAATAAGTTTTATAGTATGCATATTGTCTGTTATGTTTTTTTTAATATTCAATTAAAAATGCTATCTTCAGCCTAAAGACAAACAGTTCATAAATGAATTATCTGTGGCCTCGGAGGGAGGGAGAGAGGCTAATACACACACACACACACATGCACACACACACAGATTTTGCCCTACCACAAATTCTTCTGACTTAAAGCAATGCAATATTAAGAAAACACACTATTTCATTGATTTTTTTTGGGTAACATCGGGATTTATTTGGCACCAAAATGGAAGATTTTCTTTTTAAAAACAATTTTTCTGTTACCATGTCACTAGCCTTTATTGGAAATAATTTTGAAACCTCCTTGAAAAGTCAGAAAAACAATCCAGCTTTATGAATCAGTGTTATTCTGTCACTTCCAAGCCTTTTTGGTTATTTATATTTACCTTTAAAATTTATTTTAAAATATGTAGAATTAATCATAATGATGATTTTAATGTAATTTTAGCATAATTTCAAAAGTCTCTACTAGCTAATTCTTACTCTTCAGTCTCTGCACCACAGCTCTGAGTAGGCACTGAAGGGATCATGCGTTCTTGAGCTGAAGGGTGTTAGTCTGAAGTGAGTTTCATCCGGTAGGATGGGCTCTATTCAGAAATTGGTTGGCTGTGGCATTATTGGATATAAATGTTGGTTTACCAGCACATTTTGTTTTAGCACTGCCGTAACTTAACTCTTTGGGATAGTGCTATAATACAGAGGAGTATGATTTAAAGGAACATTTCTGAAGAACAGTAACGCATACCCACTTTTTCAAGCTAAGCATTTTATTATATTAGAAGATATTGTATGTAAAAATGGAACACCCTAGGAAAAAGTATATTAGATTAAATAAAGGAAAATATAAGAAATTTTCCTATTTATTCAGGCCTTGACTTTTAGATACATGGAAAACTTCTGCCTAGAATATTGCTAAGTCAGATGAGTGTAAAAGTGGAGGCTGCACTGACATTGAATTTCCCCAGTATTTCAGAACTGTCAGAAAAACTACATGCGTTTAATAGCTTTGTTTAGAACATATTTGCAAATAGGCGTTTAGAAATGCCCTGCAACTCTAATTTCTTATCTGATTATCTATTTTGATAGAGCCACAGATTACACAGAAATACACATGGCTAAAGAATGATCACTCCTCACCTTACCATGCCAGTCTAAAAGAATCTTTTTTGTCCAGGCAAGCTTATAAAAGTATTAAGACATGAGAAAAAAATTTAGAAATGAAAAGAGTATAAGAGCTGTACCTTGCAAAAAGAAAACAAAATCTAAATTATTCAGGTGCTAGAAAATGGCCTGATGAAATGCTGATTCCCCCACCTTCAATGATTCGTCATGCTGTTTGAGGTTTGCTTTAAAACAATGTTGCCTATAGGTTAATTGTTGAAGTTAGGTCATGGAAGGTCATTATACTATTTTTTTACTTTTGTGTATGTTGAAAATTTTCCATGATAAAAAAAGTTTTAAAAATTTGTCCCCCAGAGCACTCTTAGAGCTGACCTGAATAATTCTTCCTGTTTCAAAATCTGCTTAATAATGGCAAGATTTTTAGCATTAAAAAAATGATAAAAATCATAAGAGTCATAGTTTTGCTTATACATCTTTCTCAAGGCCGACAGTTTTTGGTTTCTAGTTCCAGTCTCAAGGAGATAAAAAGTATTTTTGGCTGATATGCAATAATAGAAATGTTCACTGTGCTGTGTATTTAATACTATACTTTTCATGTTAGTGCAGGATATTTGTGATATATTTCCAAAATAGAAAGTTAATTTCACCCTAGTCTGACTAGATCTATTGGTCATTAAACTGTATAAAGAGAGATGATTTGTACCTAGTTCCTCCTAGTTCTTGTTTGTCATAAGGAAAATCCCCGCATTATGTGGTCATATACCTGCCTACATGGTTATATACCTGCTCCAGTTTTATGTTTTTAAAAGTCATTGTGTGTGTGTGTGTGTGTGTAATTTTTATCTCAGTGTTTTCAGATGTAAACAGGTGAAGTCATATTTCATCACTCCTCTCACTTCATTTGAAAGAAATTCTGATGTAGTTTTTATTTCATTAAATATCATGATTAAATCTCCCTACCCTAAGCAATGGAATGATATGCTTAGATATGTTAAAGTGTGTTTTATATAAGGTGCCCCCGAAAATAAATTATGTTGATTCCTCATTTTCCAAGCTGATGACAGGATATTGCAAAATAACAGATAAACCATGCAGGATTGTTTTTCTCCCAGGATAAGCAGTATCTAAATACCAAAAACTGAAAGAGATAAAGTAGTGAAAGAACCTTAGATCTGAAAGAGCAGCCTTCAGGTTATTTCTGGGGAAGTGAATGAAGGTTATATAGCAAATTTGTCATCCTGGAGTTTAATTTTTAAAATTTTTTAATCTTATCTTTAATTTGGCTTCATCACTGGTTAGGATGTAACAAGTTATGTTTGTGTCTTCACTCTGCTGTAGCTTATGCAGAGTAAGAACTCAGGTAACACTTTCTGGTAATGACAATGGCGTATGGTCTTTGCTTTGAAACACAGAAATCACATCCAGTTTTCTAGTAATATGCTCAGCAGGAAAGTATTGAAGTAGGGCCCCTGGTACACACCTCTGACTGTACCTTAAGATTTCTTGGGTGTGCTTTCTAAAACACCAGTGCCAGGCCCCAGCGCAGGTAGATGAAACCAGGGTCTCTGTGGAAGCTGGGGACTTGGGTGATGATTCTGATGATCAGACTGAGATAAGTGCATCCAGTCCTGGTACTGCCTTCAAATATTCTGGGTAGCTTTGCAAGGGCGGGGGCAGGGGGAGTACAAATTACCATCCCCATATCAGACCTACTAAAGCCTGACTTTTGGCAGGAGTAGGGTAAAGGTGTAGGCGTGGCAGGTGGAGCTCTGTAGCTTTCTGTTAATGTTATTTAGTGTTTTTCTGTGATGAGTTTTCTGATTAGTTAGATTTATGTATCACTGCTTCAGAGAACACCATCCTCTTTCAAACTGAAAAAAAAAATGTTACTTTAAAAACTTATACATCTCCATCGGCTCAAAAAAATATATATATATACATCTTCTATGTGTATGATATTCGCTTTCCATGACACTTCCCAGGCCTCCGGGACTACAAACCATGAAGCCTCAGCCTTGTTCCTTGAACTCAGCCTTTTATAGTCTCATCTCTACTTTCAAAAGCTGTGTAGTCATGTTAGACAAACCAGACAGAGGCTTTTAGAAAGCAGGCCCCCATGTTTGAAGATAGGCATAAGGAGATGAGAAGAAAGGCTGACGTTCTTTGTGTTTTTGGCTTCCAGTTATCTACAGTTGTGTACATTTCAATTCATCTTCAGGAAGTCTTACTTTCACATGCCTTTTAATATTGTCACTTTTAAAAATCTTTCCTTAATAAGTCAAGCTTCAAGTATAAAATTGGGCTTCTTCAAATATAAACAAAATTTCAGCCACTTAGCCTCAGATTTGATCCTGGCTTCATTCTGAAAGCTGATGTCTGTTATGAGAATAAAATTAAGTGATTATTAAGATGGTACTTCAGCTCAGCAATCCTGGCATAGACAGATCCTAGCAGTCCCTAAGAAGATGCATGCCCAATACCATCAGACAGGTTCCCTGGCAGGGACCTTTCTTTCATGTTTGTCTGCGTCCTCCCTTGCTCAGCTGCTTGTCAAGCAAGACTTAGCATTATTCATATTTCTTATATTAAAAAATTATTAGTAATATTTATTGAGTACTTGTTATATGTGAGGCCTATTTTAAGGGTTTCCACATTTATTAACCTAATTCTAACAACAGTCCTACTAGGGAGTTATTATTGTTATTATTCTCATATTACAGATGAGAAAACTAAGACACAAATTAAATAACTTGCCCACAGTTATGCAGGTTTTAAGCTATGGAGCTAGAATTCAGCTTTATAAAGACTAACCCCAGAGTCTGCACCCTTATTCATTAATTAATGTTAGGTGAATAAACAATGATGACCATATTTGGCCCCAAACCTAACACAGAACTCTAATTAAAAAAAAAAAAAAAATACGTGGAGGGCTCCTTTCGTCCTGGTTGAAGGACCAACTGGGTTCCTGCCCTCAAACACTAATCTTAGAATTAGCAACCCTGTTGAAACAAAAGGCACATCCATCCGCACCCTTGCACGGCTTTTCTCCCTGGAACAATATCTCCAGTTCTGTCTGTGTGTGCTGAAAGAAAAGGGATGGTAGGGAGGCTGCTGAGCAGAGCCTCATGAAAGGATGCCAGAAGAAAGCAACCACCACCGCTGGTGCAGAAAAGCTCTTATCTCTTTTGCAAGTTTCGTCCCTAGAACGTGATGCTCAGTTACCATCCTGGAATCCAACTTCAGATCCACACTCCTCTTCCAAAGAGAGATGAAGAGGGGTTAGGACAGGAACAGAAAGGAACTTCAAAACTTTCTCTTGGAGTGGTATAATGGTCTTTTTTATGTCGAGATCTATAAATAGTTTCAACAGGGAGAAACTGGTGGAGAAATTAACTTAATTCAAGGAATCAGTATGTCCTTAGTATTTATCTAGAAATATTACAAACTCCAAATATAGAAAATACACTCATTTATATGTTCAGATGACAACACCCCCATAGGCAAATAGATATGATATGAGGTTAAATAGCCATTTTGGATTATCCTCTTTATTATTAGGTATAATCAAGAGTTGACTTCGTTCCACAAAATTTTTTCTTTTTCAAATTTCTGTCTAAGAGAAAATTTAGCTTGGGCTTAAATTTCAGGTGGGCAGTTACCTACATTACACTAAACTAAATATCAGATCATTAGGCTGTTTTTCAATTTACGTTTAACTAATGGATCAAAAAATTCAAATATAGTACCATATCTAGATGAGAAATTTTATTGTTTTAGTCCATTTAAGCAAAATTTTTACATTTAAGAACTAAACATCCAAATTTGGTCTGTTACCAATAGTACTGGTTGTTTGTGTGTTTGGTAATTCACTCATATAGAGGAAATGATCTTTAATTTAAATGCATTGCTCTATTTTTATAAAATCATTTCTTTGGTTCTCTGCGAGAATACTGCTCCTAAAACTAAACTACTTAGGAAAGGACTGTTTGTAGCAGCCTATATATTCAACTCATATCAATTTTTCAGTGCTCGAAAGGTGTTGATTGTGCTTATGAAAGCATTAGCACCCTGTATGACATCTTCAGGAGAAAATGATTGAAAATTTTTTTAAATTGCAGAAGTGGAAGAAAAGTGTTTGACCAGTAAGTTCTCAGATTAATCTGTTTCTGCAGTAGGAGAAAGTGGTAATGAGTTGAAAGGTGATATCTTGCTAGACTCCTAGAGATAGAATTACTTGGTTTCAGACTAATCATAGAATTCAGGATGTTGTAGCTAGATTACATACAGAATGTATTATGAAGAGGACATCTGAATTTTTTGTCATTTGATCTTTATTTCTTAAATTATTTTTCTTTTAGAAAAAGAAGAAATATATTAAAATTGGCACTGTGCACTAAAATAAACCTGATGATGTTCGTGTTTGTATTGGTGATGTAAAATTATCATTAGTTACTTTTTGTTTTTTTCCAAACATATATGTACAAAAAAGTAAATCGAGCAGTGTTCCCTTTTAGCCAATATTTATACAAAAAGATTTAATTAGTGTAGAAAATAATTCAGTTATCAGCATCAATTCAATTTCACCTAATCCATCCATGATGAATTAAACACTATCAAAGTATTGTCTTTATCATTAAAATAGGTGTAGATTTAGTCATTGCTTGGCCTGAGCAGAGCTTCTCAGTCGTTCCTAAGACACCCCAACCCATTTTCCAATGTTCCCATACCCCAGCCATGGTTGCAGAGCATCTATTCAACATGTGCTAAATTGTGCTAGATTTCTTGGCTTTGCATTTCTTTATTGTAGACATTATTTAAAAACAATAACAAGATGCTCACTGAAGACAGGTTTTATTTTCTGGACACACAATATGCAAAGACCATGAGCAGGCCTCAGGCCAAATCACTGCTACTTTCTTATTAGGTACGTGTCTTGGGCTATTAAATTTAAATGAGCCTTTTTTTCTCACCTGAAAATAATTGAAGAATTTAGGAAGGAGGGCATAAAAGAACTTATACAAAGTACTTGGCTTATAATAGATTTTATTCTGTAATTGATTGTTATTCATTTAAAATGAAAACCTTATTTTTTTTTCAGGATAGGTTTTAGCACCTGGAGAAAAAATTTTTACATATCTGCCTGACCATTATGAATCTGATGTTTTTTCTTTTAAGAAAAGATGAGAGTTGGTTAAAAAATTAAGCAGTAGCAGGTATGAAAAGCTGGAAATCTACACTGTTTTGGCTTTTATATATCACTTAGAGAATATCTTCCTCTTAATGCCCCTTTTTTTCAGATAACCAAGTATCATACAAAATATCTAAAGTGTAAGAGCAGCAATATATTTTAAATTGACTTCTGTGTTTTTCCATCTCTCTCTTCTCAAAGGAGCAGATCACATCCAGCCTTCCTCTTATAAGTGCTGTTGCTAAAAATGTGTTAAGTTTCAGTTTTGTGATTTTTTTGGCCTGAGTTTATTAGTAATTGTCAACCTAAGATGTCAACAAATTTGTATAGACTTTTGGAAAATTTAGTAGCTTTAATATTAGAAAAAAATATTGCTCAATCATATAAACATAGTTTACCCACAATTTTTTTTAAGCTCTTTATTGAAATAAAATTGCTTTACCCTCTTGTACCAGCTTTTGAGGTACAGCAAAGTGAATCAGCTGTATTTATACATATATCCCCATATCCCCTCCCTCGGGCGACTCCCTCCTGCTCTCCCTGTTCTGGCCCTCTGAGGCATCACCCATCATCAAGTTGATCTCCCTTTGTTATACAGCAGCTTCCCACTAGCTATCTATTTTACAGTGGTAGTGTATCTATGTCTATGCTATTCTCTCACTTTGTCCCAGCTTCCCCTTCACCCCCCGCCCCCCCAACCCCGTGTCCTCCAATCCATTCTCTGCATCTGCATCCTTATTCTTGCCCTGTCACTGGTTTCATCAGTACCTTTTTTTGTTGTTGTTTTTTTCAGATTCCGTGTATATGAGTTAGCATACAGTATATGTCTTTCTCTTTCTGGCTTACTTCACTCTGTATAACAGACTCTAGGTCTGTCCACCTCATTACATATAGCTCCATTTCATTTCTTCTTATGGCTGAGTAATATTCCATTGTATATATGTGCCACATCTTCTTTATCCATTCATCTGTTGATGGCCATTTAGGTTGCTTCCATGTCCTGGCTATTGTAAATAGTGCTGCAATAAACATCACGGTACATGTTTCTTTTTGGATTATGGTTTTCTCTGGGTATATGTCCAGTAGTGGGATTACTGGATCATATGGTAGTTCTGTTTTTAGTTTTTTAAGTAACTTCCAAACTGTTTTCTATAGTGGCTGTACCAACTTACATTCCCACCAACAGTGCAGGAGAGTTCCTTTTCCTCCACACCCTCTCCAACACTTATTGTCTCTAGATTTTTTGATGATGGCCATTCTAACTGGTGTGAGGTGATACCTCATTGTGGCTTTGACTTGCATTTCTCTAATGATTAGTGATGTTGAGCATCTTTTCATGTGTTTGTTGGCCATCTGTATGTCTTCTTTGGAGAAATGTCTATTTAGGTCTTCCACCCATTTGTGGATTGGGTTATTTGCTTTTTTGGTATTAAGCTGCATGAGCTGTTTGTATATTTTGGAGGTTAATCCTTTGTCCGTTGTTTCATAGGCGACTATTTTTTCCCATTCTGAGGGTTGCCTTTTAGTCTTGTTTATGGTTTCTTTCGCTGTGCAAAAGCTTTTAAGTTTCATGAGGTCCCATTTGTTTATTCTTGATTTTATTTCCATGATTCCAGGAGGTGGGTCAAAAAGGATCTTGCTTTGATGGATGTCATAGAGTGTTCTGCCTATGTTTTCCTCTAGGAGTTTTATAGTGTCTGGCCCTACATTTAGGTCTTTAATCCATTTTGAGTTTAGTTTTGTGTATGGTGTTAGGAAGTGTTCTAATTTCATTCTTTGACATGTAGCTGTCCAATTTTCCCAGCACCACTTATTGAAGAGGCTGTCTTTCTTCCATTGTATATTCCTGTCTCCTTTGTCAAAGATCAGGTGCCCATATGTGCTTGGGTTTACCTCTGAGTTCTCTGTTCTGTTCCATTGATCTTCCTTTCTATTTCTGTGCCAATACTGTACTGTCTTGATCACTGTGCCCTTGTAGTGTAGTTTGAAGTCAGGAAGCCTAATTCCACCAACTCCATCTTTCCTTCTCAAGATTGCTTTGGCTATTCGAGGTCTTTTGCATTTCCATACAAATCGTAAGATTTCTTGTTCGAGTCCTGTGAAAAGTGCTGTTGGTAATTTGACAGGGATTGCATTGAATCTGTAAATTGCTTTGGGTAGTACAGTCATTTTCACTATGTTGATTCTTCCAATCCAAGAACATGGTATGTCTCTCCATCTGTTTGTATCATCTTTGAATTCTTTCATCAGTGTCTTATAGTTTTCTGCCTACAGGTCTTTTGCCTCCTTAGGCAGGTTTATTCCTAGGTATTTTATTCTTTTTGTTGCAATGGTAAATGGGAGAGTTTCCTTAATTTCCCTTTCTACTTTTTCATTGTTAGTGCAAGAGATTTCTGCACATTAATTTTGTATCCTGCTACTTTACTAAATCCATCAATTAGTGCTAGCAGTTTTTTGGTAGCTGCTTTAGGGTTTTCTGTGTATAATATCATGTCATCTGCAAAGAATGACAATTTTATTTCTTCTTTTCCAATTTGGATTCCTTTTATTTCATTTTCTTCCCTGATTGCTGTGGCTAAAACTTCCAAAACTATGTTGAATAATAATGGTGAGAGTGGGCACCCTTGTCTTGTTCCTGTTCTTAGAGGAATTCTTTCAGTTTTTCACCATTTAGAACAATGTTGGCTCTTGGTTTCTCATATATGGCTTTTATTATGTTGAGGTAATTTCCTTCTATGCCCATTTTCTGGAGAGTTTTTTGTAATAAATGGATGTTAAATTTTCTCAAAAACATCTGTTGAGATTATCATATGTTTTTTATCCTTCAATTTGTTGATATGATATATCACATTGATTGATTTGCATATATTGAAGAATCCTTGCATCCCAGGGATAAACCCCACTTGAGCATGGTGTGTGATTTTTTTAATGTGCTGTTGGATTCTGTTAACTAGTATTTTGTTGAGGATTTTTGCATCTATATTCATCAGTGATATTGGCCTGTAATTTTCTTTTTTTGTGACATCTTTGCCTGGTTTTGGTATCAGGGTGATAGTGGCCTCATAGAATAAGTTTGGGAGTGTTCCTCCTTCTGCTATATTTTGGAAGAGTTTGAGAAGGATAGATGTTAACTCTTCTCTAAGTGTTTGATAGAATTAGCCTGTGAAGCCATCTGGCCCTGGGCTTTTGTTTGTTGGGAGATTTTTAATCACAGTTTCAATTTGCATACTTGTGATTGGTCTGTTCATAGTTTCTATTTCTTCCTGGTTCAGTCTTGGAAGGTTGTACTTTTCTAAGAATGTATCCATTTCTTCCAGGTTATCCAATTTATTGGCATATAGTCTCTCATGATCTTTTGTATTTCTGCAGGGTCCGTTGTTACGTCTCCTTTTTCATTTCTAATTCTGTTGATTTGCGTCTTCTCCATTTTTTTCCTGATGAGTCTGGCTAATGGTTTATCAATTTTGTTTATCTTCTCAAAGAACCAGCTTTTAGTTTCATTGACCTTTGCTATTGTTTTCTTCATTTCTTTTTCATTTATTTCTGATCTAATCTTTATGATTTCTTTCCTTCTGCTCACTTTGGGGTTTTTTTGTTCTTCTTTCTCTAATTGTTTTAGGTGTAAGATTAGGTTGTTTATTCGAGATTTTTCTTGTTTCTTGAGGTAGGACTGTATTGCTATAAACTTCCATCTTAGAACTGCTTTTGCTGCATCCCATAGGTTTTGGGTTGTTGTGTTTTCATTGTTATTTGTTTCTAGATATTTTTTGATTTCCTCTTTGATTTCTTTAGTGATTTCTTGGTTGTTAAATAGCATATTGTGTAGCCTCCATGTGGTTGTATTTTTTACAGTTTTTTTTCCTGTAATTGATATCTAGTCTCATGGCATTGTGGTCTGAGAAGATGCTTGATATGATTTCAGTTTTCTTGAATTTACCGAGGCTTGATTTGTGACCCAAGATGTGATCTATCCTGGAAAGTGTTCCATGTGCACTTGAGAAGAAAGTGTATTTTGTCATTTTTGGATGGAATGTCCTATAAATATCAATTAGGTCGAGATGGTCTAATGTGTCATTTAAAGCTTGTGTGTCTTTATTTATTTTCTGTTTGGATGATCTGTCCATTGATGTAAGTGGGGTGTTAAAGTCTCCTACTATTATTGTGTTCCTGTTGATTTCCCCTTTTATGGCTGTTATCATTTGCCTTATGTATTGAGGTGCTCCTCTGTTGGGTGCATAGATATTTACAATTGTTATATGTTCTTCTTGGATGGATCCCTTGATCATTATGTAGTGTCCTTCGTTGTCTCTTGTAATAGTCTTTACTTTCAAGTCTAATTTGTCTGATATGAGTATTGCTACTCCAGCTTTCTTTTGACTTCCATTTGCATGGAATATTTTTTTCCATCCCTTTACTTTCAGTCTATATGAGTCCCTTGGTCTGAAGTGGGTTTCTTATAGGCAGCATATAGAAGGGTCTTGTTTTTGTATCCATTCATCCAATTTGTGTCTTTTGGTTGGAGCATTTAATCCATTTACATTTAAGGTGATTATTGACATGTATGTTCCTATTACCATTTTCTTAATTGTTTTGGGTTTGTTTTTGTAGGTGTTTTCCTTCTCTTGTGTTTCCTACTTAGAAAAGTTCCTTTAGCAACTGTTGTAAGGCTGGTTTGGTGGTGCAGAATTCTCTTAACTTTTGCTTGTCTGTAAAGCTTTTGATTTCTCTGTTGAATCTGAATGAGATTCTTGCTAGGTAGAGGTTCTTGGCTGTAGGTTTTTCTCTTTCAGGACTTTCAGTATATCCTGCCATTCCCTTCTGGCCTGCAGAGTTTCTGCAGAAAGATCAGCTGTTATCCTTATGGGTTTTCCCTTATATGTTATGTGTTGCTTTCCTCTTGCTGCTTTTAATATTTTCTCTTTGGGTTTAATTTTCATTAGTTTGATTGATAGGTGCCTTGGTGTATTTCTCCTTGGGTTTATTCTGTATGGGACTCTCTGTGCTTCTTGGACTTGATTAATTATTTCCTTTTCCATGTTGGGGAAGTTTTCCACTATAACCTCTTCAGATATTTTCTCAGACCCTTTCTTTTTTTCTTCTTCTTCTGGGATGCCTATGATTCGAATGTTGGTGCGCTTAATGTTATCACCAGGGTCTCTGAGACTGTCTTCCGTTCTTTTTATTCTTTTTTCTCGTTCCTGCTCTGTGGCAGTTATTGCCCCCATTCTATCTTCCAACTCACTTATTCGTTCTTCTGCCTCAGTTATTCTGTTGTTTATACATCTAGAGTATATTTAATTTCGATTATTTTATTGTCCATTACTGTTTGTTTGCTGTTTAGTTCTTCTGAGTCCTTATTAACTGTTTCTTGTATTTTCTGTATTTTGTTATCAAGATTTTGGATCATCTTTACTATCATTACTCTGAATTCTTTTTCAGGCAATTTTCCTGTTTCCTCTTCATTTATTTGGTCTTGTGGGGTTTTTTTTCCTGCTTATTTGCCTGCATGGTGTTTCTTTGTTTTCTCATTTTGTCTGATTCATGGGATTTGCTGTCTCCTTTCCCTATGCTACCTAGTGGTAATTCCTCTTGTTTCTGCCCTCTGCCCTCTGTGGTGGGGTTTGTCCAGTGTCTTGGGTAGGCTTCCTGGCGGGGGGTCTGGTGTCTGCTTTCCAGTGTGTGGCTCTGTGTCTTTTCTCTCTGATGAGCAGGGCTGTGTCAGGTTATATGTTTTAGGGTATCTGTGAGGTTAATATGGCTTTAGGTAGTCTGTGTCCTGATGGGTGGGTTTGTGTTCCTGTCTTGTTTGTAGTTTGATGTGAGGTGTCCAGCACTGGCAGTTGCAGACAGTCGGATGAAGCCGAGTCTTAGACTCTGATACAGGGCTCTGTGAGAGTTCTCTGCAGTTAATCTTCCCTGTGTCTGAGGACTCCTTAGTAGTCTAGCATCCTGGATTCAGTGCTCCCTCCCCAGAGCCTCCTACTTGACTTCTGATGGAGTAGTCCAAACTTCAGAGGTTGCTTGTCCCAGTTATGTTGGGATCTTTGCGGTCCTTTCTGGTGTCTGAGATCGTTTGCTGGTGTTCAGCTGGTTCTCTATGGGGATTATTGCATCTTTTGGTGTATTCCTGATGCAGCTGTGGAGAGGGATGCATTCCACATCCAACCTTATTCACATGGCAAGTAAAATGATAAATATATCTAAATCTATTGTTAGACTTGTGTTTTGTTGTTCTAACATTTGAATAAACTGCTTTTTTCTTGGTATTTAATCTTATAATTTTTCTTAGTCCTAAAAAAGGTTAATTTGAGGGCATTGACATCTTTCGTGATTAGAAGTTAAACATGCCAACAAAAAAACTCGCTATTAAAATAATTATTTATTTCAAGTTTCTGTGTATTATCTTATTTATGGTTGGTCTGACAAGGCAAGAAGTAGATTTGTCAGTATAAAAAAATGTATATCTGTATTAGACATTGAAATATTTACTCCAGTGAGAGAGATATTTTATCTCATAAATTTATTATGGTTACTGTGTAAAGTAGATTCAGTACAGGTGATTCAGTGGATTGTATTTCTATTCTGTAAAGTAAATTTATTTTAACCACATTAGATAATTTTATAACCTCCTAAAATTGCTAGGTTTTCTTTTTTAAAAATGTTCTTATCACAGAAAATTTCAAACATTAACAAAAGTATCTACAAAAAAACTGTAATGAAACCCTACTTACATATTCCCCAACTTCAACAGTTACCAATAGACAGCTAACCTTGTCTCATCTATACATAGCTCACCTTCTCTACTCCCTTCCCACACACAGAGTTATTTTGAAGCAAATCCAGGAGAAATTATGATGTGTTTACAATTAGCAATTTGTATGACATTTAATCATTTAATAGCTTTTTGGGCAGTATTTAATATTTGGCTGTATTTTGGCTTGCTGCAAATGTATAGATGATTGACCATTTACTTCTTGCATAGTGTCATTGTTTTGACAAGTGGAAAACATTGAGGGACTTTCCTGGTGGTCCAGTAGTTAAGACTTTGCCTTCCAATGCAGGGGGTGTGGGTTCGATCCCTGGTCTGGGAGCTGGGATCCCACATGCCTTGTGGCCAAAAAAAACCAAAACATAAAGCAGAAGCAATAGTGTAACAAATTCAATAAAAACTTTTAAAAAATGGTCCACATTTAAAAAAAAAATCTTTAAAAAAAAATGGAAAACGTTGAGTTCTGTTTGGAATTAGTTGCCATAGTTTAATATCAGTTCATTCTGACATATATAAATCATAATAAAGGCGGGAAAAGATATGTGGGTATAGATGGCCTGATAAAAATGTCTGAAGTTACTTTATATGATGTTTCTTAGCAGTATGGCAGAGTGAGAAAAAGAACAAAAGACCAATTTAAGAATGTCCACTTAGGGCAGTCTGAAAACACACATCACAGGCACAAAGAGAATAGATATCAAACTCTGACAAGCTTTCAACAGAAAAGCCAGAATGTTCTCTGAGGTAATCCTGGAATAGCTACACAGTCTGCACCACCTCCACTGAACTTTTTAGCTTTCTCTTGAGACACTTGGCAACATGCCACATCAGCCTGATGCCAGCGGTACAAGGACTAATCATCCTTAGACGTGCCATGCTCTGAAGGTGCATATAATTCTTTCAAAAACTGAAATAGGATCACAAGACTGAGGCATCTATTTCCAATTAATTTGGTCACAGGAGTTTATCTGTCATCTTTGTTCTGTCACAGCAGTTTGTGGTAAACCTGCTTCACATGGATTATCAAATGTTAAGAACAGTGGATTGCAGAATTTTCCCCCCAGTCAATTCCTATTTTGTCACTTTTGGTTTAAAGTAGATGAAACTAGCCATGGGTTTAAAAATGAATTTGACATTTTCAAACTTCCATGAAAAGGAATTGGTCAAACTTCTGGCACGATGACATAGTAGGTTATCGTGTACACCGTACTAATTCATTCTGATTTTCTACAAAAGGTTAGTATAAAGTTTTTACTCTAGAAAAGTATATACAACTTCAGCAACAAAATATTCTTCTTTTTGTCCAAAAATGAATATATGGGGATTCTATGCACAATATCCTTATTGCGTGCTAAAATGAATACTAATTTTCAGAAGAATATCTTTCAATATTTAAATATCTTTTATCCACCTTAAAAGCATAACAGATTATTTACCCCTCTATGATCATATAATTCTAGTGCAAAACGGGTAAGAAGTTAGATGGTTTGTAACCATTTAAAATTTTTATTTAACTTTATTTCAACTGTTTTAGGCTATTTTGGTGCAAGAAAAAATTTTGTTCAGGTTTGAGCAAAAAGATAGGTCATTAGAAGAATGCAGCGTGTGTTATAGCAAGTCGGTACCGAGGCATCTGGGAACTAGAGTTGTGTGGCTGGCTTCCTCTACCCTGGAACTAGATCCAGAGTACCTCTGGGGACCGCTCAGGATGAGTGGTAGACCTTTGTTAATATTGTCGTTCCAACAATATGTGCTCACTTGTTAATAGTCAGTATGCTATGTTTGAATTTTGTAAAACTAAGAAGTACAACTTATGTTATGAATTTACGAAATTAAATAGCTTGAAAGTTCATAATAGAAGATGGAAATGTGACTGTGACTCTTGGAAATGTTTTAAATATCTAAGTCTGCCTTCATAATAGCTCTGGGTAGTTAATATTATCGTCCCTGGGTGACTTGTCCAATTTGATGAACCAGCTCATAAGGGGGAAAGCTAAGAATCAAAAGCCTCACCCGTATAAACCCCAAAGCTGTGCTTGCTCACGAGACCACACAGTCTGCCTGTGATGGAAACGAGACTTAATAATCACTTATGTCTGAGGGGCGGAATGGGCTCCTCCATTACTTCTCTTTAGGTCCTCGATTTGTTGTTGTTGTTGTTGTTCACTTCAAAGCAGGTTAAACGAATCCAGAACACCCCTTCCCCTTCTTTACCATTGCATCTTCCTCTTTGTCTGGTGCTCCCCAGACTTTTGTTATTCCCTGCACTGCCCAATCCCTTCCATTTCCATTTCTGATATGTGTTAGTGTGGGTGGGGTGTGATGCACGCACACAAAATAACTTGGGGAACATGCAAGGCGTCAGCTTCCAGTCCTACCCAGGCTCTGCCCACCTCTTCTGGCTTAGTTGTTCTGAGTTCTTACTGTTAGAAGCACTGCTCTGGGGTGGACCTTAGAGGCTGTAGTTTTATCCTCTGAATTTTCTGGTAAACTCATGTCTATTGTGTGGAAAGAGGTTCCCATCAACCGCATTTCCCTCTCCCATGGCCATCTTTGTGTTGGTTTTGTTTATGAAGTTCCTTCATTGTTATTCAAAAGGCAAAGAACGCTGACACTGTGCAGCTCAGATGCAAGGCAGCCAGGTTTCTTCCAGAGCAAACAACAGGGCAGCAACCAAGTCTGGGAAAGGAAATGGCATCGAAGAGAAGTCCGTCAGGTCCACCCCTGATGAAGGAGAATAGGATGCTTATGAGTAAGAAAAGGGAGAAGCAGAGGCTGAGAGAAAGGGCAAGTAATCTAGGAAAAGAAAGAGAACGACTTGTTAAAAATGGACGTTGCTAATAATGAAACAGCCAGCTTCCCAAACTTTTTCCGGAAACAGGCCTCATAGGTGTTTCCCCATGGCCCCAGGTGGCAGCGGAGCACGAGGGGAGCCCTGTGGTCAGCGCCAGGAAACATGAAAACCACTCCTTTGTTCCCTCCCTCGGAGGAGCCTTGATTATAATGGAAATCCTGCCAGACCCTTAATTAGGAAAGTACAACAGGGCATTAATATAATTCATCACCTGTTAGGAGGAGCGCTTGCGGGCTATTTACTAGAAATCTATTAAATATGGCATAAAGACAGATTGCACTCCATTTCTTACCATGACATTATAATCAGGATGTATGCTCAGTAAAATGGTTTATAGAACCCTTGTCTGTGAGTCCTATCAATTAACCTAAAATCTGCATAAATGAAGTGTAGCCAGTGTAGCACCCTGAGAAAATGGATGCATTTTTCCTCTGGTTCTCAGCAGAGGAAAGTTTCATTTTGAAATAAAAGTGTTGTTTTCATGGCAAGTTCATTGCCATGTATTCTACTCATCAGTGCATTGAGTGAAAGGATTATAAAAGAGTACTCACTTCGTAGTTGTGTTACTGAATGTTGAAGGACTTGTTTTTATGTGAACCTGGTACATTTCCTTGACATCCTAATATAAAAATCTTTTGTATAGATAAGGTCAATATTGATGGCCCAGTACTATGATTCTGTAAAGTATGCCCTGATGTACCTTAAAGTACAGATATCCTTCTAAGCTTTTGTGTTTACAAATGAAAGAAGATTGATTTATGTATTATCTGCATACCAGTTAAAGCTGAGAATCTCTCTGACTTTAAGTGGAGAGTATGTATTTTTGAATGTATTTTACCCTTGTACTCAGGGTTCATTCTTGTCTTTTTTTTTTTTTCACCTAAAGAATATTATGTGACTCTCCTCATTAAGGTATCATTATAGTTAAGACTCCACTCTGTATTGCCCTAAAATTATACTAGAAATGTTGCACAATGACCAAGGAGTCATGTTGAACATTTTCATAATCAGCCTTGTTCAAGTCTCTTTGTATTTCTGTAGTAAAGTTATATGCAAACATAGCTTTATCCATAGGGAGGCATTGTGTTCTTGGCTGCAATGATAGAAAGTAGTGGAAGAGGTCAGCCAAGATGGTGGAGTAAAAATGTCATCTGGGCGTGGCTCGAGAATAAATATTTTTTTAACTTACTATGTTTATTCATTGGTTTTTCTCCCTTTTACATGCTGGCAAGAATACCAAGGAGAATGTTTTTCTTGTATAATGTCCCCTGCCCTGGTGCCGTATTGTATTATGCTTCAAAATAGAAGCTGCCACTGCTAACCCAGATTTCTTTAAAGAGAACATACTTTCTTCTGGCTGGAATAGAGCAAGTGTTCATTAGACCAGTGGGACACTTACAGCCCAAAGGAGTAGGTGATGAGAATGACCTAGTTAGTCCTGTTCCTCCTCCTTTCCCTGACTCAGCAACTTTCCACCTCTACTCTTTCTGTCTGCTTGTAGCAAGGGGTTACTCCCTTAATCAAAACTCTATCCCTGTGGACACGGAGAACATTGACCCATGCTCCTTGTCAACATCTTCTTAGGTGTATCTGTGACCACCACAGGGGTGCAGAAACAGTAAGGAAAAATAAAATGCTGTGATGACATCAGGATTCTGGCTAAGAAGGCCTTTGGCTATGAACAGGACGATCAAATCCAAAGAATTCATTTTCACTCCCAGGTCTCCTCCTGTTTCACCTTATCTCCTGCTTCTCTCCAGCAGGAATTCTTCTTCAAGCCAAGCTGGGCTTCTTCTCATTCCCAGTCGCAGTCCAGTCTCTGTGACCTTGCCCATGCCTGAAATGCCTTCCCTTTTCCCCTCATCATTGTGTATCATCTCCTCTTTGAATTATCAGTTCCCTGATAACAGTCAAGCACTTATTCACTTTTGTATCTCTTCCAGAATTTAATACAGGATATTTTACTTAGGAGACATAGTAAATATCTGTAGGGTTAAAAAAAATACATTTTATTAGGTAAAATTTCTATGTCATTTTAGGTCTATAATATCTTTGGAATTAAGGTTAAGGATTTGTGAGAGCGTGAAGATGCATTTATATTTAAAACTGTTCTTATTAAAGTTTATGTCTTTATTTCTAAATCTGTTTTCCTTTTCTTTGTACATCTTCAGCATAAGTAAACAGGATATATTTCTTGAAATCTAAAAGCATGAGAATAATCCTTTCATTGTATTCTTGTGTATCTCATGCATCTAAAATTAATGTTCGCTGAAGGATAGTTCAGGGTTCATGATGAATACTTGTTAAAATGAACAATAAAAGTCCTTAGTTAGCTGTTAGTCCCAAAATAGAAATGGCCATTATCAATAATCAAGCCCCTATAATAGATTCTTACCCTTTTAGAGGAGACCACAGTGTTCGCTGCCTCATTTCCAGAAGAGGCTTGTGAGAGAATCAGTGCCTGAAGTCACAGCTGTCAGACTCTGGAGTCTCAGCAAGGCATGCTGGGTTGGCAAACCAGCTCTCCAAAGGGTCAGGGAAGCAGAAACTGATTTCTCACACACCATTACACAGTTTAACTAACATAACAAATGCCAAATGATTGCTGGCACTAATGGGTAGTTGGATGTTTACTTTGTGTGGTTACCATGGATTCCCTTAGCATTGATGGACCTGCTGTGATTGAAATGCTGCAGATTTAAGGAAGTAGCAATGATATGATTAACTTGACTCAGTAATTTGAAAAGGGTTTATTTATCTGAAAGGCAAAACTATATCATACTCAACTTGCTTTTGACTTAGCATATTGTCTATGGAAGTTGTTTCAGTATTACATAATTTTATTTAATCCGTGTGTGTATGTTTATAACTTTATTATATATCTTAATGTGTCATGCTCTGGAATAAGCACTTTATATGCATTATCCTATTAAATTTCATTAGGTATAATCATCCCCACTTTACAGATTAGAAAACTGATGTGAAGAGGGGTTAAGTAGCTTGTCAATGATCCCAACTAGTAAGTAGCAGGCAAAGGATTTAAACCCCATCGGGCCCCAGAGCCTTTGCTTCAACCCTTATCCAGCATTACCTGGAACCTTGTCAGAAATGCAAGTTCTCAGGCCCCACCACAGCCTGACTGAACCAGACACTCTGGGGATGGGACTCAGCAATCTGTGTTTCGATGAGACAAAACGTGATCGTGCTGATCATGCTGAAGCGTGAGGATCACGGCCTTCCACTCCTCTCGCTTCTCAAGGACAGTTTCCCAGCCTGTGTCTGCCCAGCGGCAGCTGCCTCTTGGCGTCCACTCCAGCCCCTCCTCTAATCACCCAGCTGTCTTTCATGAATCCAACCATACAAGGAGTATAACTTAAGTTTATTGAAAAAACAAACTATATGCTAGCTTTCTCTCTTGAACAGGTACTTTATTTAATCATTATCTGATGAAAGGTATGAACCTCCTGCCCAGAGACATGCACGTGTTTATGTCCACGTGGAACACGTTAATCATGTTTCCCTGGTGCCAGTCCATGGGATGACTGTGGAGTTCAGGTGAAGACTCTCAGGTAGCAGCTATAGAGTATCATCAAGGTTATGTCCAAGGCCCCTGTATGCCCCTCACAACGCAATAATAAGCAGTTCATCTCTGCTCAGTAGTATTTTTCCTTTAAAAAAATCTGACCTCTTTGTTCAGTAGTATTTTTTTCTTTAAAAACATCTGATCTGTGACACTTAATTATCTCTGTGTGAACTTAAGCAAGACTAACCTTCTCTGGGCTTCAGTTTTTTTTTTTTTTTTTCATCTGTAAACTAGGGGTAATAATACCCACCGTGTAGGATCCTTGAAAATTTAGAGTAATAAACTTAAAGCTCCTGGCATTACAGGAGGGCACTTATTCAGTTGCACATGTGTGTGTGTTCCTTATCATTTGGGAAATGCAGACTATCGCAAAGAAAATAAACGCTAATCTGTAAATAAAATCATAACTCGGGAATAACCACAATTGCTTCTCATTTTAAAAACATATTTGGGATATGCACTGTTTAGTAAACCCCATTTTTTACTAAACAGTATGTTATGGTTCTTTGTAAACTTGCTTACAAAGAATTGTCTCCAATGAAGAATTCAGTATAATACATGAATAAGATCTAGCCTGCCTACCCCCAACTATATATTCTTTGTCCTATAATAGTGGGGAGGGATAAGCATCTCAAAATTTTAATTTGGTGCTTAAATAGCAAACATCCGTGAAATTTCCAACCCCTTTCTGCAGTCAATTCCCAGTCATAATGGGCTTGAAAAGTGCGAAGGGAATGGGGGTGAATGTGGACTTAAAATGTCTCTCATTCTTTTAGTATATTCTAATACTTATAATTTCCCTCCAGCAAGACTAAAATCAGTTGTGTTTTATTTCTAGATGTTGTAGCTTGAGAGCTGAGTTTAAGCACTATTTATTTACATTGAAGTCTGTTCCATGATCTCTTTTACTGTCTTATCCTTATGTTATCCCTCCAATTATTTGCCGTAACATGAAATGTCTCAAAAAGAGAAAAAAATGTCATTAAAGCATTGTTAAAAAATATGTTTTCTACTCACATCTTATCTCCCACGTTGTCTCTTCACTGTTGTCTGGAATGGGTGTCCCCAAGTAGTCAAACTGAAAGCCCAGACTTGAAATCATGGGCAATCATGGGCAGACCCCTCCTTCCCTCAGATCCCTGACACCAGTGTCATCCCCACCTGGTCTTTGAGTTTATACATTATGAGCCCTGAGAAAGAAAGGGTCGGTCTTTTTTTTTTCCTTCATTTTTGTCCAGTATCTAGTACTGTGTAAAATTAACAGTTTACCCAATATCTCTTTGTTGACTGAATGCTGTGTATTAGCTTCAAATAAGCATGAACAATTCAAATATCTTTTCCCCCGTATTTCAGACATTCTGATATCAGCTTCAGTAATTGTTGGTTTAAGGGAAATTCAGAGATGAGAAGAAAAATTGCAGATAGAGAATCCTAGATTCTTCTGCTTCCTTAATACTTAAAAATGTTCTTTTATACTTGTAACCAGTGAAGATAAGATAGACTTTTAAAATAAAGCCATGATTTTTCCAAGTGGCTGTATATCAGCCCTGAGAGAAGTCAGCTTATATCATATATAGCATCTGGAGATTTATGGTTTCTTGGAGAATGCTAGCAGAAATCTTCCAGTCTTCTCACAGTTGTATTTGGCTTTTAAACTTTTTTTAATATTAATACCTTTTTATTTGTCTGTAAACATGATATACATATTTGAAAAATATAGAAATCATAGATATAGAATATCTAGGGGGGAAATATGTGAAATATTTGAAAGCTATTTGAAAGATGGGGGGGGAATCACCATCACCAGCACTCAAACATACAAACATAACCATTCTAACCTTTTGTTGAATTTCCTGTTATCATGCCCACATTTGTTAAAAGTATTATAAAATAAAGGTTTGGAGTAAACTAATATTTATATTCATTTTGATATTAGACAACTACTTATAACATATCCACTATTGGTATAATTACCTTCATGTTAAAACATTAAGCATTTCCCCAATAAAACTTTGTTAGCTGTATTAGGTCAACCATCTTTAAGTTTCTTTTCGGAGAAATCAGATTTAACTAAGCTAGGAAAAACAATCCAGTAAGAGGAAAACTCCTCATTGAACCTTACAAATGGGATCTTCGGTATTATTTTTAAGTTTTGTTATTTCAAAAACTTCAATTATCATTGTAGCAATAATGAACTGTCAGATTTACATCTAGATTGATTCAGATTCCATGCATCCTTTTTTCTTTTGATTTCTAGAATTCTTTGTGTATTACCTAAGAAAGTAGTACGTTCATCCAACCCACTTCAAATTCATAAGTTAAATTCCACTAATCCTAATGCCATTAAAATGAAAAATACTATAATAAAAAGGTATCCAAATCTCAGGCAATGACTCATTTTTTTCAAGCCCTCTTTAATGGAATAGATTGTTCCAAAACAAATTTTTAAATATATTGAATTTTAAAAGGGTCCACTTACATCTTTAATCTTAAATACTATATAAAATAAAGATACAAATATCAGATAGTATTTAGTAAGAATACATTATAAGTTGATGATATATTAGAATTGAAATTGTGTATTATGATGTTATTTCTTTATGTGATCTGTTTACCTGACCTTGGACTTAATCCTGTTAATTAAGCATATTTCAAGAACTGTAGTGAAAAATAAGATTACTGTAGGGAAGTGAATTTCCTCAAGTTTTTGGCAGGGCTTCTAAATTGATAGATTTACGTCACCCAGCCTGTCTTGTCCTGGATATGCTAAGGAGCAGTCACAGCCAATACGCGAAAAAAAGGAAGAGAAGTATTTGAGCACATTTACAGGCAACCCATAGCTCAATGACTAGACACTGAATATCTGAGAATTGATTTTATAAAATGGCATATTTTAAGAATGAGAACTTTCTCAAGTTCTTTTACTCCAGAGCAAAGACTGTTATCTTACTATATTTTTAGGACGGTTGTCTAGGGCAGGCTTTTGATATAAATAAATGATGCATTAACATTATATGCAGACAGAGTGTATATGCCAGCAGAAAACTAAGTGGGGGAGAATTCTATGTTTATACAATACTATTCCAGGGTCAGTTCACTGACTTTGCTGAACATCACAGCTCAGGTTTTTTTCCTTTTTTGATGTATTTTCCTTTTTCTGTTAACCGCAGAGATCCCTTTATCAAACATTCCATAAATCTGAAGCTAGTGAGAGAATTTTTTGTAATTCTCCCTTGACCCATTTTTGTGCATGCAGTTTTGTAAACATCTAACAAACAGTTGCACAAAACAACGTAGTAGTCTAAAATAACTGTACCTGGAACTAAAAGAAATGAGGAAATAATCAAGAAAGAGATTCTATACAGCAATCATATTTTCAGCCAATAAATGCTGTTGATTAACTGACTGAACACTACTCTTTAAGGATGCTTATTTTCGTTGTCTTCAGTCTTTTGAAGATTGTAGCAACAGTGACAGAAAAGTTGGCTGATGGAAATTGCTCTAGGATCAAATAGTTTGGAGTGGAAATTAAATTTACTTATCGAGTTAAAAATTACCAATGAAGAAAGTCTTTCCAGCTATTGACATAATTGCTTTACTCTTTAACTGTATAAATAGGGTATCTAGTTTGAAGTTTAGAAGCCTAACAATCATTTTAGCTGAATGCATTTAATTTTAGTTACTTTTCACTAGTTTTTGCTTCTCTCTGCAGTTACTCAGTATTTTGTTGAATCATTCAGCAACTTGATCTCATGATAATACCACTGTCACAGTTACCTAGATTGATCAAGTTTCTACCTTTAGTTTCTTATATTGACTTACAATCTTTTTACATTTTACATTTTAATAGTTAATTAGTTAGGTATTGATTTATTTTTAAGTTGCACAGTGAAAATATCCAGTATAATAAAAGTCTTCATTATAAAGCCTTGGTTGTAATTTTCTTACTCTGTTTTGTGAATAGCAAATCTACCCACAGTTGTATAATTTCCTTCTCTGATGAAATACTAACCCACACAGGCTAAAGGAAAGCAATGGATAGAGTCATTGTCGATTCACTGTCACCTTTAATTCCACCCCATAAATTACTACCCTTTATCAGTAAATAAGAAGATTTTGTCTAAGTAGATCCCAAGACAATCACAATTAGGTAAGCATGTTTTAAAAAAAATTTTTTTAGATTACCCTCTAAAGTCCTTAGTGTAAGCTGTAAGGGCCTATAATTGAAGATCTTAAGGATTCAGTCCTGGTACCAATGATAGATTCCGCTCTGCATTTTCATTATTTCCTGGGCAACAGAATAAAAGGCATACTGATTAAGTTTGGAGATTACACTAAGCTAACAGGGGTTACAATGCTTGGAAAGCTAGAACTAGAATTTGAAATGATATTAATAAATTATATAAATCACATTTCAAAAATATGGAACAAATTCAAGGTTATATCCTAAGAGAGAAAAGCAAACTATACTGTCAGCAGAGGGAGGAAGGTTGTCCAAGCACAGACAGAAGGAGACAAAAAAGACTGTGAGCTCCAGGTGAGTCAGCAGAGTGGTGCCCACCCTAAAACAAGGCTACAAGGGCCAGCCTTGCTCTGCAAAAGGCACGTGTAACTCCGTTGTGGCCAGAACTACAGAAAGTTAAGACGAGGCCCACCTGGAACCAGCTCCCCAAAGCTCTAGTTCAGCGAGCTGGTGAGAGCAGAACAGAGAGTGTAGCGTGTGCTCAGGGCACCTCTGAACAGCTGTCCACAGAGAGAGTGTGGGTGCCAGGCCCTCCTTAAACACCACGCATTCAGGGAGTGCAGGAGGACCAACAGGCACGGAGAGGCAGTAAGAGCTTGTTGGCTTTTAGCAAAGCGTGCTATAAAACTCCTATGATACTGGGATTTAGGGAGTTAGAAAATAATCCTTTGTTATGTTTGGTGTTGTATGAGCTTTTATTAAACAATTTTGTTGACTTTGAATTTCTACATTTTAAAAGGAAGTGTGAAAATTGGAAAAGGTCTGCAGCAAAACAACAGAAATACTTAATAGGATGTAAAATAGGTCATGTGGGGAAAGATTAAAGGAGTTTGGTTGCTTAGCCAGGAAAATAGAAAGCCAAGAGATGACTTAATAACTGTCTTACAGTATATAGAGGTTTATCATAAGAATGCAGACCAGTTCTCTATCCCTACAGAAGAGCAAACAAAAGAAAATTAGTTTACAGTAGCAAGGGAGACCTTGCTTTTACATTGGAAGGAATTTCTTAATATCAATAAGCACTGTCTAAGGTTACCAAGAGACAGAATATAGTCTTTGAAGATGTTTAAAATGGAATGAACACCCACCTGGTTGGAAGGCTTGAGAGTTGACTTGCTTGATGGTAGAACTGAGCCAGACAGCCTTTTTGCGGAATTTAACAGCTCCATCATGGTTATGAAACAAAATATCATAGTCATCTTCCTTTCCTGTTCATCTGTAAAGATAAATTTACATTATTAATATGAAGGCTTTATTTGACAATTTCAGGAAATGACTGTGCTCACTGTTTCCCTATCTCTAAATGAGTACACTTCTTTTTTCTGTTTCCTTTTCTTTCATTTATTTAACAATATCTGTTGAGTGCCTGCTCTGTGTAAAGCACTGCTCACGGCTATGAGTGATACAAATAGCTGAACACTCCTTTATTCTTCCTTCACAAGCATTTGATGGGCATCTCCCCTGTGCTAAACAGTATGTGACACACTCAGAATCCAAATACAGGTGCAAAGACAGCTCTGAAGAGCCCACAGGCTGGTGAATGAGACTAATAAGTAAACAGAATTGCGGTGTGATGTGATGGGGCCTGTGCCAAAGGTATGAGCAGGTGGCTTGGAAACATATGAGACATGGTGGATGTATCTAATGCAGACTGGGGTAGTGTTTGGAGATTTTAAAGGGTTTGCTGGAGGAGATGCCATCTGAACTGAACTGGGGTGTGGTGAGAAGGGAGTCCATGTGTACTCTAAAATGCCAAGAGGACTATCACAGGAACCAATTGTTTCTACCTAGCAAGATACATAAAAGCATTTGTTTCTTTTTGTCAACTATAGTGTTATTGATTCTGTCCTCTGTCCTTTCTTTAATCTTTAATGAAACAATGAAACCTAATTTACAGTCAGTTCTAAGGTGACAGATGTTTCTAAATTCACCATGCTGAACAGAAAACTGTAGCTTAGAGGAAAATGAGGTTAGGGGCAAACATTCAAAAACTTCATTGGAGGACACAATTTTGAAAAGATAGGAACTTAATGAAAATGGTAGCATGGTTTACACATCTTGAATAGCTAAGGAATACATACTAATACTACAGTACTACATAGATTCTGCAAAAAATGTGGCGGTGTACCTCGAAAAAGACCTGGAGTGTACTTGTGGAAGTCAGGGCGGAGGGTGAAGTGGTGGAGGGAGGTGATCTGAAATCGGACGGAAAGTTGTGACAGGAGATGGGCATGAATATGGCTCATAGCTGAGTCATAACACAGGAAGGGAAATGAGAAGTTTAAGATGCGTGCTTGCGTGTGTTTCATAAATTTCTCCACAGTTCAGTTCAGCTGGGTACAGTTTTCTGCGTCACCTAGTGTTTCTCACTGAGAACTCGGCGTAAGCAAATGTGAAATCTGCGTTACGCTCAAGTTGTTCCCTAATATATCAGTTCTGTTGGAACAAATTTGCAATTTCAAAACAAGCCTTATTGCAGAGCTGACTGCATTTGTTGCAAATTAAGTTCATAATTTTCTTACATTATCTCCTGAAATCTCTTAACATAGTGTATTTAGATTCGATTGGACACATTAGAACTCCTCATAAATCCAGTCTCCTACTTAATGCCGATATAAGTGACTTCCATTTTTTCCAGAGGTACATTTCCCCCTCAGCTTCTATACCAGGGGAGCATCCGCAGGGAACTGGGTGAAACAGGCGAGGGCCATGAGAGTGCGAATAGTGTTTCGCAGCCTGAGCCTCCACATCTGCAGCCATCCGTGGGAAGATGCAGTCACAAGGACAGCAGATCTTTTCTTCACTCTGACAGGATCAATGTCCAGAAATGTAAAGGAAGATCTCCAGAGAGTAGGGCTTTGGCCATGGATCAGCCTCTATGACCAGACTCCCAGAGAGAGTGATGCCTGCAGGAATCAGTGTTGCCTTTTAGCAGGGAGCCAGTAGGTCCTAAGAACTGGTCTCTTTTTTTGCTCTCTCCTTTTTGTCCGTGGGCATAGATTCTGACCTAGAGAAAGAGGAAAGCCCCACTGGAGGAAACTCATTAAGGACAGAGGAGGTAGCAGCTGGGGAGGTAGGTCAGGCAGTGTCCCTCATTGGGCTTCTGTCTCCTTTTGAAATATTTCCCCCCACAAAAGATATCAAAAGGATGTTTTGTTTCGCTACCTATGCAATGGGGCTGGGGAGGAGGGGGTGTCTTTTTTTTTTTTTTCTTCTTCTTTCCACCTAATTCAAGTGTTTCTGCAAGAAAGGCAGCTCAGTTATGTTATCTAAGGTCAAGAAGAAGAAACAGTTTTGCATTTGGGTTTGAATTGGGTAGCAGAGTCATCAGAGGCACTTGATGGTGTTCTTGAAGTGGCCCAAGTCCTCTTATTCACACTGAGCCCTGGACCAGAGGCCCAGAGAGAGGGAAAGTTTCCATCTGTTCACACAGAACTCCTGGATCCTACAGCTCTATATAAAAATTGGGAGCTAAAGGGTTAAATTACACCAGATGATAAAATCCTTACATAGCCTCAAGCAAACATTCAGCTGACAAAAATGTTATTGTATGTTCTCTCTTGAAAGCTTTAAGATATGCTTGGGTTAATTAGATTTCCAAATATGCAAATATGCCCTAGTGAGGTTTTTCTGAAATGCACCATTTTAAAATTATGTAGCATGGCATTAGTGTTCAAAATACTGAATTGTAAGACTTAGCCTGAATAGCTTACTAACATATCATATAAATTCATAATTGATCAAACCCATTTATTCCCCACTGTCCACATTATACTGTTCAAATTGGGTTAGAAAGTTTTATGGAAATTAGGTTCTCTAGCATGCTTTGGGGGAAGATCAAGGAGTAGTTTAAATTACAGCAGTAGTTCTTCAGAAAATGCCAATTCACTTGTCTGATATCAGTGCTGCCAACATGCTCAGTTTAGGGAACAGGAGGCTTCTGGAGCCCTGAGCCTGTGGATCTCCTGAAGGAAATCAGAACACAAACTTTGATCTTAAGGGGAAAAAATACTTCAGCAAGTGTATCTGAAATGATTTCATTTTGTTCACCTGCTTGTACCAGTGAACAGTTCTAAGATTTCAACTTTTGAACAGTTTTTTTAAAATAGTAGATTTCATTTATTTGGGAGTTCTTTATAATCAGATTTCTGGATAACTTAAATGTTTGAGCTGTGTTAGTTAAAAAATAATCATTTGGGGGGGAAACTGTTCTAAAATGCATCATATCCTTCAGTGCTTTATTAAACAGTATAGACTGAAATGTACTAAAGATAAGCCAACAATTTCTGGGTAACTCAGATGTGCTGTGCCCACATGGCCTAGTGAGAGTTAGAAAGCTATTTATTCGTGCTTTTAATGACCTCAACCACAAGATCAACAAACTTTTTCTGTAAAGGGTCAGATAGTAAATGTATTAATTATGGCAGGCCAGGTGGTCTCTGTTGCTGTTACTCAGCTGCCGCTGTGTTAGGAAAGCAGCCATGGCTAATAACTCGTGAATGGGCATAGCTGATTTCCAATAAGACTTTGTCATTGTATAGGCAGTGGTTGAATTTGGCTTGCAGGCTGTGGTTTGACAACCTCTGACCTCAACTGCCATCTTTCTTGAGTAATTTATTGGAAGTTCCATTATTGTCATTTCTTGATGTTCTGATGTTCTTGTATTCCTTCCTTTAGCAATGTCTCACCCTTTTCTGTGTATTGCTTTTGATATGGTTTGGCCTACAGGAAAAAAAAAAACCTAGTTTGTTAGATTTGTACTTAAAATAAGAATCACTAGATTCCAAGGGAGGAGCAAAAGGCTTTCTAGTAAAGAAGGCACAGAGTGCGTTTACTATGGCTTTCCTTCTCGATGCTTGCTTAGGGGCCATTTTTATTTATTCCTCGGTGCTTGAACGAATCGTTAATGTGGAAAATAAGTTTTGTGTTAAAAGAATTTTGTTGTAGTTCAATGGGCATTTGTAACTATACATCACACTTGCTTGAAAGTAAAAACAAATTTTTCAACTACATTTTCATGGGCATAATTTAGTGTGTTTCGTCCAGTGTTTTACATATTTATGAATAGTTTATCAAGGGTAACAGATGTGTCTATGCTAAAAGAAGAGACTAAATTGCCTTTCAGATGAAAAGAAATCACCCTGCCCTCACCATGATCAGTGTTCTATTTTGTGCTTACACTAGTTTACTTTATTCACAAAATGAAACTTTGTTTTTGAGTTATTGAGAACTCTTTCATCTGCCCACATAGCTGAGTTGTTGAGAGCACTGGATTTAGGTTCAAATAGTAGCTCTATCACTTATAGCTGTGAGATAGTGGGCAAGTCACCTAACCTTTCTGAACCTTGGCTCTTTCATCTATAGAGTAGGGGTGACAAGGGTACCTACTTGAGGGCATAGTTGTTCTATTTCTTTGATGTTGTTACCCTTATAATTCCTCCTTTTTTCCTCCTCCTTTTCCTCTAGGGACATTAAAATCAACCATAGGTTCAAATCTTACCATACCATTTAAGTTATACTATCCCATTAAGACCCTTTTTTTTTTTCCAGTTCATCACTGAAGCAGATGATGCCTGAGATTAAAATAATTCGTCAGACTTTAAAATGGTGGCCACAGTGGTACATGGAATACAGAAAGTGAGAGTTTATAACATAAAAAGCCACATCCAAGTACAGAAAATGTTATTTTATCATTTTTGTTGTTACATTACTAGATGTTTCCGGTATTATCTACATCAAATTTGGGATGCACGATCAGTAATATATTGAAAATTTTGTATTAAAGCGGTCCTAAAATAAAGTTTGCCAGCTCTAGGAGGAAATAAGTTTAGCTGTCAACATGGGTCAACAAGTTCTTCCACGTCTGCACATCCAAGATGTCCTGGAGACTTAATTCTATCATTTAATTTCCTAGTTGCTGTCACCACAGGAATTTAGGAAGATCTAGCTCCCTAAGCATCAAATGTCCAACGGTTACTGTTCTAATGTCTACAGAAACATCATTTCCAGTCTCTTTGGTACACACAGTTGTTTTGTGCATACCCCCCCCCCCCCCCCCCCCGCAAATGATCTAAACTCAAAAAGACCCCAATGATGAAATGAATAGTCTAGTTGATGGAAAGTGCCCTGTTGGGTAATTACACAAATCACATTGGCACCCAGAGCAAATTGCTTACTCTTTCCAGGAAAGAGTTGCCCCATCTTTAAAATAAGGAGATGGGAATTTAGGTTTTACAGTGATAGGATAAAAACATTTTTGTACCCTTCTCTTGAAAATCACACCCACAGCTAGAAAATAAAGAAGCACAAACATCAAGTTTGATTGTGATTAAAGTAGGGAATCACCCACTGTAGTCCAAGAACACAGCCTGTGAAATTGGAAGGCAAATGAGAGAATGATAAATGATTAGAGTAATGGAAAAGTTTTGGAAATAGTGTCAATGGTTGTACAATACTGTGAGTATAAATGTTGCCACTGAATTGTGCCTTTAAAAATAGTTTAAATGGCACAATATTAATATTTTTTTACCACAATAAAATTTTTTAAGGGAATAAGTAATTTAGTAGAGAGAAGGGAGGTGAAACAAAAATGCTTGCAGGTTGAGAGTATCAAAGAACAGCTAACCAGTCTGCCTCCCAAAAGGATCTCAGAATTGGAGGTCACGTAGTAATAGAGGGTGAAGGTAGTGAAAACAGACATTGTTTGAAAATGTGTACAAGTTGCAACTAGACCTCCTGGTCATCTCCACTGTCCCTGGTCAGATGACCTCACCGCTTCCACCCGGGCAGGAGATGATGCTCTGGGGAAGATGGAATCAGAGAGTGTCAGGACTTGGAGGCTGCAGGGACTGAAGAGAGTGAGGGGTCCCACACTGAAAACACAGGTGCAAGTCTAGTGGTCCTAGATGTGAGCCTCTAGCCTCTTCCTCTTCCCCTGAGGAGCTCCACAATGCAGCTAGTCAGGGCTTCTCCCTGTGTGCCACCTCACTACAGCTGTAGCTGACTTGAAAATATGGAGCTGAAGCAATGGCTGAAAGAGTTGAAAGTCATTTCCCCTGTGGAGGAGGAGAGGGAATGGGAAAGTACCCCTAAGTTTTTGACTGGCCTTTTCTTGTTATTTGATTTCTCGACTGTATGCATGCAATACTTTGGTTTTTTAAACGATTAAAATAAATTTAAAAGACATAAAATAAGGGATGATTTCTAAGAGTCCATCTTGCCTTTTGTTTGTTTCAGTCATACTCATAGTGTCCTTTAGAGAAAATACTGTTTCTGGATTCTTGACTTTATTCCATAAGGGAAAATTTTTTTTACCAGAATATCTGTTTCTAAGTAGTGCTAATTGGCATCATCATATTTTTTGTGTAGAGTATGTTTGTATTTAGATAGATATTTTTCCTCCTAGTAATTATATGTCTGTACACTGGACTATGTCTACTTCAAGATCAGTAAATTGGTCCTGATTCAGAATGTCTGATGATGTAACCTGTACTGGGCTAGCTTTCTTTATCTTTTTTTTTTCTATGAGGAAACCGTTTAGTAAGTAATGGAATAGAGTATGTTTAAAAACATATTTGAGGGAAAAGTGTCCTATCTAATATCCAGCCACTTTGCATTTGCATAGAAAATATGTGCTAATTTCAAAAGGTCTTATCTATACCTTAGAGAAGGAATGGGATTTTACATTTTGCAGCGTCTTATTTTCATATAGATATATCTTATTGGCTTATTCACTAACAGGCTTATGTTTTAATTCATTTTTATGAATGTAAACGAGTTGATTTAACAGACATTGTTATAATAGGTATTTTTCAGCAGACTACTGCAGTTGATTTATGCAGTTCTTTATGTTTGCTTCTATGAAAAGACCATTTTCATCTTTTGTTTTTATTTTCCAAACATACAAGGGTCACTAAACCTCTTTAGAAATTGCTTCTGAATAGTCATTCTTTGTGTGGAAAAACTACAGTATATTCCTTAAGTGAAATTCAATCAACTACTTTTATGGTAACTGGGCTTAAAAGACATCAGTGAAAATACCCACACAAGCTCTTAAGATCAAGGCGTTTGTTTCAGCTGACTTTAGTATGTACTTATCCATTGTGCATCAAATAATGAGCAAAATAGCCAGACTTCTAATAAGCAAGTACAATATAGACAAAAGAGAACACTGATTTAAGGTCCTAGTGTCAAATGCGGTAAAACACTCTTGTTTATAGCAGGTCAGGCTTGGGTTTACAATTAGCACTAATTACTGAGAAAAAAAATCAAAACTGCAGCTTTAAGGAAGGACACTTTTCACTGCAAGATCAAAGCCAGTCTCTGCAGAATAGGGAAGCCTCTACCACTTAATTGCACTGAAGTGCTAATTGGATTGTAAGGAACTTTCATGAGTTCCTCCAATTAGCCAGCCATCCCTGACGAAATCCAAAAAGAAGAGATTATGATTTCTTAGAGCTTTTGTCTATACGGTTGCCATTTGTATACCTGAGTGAATGTAGCCTTGCCTCCTTTTTATGCAAATTGAGGTCTTTGGGGTCTCAGCTATTAGCTTCCTATAAATAGCCTTGAAGGTAAAGCTATCCATTCGCTATAAAGTCTTAACTGTGTGCTAATGATAATGAGACAACATTTAATGGAAACTATCATTTTTATTAAGATTCTTCATCTAAAGCATGAGCTTCCTGGCTCAGGAATGTCATCTCATTTAGGATCCAGTTAGCATATTTGTATTACATTTGATATTTGTATTACATTTAAGTACTCTTCACTTTGGGAAATTTTTTGGAAAGGAATAGATAATCAGTAATTTCATGGTGCTTATTCTCTAAGTAATAATTTTTATCCCTGAGAATTATTCATGGCTCTAATTGTGCGTTGCCCATACACTGCTTCCCCTGTGATTTTTATTATTGTTGTTTGATCATATAAGGCAGCAACAAATCTGCCAGCTCACCACATGAAAGCTCATATGACAGAGTGATCTCTTTGGGCAAAATTATTCATTTGGTTAAAGAAAATGGGAACCTTTACTCAATGCCGGGTCCTCCCTACATAAAGTGAAGTAAAAAATTGGCAGCTGTGGAGTGAATTCACCTGGCTATATTAGACTGGGACCATGATAAATCTTAAAAAGCCCGTACTGACATAAAACCTATTCCATTTTATTTACATTCCTCAAATTTTGTTTATTTGGACATCTGCCTAGGTGATAAAAGTGCTAGGTCGCCTTTGTACTGGCAAAGGAAGACAAACTTAAGCATTTATCCAGGATTTTAGATGTTCCGAATTATCTGATGATTAACCTCATTAACTAGAAAAGAATTCACTTCCCACACTTTACTTTCTGTTAGAGTGAGTTTTCAAATAATAAAATTGTTGATTTGCATCTCTAAAATTTGAGTGTGCTAAAGATAACAGAACAGTGTCAGAGTAGTAACGTGATTTTCTATGCTCCCAGAGTCAAATGTGTTTCATGCTTTTTGTATTTTATAATAAATGGAGGTATTAAGTACCTACTATGTGTGCAGTTGGTACTATTAGACATTTTACATACTTTATCTCTCTTACTATAACCCTCAGAGAAAACGCAATGCTATCCTCATTTTCCAGGTAAGAATACGGAAGCTTAGAAAGGCTCAGTAGCACAGCTGTTAGTTAACTCAACTACTTACTAAGTAGAGAAGCCAGGATTAAAATCCAGTCTTTCTGACTTCAAAGCCTTTGCTCTCAGCTTATTGAAATTAGTGGCAAATTAGATCCCTCCCCTTATGTTTAGTCTTAGCAACTTGTACATTTCTTATATAGGACTGACATCTGTGTGTTGTTCCTGTTAAATTTCTCGTTCCTCATTTTAGAAGCAAGGGACTGTGTCTGTCTTGTTCATCAGTGCCTAGTGAGAGTACCTGGCCCACAGAAGGCTCTCAGTTAATGGGAGGATGCCCAGTACCAGAGCCACAGGCGTCTCACTCCCAGATCCTTCAAGTATTTGGGTAAAGTCCTAGGATTTACAAAATATATGTAGTTTGGTAAAAGATCAGGATTTGAGAATCCTGCAAATGATAAGAAAATACTTTATTCTTTGATATCGTGTGATTACTTCTTCCAAATATTTTAAGTGTTTGTGTTTTTTTTCTCCTCCTCATGAACACATAATTTTCTGTTATAAAGACTTCCCTAACGGAGGGTGGGTTTTGTACCATGAAATTATTCAAATAACTTTTTAAAATTAGATTATTGGATGGCATGCATTGTTTGAAATAACTGTCTTCTCTATAAAATTTTATGCTTTTGCCAAATTCTGGCATATCTATGAAGACTCCTATATGAATCTTGAAATTACTTAAATTGTTAAAAGAAGTTTATCAGCTATGTAAATTTACTGATATCCACTTCTCTGTTCTAATTTATGAAGAAAGAAATTAGCTCATGGTTAGGCAGGGTTCCTTAAAATAAAATGGAAAGTGGTTCATTTTTTAAAAACTAACATTTGCTCTGTTATTTACAACAAACTAGTCCATAGGTATCTTCTAAAATGCATTTAAGAATATAAGAACATCTTAACAATACTTGGCATGTAAAGTAGTAGCAATAACTTCCATGTAATGGTCTTTCAATTTTTGCATATCAATGATATTTATTATCCTACTAGTATATATTCTGTAAAATGGGAATAATACCAGTATCAAAGGGCATGTGTCGAAAATTGTGTCAGAGGCCTGACAGAGTAGATGGTCAGTAATTGGTAGATATTTATATAGTGGAATATTAGTCACAATGAAAGCATGGGTTATTAAATAATGTCATTACTGGTGTTTTACCCTACATGAAAAGTTTTGTCCTGTAAGTCCCAACTTTGTATATAACAAAGTTGGCCCTTGACAACACAGGGGTTAGAGGCACTGACTCTCTTCACAGTTGAAAATCTGTGTGTGACTTTACAGTTGACTCTGTGTATCCATGGTTCTGCATCCCCAGATTCAGCCACCCAGGGTTCATGAAATACTGTATTACATACTTATTGAAAAAAATCTGTGTATAATTGGACCACACAGTTCAAACTCGTTGTTCAAGGGTCAACTGTACATATATATATATGTGTGTATATTATATATAGCTTTATATAGTTTTTAATTTTTTGGTAAAATATGCATAACAAAATTTACCAGTTTAACCATTTTAAGTGTACAATTCAGTGGCATTAAGTACATTCACAGTGTTGTACAGCCATCATCACTATTCATTTCCAGAACTTTCCAAATAGAAACTGCTATATGTTTTATTTTTGTTTTAAATTGTTATCCATTTTTAAAGAATTAGGCAACAAAAAAATACTTAACAGATTTATAGTAGACTTTTATTGTGTTCCCTTTTTTAATTCCAAAGGCATTTCACTCTTCTCTGAGTCACATTTTCTGCAATAAATTAGTGAATAAAAGTATCATTCTAAAAGTCTCAATCTTTTCTTACCCAAACTCCAAGAACCTGTCTCCTATCCTTTGTTCCCTCTCACCCATTGCTACATACCCACCCATGATCACTTGAAATCAGAAAGTTAAGCTGAGAAAGCTGCACACCTGAGATAGGGGTTCTCACATCCAAATGAAAGCATTCTCAAACCAGGTGTCTTTCCAGAAATAAATGTTTATCAGGAAAAACATTTGACATTAGTTCTGTTTTATCCACAGTGTGCCGGGTTTTGACTGATTTTGATTTACCCGTGAATTTGAATCATCTCTATTTCCCCTGGCCCTGCCCCTCTCTTGGTGCCCACTCCCCACCGCCATTCCCTTCGTTAACAGACGTTGACCACGCTTGACAATCCCACATCTGTGCCTCTTGCATGGATTGCTTTTTCTGCCCTAGTGCCCCTCCCCAGCTTGAACCCCCTACTTCTTTGCAGCCAGGCTGGTTGTTACTGTCATTTTGTGCTCAGCTCAGACTCACCTTCTCAAGGACACCTTCTCTGGCACCCACCCCACCTGCCTGTCCTCTGTACTCCCATAACTTCCCATGCAAACCCTCTGGTAACCTGCATCACACTCTGCTGAGAATAAGTACTCACCGGCCTTCTTTTCCTCTAGATTGGGAACTCCCTAAGGTTTGGTAGCATTACTTATAAATATTTATAACCCTATTTCCTAGCACAGTACTGGCACAGAGGAGGCAGTTAGTGAATAGTTATTAAATAAATGTTACAGTATTGGAATTTTTCCAATTGGAGTCAACCTTTCAGACTCCAGTACAATGGATTGCTATATTTGTATTTTCTGTCTGTCAGAACCCTTTGGGGGTTACTCTTAAGACGAGAGCAGATGAATAAGCAACTGTGAATGTAAGGAGGACAAGTCGAGTCCCAGAACCATGGATGAATGAGTGAGCTCTGGCCCACATGAAAAGCAAGGTATCCCAAGGAGCAAAAATAAAAAGGAATCAAGAACCAACAGGAACCACAAAGTTCCCTAAATTTGCCTTCTGCCCATATCATTCCTGTTCTTGGTTAATCTGAATATCAGTTTCCAAAACAGAATAAGGCCCCGGGACTTGTGTGTCACATGAGAAGGAAGGTACACAGATTAATTTTAGTCATTGAGAACAGATCTACTGAAACGTTCCCTGCAGTTAAGTATGGATTTTATTACAAAGTGCTGAATAAACCTCCCAGAGCTTTTCTTGCCTTTGTGAGACTGTGTTAGTTCGAAAGACAAAAAAAAAAAACAAAAACAGGCATAAAAGAAACGGGGAACTCAGAGCCCATTTCTGGCCACAACTTTAGCAAACCACTTTAAGTTCTGGTCAGTGTCAGTTGAGACCACTTTGGAAGGGACCTGAAACTGATGTTTCAGTAAAATTCAGCAGACATAGTCCCCATGTTATAAGAACCCTTATAACAAAACTTTGTACATTGGGCATGTGAACTTTTTACATAATAAAAGCTACTTCTACTAAAATATAACATACAATGAGGTGATTAGCATGCTTTTCACAGTGTGATCATTGAAACGTACCAAGCAAATAAACTAGTGAATTTGATGAGTGAGTGAAAAGGGGTATGAAGTTGATTAGAACCAGGTGAAAGGCAGGTGAGGAATATCACAAAACGCATGCAGAAATAAAATCTATCTTGATAACAAAGAGTTGCCTGTGTGCACGTGAGTGTGTGATTATTTCACAGCCCTGCATGTTAAATAGTGATCGTGACTCAGAACGTTTTAATTTTCTGTGTAACTGAATAAAAGTTGAAAATACATGAGATTCTTCTAAATGATTCCTGAATACTTCTCTTATATAAAATCATCTTTGTACTTCGTTAGACCCAGGTTCTGTGAAGAGAATTTCGCCCAT
Organism: Hippopotamus amphibius kiboko; assembly: GCF_030028045.1. Taxonomy (NCBI): domain Eukaryota; kingdom Metazoa; phylum Chordata; class Mammalia; order Artiodactyla; family Hippopotamidae; genus Hippopotamus; species Hippopotamus amphibius. The sequence goes on from NC_080186.1 coordinate 189,497,868, forward strand.
CAGCATCTGAGCTAAACTTAATGAGCAGCTCTGAATGCAGAGGGCCCCCACCTAAGAGGAGAACAATTCCATGGCCCAAGCACTCATCAGAAATATCACAGGGTATTGTGCATGTAAGAGAAGGGCCTTTGATGTAAGCACCAAGGCTGTTACCATGGAGACCACATTCAAGTCACTTCCTGCCGCTAAAGCACCTGATCTTTGTGTCTCCACTAATTTCCACAGAACCTGGACCATACTTGACATTTTTAACTCTAATGTGACAGAATTTCTTTTAGGAAGATATGTGATTGCCCCATCATTCATAAAACTGAAGATGCAAAATTTTGAAAGATGTGTAATAATCCCTGTGAAATTTGGAACTTGATGCAATTTTTCCTTCATTTTCTTACTTCCTAGCCTTAGGACAGCATTATTTTCCATATAATTTTGAATGTTACTGTTTTAATTTGGGAGAAAGCACAGGCCTGTCTGATGTAGGGAAAACGGGCCACAGGGTGTTAGCTGGCAGCCACATGATCTGAGGAGAGACAAGGACTAGAAGAAGAGACTGTTGCTTAGACATGTGCCAGGAGCATCCATGGGAGTGCTCATGTTAGAGCCTTCTCCCCATGCCTCAAAGAAGTGAGGATAGAGCTTGAATGATCCTAAAGCCTCCATTAGATTGTATCATAGATTATTGATAGACGAGTCCCAGCTGGGGCATGAGCAGTGGCCGGTGAAGGGGAAGCGATTGATGGATGGAAGGATTCTGGTAACTTTTCACTCGAGGATGAAGAAGGAGCTCTTAATGATGTATTTTTTGAGGTGTATAAAATACAAGCATGCTGCAGGTCACATTTAAAAATGAAGAACGTGGTTTCTTATAAATTCTTTCTTATTTGTCATGTTGTTTTTAACTGAACTTGAGTTGTGTGACATCAGTTTGGAATAAAATTCAGAAATGCGTGATTTTTTTTTTTTTTTTTTGGTGAGGCCGTAGGACAGAGAACCACATTGTAAGTACCTCTACATTAAATAGCTCCTTTGTGTTTTGGTGCTTTTTAAGGACAAGTTAATCTGTCAGCTGGCCCAACTATAGAGGGATAAATAATTTAGGCTTTAGGCTTTTCTTTCTTCACAAAAGGAGGTAGAATAAGATATATTATAAGTTGATTCTCAAATTTTGAGCTGACTGAAGTGCAGATCACTCATAGTATATCTTTTGTTCTGAGAGTAAAGATTTTATATTAGTAGGAGTCTTAAAACTAAATAAAGGGAAAAGGTGATGGCCTATGAAGGGAAGGGAGGTATTTAAACTTACCAAAAAATAAAGGAACAGTTCTATATCTCTATGTGCTGAGAACAACTGACCAAAAAAACCCAGAATCTGGGCTATCTTTTCTCCTTCTATTTTTACTCATGATTCACTTTTTTTTAAAGCCACTTCATCTCTGTGTACCGTAGTTGACTCATAATCATAAGGGAGGTGATTATGCTCTCCACCTGGATTACATGGCCATTGTGCCAGTTCAGCTTAGATCTTTCCCCTGCCACGTCAACAGCTGAGAGTTTATTACGTGGACACAGGGCCTCATGCCCTGCACACGATGCCTGGTTCACAAATTGCTGTTTAAAGATGCATTCTACATGTCAATATCCATCACACCTTAGAATCAACTAGGTCATCTTAAAACTGGTCAGTGAAAATAGGAATGAGGCTCAATCCAACTGAATCATCAGGAAATGTCTACCACGTTTGCAAATATTTGCAAACTATATTCTCTGTAATTAAGATACAATTCAAAGTGCTAGTTTTTGTCATATGTGTACATAAGTGTGCGCTTATGCTGTGTTTGAACCTACAAAGCAGCTTAGGTGGTACCTGAGTTGATGTGGGCAGAAAGTTACAGTTACATTAAGTGGAGAAAAGGAATACGCCCCAATGTGAGGAATCAAATGTAGTCAGTGAGTTAAAATCTGTATGAAGATGACATGCAACATTTTCTTCACTAATATCAGTTTTAAGTGTAGTACTTTTCAGTAATGTATTTCTAAATGTATATTCCAAGTAGGAATTAAAGATTCTCTTCCTCCTGAGTGATTTCTTTTTTTTAATTTGGCCTGAAGCCATTTTCTCCTAACCAATGAAAAAATCCTGTTTCCTTTCTCTCCTTTCCAGGGTTAGAACTGTTTATTAGCATGTTACTTCCTGATCACACTAATTGGCTGAGTCTAGTGGAGCAGTTGGTGGAACCAGATGTTGTTTCCACCCACTCTTCCTGCATCTCTATCCCTGTCTTCCTCTCCTGTATTAGTTATAAAGTGCATGCCCTTTGTCCTCTTAGCTGTATGCTTCTGGCACCAGGATTCTTAATCAGTGACACTGGAAGGTTGAGAAAGCACAAGGGAAAGAAACTAATAATCAAGAAATGACTACATTAAGCAAAGCAGTGAAACCACGTAAATTTAAAATGAAAGGAATCGGCCTCACAGGCCTGAAGGTGACAAATTATATCCTAATTTTAAACGTGAAATTGATGCAAATTCACTATCGGTGCCTAGATACAGGCACGGAGAAACTAAAAATTTACCTTTGTTTTGGAACCCTTTCTTTCCAGTTCTTCACTCAACTTTCCCTAAACTGTCCAATAGGCAGTCTCTCTTCTGCCCACTCTAACAAGATTAATTTTGTGAAGAACTGATAAAACTTCTCCGTTTCATCAAATCACTTTACCTGAGAGAGTTAGGAGCACATCACCCCAGAATAGTCAGTTTCTTTTCTTGCCTGCTGTTTTGAGGTGCATTTTGTGGACCAGCTGCAGGACAACTTAATTGTCACTGTGGGGATTGCGAACTAATACTGTGATCTTTGAGAGCCTCCTGTGTGCCAGACTCAATGTAAATTTTCTTTCATCCCAAAGCAGCTCTATGAGAGATTAAAATCCTTATTTTCAGGATGAGGAACCCAAGTTGCAGAGAATTGAAGTCACTTGCCCAAAGTTAGATTTAAAGGGAAGAGGAGGGTTGGAGCCTCAGTCTACCTGACGTCTGACCACTACGCCTTATGCATGTGGAAAGAAAGCTAGAGATCACCAGCACCATGCTGTACACAGCCACATGGCCAGCCAAGTCCTTCTGCAGCAGTGGTTCCGAAACCTACCTGTGCAAAATAATCACGGGGGGAGCATAGTAAAATTACAGATTCCTTGCTGTACCTGCAGAGGAATCTGAACATACCTCTGGGAACCCAGGTTTTTAACAAGTACCCCAGGTAATTCTGAAGCAGATTTCCACTTTGAGGATTGCTTTTCTATAGGTATTAATAAAATTATCTGTAAATATCTATTCATCCATCCTATCCGTCCATCCATGCATCTGTCATGTGTATGTGTATCTGGAAGAGTTTCTGTAATAATTTTTAGTTGAAGGAAAAAAAAAATCTAACTTCTCTTGCCACATGATGGTTAAGTTTTTGATACTTTTAATGACAACCCCTTTATATCTAAGCACTCCTTCTGTCTGCTTTCTTCCTCCCAAGAAAGCTAAATGGTTGGTTTTGCTTTCTTCAGATTAATTCAAGAGTTCATTGATTTTTGAGTTAAGTCTTTTCAAGTATTGCTAAAGATATTTTCATTTTGATAGGGTCAGAATTTTATTTAAGATTGATGTCTATTAGTGTTTTGAGAAACCTTTCGTTTGACACTTTTAACCATAGAGATTGATTTTAATTAGTGGACATAACTTACTTTAAAAGATCTTTGGGAGGTGGGCTGTTCTGAACCCAGATGTAAGTGTAGGCTACCTTGAGAATCTATGTCTCTGAAATAATAATGAATTGGGGAAAAGTAGGTGTAGCAGCACATCTTTTCTTATGAGAAATTTTTAATTAAAAAAATTAGTTTTCCATAAGCCAGTGCATGTTTCATGGAGAAAGGCTGTTGGTGACACTTACTAAAGGGCTGCAACATTTTGCTAATTTAAAAAAGGTCTACTTCAGATCGATCACGACCTTATCAATAGGATGATCTCATTCATCTTCTTCAGAGACTCTTGTCACAGGGAGATGCAATAGCTCTGAGCTGCCTCTACTCTGATTGCAAAATCAACACTAAAGAGGGTTGCAGAATCAGTTTGTGGTAAAATGAAGCATCTTTGTGATCTTTCTTAGTTATTAGTTTTTTAAAAGTAAAACATCTTTGTAATCTTTCTTAGTTATTTGTTTTAAAAAAAATCACAAATCCACGCTACTGATAGTATTCACTCTTTTTTTTTTTTTTTTTTTTTAAGACTAAGAGCTACTTAGGTAAGAGGGAGAATAATTTTGTGGTAGGTATTGAATTTGTGGTTCTTTTGGATCAGTACTTCCTCCTGCTTAATGCATTATTTTGTTCATATGAATTCTATTTGTTGGAAACCATTTTCAAATATCAGCAAATGTAATAAAAAATGAAATTCCTTATAGTTTACTAGTTTTCAGCATTTCCTTCTTCTAAAAAATTATTTTATTATTTGAAAGAATAATTTTGTTTCCTTGAAATCGGGTAAAATTTAGAGTCGATTTTCAAAATGCATTACATATTCCATACTTAACATATCTAAGGTATGTCAGTAAATTAATGAGATTGAATTTCCTGTGTGGATTTTGAAGTAAATTTCTGGCTTTTAAAGTCACTTTATGTATCAGAGCAGTAGTTGTACAATCTATAGTTTCTTGAGCCTAATTTTATAGATAATAAGAAAAAGGAGAAAGTCAGTTTTCTTATAATTAAGCTTCTTCCTTTTCTGCTTTTTACTTCTATTAATTTTGTCCTAACCATTTCAGCCTTCTAATATTAGTTTATCTGTTTTTCCTCATTTTTAGTCTTCCGTGATCAAAACCATTTTCTCTCCATCTGCTATCTTTTCATTCATCTCTCCTTTTAAAATCTGTTTCCTTTCCTGTCGACACATGAATATGCCATGGTATGTCAACTTTCTTTGACTAATTAGGAGAGGGAAAAGAATTCTTTACTTTTGAGATTGTCATTCTCCCTGTGTACCAGTGGAACAATTAAAATCAGCTGTCTTTGCCTACTAATGATTCCACAAGTTAGACGTGGGAAATTGAAATAGGATGTATTCCTTGTGCGGACCCCTGCATTCTGTAACAGTGTGCCCTCTCTTGCACTACAGGCCAGTAGACTGCTGTTCAGTGCATAGTTCAGTGTACTTTCTCAACTGATCTTTCCTGAGACAACACCGACCACTTAAAGCTGTTGCTATTTTACTTTATTTATTTATTTATTTATTTATTTATTGGCCGTGTTGGGTCTTCGTTGCTTTGTGAGGGCTTTCTCTAGTTGTAAGTGGGGGCTACTCTTCATTGCTGTGTGTGGGCTTCTCATTGCAGTGGCTTCTCTTATTGTGAAGCACGAGGTCTAGGTGCTTGGGCTTCAATAGTTGTGGCACTCGGGCTCAGTAGTTGTGGCACACGGGTTTAGCTGCTCCGCTGCCTGGATCTTCCTGGGCCAGCACGTGAACCCGTGTCCCTTGCATTGGCAGGCAGATTATTAACCACTGCGCCACCAGGGAAGTCCCTTCACATTATTTTTGTATTTCATATGTGAGTCAGGAAAACATTATTGAAATGGCCACATTTTGGTAATATCCATAATACTTGATAGAGCCATTTAATATTCATTTTATTTTGTGCATATCTATTTACCTTTATTCTCACTTATAAATATTATATTAAATGAGATGTTTTCCTGAGAGGAATAGTCAGCACTCAGTTTTTTTCTTTTAATATTCAAAACTATCAGAAAATATTTGCAAGCATCTTATACAAGTTTTGGAGCTATATCAGCCAATAAAAAGTTACAAAGAAATATGATTCAACACAATGAGAATTTATTGAGTACCTACTATATGCATAAACTTTTCTAGGTCTTATGAGAATTACAAAAAAATTTAAAGTTTGGTAATTAGTGCCACAGCAAGATATAAGATATATGATTAAGTATCAAAATAATTGGTCGACTCAATCAGTGCTCTATGAGTTCAAAGAAAAGAGAAATCAGTATTAACTGATGACCTTGGAAAGGCTGGTTGAAGACATAGTATTTACACCTGTCCTTGAAAGATGGGTATATTTCAATATCACATCCATACCAAAGACCTGCTACTGATTATATTTAAAAGATAAAAGGAAGGACTCAAAGGTGATTTTAAGATGTCATGCTAGGGTAACGTAGAGGGTGAGATGACATTAGTGAGGAAAAAACAAAAAAGTCTTGGTAGCTGGCTTGAGAGAGAAGGTGAAGAATCTGGTTTTGGACGTTTGAAGTGTGAGGTCCAGTAAGAAGGTAGAGATACATGAGACCAAATGATGCACCAAGGATAGAAATGGATGCAGTGTTGTGTAGTAGAGAGCAGACAACTGGAATTGCAGAGACCTGTGTTAGTGCTCTCCCTGATTCCAGCTAGACGGGTGAGTTTAGCTAAGAGACTTCATGGCTTCCAGCTTCCATTTTCTTATATATAAAATAAGAGTCCTGAGATTCCTCGCATTTTAACATTCCATAAAGAAACATTTCAGAGTTCGCTACACTGAAAGTAATTCGCTGCAAGTAATAATTGAGCCCATAAAAGTACATCTGACCTTTTATGGTCAGAGGAATATTTAGTGAGAGTAAAGGAGGAAGGCTGATCCTGGAGGAACACTGAAGTTTCCAAGTGGACAGAGACGAAGTAGAAGGGGATGTGTTGTCATGGGGCAGATCGTAGTGTTAAGGAGAAAAGAGAAGTAGTGTGTGTGGTGACAGCACAGACAGAGCAAGTCAGGAGTGGCAGTTCATGTCTCCTGACCTTCTGTCCAGTCTGTGATGAGACGGTGTGCTGTGGCACTGGAGTGGTGTTTCTTAAGAGGCCCTAATCACAAGATATATATATGGATTTCACCGTGCATTGAATATTTGTATGTTTTACATCAGGAAGGTCAAATTAACTTAATGACTGTTCTAAGAAAAGCTGGACTTCTTTAGGCTGAATCTTATTCACATACACTACCGTATACATAATACAGTTTAGTCAGAATATGTGGATATATACAAGTGCCATTTATGCCATTTAAATAGTTCAAATAACTTTGCTTTCATCTCTGATTACTTACTTCAGGTCTTTATTTTGGAAACTTGCCAATGTATTAAACAGAACCACTGAAAACATCATTTGATTATCGAATAGATGGCATATTAAAATAACAAAAACATTTGTGAACCTAAAATTTGACACAAATCAGAAAACCATAATTTAAAGAAGTCTTGGAAGGCCTAACAGTTTCTTTCCTTCAAATTTAACCCTTCAGTAAGAAACAATTATATTAAAATACTCATCATTTCTAACCAATTCTGTGACTGGAGTCTTAAATAACTAATTAGCTATTTATCATCAGAGATAATACTAAGATAGTTTCAGTCATGTTGGAGGCAGTTGTGGAAAATTGCCAACATCTAAAATATCTACTTTAATTTTAAAACTATTAGCAACGCAAATCAAAATCCAAATTTTATCCTGTCAAAAGAGATAAAACCATAGAAAGGTGATTTTATACAAGAATGCAAAGGGTTAAATAAATGTAAAAATGTTTGAAAGAGAGGAGCCATCAATTATTTTATGTATCTACACTTAATTTGACATATGTTCATACTTACACCAATGACTAAAAGTTACGAGGTTTTTTTTTCTTTAAATGTACGTATATTCCTGTCCTTGAGGTTCTACAAGTGTGAAAATGTCCAGGACTTGCCTGGTGGCGCAGTGGTTAAGAACCTGACTGCCAATGCAGGGGACACAGGTTTGAGTCCTGGTCCAGGAGGATCCCACATGCCGCAGAGCAGCTAAGCCCGTGCGCCACAACTACTGAGCCTGTGCTCTGGAGCCCATGAGCCACAATTGCTGAGCCCACATGCCACGACTACTAAAGCCCATGTGCCTAGAGCCCATGCTTCACAACAAGAGAAGCCACCACAATGAGAAGCCCACACACCGCAACAAAGAGTAGCCCCTGCTCACTGCAACTGGAGAAAGCCTGCACATAGCAACAAAGACCCAATGCAGCCAATAAATAAATAAATTTATTTAAAAAAATAGTCCAGAATTTAAGAAGTTTGTTGAGCTAAAATGAGACAATAAATATTGTCTGCTTACTCTCAGAATTTACTGTTTGGGGACAGACTTTCTCTTTGGACCATTGTATGAACAATGATAAAAAGTCAATTAGATTTTAAAAAAAAAACTGCTTTGGACAAGTAAAGGTTATTTGTATTCACCTCACAGAGTGCTATGCAGAGAATTTTTGTTGCCTTCTTTGATCTATGAAAAATGACTATCTCGGGCTTTTTCTCTATTTTCCCTTACCTCATACGTCCTAGGCAGCTTTCATCCTTAAAATGTATTTGATGCAATAAACTGCCATTTTTAGCAGTTTAATCCCCGCAAATGTTTTTCATTTTTGTAGCGAGAAACTGAGACCCAGATAGCTGAAATAAGTTGCCGAGGGCCCCATAGGCTAGTCAATAGCAGAGCCAAAATTCTGAGCCTGTTTGCTGAACTCTCTTCTATATTGTCCTTTATTTCTTGGCTCTCCATTCCGGGCACCATGTTCGGTGCCAGGGATGTGAAGATGAAAAAGACCTTCTCACCAGTCTCTCTGATCTCATGACACTCAGTCTAGCAGGGTAGGGTCATTGCCTTTCCTTGTACGGCTCACCTGGCAGTACCAGGCCTGCCAGTGGCTGCCAGAGTGGTTGTTCTCCCCGGGTATCAAGTGATATCAGCCAAAGCCTCTGTTCTCACAAAATCTGCAGGCAGTTTTCTGTCTTAACTGTGACGTGACTGTTGCCTAAAGCAAGCTCTTGCTGTGACACTAGCAAGTATTTTTCAAGACTTCTAGTATTCTCATAGCAGAAAAACAGGAAAGAAATGTTGCAGAAGTGTAAAGAAGGAGTGTTACCCATATGCACTGAAAATGTGTTTATGCAGTAGGAATCAGAATTCTTAGGCGTGCTGAGACCTGAGTTCAAACCAGTAATGAGACTTACTTTTTTTTAGCACCTTGTGACCTGCTGCCAGGCCGGTCCATTATGACAACGGCAGAAGCAACTTTGTTTCCGCTTGCCACGTGATGACAACCCTTCCAGTGTGTGCCTACCATTTATTAGGACATTAGTGGCCAGCCATCCTCCAAATGCCCAGCCGTGACTATCACACAAAGAAAACATTAGCTTTCTTGGATGTTGCTATTATAATTCGAAAATTAGTTTTGCCTTCATGGCTGCATCACATTTGGAATCTCTCTTTGATGTTGTTATTAGTTTGGGCTCATGGTGCTCATGATAACTGTCACACATTAATCACATCCATCATGTGATTCTTAATTTGCTCTATTATGACAAATGGATTTAGACACAAACTTGCAATTACCTATTTTGAGGTTAATAGCAGATTTGAGGTTGTAATTGGTTCCCAAATATTCAATTTAGAGAAATTATTTCTCACCCAGCTCTAAAACATGTTCTAACTGAGCAAATTATATTTTTTTACTATCACTGCAAAATTGTGCCAGATGAGACCACATGAGTCATCTAAGCATAGTAATACACCCAAAAGTTTTTACCAGACCAGAATATTTGCGCATTCCATGGCGTGTTCTGCTCCTTGCCATTATCTTATTTATCCACCCAATTTTTATGTGGATCTCAAATTACTGCAGAACGTTTTACTTTATAAACTCGCTCCTTATAGCGAATATTGTATGGTGGTGGTTCTATTTTCAGAATGTTAGCAGTGTTAATAACTTCCTGCAGTTATCACTTTTTAATCGAATGGCAAGACAGTATTTGTAAAGGTTGCTGTACCTTTTGATTTTTCTCTTGGATCTTTTTGTTAAGTATGGCATATTTTAAATTACTGTATATCTAAAACCATCTCAAAATTCTCTTTCGAATGAGCAGAGGGATCTCTTATTGGGTCGTTGTTGATAGCAGAGACTTTTTCTTGGAGGGTTTGCATAGATTAACTCCCCATCTGCTACAACTCTGTCTCCTTACGTATGCGTTCCTCTACATCTCCAGGAAATGGTACACATTCATCTATTTCAGAAAAACTTCCTTTCCTTGTGAATCTTAGAAACAGGAAATTACAGACCTATGGGATGCCAGGCAACAAGTGACTGCAGGAAGTTGTGAGAGAGGGAAACATGGAAATTAGAGGTAGAGAAGATTCAGAAATCAACTAGTTTAGAAGTTGGCTAGTATGAAGGCTGAGAGTCCAGATTCTGGAGTCATGCAGCCTGGATTTGACTCCTGTTCAGCTATTTTCTGTTGGACCGTGAGCAAATCACTTAACCTGTCTCAATTTCCTCATCAGAAAAATGGTAGAGTTGTTGTGAAAATTAAATTATAGAGTTTATAGAGTTGCTGTGAAAATTAAACGAATAATTCTGTAAAGCTCTTAGCACATCACTAAGTGCTTAGTAAAAGTCAGCTATTATCTAGTCCCTTCTCTTATCCAAAAAGGAAATTCTTACCACATCATTCTTAGAGGATGATAATTCAGCCTGTACTTAAAATCTTTCCTATGAAGAGCCATTTGTTACCCTCCCAAGTATTTTTTCCCAATATTCCTGAATAGTTCTAATAGTGAGAATTGAAGTCTTCTTTTTTGTGACTTGTGTACTTTGGGTCCAGCTCTGCTCATCAGGACATGTAATGTGTTTTCTATAAAAAGTCTCTTCAAATATTTGAAATATCTTGTCTCTCCTCTCTTCCAGGTTTTTTTCTTCCCAAGGCTAATCACCCCAGTTCCCTTAACTATCTCGTATATAACATTGTTAGCAGGCCCTTACCTTCCTACTTGTCCTAAATTGGTCCTTAATTCACATGTTAATGTCACCATTAAAATATTATGCCTAGAATAAAACCAAGTGTTATCTGATCAGTGCAACATATGACTCTCTTGTTTTATTTTTTTATGCAAGTATAGTTGATTTACAATGTTGTGTTTCAGGTGTACAGCAAAGTGAGTCAGTTCTTTTTCAGGTCCTTTTCCCTTATAGGTTATTACAAAATATTGAGTATAGTTCTCTGTGCTATACAGCAGGTCCTTGTTGGTTATCTGTTTTGTATATAGTAGTGTGTATATGTTAATCCCAACCTCCTAATGTATCCCTCCCCCCTCCTTTCCCCTTTGGTAACTATAAGTTTGTTATAGATATAAACAGTATCACTGATTTCTTTAGTTTTTTCTCTGTGTGAATTGGGTTACGGGAGGGGGTATGGAAACCACTGTGCTCTTTTCTCTTAGATTCTAAAATCGTAAATCGCCTAAAATCCTTAAGGTCTTTTCACATTAACTGTGAAATGCCCTAAGCCATTCTTGGTGCTGTTAGTATGATTATATTATATATTTTTTAACTTTTATAAAAAGTTAAGTTAAAAGTATCCCCCTTGTTGACATAGCAATGAGAAAAGGATATATGTTGGAAGAAGTATTAGAAAGGGTTCATTAGTTTTTTGAAGTGCCTAGCTTAGTGATATAGAGTAGATGCTCTGAGTCTTTACTGACTATAAAATATTCAAAGAGTTAACACTCCTTGAGTACTTGCTATGTACCAAGAACCATCATAAGCACTTTATAGGCAGGTTCTACTTCTTAGCTGCATTTTTATAACGTAAAATTTATAATGTAAAGAGAGATCCTATAACTTGCTGAAGCTCACATAGCTAGTTAATGATGGAAAGGTAGACAAGGAACCAAATCTTGTATGCCCTGAGGGCTCAAGAAGGAGTGTAGATTTGATTCAAATGCCATTGATATGACATTGAAGAGTATTCCTTGGGGAATACTATGCCCTGGGGAGTAGCATAGCCAGGTTTATGGTTTTAAAAGGATTGTTCTGGCTGCTCTGCAGAGCGAAGATTGGAGAATGACCAGAGCACAAGGAGGCCACCACAAGGCTATTAATGAGTTTAGGCAAACCACGGCTAGGTGAGGAGAACAGCAGAGAAGTGGAAGGGAAGGTCTCTTCTGGAGTTGGAGGGAGGCCTCAGGATTTGATGGTTGGTTGGATGTGTGGTCAAGGCAAGGGAGGACTCTGGGGTGACTCCCGGATTTCTAGCTTCAACCACAAGATGATGATGCTGATTAAAAATAGAAATTAGTTAAGGAGCCCTGATTACCTACAGGATTGTGTGCTCAGAATATATTTTAGTGGGTGGCTAAATGAATGGATGATATATGTTACAGTTAAAAGACTACTTTCTGGAGGTTTACTTCTCTATTACTTCATATTGTTAAGGAAGATTTTATAAGACATTGTCCTTATGAGAAAATGGAGCCTTTTTTTTTTTTTAACCATAGAACCTTGAGAGATTTTTCTCCGTAGAAGAAAATGCATTTTTCCCATGAGGAAAGTTGGCAGGCAGCAATTCCCATTTGTTCCTTTATATTTCCAAGCTTTTTAGTCTTCTCTATATTTCTACAAGATTAAATCATGGGTACATATGTCTAAACACATCTGTTCTGTTCAGAGTATGTTTGAAGTGAGGTGGAAAAAGGAATAGATCTGGAATAAGGTAGAAAAGAATAGAAGAAAGAGGAGGATCATAGAATTTTAGGTCTGTAAGGAACCTTACAGATAATGTCCACTAAAGTGCTCGTTTTAGAGTTGAGGAAATTAAGGGCCAGAAAAGTTGCTCCTCATCCAACCTGGAGCCTTAGATCCTCAGACTAGGGTTCTCTTGACTGCCAAGATTTTTCTTGAAGCTGTCTTCTAGAACCCAGCTCTTTAGAAAGGAGCTGTAAAACAAGAATCAAATCCTAAGTTAAGAAAGAAGTAGCTTCTACCTGATTGTTAGAAACAATCCTAAAAAAAATATCAGTGAAAACTCTACATTTTAGGGGTCAACAGGTCAGACAGGTGAGAAGAGAGGAGAAAGGAATTTAGAGTACATGTCCTAGTGAGAATCAACAGCACAGGGTCAAGGTCAGTCAGATCTCAGACAGGATAGTGAGAGTCTATAAACACCCAGGAGCCTAGGTGTCAGGGTGTAAAGAGGTTGCTAAGTGGACTGGTAGGCATATTTCAGACATCAAATGAAAGCTGAGCACCGTACAGCCCAGGCAAAGCTCACTACTTTCCGAAGCTTTACTCCTCTATTACCTCATAGTCTTAAGGAAAACTTTGTAAGACAGTGTCCTTATGAGAAATGCTTAAGACCTGCAGGAGCGTGAGACCAGAGCTTAAGCAGAAAGCAGTAGGCATGAAGCATGTCACCCTGGGAGCTAAAACCAGAATCTTCGTACGTAAGAAGCTGAGCCTTTGAAATTGGGGTCCATAAGCAATGCCAAGATAATGGGCATTGTACTCCACCTGTCAGGCCCTGACCATAAGCCATCATTTTCTGATCAGTCCATGAGAAAGGTTACGTAGGCATGATAATAAGCGGAAACTGGAGTTCATTGAGAGAAGAGGATGAGAAAAATAATGTTTTGTAATAGAGGAGCTATAAAAAGTCACCCTCCCAATCCTGGTACTCTGTCCAGTACCCATTCCGGCTAACAGCTAACCACTGTTCCGATCTATCCTGTCCGGGGTTTTTTTTTTTTTTTTTTTTTTTTTTTGCATATGCTGAACAAATACAATGTTCTTATTTCCCTTCATTTTTTACAGAGTGGTGCTGCATTGTGCACACTGTTCTGTCCCTTACTGTTTTCATCTGGTAAATAATTATATCATAACACAGGAGTCATTCAAATCCAGAATGTGTCCAGGGGCTTCTGTCCCTAATGAAAGTTTCAAGATACATATTTGTGATTCAAGATTAAGTGAGATTGAAGGAAGTAATTATGCGAGAATGCTGGACATTGTGCTTGAAAATGCCTCTATTTGATTACACCCCGTGTCTGGGGCTGTGGTAGCTTGGGTACAGACCTAGCTGTTTGAACCCTGTCACTTGCCAATCTGACAGTACTGAGTATTTGAGTTATCCCTGCCATTTCCTTACTTGTAAATGGGAGAGGGCTAGGCTGGCCAAACTTGAAGGTAAATTCTAATTCTAGAACTGTTAACACTGTCTGAGTAGTTTAAAATCTCACCAGTTTGCTGTCAGGTACTGGAATGTGTCTGGCTGTTGGATTTATTATTGTGGAGGTACATGTTATGGCAACTTCCTTCGAAAAGAATTGTCTCCAAAGTGATTGACTTTTAAAAATATGAAAATTCTAGATATTCAGAAAAGCATAGGGAGTAGTGTAGAAACGTCAGTATACCTTAGCTTAAAAAAACAGATGATTACAGAGACAAAATCCATAATTACATTCCATCTTTTTCCTCCAAAAATATTCACTCTCCTGATTTTGGTATTTATTAGTCCCGCACACATCTATATATTTTTGCTTCATTTGTATGTATCTCTGCACAATATAGATCATTCCTTTGCAGGCTTTAAAATTTTATGTAGGTGGCATTTTACTATATACATTTTTTGCTTCTCACTTTTTTTGTTGTTGTTCAGCACTATGCTTTTGTGACTTATCCATGTTGGTATATGTGTCCTAGCTAATTCGTTTTTGCCATTCTATAAACAATCCCAATTTAATTATTCATTCTCCAATTGAAGGACATTTAGGTGATTTTTCTCTTTTCTATCACAAACAGTGCTGCAGTGAATATCCTTGGATATATCTCTTTGTGTCTAAGAATAAATCTCGGAGTGCATCTCCAACTTTACTAGGTATTGCCAATTTGCTCTCCAAAGTTGTGCTAATTTACACTCCCACCATCAGGTATAAAATTTCTCATTGCTCAACATCCCTGCCAACATTTGGTGTTGCCAGACTTTTTAATGTTTGCCAATCTGATCAGTGTGAAATGATATCTCATTATGACTTAATTTGTATTTACTTGGTTTCTGATGAGGTAGAGAATTTTTAGGTATGTTTATTGGACCTTCAAGTTTCATCTTATCTTTGACTGCCTGTTCTTTTTATTTGTTTGTTTAGGAGATTGCTTTTTATCTTACTGATTTGTAGGCATTCTTAGACAATCTGGATGTTAAGCTTTTGTCTGTTATATGCTTTGCAAATATCTTCTCCAAATCTATGGCTTGACTTCACTTTGTTTATGGTATCTTCATAAACAAGTCTCTCATTTTAATGTAGTTGCACTTATTTTTTGCTTTTTTTTGTTCCTTCTATTTTGCTTTTTAGAGGCCTTTCCTATTCAGAATTATAAAGATCACTTTTTCCTAAAAGTTTTAGTTTGTTCTTTTATACTTAGGTGTTACCCACCTGAATCCATTTTTTAAAAATGTGGTTAACCATTTGTTGAGTATTCCATCCTTTACACAGTGTCATTAATTAAACAAAAAACACATTCTAAACCATGTAGCATTCCCATCAAAGTTAGTAGCCTAACACAGTATTTATTTCTCTCAGGATAGCTGCCATTGCTCAAAATATTTTGGAAATTTATCCTTTTTAAATTACATTCAAAGCCTGCTATAAATTATTTAACAACTACCATCATTGGTAAATTTTTCTTTAAGGGCAGATTTAATTTTTGGAAAGGATTAGAACTCCTTTAGAATAAGCTTAGTGATGAAACTAGAGAGTGATTTTTTATTTAACTTGAAATGAGATGTACCTACAAACTGTTAAGACTACTTTTCTGGTGTGAACATAAAATGACTCTGAAGGCAGGCTTTTAGAGAAATTCTCAAACTATTTTGAAATAACAGTAATCTCAATATAAATAAGGGCATAAAATCTCCATTATGTTTATTTGGAAGTTTAATCCTGGTGTATTTAAGCCAATTCCTCATGACTTAGCAAGGCAGCCAGGTCTGCAGATAGATGAATGAATGAAATACTGAGTGATAAATGCAAAATTGAAAAATATATAAGGCCCCGTGGAACTAAAGAAGGTATGTAGGGAGGATCTGACCATTGAGAGGAGTCAAGGAAGCCTACATGGTAATAAAGATGACATTTGAACTGAACTGGGAGGATGAATAGAAATCCTTCAGATGAAGGGCATGATATGCAAAACACATAGCATAGGCACAGAAGGATAAAGTTGGCATTAATATGCAAGGCACCTTCAAGATCAGGAGTTTATTTAATGTGGTCAGAAATACTACATTTGGAAACTGCAGTTTGGTCCCTCACCACCAAATATAGCCACAAAAGTCTTTTAAGCATGGAAGCAGTGTGATCAGATCTATATTTTGATCAAAATCATTCTGACAATGGTGCAGTTAGAGAACTTTCTCTATAAAGGACCAGACTGTAAATAATTTAGGTTTTGTGGGCCACTCATTCTCTTTCACCACTGCGGCATGAAAGCAGCCATTGATAATACATAAACGAATAGGTGTGGCTGTGTTCTGATTAAACTTTATATACAGAAACAGGCAGCAGGCAGGGTTTGGTCCTTGGCCATACTTTACTGACCACTGGAGTAGAAGATAGATTGAAGAGAAGATGTACTGGAGACAATGTCAACTAGAATGATTGGACTGGATTGTGTTAAATATATGTATATATATGATGAACTTCCAAACCAGGACTGTGAAAGTAGGGATGGAGAGAAAGGGATGGCTAAGGAAATGTTGCGGAAGTGTACTCGGCACAGTTGGTTGTGTCCTGGAGTGGGGTGGAGGCTGGTAGTGAGGGAGGAATTGCTGTGGGACCTGCCTCTGGGAAGCCTCGAATGCCCTTGGAGACCCCTCCACCTCTTCTCTGAACTCTCCAAGAGGACAAAGTCTTGTTTTTTCCCTTGGAGCCCACGTTGTATAAGTCCTGGGACCATGGTGGTGGGGAAGGGCCTAGTGAGGGAATGTTAGGCCCTCTGAGAACAATCAGGGGAGCTCAACAGATTTGTATCCAGACTTCAGCCTTGTGCCAGAGGGTACAAGCTCCATACCGGAGCGTCTGTGTACAGAGGCCTTCCATGTTCAGTGACCACCACGGCACCTTTGAGTTGGCAGCAGACATTTTCCCGTGCAGCTGCCACCCTTAGCCATTCGAGAGCCAACAGTCAGAGCCTGAAGGGCCAAGAGCTAGTAATTCAATAACAGAACTTTCCATTATGGTAGTCACTGAAGAAGGCCCACAAATTCTTTCTCTCTTCTAACCGCTGAAATAATTTAGCTATATTCTGCCACTTGAGTTCTTTTGTAAGATGCTGAATTCGGTTCCACTTGAATTCCTTAGTCCTCTCCACGCTGAAAGGTTCCCCTTATCTTTTGAAATGTGAGTGCTACCTCGAAGACAGTGAGGAGTTTTTCTTTCTATATCTCTAACATGGGATCAGGATTATATCCGTACTCAGCCACCAAGTCTTGTGTTAATGGAGCTAAAACTCTCTGGGGAAGTATTCCAAACCTATTTAATGTTCCCAAGCAGTAAAGTTTGCATTAGGACTTTTGCATTAGCTGAGGTGTCTATAAAAATACACGCTTGCAGCCAGGTCCCTAGTGGCTTCACATCCGAAGAAACTGTGGAGCATCCGTCATTCTACCCGAGAGCTGGAATAACTTTCACTACTGCAGAGACGTCCATTATGTAACTCAGCTGAGAGTGATCTGCAGTTGCCGTGGCAGAGTTTAGCCATGATTCTGTAGAGTAGTGTAAAGATCATTTGATTTTTAACTATTGTCACCCAAAATGATTGGAGAGAGAATTGCGGAATTTTAGGAAAAGAGAGTTTTTAAGATGAGTGGTTGATTTTTTTTTTTTACCGCTTTAAATGTCATTTTCCCCACTGCTTCATCATCTTGTGCTGTAACTTAACCCCTCAGCATTCTGACTCACATCTTGCCAGCAAATCCTTACCTTTAGCATGTAATCACAAGCAATTTTTTTTAAATTTTTCATTTGATTTAGCAATAATTTTGCTTGAGACATTGTTTAGAATCATATTTGAGGTGAAATCTTCTGAACTGGTGGTTATGTTTTGCTGTTTGTGTGGCAAATGTTTAATAAAAGTACATTTTTTAAATTTTGTAAGTGAGACACTAGAAGCCGAGAAGCTGTGGTCCTCAGCCTAGGCTGCATATTTGAATCACCTAGGGAGCTTTTAAGAATACTGATTCCTAGGCTCTCCCTCAGATTAATTGAATTTGATTCTCTGGGAGTGGGGTTTGGGGCTCCAATATTCTTTAAAAGATCCCCTGATGATTCTAATGTGCAGCCAGGTTTAAGAATCCCTGCCTTTTAAAATGCACATTCATTTGTGGGCCTCCACACTTTTAAACCCTTTGTCAACAGAAAAACAGCTTAACTGTTTAGCATTTAAGAGCCTTCCCAGAATGGTTCCACTACTCATTCAGATAACCTCATGCTAGTCTGCTGTACATATCCTCCAATGACTCCATTGTTTTCTAGTTTTATTGAGATATACTACAGCACTATATAAGTATAAAGCATACAGCATAATTATTGGACATATATACATAAATGATTACCACAATAATACTCCATTGTCTCAAACAGGCAGTCCTACATATTTAGCTATACGACCCACCCCCACAAAAACACGGAGTTATTTGAGGGTTGGGGCCATGCCTTACTATTCTGTCTTGTTATACAGTGCCTAAAACATAGTGAGGACTCAACATATGAATGAATGAAATTTATTTTAAAAATTCATTTTATGGGGAGCAATAGTGTGGGTTACAGAGATAGACTGCCTGGGTTCAAATGACAGCTTTACCACTGACTAGCTCTGTAACCTTGAGCAAGTTATTTAGTGTTTCTAAGCCTCAGTTTCATTTTCTGTTAGGTGAGAAAGATAGTTTTCTACTTCATAGGCTTGTGAGAATTAAATGGGATACTATTTGTAAAGTGGCTAATGTTGTACCTAATGCATAGGAAGGATTAAATAAATGCTCAGTATTATTTTGTTACCTCCTAATTGTTTTCCATCTGGATATAATTCTAAGCATTATCTGTGATAGGGCTTAGAGCATGAAATAGGTGAAACATGGTCAGTGAAGTTTGCATTAGTCTAGTCTAGGTTGATTGAGTTCCTGCCCTTCTCTTCCAAAGCCTTATCGGCTGGCTTTGGGAAAGGAGTACACACAGCTGCGTGGAATCAGCAGCTAGAAGACTTTGAAAACAGAGAGGATCCTGGATTTTGAAAGGATATGCTGTCGCAAGAGAGTGAAATAATTCAGATTGTATATGAGCAGAATTATTCTGTACAATTTTACATGCCTGGAAATAGGAGACACTGGAAACAGGATGATTCCCCCCAAAAATCTGACAGGAAATAATGAGACTCGAGGATAGAGACTGACTCTGAATTTCCTACTTTAAGGCAGCCTGAAATAAAAAATTGTATGCACACTAATACTTTATGGCTACAGTGATCCACCCAGAGGCATTCGTGGAAACCAGATCATCATAGCCATTTCTGATCTGTGGAGGTTCTGGTAGTTAGAAGGCTAGAAGAAGAATGAAGATGGAGAAGAAAGAGAGGAAGCGAAGAATCAGATTATTTACTCTTTCTCATGCTGTATGCCCTAAAAGCACCAGGATTGTTAGGGTCTCATATATGCAAAATCACCATTGTGATAACTGAGAATTACAGTGAATTCTACCTGAAAATGATAGAGCTGTAAACATCATTACTGTGTTTTTACCTACATTTTACGTGTAGATAAAATGAAAAATGACGTGCAGTGTCCTATAGCACGATATCTGGCACATCACCCGAACTCAGTGACCATAAACTTATTGATATCACGGGGTTGATGGCGATTATCCGTGATTCATTCCACTTCCAGAGCACACTTAGGAACATTGGTTGGGATGATGCATTAAAATTCAGGCTAAATTCTGTTTGACCCAAATGTAAATAGTAATTCTGTCTTGATATTCGAGCTTAAGAGCTTCAGTGTTATAGGAAGGAAGTTTATAGAGCCTGGAAATGCAATGTTATGCATAATAGGGATTACATTCAACTGATTTTAAAATACTTCTTTTTGTGTATAATTCCTATAAATATTTCAAAATCCACAGAAGAGATAACAACCAAAGGATAAAGACGGGCCACTATTATTCAGGTATAAAAGTGAAGCATATGGCTGTTTTCTAGAAGATATGTTTATGGTAATATAACATATGGGTAACATATGGAGAAAATCAAGTTGAAGCCCTCTGGAGATTGGACTAATATATCACCACTAAGCAGATGTAAATTGCAGTGCCTTAGTCACCCACCGACCATCTCTCTTCGAATTAAAGGAGCTTTTTAATAGCTGAAAGTGAAGTTATTTTTAAATGTAAAAATCATTTAGATAGATATTTACATACAGTGTATTTATTTTTGTCTTTAGTATTTAAATGGTCTGACTACCATTTGTGAGGACTGATGTAGCTAACAGAAAGATAAGTGACTAATAACCCTTTTCACGCTGGATTCATAGAAACTAGTGACTTTGATGCCTAGAATCATGTTTTCCCACATAGTTTTTCTCAGAGGGAGCTGTCCCATTTCTTGATTACTGATAACGAGATTCATCTCAGCTTCTCTGTTTTCCCAGGACTTTTTTTTTTTTTTTTTTTTTTTTAACAGCTTGGCTGTATCATTTTGAATGGTACTTCACTGGGTTCTTTAAAGAATTTCTAACACTCATCCGGCTTACGTTAATCCCATTTTGGGTCACCATAAAGCAGTTGTTTTCATGTCTAATCGGCAGGCTTGCATAATCCGCAAGAAGCCTGTTGTCAAGTGCACTTCTTCAACCTGGTAAATTTGCTGCGGTCTGGGATTGTGTTATTTGTTCTCCTCTCTCATTGTTTACTATTAGCTAAAGTATTACTCACAGGTGATGCTGATGAAATTGCGCAGATAATCAGATGTGGTCAGTCCAGGTCTCTAGCCACGTACTAGAAGGTTGGACATTCATCACTTTGATCTTGACCTTGTTGCTACAGTGAGTGCACACCCTGTCTGCCCAACTCAAAGGTCATGCTGGCCTTCTTGATTTGATTTTCTACTCTGTCAGTCAGCACACCATTAGGCAGAGTGCTGCCAGTGACCCCTGTAATCTCAATATTGCCAGTGAGTGGTGTGTGGGGTTCTGCTGATGGGGACAAGTATGTGATCTCATGTTGTAATTCAATTCAACATCTATTTATTGCACACCTGCCGTTGGCTTAGAAATACACAAGGTGCCACAGGATAGAAAGAAATACAGGCACATTTTCTACCTTCAAGGGGCTTACAGTATTATTGCCTGCTGATAAAAAGTCCATCTCATGATTAGGGGAGACAGACAAGAAGTGCTGTTGGAGGTCAGAGTAATATTTTCAGCATCTTGGCCACTGGATTTATTCTGCAAAAAGATCTGTAACCATGAGCTGTCTTTCTGTGTGTGCATTTTGAAAGCTCCCGCATCAGCCTACAGCAGCAACCCTTGAATGACTGTCTCACAGGCTTTTAATGATATTCAGAGCTGTTAAGTGGAGTTTCCCAGAAGACAGAAATCACAGTCTAACGCTGGCTCCTGAGCCCTTTATTCTACTCTCAGAGAATCACTGCACACAATAGATTGAATAAGATGGGGCTGATTTGCATCCCTGCTTTACCATTTGGTGACTGAGCATCTCAGCCTATTTATGTTCAGATGATTACTGGATGTTTCACATACATTGTATAATGTTTTTCACTAAGTTAATTCACACCCTTTTATGTTTATAAATGAGAACATGGCATTTTTGCTTAATAAGAGGACTTATTTGTTACCCAAGTTTTATCTTGCTTTTTTTAAACTTAAGAAATATTTTCCTATGCTAACATTGGCTGTTGTATTTTTTTCTCAGCTGTTTTTCTTATCCATGGTTATTTGAAATGATGAATTGTTTAATCTAATTTTTGTTCCTCTTTGAATTTCTGTATGCTGCTAAACTCCTGCTAGCCTGCTTAATATAATACAAAAATAAATGTTAAATACAAGTTCATGGTTGGTAAAGGTGATCATCTTGTTTCTCTTGTAATTTATAACCTGGATAGTTTATCACTGTAAATATTTAGGAACGTGGCCTTGTCACCCAGCCTCCTATTTACACATGAGATTTACTGGTCCCATGTTAGGTCAAAAGTCAATACAAAACAGGAATGGAGGCTCTGATGTCTTATACCTTGGAAATGTTCTCGGAAAATTCCACAAGCAGATCACTGTACTGTGAAAATAATGGGCTGCTTAGCACATCTCCAGACTTCACCTACATAGGGGCCTTTGTGTAACACATCAGTCAGCCTTCTAATGTAAAGTCATCAATAGTTCCGAGTTCAAGAAAGTAGGACAAAAGAATTCTTGTTAGATCTTCCAAGGCAGAAGGTGGCGCAAGGGGAGGAGGAATAGTTAGCCAGAAGGCAAAAGAAAAGCAACAAACTTAAGAGGATTCACAGCCTCTGGGAATAATTTTAGAAGAAATAAATAGTATATTAAGTGACTTACAAGCTTCTTTGACCCCATTCAACAATAAGTTGAATAATCTTGCTATGTAAAACAAATCTTAGGAAAGAATTTATACTTTGACTTTTTCAGTATTAAGAAATTGAACAAATTTAAGAGTGTAAAATAAACAGTTACTTAAACATTGAAGCTACAGAATGCCTTAATAAAAGATTATAAAATACTGAATTTGGAAAATCAAGTTCATTTTCAGATTCACCCAGTAGTGCCATTAATGGAAACTAAAAGGAAAATATCAGTGCAACTTTTAAAACAGCTGTCATACTTATAGTAATAACATAAAGATTTAGGACTTTTGGAGCAGATGGCATATACAGCAAAGTGGTTGGTATGAACTATAGTATTATTAATATATGGATGTTAATATTATTACTGAGTGTTCTAAGTTCAAAAGAGAAGTCCCAATTAAGTTTCTGTGTGTTACCTGACTCTTAACTATAGTGGTGTCCACAGCCCCAGATTCTCCAGGATTTCTTGAGCTTGCAAACAGTTCTCCTGATTGATTAGTAGGTGGCATGTGGGGCCCTGCCTTCCACACGCCCCCCATGGTTGCTACGGTGATACAATCTTAGCTCCCCCTCCATTGCTTCTTCCCCTGTTCAGTCTGATTTGCAGAATGAGATCTTGTGAACCTATTGAACAAACTGATGCTGTCATTTCAGTTCACATGTGTTACCTAATGTTCTTCTTTGGCTTAGTAAATGGAAAATGGCCCTTTATGCAAGCTTACATGTTCATATCTTGTAAAAGTGTCGAAGAAAAAAGTGGTATATGTTATTCTATTTGATATACCTTTTATTTTATTATTGCTTCTAAAGAACTAAGGTATAGAATGTTTTTAAGACAAACCATGAGAGCACATTCACCTTCTTTCTTAAAGATCCCTAACAATCACTGTGGAAAGGGTTCTGTTACCACTGACAACACTTTTTTAAAAAGATGTAGCACAGTATTTTGAGATGAAGGGTGTGTGTGTGTATGTGTAGAGAGAGAGAGAGAGATGTGTGTGTATGTATGCCTCTTCTGAGAATCAAGAGCATTATTTTGTTTGCTTTAGTTTGGTTTTTACAGAAAAGCTGAGGCGAGTCAGTTATATTTATATACCTTTGCCACAGTCTCCTGCCAATGTAAAAGGGACAGCAGTTACTTTCAAATCAATTCTTAAGAGTCCTTGATTTTTGAAGGCTGCTGTTCATACAGAGCAAACAAAGAGTCTAATCTAGGCACTCTTTGCATCTTCTCTAAGGAAATAGACACGTAAGTAATATATGAAAATATCACTTTTTATTTAAAGAGCACCTTGTGTGAACCAAGTACAATAAGAGAAAAGACATCTTGTTGATCTACTGACCATTCTTTTCCATAGACAGATGACAATGATAACCTCCTTGCAATAAATTTCACAGACCACCTGACTTGACGTCCACACTTTCAGAGCACATTTTATTTCCAGTCATGCCAGTACCATGTTTTAGGCCAATATTTGGCATCTAGCTTTTTAACATGACTTAATGCACTTTACAGAGTATATTGAAGAATGTGATAAAATGTATAAGCAGTTCAAAATGCATTTTCATACTTTTATAGGAAATACAATACATAGTAAGAGATTCCAGCTTTTAAGACTCCTAAAGTCAGGGGTCTGTCTGAAATGCAGTCATAGCAATGGCAGGGATTCCCCTCTCCACCTACTCCCAATAAGGACACTAGAGGCTACAGATACAGTAACTAGAGCCAGTCTGCAGATAAAGAGTGTGTAGTGAAAGAATGAGAAGAAAATGAAATTAAGAAAAGAAAATAGGAAAGAAAGTAAGAAAACAACCTTTAACTTTGTGAGTATATACCTAGTTTCAAAAAGAAAAAAACATCTTCGGCAAAGTTATCCTGCTTCAAAAAGGTTTAAGGCTTAACTGAACTCTTCAGTAACTTTAATGTAGAGATAATAATTTAAAAGTATTTTTTGAGTATCAAAATATCATGTCTATGTATTCTGTCATATAGACTATTTTGAAATTAAGAAAGATATTCATTTAGATTATGTAAAATGCTCATTTAATATATTGGACGACAGTGAAAAAGTGATTAACCAGACTTGTTCTCTTTGAAATCTGCAGTGCAGTATATGTAGTCAAATATGTCATTTGAAATAGCATTTTTACTTAAACTTTTAGATTATTATTATTATTCTACAGTGATAATAATTCTTTTCCCAAAGCCTAGATTTGTCATGGGAAGTAAAAGAGGTAAAGCAAATCTGAGTCACTTACAGAGAGAAGAATTTCCAATAACTCAAAGGAATACTCAGTTTTTCAGGTCTCACAATGTAGCACCTGTGATATCAAAAGACAGGCCATGCTTATACCCCTTAAGTCCATGTTACATGGAAGCACGGTCCCAGTGCCTTGTGTTCGAGAGCAGCCACAGTCCTCATCTCATCCTAAGAATCCAGACCTCTTCCTTTGTATAATCCTAGTATGAAGTTATGTGGGATAAGAGTTCACATCCTTTCCTCCTCTCCTCCAGTTACCATCTTTTTTTTTTTTTAGAGTTTCTCAAATGAAAATAAATGTAATGGTCAAAATCAGACAATTAGGGAGAAATATATCCTGAAATAAATCACTGATTTTTAACTTTTAACACTACCTCACACTTTGCAAAAGGAGGAAAGCAAGTCAAGATGAAAACCCTCAAGCAGAATCAAAGACAAATTGGTAAAAAGTATAGAATAGGATACATGTCACTGACTATATTGTAACCCTATTTGGGGGATGAGGTTTTGTTTACAGTCTATACACCTACCACAGATTCCTTATATGTTTGAAATAATTGGGAAAATAAGAATGGATTTAGATTTTCTATTTCTTTGAGTTCTAATTAACCTGATGTAAAGAATACTTAAGAAGCCTATTAAGCCACATTATCTTAAGCGTAATTTAAGTGACTGTTCATTCTTGATAAGTCTATAGCTGTGATGCATCTTCCCAGACTGTGTATAGAGTGATTGGTGAGAGGGTAAGTTTTGTGCAAACTGGTGAAATTGGATAAAATGGCAAATGTAGATCTCTTCCAAGTCCCATCTCATTCTTTGCCATTGATCCTATTTCTGTGCCTCTGTAATGGTAATCCAGTAATGACAGTCAACCATTTACAAGACACCCATAACATAAATCATGGTGTGTCCCCAGAATAAGCCAGTAATTCAGTGCCATTTTGTCCCTCGAAAGAAAATTGAGAGTTCTTTAAAGTGACTTGGCTAAGGTCACATTGCTGTTCCTGGAAATCATATCTTCTAATTCTAAATCCTATCCTTTCTTTACTGCTACCGCCTCCTGTCTTCTGATACCATTCAGTTTTTCCTCTTAAAGCTTTTATCTCCATTTCCAGCTTTCAAAATAATCATGACCTAACACTCAGCTCCTAGAATTCCTAGTTTATATTTACAGTCAGCATTGACCTAGACATTCTGTATATTCCTGAGCTGGCTTCTTGCTTTTGGTAGTGATAGTTTTCAGGCTTAGAAATACCTCGGATTCTAAACGTTATTGTGGAGATAGTTTATGAGTCCCTCCCCCCCCACCTTCTGATATTCTTTCCAGTTTCTCTTTAATCTTACTTTGATATATATCTCTTATTTTGAAATAAATCATGTCCAGTTCAAATATCTTAAGATTGTCTTTGATGGTTAAAAATCTTTTGCCGTATATTAGAGAAAAGAGACTTAGTTCAATGATTTGAGATATGATAATACTCTTAAAACAAATCAAATTTGTTTTATTAAATACATTTGGGGTTGAGAGTTTAGTAGACAACAGTCAGCACTTCATTTCAAACCATTTAATGGAATTGAATAAAATAGATCAAGTAGTAAAGCGTCCTCTTCTATTCCTCATTGTAATTCCACCTGCTGCTAGCCACATGGAAGTCATTAAAATATCCAATTTCATTGTACTTGTAGAAAATTTTAAACATAACATATTCCTTAAATGTAGTCCTTTTTTAAAAGAAGCTAGTATTAGCTAATATTACTATTCAAAAGATACACCAATGAGAATATTCCATTAGATGTTTCATACAGTCGTAAAACTTTCTTTCTCATGAACATTCAGTGAAAATTTATCGATGCCTACAAGATGCCAAGTGATGTGCAAAGTGCTGATGGAGACCTTAAAAAGTGAAAGATAAAAGTCCTTCTGCTAAGGAGAAAAGACTGGACCAGTGAGCTTTAGCATGTGTGCCCCTTTCCATCAGTATCCAAATCACCTGCAGATTTTGTTAAAAATGCAGATTCCTGGACCCCATCTCAGACCTGTAGAATCATAATCTGAAGATAGGATCCAGGAATCTGCACTTTTGAATAACTTACCCAGTGATTCTGAGGCTCATTCATTTGAGAAGCAACTGTATATCAAGAAGTTGGACCTCAAAAAGAAATGTGTAACACTGAGTGATAATTATTCTCATAGAATTGGCATTGATAAATACTTTATTTGAAGTTATGTTTCTAGTGAGTGTAAAATGCAGACATGAGACCTGTCATATGGAGTGAGCACATGGATAAATATTTATCTAAAATTCCATGCCTTTGGTGCATTTAAATCTTAACAGAAATTAATTAAACATATTGTTCTAGAGATTCTGTCTGTTTTGAAGTAGAAATGTCAGAATGAAGTCATGTTTGCAAGGAGTAGGAATAAATCTGCCATTCAGTAAAGTATGAAGATACCTATTTAAATTAACTCAATTAAAAAATAGCTCAAAAATGCTAAAGAGGTCTTGACGTCTTAGATAGTTCATAGCAAAAGCAATATCAAGTGACTCAGGCCAACCCTACTGCCTGGTCTATTCAGATATGCAACTGGCAGAGTCTCAGAAGTATTTATCCATCACTTACTTGGGTTTTACTGTTCTGCTCAATTCAACCAACTGCTCAGATCAACCAAAAGTAATTGTTCACAAAGATTATATATATAGCCCTAAGGAAAAACGTCCTTATTTACTTTTTATCCAGGACTACAAAATGACAAATAGAGCTTAATTCCAAAAGATGCTTGTACAGTCTTGAAAATGTCAAGGTAGAAAACACTGACAGACGTTAAGAAGTAAAATAGAAAAATATTTTGAAATTCTGTGCCAGTTGAAACATTGAAAAAAGAAAAAAAGAAAACATTGACAAACTAGTATAAAGTTTTTCCCCCCAAAAGGATATAGGTTGCCAGTATTTATTCATGTTACTTTATGAATCAGTCACCTTTCATAGATAAGCATGCAGTAACTGTACTGTAGGACATAATTATATATAAGTAGGTAATACCATGCAGTGAAATATAAAAACTTTAGGATACTGCTAGATTTCCTGTTCACTTCACTTCCTTGTTTTGTGTTTGTTCATTTAACAAATTAAGTGACGGTGCCAGGCACTGTCCTAAGCCCTGGGGCTGCAGCCTGGAATAAGCATACATAATCACTCCTATCACTTGGGGTTTGTATACCAGTTGGAGAGTAGTCCATGAAAACATGAACAAACCAAGTAATAAAGTAATTCTTATGGAAATTTACAAGATTCTATGACAGAAAAGTACAGAACAGAGTAGGGGTCCAGCTTTACACAGAATTAGTGAGAGGGCTACCCCTAGAAGGAAATATCTCAACCCCAACCTGACAGATGAGAAGGAGCCAGACACAAGAATTGGGTAAAGAAACTAAGCAAACAGCAGACACAAAGGCCCTGCAGAGGAAGAGTCTGATGAGTTGAAGGAACTTAAGGAGGACCAGTACAGCATGAATGATAGGGTGAATACACAAGAAGTCAGATAGATAAACTGTTCTCTGTAGGCAGTGAACTTAGCTTTTATTCCAAGTGCAGTGAGAAGCCATTAAAGAGTATTAGGCAGAGATGTGATGAGAAATATGTTTTTTAAATTCGGCTGCTGTGTACAGAATGGATTGGGGATGGGGACAGTGTGGTGGAAAGATGATTATTGCTGTGGTCCAAGGACAAATGATGGTGACCATGGAGATGGACAAAAGTGAATGGACTCAAAGTATATTTTGGTGGTAGAATAAGTAGACTTTGCTGATGGATTGGATTTTCTTCTGAAATTTACATGAAGTTATTAGAGCATTATTTTTGGGAAGAGTATATATATAAATTCAGACTTTATAGACGTAGAAATGTAAAGAAATAGGGAATAAAAAATTCACAGCTGCTAGCTCTCATCCTTTCTTCGCCCTAGACTTTGTCCTCTTTGGGGTGGTCACCACAGAAACATTTTGCCTTTATATACACAGATGGGGGAGAAGATGGAGCAAGTCACTTTCCTACAGCTTTTCTCTCTTTAATTCCTCCCACAGAGATCTGTAAGCATTATGGGGTACCGTAATTATATTGACAAATGTTTCTTGGAACCAGTGTGTTTCACAGATATCTGATTACAACACCTATTTTTGACTTTTATACCATGCTCATTTTCAATAAATCAACATTTTATTTTTTTATTTTAAAAATTTCTTTTTTATTAAAGTGTAGTTGATTTACAATGTTGTGTTAATTTCAGGTATACAGCAAAGTGATTCAGTTATATTTATACAGTATATATATATTTTTCAGATTCCTTTCCCTTATAGATTTATTACAAGATACTGAGTATAGCTTCCTGTGCTGTACATAGATCATCATTGGTTATCTTTTATATATATAGTAGTATGTATATGTTAATCCCAAACTCCTAATTTATCCCCCCGCACACTTTCTTTTCCCCTTTAGTAACCATGTTTGTTTTCTATGTCTGTGAGTCTACTTCTGTTTTGTAAATAAATCAACATTTTAGAGTGAGAGTAAAATCCAAGAAAATCTGCTGAAGCATTTAGAAACTAAAAATCAGGAAAAATATTTAAAATATTTTTATTTTTACTAGCATACACTTATACACTTATATACCCTATCATAGTTAAATATTGTTTTATAATAATTTAATGCATTTTCCCACTAAGTAGTAGTAAAAGTAATTTTAGAGCATTTAGGTTAATTTATTGGATTTAATAATGCCAAACAAATGTGGCTCATTTTAAGTAATGAGACTAGAGAAGCAAAAAGAAGCATCAGGAAAAATTGCAAACCACACCATAATTAGATTTAGGCTTTCAAAATCACTTGGCTGCATATCCTCCACCCTACCCCAAAGGAAATAAAAGGACAAGCCATTCAAAAGTGATTTTTTCTCTGAAGACTTTCCCTATTGCGCCTGTTTAGTCCGAACAGTTTTCAATATTGACAGTGAGTTTCTTTCACCACCAATATGGCAAGTTCCTTTGAGGTAGAGGGAGATTTCACCTCTCGTTGCCTTGTGTTATTTCCCCTCTACTGAACTATGTAAAGAAAGGTAAATGGTAAAATGGCAGTGCAGAGATGGAGAGCCTGAGATTATTCAGTCCTGTACAGGGAGGTTGTTTTCTTTTTCCCTCATGTCAGTGTATGTTTGAAAAAAAATCTGCTTTAGCAAGAAAGTCTTCTTCCAGAGAGGTAATTAGGAAATACATAACTTTTAAGAGCATGTTTTCTACAAACGGCTGCATGTACTTATAGTGATGATTGTGTAATCATAGGCGGGCCCACAGCTACATAACAGAGGAAAGAACCTTACTGGGAAGATTAGGGATACATCGTTTTGTTCATATGGTAATAATATGTTAGGAATGAATCCTGTTATAACCACTACTTCTTTCTCTGCAGACTCTTGTTCTTCCCATAAAATAGAATTTTGAAGCTATTGATCAACGAACTAAGTGTGCAAGCTACATGCCTTCCTTAAATCTGAAGTATATAAGGTCATTTTGAAGTAGTAGTAATTGTTGAATTTCATATGTAAAATTAAAATGTAATATTATTTCTAAATGCAGTATAGCCTCTTCAAAAGGAATATCTAGGAAGTGTTTTGGGGAGGTCATCTTTGCTGACTTTAAAAAAAAAATCAAAGTAGCTTTTTCTCTCTTAGAACAAATCCTAGAGCTAAACTCTCTTAAGTAAATAAAGGTTTAAAAGCATAAATGTTTCACAACTAAGGGTGTGATGGATTGCTACTGTATATGTATTTTCCTGCAAAGCTAGTCAAAGGCTTTTTTTCCCACCACCTCTTTAATCTTCGTGAAAAGCTTTCCTTAGAGCTTGAGCAGGCCCCATAGGAGCCCTATTTTCTCTTTATGTATTTCTACATGCTGCTTCTCTTTACCAGATTTTAAGATAAACCCACGTTTCCTTCACCAGTGCTCAAAGAGCAATCGTATTTTCTCATATTAATTATTGTTTAGCATCTCCTTTGTTATGGTTGAGAGGAACTATCCAAGAACTTCTTTTCCCAGGATAGCCTTAATATTTTTAGAGGCTCTGTAGACAGATGGTAAGAAATTAATCATTTTATAATATCATCTGCCATCCTAAAAATATTTGTATATTTAATATCTACATGCCAAATGAGGTCAGTTATAAGAACAGGTGAATTGAAAAGAGTAATTGCTAACATGGTATGAAAAGGTATGAAAAGAGGTCGTGTGCAATCTCTTTTATTCTTGCTCCTTAACTTCTTGGAATACATGTAGAATACCAATCAGCATGTGTCAAAAAAAAAAGTTTGTTATGTTGGGTGTCAGTTTATTACCATAATTTTTTTTTTGAACTGAGGGTTTCTTCCTCCCCCTAAAGAATACTTCTTTGAAATTACAGAATCTTTTCTTCAGAAGAAAATTACTATGTTAGTGAAAAACATAACCTTGTGATAGACAATATGCTCTTTTATATCCAGTTTTATTTACTAGAGAATCATTATGTGTTTATAGTTAAAATCTTATGAGAGCTTATTAACTGGAATAATTCTTTTCTATATGTTTCAGTTTTCACATTTGGCTCATAATCCTTTATATGAAAGGAAGTGATTGTTCTTAGCTGTTGGGCAGATGGGATGCTCAAGAATCAAAGACTTTAAAGCTTTCTAAAGAGGCTTAAGTACTCGCTTGCTCTTCTACAAAATCTTGGGTAACGTGGAGTAGGAGTTACCACTGCAGTTTTTCGTCATACGGCTGATTGCTGACAGCATGCAGCGGGACTCTGAACCGTTTTTTAAATACTGCTATTATGTAATGTAGTTACAGTTATTAGAGGCCGTTTATTATTTACAACATTTCACTGTGTCATGGTTAATTCACCAAAATAGATTAACCTTTATATTTTAAATATCTGAAGAGAAATTGGCTTAGCATTTGTTTTTCTTTTTGGTTTTTTTTTTTTATTTTTATTAAAAGTCAATGAAATGGACTGGAGGACACGAGGTTGAGGGGGGCAGGGGACGAAGGGGAAGCTGGGACGAAGTGAGAGAGTAGCATAGACATAGATACACTACCAACTGTAAAATAGATAGCTGGTGGGAAGTTGCTGTATAACAAAGGGAGATCAACTCGATGATGCCTTAGAGGGCCAGCACAGGGAGAGAGGGAGGGAGTCGCGGGAGGGAGAAATATGGGGATATATGCATAAATACAGCTGATTGACTTTGGTATACCTCAGAAGCTGGTATAAGAATGTAAAGCAATTATATTCCAATAAAGAGCTTAAAAAAAAAAAGTCAGTGACCTCAAAAGCTGGTACAAAAGTGTAAAGCAATTGTATTCCAATAAAGAGCTTAAAAAAAAAACAGTAAAAAAAAAAAAAAGTCAGTGGACCTTAGAAACATCATTTTAATAACCTCAAAAGACCTGTTCTATACGTGACAAAGTTTAGCATATTTTTTTAAATTGCTTATATACCTGTGTAATTTACAGGCTAGTTATTCTTTTTAGATACAGGAATTTTATTGTGCTTTGTTTTTAAACAAAATTCAAGTCAGTAGTCCAACAAAAATAAATAGGTTTCCAGTTCTCCGTTAACTTATTGGCGAAGTCAGGTATAGATAGCTCAAAAACGTACGTTAATAACTGAAAAAAATTTTTTTCTTCTTAAAGTACTAAGTGTTCCTAATTTATTTTGAAGTGGAAAAAATTTCCACCACTACCTCATCTACCTGTCTCCCTCATGGTAATAATAAAAGAGAGACATTTACTTCTTTACATAGCATGGACAGGCTAGTTATTCTGCTTCCTTTGACCTGAGAAATGTCTGTTAGACAAGTAGGACATTTACCAGAAATCACGACACACATTCATCACCACACCAAACTTTGGGATAGTCTCACCAAATGCAAGGCAGATACATGAATTTACTTATTCAGGAGATGCAGGAGAAACAGCAGGAAAGGATGCAGGTTGCCGGAAGGATTATGACTAATATAATCAGTAAATGAAGATGCAAATAATGCAGGTTTTTGGTTTTTTTTTTGGTGTGACAACAAATCTGTTAGCAATCCCACATATCTCTTACTCTCCCTGCAAGCCCAGAGCAAATAAATATTAAGTGGACTCCCCACTCCTCATCTAGATCATCTTCTAGTATCATGTGGGATTAAGAGCTTGAACCCTGGAAGCAGCTCTGCCATTTACAGCAGAACCGTTGGAAAGTTACTTACATTTCTAAGTCACTATTACATCATCTGTAAAATTGGATTTATGCAACAGGTATTAAATGAGTGCTGGATATGTTTTAGGCACTATACTAGGAGCTGAGGCTTAACAGTGAAGTTAGGATGGCATAATAACTAGCCTGTCTGTGCTAGGTAAAAAAAGTAAATGTATCTCCTTTATTATTATTATCAAGATTATTATCATTAAAAAGGTAATAATATGGAGGGAGGCAGGTAGAAGGGATTGTAGTGGTAGTATTTAATTCTGCTTCAAAATAAACTAGGAACATTTTAGTACTCCTTGTGAACAGTGAGTGGTGAAATACAGTCTGTACCTTCCTTAGTACCTACCTCAAAAGGCTGTGGAGAGAGTCAACAGGATATAAGGTAGGGCACAGTGCCTGACAGAGGACGTGCTCAGTCCATGTTAGATGCTTTCCTCATCATTATTAATGCCACATTTTGCATATAAAGTGCTGAGTTAGGTGTTATAAGAAATCAGAAAAAGTTTTGGACTGGACCTATCCTTTATGATTAATAGTCTCTTTGCATATTTGAGATGTAGACTACTTTAGGTTGTAATTCCCGAGAGTAGACTCTGAGACAAGGATTTGAATACAAGTGTTTAGAAAGTTGTTTCAAGAAGCAGTTAGAAGCGTTGGGGATAGAAAAGGGGCAGCCAAAGAAAGCCATGAGAGGGCACATTTATAAACACATGATGACAGTGGGCAACTTGGGCTCAGTCCCACTTGAGGGTCTCAGGGAGATGACATAGAACATGTCTCCCCAAGGAGAAAAGGAAATGGAATATTTATCAACCGTTGCCTTTCTATCATTGGCCAAGGGCTGCTTCTGGGGAGTTAATTCTGTGGCATTTCCAACCAGCACCATGTGCTATCCAGGCCTGCTCTGGAGGGGATGGCCCAGACTCTCAGTGGAGTCACAAGTGCTTGCAACGGGAAACTGTTGGCCTTTTCAGAAACAGTAATTATAGAAGAGATATGGGAGGGCACCAATAGCATTGGCTACGTAGATCCTCACCCAAAAGCTACAACATGAGGCTGTATGTGGCAAGCTCAAAATATATAGAAACATTGAGGAGTGTACAAATTCTGGAGAGAGATATATATGTGTATGTGTGTGTGTGTATTTTTTTTAATAGGGGTGAAAACATTAGTATGGAAACACAACACATGAATTACATAAAGGAAATATACTTGAGAGTTTTGCTTTCTAAAAGCATTACAAGTAATTGTTTGGCTCTGAGGAACATTTTAGAATGGTCACCACTTTTGATCAGCTCTTTTATCAAATTAGAACTTAATTACATAACATCCCTATGAAAAATCCATCTTTTTTTTCCCCCTTAGTTGCTGAAGCACTTGGACACTCCAAAGTAAATTGAATCTTTACATCAGTTTTCCGGGAAAAGAAACGATAAAATCTTTGTCCTTGAGGTCCCACTTGACAGGGTCAAAAGCAATTCTTTCATTGTATTATACTATAACACGAATCAGAAAATGCAAAGATTTCAGAATTGCTCTATTTCACATATTATCTTCATAGGTTTCCTCTGCAGCTGAGCAAGGTGTTATGGGGCACAAGGAGTTTTGTTGAATTCTTAAAGTGGCCTCAAGAATTTTGTGGATGGTTTACTCAATTTAAAACACATCATCTGGTGAAATTGCTTTTAGGTTAAAAGGAGTGTTCCTCAGATTCTTTTCAGGGCAGATCCTTTCAATTCCTTAGTTAAATCCAGAATTGCTAAACTGTAAGGTACCTAGACTCAGGTATGTTGGTGGTGAATATGATAAAAAGAATTCTAGAAGGAGACTAAAGCAACCTCAAGGCCCAACCTTATCTGCTTGAAAGTTTTATAGAGGGTTAAGTCCTGGCCTGACCACTTATTTATCTTTTTTCAAGCCAGCTTATTCTGAATACTCTAACCCTTAATTAAAGATTATTAATTTGACATGAAGCACTATGCAAATGCCCAGATGCCATCTGGAGTATTTTACCCAGTTACATGTCATAAATATTTGTCTAATCAGACTCCTTGTACCAGATTAGAAATATATGTGGCTCTCTGCCATGAAGCTTAGCTTTTAGTGGAAACTAAACCACATAAATGCAGACAAATAAAAAGATACGTTATGTGCTTCCTTCATATTTTTGATGTTTTCTGGTGAAAGCCTCATACAAACCGAAGTCTCAAAGGAACACTCAAAAGTCGAGTCCCACTGACTCAGATGTTACCTCCTCAGGTGGAACGTCTCTAGTTATCCCATCTAAAATAGCCCTTTGTCCCAGCCCCTCGTCTCTATCACCTCACCCTGTTTTATTTCTTCAGCACATTCATCACTGTCTCGTGTTCTTTATTTATTCTTGTTCCTTTATTTGTCTGTATGTCTGTTTGACTTCTCCCACCGGAACGTTATCGCCATGGAGGAAGAGAATTTATCTGTCTTATTCATTGTTATACCCCAATGTCAAGGACAGTGCTTCCCACAGAGTAGGCGCTCAATAAATTTTTGTTGAATGAATCAATGAAAAAGTGGATATTAAGAATCCTGTGTCCTTGAAAATAAATGTAGCATATCAAGTACCTTAGTGTTATAGGAAAGAACTTTAACTCTTCCCAGCTTAAAAAGAGGCATTTTCTTTCATTGCAGCAGTAATATAAAGATCTGAAAAAGAGGCATCCTCTCAGGAGTAGAATGCTGAGCTGTTGACCATAGATTTTCTGACAAGGGAGCACTAGGTACAGGGGTTTGGAGGATGACCAGGAGCAGACGCTCTTGGTCAATGTGCCAGGCAGCTGTGGAAATATAATTGGGAAGTACCTGGGAGTTAAGATGACGTGAGTCAGCCAAGAAACAGGAGGAATCAAAGGCTCAATAAATCTCCACTTTCTTGTGGCTCAAACCATCCAGCCATTCCCTGGTTCCAGGGGCCTATTTACCAAGACCAGGACAAAGCTGAAGATGCCACCAGAGGAAAGCACAAGCTGGGTATATTTAATGTAAACATACCATGGGACTTCAGAGCAGTCCAGTCTGTCCTGAAATGACTGGTCATTTATTCTTTTAACAAATATTGATCAAACATCTTTTATATTCTAGCACCATTTAGACTCTAGCCTCATTCCTTTCTGTTCCTTCCACCCCCCAACACACTCGCATACCCATTGCTACAGAGGCACTCTGCTTTTGACTTCACTATTCATTGACTTCTCTTGTAAAATTTGGTTTTACAAGAAAAAGGGCTTTGCCACTATAACAAACCCACCAAGCCTCCTCTGCACACCTTATTAACACTAGTAGGGAGTGCTTTGGGCACTAGATAAAATACAGCTGTTCTGAAACACAGGATGAATGTTCTCTGCCCCACTAGAATATTCCTTTCTGCCCCACCTAAGAAATTGGGAAGTCTCCAAGGCTATTCTTTTTTTTTTTTCCCAAGGCTATTCTTGATACCACATCATTTATGTGCAGACCTATTTTTTCAAAAGTGGCAGATGACCTTGCGCCTTTGGGTAACTGAGATTGAAAGTTAGGTTTCTGCCTGTTGTATTAAACTGACTCTGGTTTCTTATTTGACTGAATATGAAGAAGCTGGGCTTTTAGGATTGCTTCTGTTGTATTTCCCAAGATGTGAGTGTGACAGGAAATTTTATTTTAAAACAATACTGTGATCCATGTACTTACTGACAGAAGACATTGGTTTAAAAAAAAAAAGACAGTGTCAATCTTAAAGAAGTTGGGTGCAGCTAGACTGTTAAAGAGACAAGTCAGTTTGCTGAAGATACCTCATCCTCATTCATTGAGCTCTCAGGGAGAGTTTTATTAACCTACTGTGTTTGCAGGGTCTATACAGCTTTTGCCCAGTGGGCCATTACCCAGTGGGATTGAACTGGTTGAGATCCTTGCATAGACTCAACATCTTCTTAACCAAAATGAAAACAGTATCATATTGCCTTTTGAATCTGTTTGAAGGGAGAAATATTTTTAGAGAAGAAAAAAAGATAATTGAAAAGCTCTGTATTCATCTTTCTGTGCCCTAGGACATTGATTTTTCAGATGTTGTAATGTATTACATGGTAAAATAGTCCCGTGGACTTTCATACATATTAGTGACTCTAGTGCCTACAGCACACATTGCAAACCTTCCACATTCAGAGATTCAGCGTGCCTTGTGGTATTTCTGTCTGACCTCAATCCATTTTGGAAATAAAATGTTCCATACACTAAGGGAAAGCACATCTTATTCCTGCCACCCCTTGGTACCTCTGTAAGGAAGCCAGCTCAAGCATCCTTGCTTAGAATGTGCCTGGTGATGCCCAGGTCTCTGCCACAAGCTTTAGGTTCACAGCAGTACTGTCCTACCTGTGTGGTCACAGGAAATGTGAGTTTGGATTCAGCAGGTACTCCATAGATATTGAAATTCAATTGAATCAGGACTCAGTAAATCGGAGCCAAATCAGGTTTGAGGTGTGTGCCTTTATCTTCCCTGGAAAGCAAGAGGTGGAGGGAGGAGCAGCAGTGTTAGCAGAAAAGGAGAGAAAAATCAAATCTTTTTCAGTTTCACGTATGGGAGGCCCACGCATAAAGCAGAAGAGGTCCTCTTCACGTATAGATTGAGGAGAGCGCGTCTCCCTCCCCCGCCGTAGGTTGTGACTGCTTGTCCCTGGTGAAATCTCTGGCCCATGCCTGGTTTCTTTTAGTACGTGCTTGTCTTCTGATCTTACCTCTCAGTTGCCCTGCTTCATGGCCAAGATCATGGACATGACGCATCGTTGGTCCTGGCACCCCTTCCTGGGTCGTGGGGGACTGCCGCAGGCACTCACCAGTGAAGAAGCGTTAGTATTGGGCTGTTCACCCTGGCAGCTCTCGCCACCCCTTCCTGGTTTTTAGTATCCATAATGACGGATCTGATAAAACTTCCAGTTTATCATTAATGGTAAAAGCTGGCTTGGATTTAACTCCTCAAGTTCTTTGCGGGGTTCTTTTGTGTAATAAGAACATTTGGGCTGGTCTCTGCATTTTCAGCATTCCTCTCTGTGACCAGCCCCTTCCTTCATGCCATGCCACCTGCTGTGCCTTGCCCGTTGCCGGACCGCTCTCTCTCTTCAACTGCATTGCCTTCTGCTGTGAAACATCTATCATAAGAGCTAACTGATGCCACGTTTTGTGTTACTGATATCTTAATACTACATGTGAAAATATGTGGAATATATGGGGATGTATGTGACTATGGGAATATATGTGCCCCGCCACTGCCCTCTGCATCATATGTGGTACATAAATGGAGATGAGGGAGGTGTGAAGCAAATCAAAATCCATTTTGAAAGCAAGCACTTGCTGGCAAAAATCTGAAATTCTCATCAAAAGTTGGTGTTAAGTGCTCAGGATTTTCAAAAACTAGTACCAAATCTCCTCCTAATGCTTTACACTAAAACCCTATCAAAGGATGCTCTGAGATGAAATCTGATAAAGGTTCCAGTTTATCATTAATGATAAAAGCTCCTCTTGTGACTGTTAGTAAATAGTACTGTCATAAATGAATGCCTCTCTGAAAATGGACCCTGACACCAAATTAGTATGTGCGTGCATATAGACTTACACAATTTTAAAAATTGGTTTGTTTTTAAAGCAGAATAAATGGAAAGTAAGTCTTTGCCAACAGTGTCTTTATTTATTCTTTTTATATATTTGGCACATAAATACAAAGCTGTTCTCTTTAGAGTCCTGCAACATTAATTTTGAACACTGTTGCACGTGGTAAATTTAGCACACATTTTCTTTTATAACTAGTGTGATGAAAAGAACTCAGGGATGTTCAGCCTTCAGAATTCCTGGATAAACCTCATGGACTGTAAGGTTGTGCTAAGAGTAGTGTGGATAATTAACTTCTGACTAGGTTGGAAATAAAAATTCAGTGACCACCTCCCTCATTCCCATTTAAATCTGAAGACTTCTATTTAAATTGTTGTGCCTTGTTTTTACTCAGTTTATTATAGTCAAGCAGTGTTAGTTTTTAAATATTTTATCCTTTGAATTTTCATGTGACTACATCCTATGGCTTTGTAGTGTATATAATATGTATATATATGTATATCTATATATAACAAGGAATAAACAAAGAAATGTTATGAAAATAGAAACGAATTGTAAACCGTAATCCTGACATGAGCAGCTTAAACTTAGTTCCTAGGGGATTGGGGAGCAATTTCCATGGCTTTGAAAGGAAAGCAAAAACTTGTAGTAGTGATAAATTATACTGTAGAGACCTCTTAAACATTTAGCCTTGGTGAACATTAAACCTGTCTCTTCAACAGGTTTATTGCAGGATTAAGCACTTCCTGGAGAAAGATTCACTCTGCTTTTGGCATTGATGTAGATTTGGTTTCTGCTAGATTTATAAAAGGTGCTCTACAGAAGTCATTCAGTTTCTCAAAAGTTCAGAATTTGGGGTGTGGATTTATTCATATCCCAGATATCACTCCATTGTCCCTTAAAGTTGACCATCCAAAAAATCTCAGATTCATATTGAGCTAGGTTTTCCCAGTCCTATGTAGTAACTCCTATCCACCTAAACATTATGTTAACTCTTTCTGACCATTAGAGTTTTGCTGATTAAGTGATAAAGTCGGTGCTGCAGAGACTTGTGAGCCATATACGAAGATTCATATCCGCAGTTTAGATATAAATGCAACAGCCCCAGTCACTTTGGTTCTCAATTTGCCAGTTTGTCAAGAAAGAACTAATATGTCATTTTGAAATAGCTAATGACTGAAAAAGAGTCACAAAACTAAGTACTTTGGCTGTTTCAGCTTAAGTTTTAAGTGTGCATTCTGCAACTGTGCCATAAAGCTAGATCTTAAGAGTTTGTTTGATTGTACTATTTAGCCATCATTCAGGTCATTTATTCTTTAAGTATTTACTGAGCATTGTACTCCAGGCTTGCTGGAGATAAAAGCAGTGAAGAAAACAGGCAAAATGCTTGCCCTTGGGGGATCTACATTCTAGTGTAAGTAAATAAATAGAATCAGCTGATAAATGATAGCGAGACAAACAAGCCGGGGCAGGGGAGATAGGGGAGGGTGGGAAGTAGTGCCATTTAACAAGGGGACCAAGGGAGGCTCTCACTGAGAAGGGAACTCTGAAAGATCTGAGGGAGGTGAGAGTGCAAGCCGTGAAGATTTGGGAGAGAGGGGATTGAGCATCTCTGGGTGCAGGGAACTACAGGTACCAAGACCATGAGATGGGAGGATGATTTGTTTCTTGGTAAAGCAGTGAAGAGGCAGTGTGCTGGAGTGGAGCAAGCAAAATCAAAAGCAGAAGCAGCTAAGATCTGGAGGTAAAGGGGTCCAGAACATTAAAGCCTTTAGGACATTACTCTTTGTGAGGTGAGACTCTATGGATCGCTCCTGCAAGGAGAAGGGATTTGCACTGATTAGCTGTAAAAGGATCCCTTTGGCTGTTCGTAAGAGTGGTTTCCAGGAAGACAAAGGCAGATGGAGAGGAACTGATTAGAAGGCTGTTGCAGTCATCCATAATTCAGGTGGGAGAGGAAGTTGGCTTGGATCCAAGTGGTAGCAAAGGAGATGGGGAGAAGCACTTGGATTCTGGATCAGTGGAAGGCAGAGCCAACAGGACTTGCTAATGGAGGAAATATGGGTATGAGAGTAAGAGAGGAATCAAGCC
Organism: Hippopotamus amphibius kiboko; assembly: GCF_030028045.1. Lineage (NCBI taxonomy): Eukaryota > Metazoa > Chordata > Mammalia > Artiodactyla > Hippopotamidae > Hippopotamus > Hippopotamus amphibius. The sequence goes on from NC_080186.1 coordinate 189,538,626, forward strand.
TGCCAGCATTATAGTCCCAATGACTTGTTGTATAGTAACCAAAACAAGAAATCCAATTTCCATTTACTTAGGACCTCATATACTTTTTCTCTTTCTGACTCAGTGAAAATCTGTCTCTGTGTATAAAAAGAACAACATGATGCAAGTAGTATTTGTCACAAGGTAAACAAAGTTTTACTGTGGTGTAACATAAAATAGAGAAGCTGCTTGAAAATTAAGTTACCAAATGTTCAGGTTCTATACTACACCCCTCTCCCCCAAAGTACAATCCATAAGTAATGTAAGCAGATGGAGGGTCAAATTTGAAATATAAGTAAAACAAAAACAAGAGCTCATGCATGAATTCCCTGGATCAGGAGACAAAAGCCAGAGGAGGACTGAACACAGATTGGTTGGTATAGTCACTCAGCAAGGCTAAGCATGGAAATCAGCAAAGGAACATGACACATCCTCATCCTTGAGGGGCTTAAAGTCTAGTGAAAGCACCTTGCCTTCCATAACTCAGTGGAGCACTAGGATTTTATTTATATCATTTACAGAGATATATGTCAGTAATGTAACTATTTCAAATATACATACAGGTATATTAAATATAGATCTGTATAGATAGATATTTCAATGTATGTCTTTTATGTATACACAGACCAGCAATGTAGGTATGTGAGTGCAAACTTAGGCATATTCTTGTTCCAAATTTTAGTCTTGATAATTTGCTCAGCTGCTGTGATCAGTAAGAGCAATAGTAAAGTAAGAGGTCATATAAGCTACCCAAAGCTTTTTGTCCACAAAAATAAAAAGATCAGTTTGTAAAGTTAGTATCCAGATTAATGAGAAGCTGTGGATCCAGATTCGTTGAAAAAAACCTGGTGTATTGAGTGACAGGGTGCGGTGATCTCAGCAACTCTCTTAGATGTGCCAGAAGTCCCCTCCCAGATCTAAAGGTGCCCCTGCCTGGGTTACACAGCCATCCCAGAAGGTTGGAGAGCAGCTGTGTGTAGACTCTCTGAACCACTTCCGGCTCTGACACCGTGAGGGCTGCCCTGACAAGGGAGATCTGCCTCCTCTTCTTCAGAGCAGACCGCTTCATTGCTCCAGCTCTTCTCTCATCAGGGAACTGAGGGAGCAGCTTACTTTCCTAAGTGTCAGTAGGTCTGCCTCTACTCTGAAAGGCTTCCTCAGCCAGAAATAAGGGGACATTGAGCTGGGAAACCAAAGTGAGGAGGAAGAAGACCTTAGCTGAGGGTTGTCATTAATGTTTCTAGACCCTGTGCTAAATAGAAATAAACATTTAAACCATTATTCCTCAGTCTGCCCAATGGAGGTAAAGTCAATAATCTACTTGTTCTGGAGTTTTTCTTGTGAAATTTTCTGTTTAACTCACATTAGTTCTTGAGTTTTTTTTTTTTTCCTTCCCCCCTCCCCCTCCTAGTTTCTAAGCTTCCTTTAACTCATTTTGGAATAAGCCAAAATGAAACAAAATCATACATTCTAAATCGAGTGCTTAAAGCGGAACTGAGTTCATTGATTAAATATGATAGGGAGCATCTTTTGCAAAATGAAAGCCAAGCTTTTAAATCTTCACTGAACATTGGTTAATCTTAAACCGTCTTGGCACTAGTTTCTTCATATGATTTTGCATATCAGGTGTTTACAGACTAAATAGTAGATGAGCTCAAAGTACACTATGTCATTTAATGTCAATGAGCTAACCCTGTTTATTCGGCTCTGCGCTTAGCAATTGAAATAATCTGCATAAAAGTGCTCAGTGTGCTACAATTAAGAAGCGTGCTTGTGGAAGGCACACTCTTGGTTCATTTTTTAAAAAGACCATCTGTTTCTTGGTATGCTACTTGTGCAGGTTTTCCTTTCATCTTTCACCTTCTTTAAAAAAAAAAATCCACAGCTTTCTAAAGCTTTTGATATTATTTCGTTCTTAGGTTTTATAGAATGCTCATTCTCTGGATTTTCAGCTGTGGTTTTACCAGCATCCTCACAAGATCATTTTAAATCCTCAGGAATCTTAGAAATTAGAAAAAGAAAATAAGGAAGCCTCCTCCCCACACTGTATGTATTCCCTTCTAGGAAGCTGACAATTTCTGTCAGCAACCAGGAATCATAGTTGTAATAGTAGTGGTGGTCGTGATGGTCCTAATCTACTAATATTTGCAAGTTAACAGGGTTAAATATATATTAAGGTTTATATATTCCAGAAACTTTTACTCATGTCTTTGAAGTGCCCTTAGGAAAGGATAGAAATGCCCTGACAGGCTGTGAAATAGGAAATTCTAAATAGGATTCTTAGACCCAAAGTTGCTATGTCTTAGTGACACACCTTTGATCACGCTCAAAGACTGAATTTTTAGCATGTTGAGAAAAACGGTTTCTCATGCTGAGGATTTTTAATTCAGAAAACAAACTTCTTTAACCACGTATGTCTGAGGCATTTTCTCATTCAATCTGTTTTGAAGGTGAAAGATGTACATTATTTTGTGAGAAATGAACAGGTTAAAGGGAAGAGGTAAAATATTCTTTAGTTAAATGGCACATTTTATGCCCAGCCACCAGGGGAAATAGGATAGCTTATTTAAGAAGTTTATTTTCTTATATAAGAAAGAAGAAAGATGTTGGTATAGCCTGTGCTGTGGAATAAAAATAGCAAATTTTAGACTTGACTTCATTTAAAATGATTAAACATAGTGCCTATTTATTGTTGAATTTCTTGGAGGAAAGAGTAGTCTTGTCAGAAATCATATATTCTCAAATCTCTTTATTTTGGGTCATTTTTATTTCATGAAACTATATATTTAAACAGGAAGTGATGCAGCTTTAAGGAAAATTGCATCAGAAGAGAAATTGAAGTAAATGGGATAACCCTACCCACCCCTGTGCTCACCTAGGATGTGGATCAAGTGGAGTTCTCACAGCAGCTTTAGCCATGACTAAGAGCCTTCCCAATCTCTGTGGTATATTTTCTTTTAGACTTTAAAACCATGACCTTAAACCATTTTAGGTGAAAACAAGGGATTGATTATTATAGTCCTAAACCACCTACTCTTTATTGACTAAATATGGACGTAATACCTGGGATCTGGACTTTGTGTTTACTGCACTAGCTACATCACCCAGTGGGGCATAGGTGAGTTCTGCTCTACCCAGAAGATCTTTAGGCAACCAATTTAGGTTCTTACTAGACTGCCCCACCACAAGAAGAAAAATCTATTGTCAGAGAAAGAAAGTATTAAGTGAGCTTTTATATAGTAAGAGAAAATATCTGCAAAACAACGAGGTGAGAAGCCCAGAGGTACCTATGGGTGAGTGCGGATATCTGGCACCAAGCATCCTTTGTCTGCTGACATATGTGTAAAGTTCTTTGAACCAATAGATGTCAGCCTGATTGAACACAGATGGGAGACAGCGAGAACTAGCAATAATGATGAAATGTTTGGGAAGTCAAGTTTGGATTAAGGTATTTTGTTCTAGCAGCTGAACAAGGCAGCAGACAAGGCTAGAGTAAACACAGCTCTCCTGTTTAGCTATTGATTTATTAAAAGCACCAAAATTACTTTTATTTTTACATGCAAAACAGTACATTTGGTTTCTAAAATTATATGTCCCAAGACTAGATTACGCAAGAACAATGTGGTTCACTGTAAATTTCTTAGAAGCTAAGGAAGGAAAAAAAAAATCTCATTACTTTCATAAGTTCTTGCAGAAAAGATTGTTGCATATTTTTTCCAGACTATTGGTGGAAATTTTTCTTCACATATAAAGAATAAACCATTCCCCCACCCCAGCCTCTATTCAATCTGGGAAGCCGCTCTTATGAAATAGCAGTTCTCTAAAATAAAAACACCAAAGACATATTAACTAGGGTTCTTTTTTTTTTTTTTATTGTTGGCATTGAATACAAATCAACATTAAATCTGAGACCATTTTTAGTGTCAGATTCCCAGATCTAAAATAGGGTATACAAATAAAAAAAATTGGCAAAAATGTTTTACTTATGTTTCATGCAGCTTGTAATGGTTGAGACTCTTCATTTAGAATTCAAACATCCCTCTCCAGATTCCATATGGCATAAATTTTAGGAAGTTCCAAAAATAACGAAGGGGCGCTTGGGTCTAAGCAAATAATATATTTTAAAATTTCAATTATAGTAAGAAACTAGCTTTTCTCTACACAAAAGATAGTTTATTAGCCTTCCATCAAAGACTAAAATGTAGTTCAGTTTTCTATCCATATTTATTTTTAAAACAATTAATCAAACGAATGGAATATGGTCACGTCAGAATCTTTTGGTTGCAGTTAATAAAAACACCAACTCAACTGATTTAAACAAAAAAGGAGGGATGGATTTGATTGGCTCATGGACCCGAAGAGGTTCTAGTTACCTGTGAGGTTCGTGTTCTCAGGCTCTAGTTCTGTTTTCCTGCAGTTTTTTCCATTTTGTCTCCCTCAGTCTATTGGTGTCCTTAGGCTGACTCTCCTTGTGGCAGCAAAAAGGGCTATAGTAGTTGTAGACCCAATGACTCACAAATATCATCCCAAGGAAAGAAAGAATCTGTGTCCCAGCAAAGTCCTGGGGTTTACTCTAGTGGGACTGGCAGATATCAGATGTCCACTTATCACTTTGACCAGGTGGATGGAATTCTTAGATGTGTTTAAGCTCTTCAAAGCCTAACTCCAGGGTTAAAGATGGATCGCATCCAACCTAAGTACAGCCAAGAATTTGGGGATCAGTTGATTCTTAAAGGAAATCTGAGTGATTTTAGGACAAGGGAAGGAGGATGGCAAATAATTAGGAAGCAGCCAGCAAATATCCTCTGCAGCTGTGTACCTAAAAGGGTGCAGACTTAGATACCTAGGCTTCAGTCAGCTGGGGGATGCTTATCTTGCCCATTATACCCCTTTACCTCTCAGCACTGAGGTCATCCAGTCCCATTATTTAGGCATTTCCAGTAGGACTATTGCAGTCTTACTTTAACATGTTAATTCTTAATACGTTTTGAAAACAAATTCAGTTTTCAAAGAAGGAGTGTAATCAGCAAATGTAAGTGGAGTCTTCCCTAGTGACTCTAGTGCCTCATCATTCCACCTTAAATTGTGTATATGCTCTGATGTGAAACACTGTTCTGGTTTCAATGAACTACTTGTAGGATTTAGAGCAAAGCTAGATTTGATAAACATTTGACTGGTTTTACATTTAGATTTTCTACTAAATTTGTAATGACTTATTCCTGTAGGACGCTGAACATTTGTGTGGTAGACTCATGGTTGCACTTTATACTCATGTGATTGTGTAAAGTGTCTCTCGTTAAAGAACCAAAACCAGAACCAAAAGAAACCAGCCTCATAGAATGAAACCTGAAGTCTTTCCCTGTACTCATCCAAACACATCCATTTCAGTTGTGTGGCACATACTCTCGTGCTGTTTTTAACAGCCCTAAAAGTGCCCTGGCTTGGCCCTCAATTGGATTTAATTTCTACCCACCACTGTCAGTATTTGCAGAATGAGCAGTGATACTGTTGCCCTTAGCAAATAGCATCCTCCCATGCTGAGCTTATGCAGCTAAGCCCTGAATGCTGTCCTTAGACAAAAAGGGGAAGGAGTCTAAGGATTCGAATGTGGCCCTTCATCCCTCCTGACCCACACCTGTAGCCTCCAGGATGCGGTGTGGTGGAGAGTTAATGGATCCGCTTCACTTAAGGATCAAAAATTCTCACGGAAACTCTAAACCATTTGTATCTAAGTCGTGTTCCGAGAGGATCAAGGGAACTTAGAAGGTGGCGTCATTATCGGTGTGATCATCACCATCATCAGTGTCACCACCAACTATTTACGGCTCTTCTTTCCCTTTGCTCCTATCCCAGAAGAAAATGTCACTTCTCCTAACCCAGCACTTGCGCTTCTCTCATCCCATTTCCTCTGCCCTACTCCAAGAGTTGACACCATTTCTACAACTCCCCCTCTGCCTACTCAGAATATAACAAAGGCAGCAAAACAAACCTGTCTTCAATCTGTCAATTCCACACAAATAACACCTTCTCTTTTTCCTTCATGGCTAGTCTCTTGGTAGTCAACATCATAGTCCATACCAGCTTCCTGAAACTCCTTCTACCCTCCCTCCCACACACACGCACACATCCTCCTAAAATCTCTAATAATTCAGTAGGTATTTATTGTGAGTCTATTGTGTGAAAAGCTAATTACTGTTATGATACAAAATATGACCTTATTTTTTTACAATCTTTTTTTTAAATTTATTTTTATTGAAGTATGGCTGCTTTACAATGTTGTGTTAATTTCTGCTGTACAGAAAAGTGATTTGGTTTTATATATATATATTCTTTTCCATTATGGTTTATCTCAGAATATTGAATATAGTTCCTTATGCTATACAGTAGGGCCTTGATTTTTGCCCATTCTATATATAAGAGTTTGCGTCTGCTCACCCCAACCTCCCAGTCCACCTTGCCACCGCCCACCCCCTTGGCAACCACAAATTTGTTCTCTATGTCTGTGAGTCTGTTTGTTTCATAGATAGGTTCATTTGTGTCATATTTTTAGATTCTATATATCAGTGATATCATATGGTATTTGTCTTTCTCTTTCTCCCTTACTTCACTTAGTATGATAATCTCATTCCATCCATGTTGCTGCAAATGGCATTTTTTATGACTGAGTAGCATTCCATTGTATATATGTACCACATCTTCTTTATCCATTCATCTGTCAGTGGACATTTAGGTTGTTTTCATGTCTTGGCTATTGTGAATAGTGCTGCTATGAACATGAGGGTGCATGTATCTTTTTGAATTACAGTTTTGTCCGGATATATGCCTAGGAGTGGGATTGCTGGATCATATGGTAATTCTATTTTAGGTTTTTGAGAAACCTCCATACTGTTTTCCATAGTGGCAGAACCAACTTACATTCCCACTAAGAGTGTAGGAGGGTTCCCTTTTCTTCACACCTTCTCCAGCATTTGTTATTTTATAGACTTTTTAACGATGGCCTTTCTGACTGGTGTGAGGTGGTGCCTCATTGTAGTTTTGATTTGCATTTCTCTAATAATTAGCAATGTTGAGCATCTTTTCATGTGCCTGTTGGCCATCTGTATGTCTTCTTTGGAGAAATGTCTATTTAGATCTTCCACCCATTTTTTGTTTGGGTTGTTTGTTTTTTTGTTGTTGAGTTGTATGAGCTGTTTGTATATTTCGGAAATTAAGCCCTTGTCAGTTGTATCATTTGCAAATATTTTCTCCCATTCTGTAGACTTTTTGTTTTGTTTATGGTTTTCTTTGCTGTGCAAAAGCTTGTAAGTTTGATTGGATCCCATTTGTTTATTTTTGTTTTTATTTCTATTGCCTTGAGAGACTGTCCTAAGAAAACATTGGTACGATTTATGTCAGAGAACGTTTTACCTATGTAGCCTTATGTTAGCTATTTCCCACCCTGATCAAGCCACTAAAACTCCCTCAGAAATGGTCCCCAGTGCCCACCTAAACTTCAAATCTGAAGTCTTTCCCAAGTCCTTATATTAATCTCTTTACAATGTTTGATTTGTCTGCCAAATATGGAAATGGGTGGCAAACCTAAAATCTGAACCCAAGTCTTTTGGGCACCAAATTGTGAACATTTTTTATTATTACATTTTAGTTGTACTAATAACATATGAATACTTTGTCCTTTAAAAACATGTATAATGTTACAGATAAATCTGAAATTGCTTTCAGCTACCACTCCCCTACCCTAACGAAAAACACTGTGACAGGTGTACTTCTATTTTTATGCATATTGATATGTATGTACCCATACTGTATTAAGAATATCCTTTTAAGATGTGTTGACATAGACATGTTGATATATATAGATCTAGCTCATTCTTTTAACCACTTTGAATCTCATGAAGTGAACATGCCACGTTGTATTCATCTATTCCCCTATTGATGAACATTAAGCCCTTTTTCATTTTTCTCTATTACAAATTCCTCACTGGACTGCCTCGTGTGCATCATAGCAATATATTTTGCTGGTTAAATCCCAGCTCTCGACTTACTAGCTGTGGGACCTTGGATGAGTTACCTAAACAATCTGAGCCTCATTCTCCCCATCACAGCGCTGTTATAAGGATTAGATGAGTTAATATATATCAGGTGCTGAGTTGTAGGCTCAGAAGATAGTAAACGCTCCATAAGGTGAGCATTTATGATCCAGCGTACATGTCTGGATCCTGAGTTACGCTCACTTTTAGTTTAATTGCTATTTCCAAATTGCCCTCCAAAGTGGCCACACAGATTTATAATTCCCTCAGCAGTGCGAGTGCTCATTTTCCTAATTTTTCCCAGCACCTTATGTTATCAAACCTTTTTATTTGCTCTTCTGTCCAGTAAGAAAATCCTTTCAGTGACATTTTATTTTGCATTTTCTTAATTAGTGTGAAGATGAATATTTTTATGGTTTTATTAGCCAGTTTGATTTCTTAAGTTATTTGTAGCCATTGTTCATTTTTCTATTTTTATAGACTTTTGTCAAATTTAAAAAAATACATTCTTGATACTAATTCTTTGTTACAGGCTGCAAATATTTTCTCTCAATATGCCGCTTATTTACCCTAGCTTAAAATATCTTTGTCTTTAAGAGATTGAATTTTATGGGGCCACATTTATCAGTCTGTTCTTTTTTGTGCTTTAGGCCTTGAGATGTGAGATTTAAATCGCAGCTCTGCCACTTACTGACCCTGAGCTCTTAGACAACTTACATAACCTCTCGATGCCTTCATTTCCTCAGCTGTAAAATGAGGATAGTAATAATATCTGCCTCATAGGTTGTTGTGAGGTGGATAAGTTAATACATGCAAAGCGTCTGGCACAAAATCAACAGCATTTTCTATTTTCTATTATTTTTTTCTGTTTTCTATTATTAAGTAAGCCCTCTTCAACCGAAAATCAGAAATATCTTCTTCTATAGTATTGTAATTATTTTAATTTTATTTTCCTTAGTTTAGGTCTCTAATTGACCTGGAATTTATTTTTTTACATGTAAGGTTGGGATCTACACATTTTTATGTAGTGATCATAAGTTGTCTCTAAATCATTTCTTGATGTCTTTTCCCCTCTGATTTGATATGGCACTTCTCTCATAGACAGAAGTTCTGTGTATTTATGGGCCTGTTTCTGGAATCTCTTCTATCTGTTGTTTATTTTGTTTATTCTGTCACCAATACTATACTATTTTAGTTATTGTAACTTTATATTTTGACAGGAAATCTAGTAGATTTATTCCCCCATAATGCTTTTTCAAAATTGCCTTTTCTCATTCTTACACAGTATTCTTTCATATTAATTTTAAAATCAATTTCTTCAATTTTATTTAAAAACAATATTAGTTTTTGGAGGGATTGAACTGAATATAGGTTTTTCTGAAGAGAGGATATATTTCACAGCATTGAATTGTCCCATCTATAAGTTAGATACGACTCTCCGTTTCTGATCTTCTATGGCCTTTAATAAAGTTTTATGATTTTCTTCACAAAGCTGTTTCATGTTTTGTTAGGTTTATTCCTATATAATGTTATTTTTGTGTGTGTTACTGTTGTCAGTAGGATCTTTTTTCTCTTTTAAATTCTAACTGATTGGAGTTCAGGTTTTTTGAGCATGAGCCCAGCGATAAACATTTTTCTGCTCAGAAAAATTAAAAAAAAAATCTAACTGGTTGTTGTTACTATATTGAAATGAGATTGGTTTTATGAATCTTGTAACTGGCCAATTTACTAAACTTTCTTAGTATTTTTAATAGTTTGTCAGCTTCAGTCTCTTGCATTTTTTAGGTAATTTTATCTTTTGAAAATCCTGATCATTCTGTCTCCTTCCAATTTTTTTTTAATATTTTCTTATTCATTCATTCATTCATTTTTGGCTGCATTGGGTCTTAGTTGCATTCACGGGATCTTCCTTGAGGCATGCAGGTTCTTTCGTTGCAGCGCATGCGGGCTCTTCATTGCAGGCTCTCCAGTTGTAGCGTGCAGGTTTTCTCTTTCCAGCTGTGGCACACAGGCTCCAGGGCACATAGGTTCTGTAGTTTGTGGCATGCAGGCTCAGTAGTTGTGGCACGTGGGCTTAGTTGCTCATGGCATGTGGGATCTTAGTTCCCTGACCAGGGATCAAACCTGCATCCCCTGCCTTGAAAGGACCCCCTGCAGATTCTTTACCACTGGACCACCAGGGAAGCCCCTCCTTCCAGTTTTGATGTTTCACATTTCTTCTTCTTGTTTATTGTCATTATCTAGGACCATAAATACCCTGGATGCTAGGAATGTCAGAGACATCTCTGGCTTGCTCCTGGCTTTAATGGACACTCACTTTATTGCACCTTCCAGTCTGATGTTTGCTGTGGGTTTTAGATGAACAGTGTTTAGTGGGACTCTTTCTACTACACTATGCTGTTTCTCATTTTGTACTTCTGCCTTAAAATTCTTTGTGAGCCTTCTTCATCTGTATAGCAGAAGTCCTAATATATTTACTTGTAATTTGTCACTGATTAAGTTTTTAAGAATGAAAGAATCTTAATTTACTTCATTTCCTTCTTTGTTAGTTTTCAAGAGAGTCAGGCCCAATTCCATTCTTTCTTTCCTTCCTTTAATGGTTCTTTTCTTGATTTCTCTGAATAGTTTGTCCCCTATTCCACCTTGACCAGGCCTTTACCCATCCTGAAACGTCGCTCCCCACAACCCCCATCCCATACTGTGAGCAAATGACGTTGAAAATTCTGAACTGCATTTATTTGAGTAGCTTATTGTGAGGTCACTTTAGTTCAATGTAGCTCTCCAAGAAGAATTTAGTGACCTTACTTTTCTAAAGAAGCAGATTGTTAGAATGCAGCCAGTATATATCCTATATATTAAGCCATTTAGCTTCAGTAATAGTAAGGTAAATATAAACATTTGTTTACCTTCCTCAAGATTGAATTTTATCCCTGAAATGTTTAAAACTCCTTGAAGTAGAAGACAGCTCTGGTCTGGTCCCAGTGCCTGAAGCGTGAGTTTTACTGAATTTTCTTTAGGGAAAGTTAGCCTTAGTGTTGGTTAAATTTAACAGGCTCTCCCATCTTTGTATGCAGCCCTCCCACTTATCTCGCTTGTCTCTGCATTCAAGATTTATATTGTATTTAAAGTCTCAGAATTCATTGGGCAAGGATTTGAAGGAAATGCTGCCATTTGTATTATGTCTTCTTGAGAAATCCCTGAGGCAAAGAGGCCTTAATTAGTGAGGAAAATAAGATTGTGCTACTTAAGCTTATGATGCAGGATAGGCTGGAGAAATGTTTTAGTTCAGCGGGGGAAATGTTTCAAAGGCCTGCGGAACTAACAGCTATTCTTTGTATTTCCATCATACCCATTGTTGCTTAAGGATTTTGAAGATGATTTCGTTCAGCCACCTCCCTAAAGTTCCATGTGCTCTTTAGGCAAGGCAGCTAATTATGGTTTGAAGCTCTGTTAGTCTAAAGAATATGCAAGTTATGTGTAGCCACTGAGCAATAAACATTGTTCACATACAGTAGGTATCATTATTTGAAACTAATTTGACGGTCTTGAGACACTATGCACAAATTGTGGTTCTTTCCATGGGAACTTGGTGCAGTTGTTCTTTCTAAATACTCAGGATCCACTTAGAGGAGTTAATGAGTCTTCAAAATGGTTTGACTGGAAACATTCCCTTCACCATATTTTTACACAATCTACATTGATTCACAGTGTAGAATTCTGTTTAATTTTGTTCAGGTATTCCCCCAGAATCTCAGTATAAGTTGTTCTAAGCATCTATTTATGTTTATTTAAGTATACAGGTGAGATCATCACAGGTTTGGTTAATGGTAATTAACATGGGGCAGATTCTATCACTGTGGCCACTTGCTGTGCTGCAGTCAGCAAAAGTGTGTGTTGGCGCAGCAGAAAGAGCCATTTCAGCAGGAGATCACTGTCCCAGATCCATAAGTATAAGGCTGTCGGGAGCTTTCAATACAGTTCAGCTTCCCAAACTAGCAACTAGCATTTGAAACCATTGTAGAAGAGCCCAATCTGCATTTACCACCTTGATACCCAATGTTTCTTTTCATAGATTCATATGCTCACTGATGTGCTTCTTGAACTCCATCCTGCCATGTACATTCCCACCTCAGAGGCTTTGCTTTCCCTACCCACTTTCTAGAATACCCTCCCATCACTTATCAGCCCATTTATGCTTCATGATCCAGCTCACAGCCCACTCCTACAGTCTTTTTTGATGATTCTAGCACACATGGGATTCTCCCTTTCTTTGAACCGATGGCTGTGTATATTGAATTAGTTGGTTTGCAGATTTGGGGTCACATTTTTCAGTTTTTGTATATATATTTTTCTTGAATGGGCCCAAGGTTCTTTTAAATCTGAATAAATATGGACGTGTTTAGCTTTAAAATCATATATTTTTTATCTGTCTTCCACCTAACCCATTCTTCCATTTTCCAGTGCCTGAGAACTATGCCTGGAACCTAGCAGATGCTTGTAATCATTTGTTGGAGAAAAGGAATGGATTTTTCTGTATGCAAAAGACAGTATTTTGAGTATTGAACTTAGCAAATAAATCTACCATGAGTAAATAACCAAAATACGTGAGAATTAGTTCTTACCCTAATGCTAAGTATAGGAGATACCACGTAGAGTCCTGTTGGTTGTTTGCTTGGTTGATTTTTTGTTTGTTTGTTTTGCTTTGATTTGATTTGGAGAGAAATGAGTTTGCAGCTATTCTGATTTGGCCCTGTGCTGAGATTAAAGTGTTTGGTGCTGAGCTTATGTGTATGTATTGTGGCCATTGCATATGAAACTGCTCAGTAGCAATGCCCAAAGGATCTCTATAAAGTAATGTGACTGATCTTTAATCAACGTACTGTAACTTTCTTATTTAGATCACTGTTATCTCCTTCAAATTAGTCATCTTTTGAGACTATTCCTTATTCATTACACTGTAGTCACACTTCATAGATCTTTACAAGGTAAATGTGTGAAGTGTAAATGGACGACATGGTCAAGGAGAGGTAGAGGACAACAGGGTAGGAAGGTGCAAATTAGCTATTAATATTTTTCTCCATTCAGCAAGTAATTACTGTATATATCATGGGAGTTTTATCTATCTTACTAAGATATTAATTGTGATTCAAAAGTTGACTATATTTCCAAGTCTGACTGGGAAATATCTGCCCTTGCAATCTAGTATCGCATTACTTCCCATGCAGAATGGAAACTACTTTAGAGATATGCCTAATTAAAAGAAAATTAAGTTGAATGTAACAGTAGTATTATAAGTGACCCCAATATTGCATAATGTTTATGACTGTGTAGTTTCTTTGTCTTGTTCAGACTGTTCAAATGAAAGTCCTTAGTTGCTTTTGAATCTCTTTGGTTACTTAAGTTTACTGTTCATAACAATTCACGTTTATTAGTCACGTTCCGAGACATGTTCTCCCCACTGGAGTCCTGTTGACATGTTCTCCCCACTGGAGTCCTGTTGCCGTCTTTCCTTTATGAGTTGTATCTAATTATCCAGTGGTAGGAGGGGCAATGTTGGAATCTGGTACAGTCAACAGAGATGGGCTCCAGTTCTGTCTCTACCTCTTATGAACTGTGGTCCTTAAGTCATACAACCTCATCTGAAATGTGGCCTCCTCGTTTATATGACACAAATAGCATCTATATCATGAGAATGGGATGAGGATTCATTGAGTAAATGTGTATAAAAGAACTTAACACCATGTTATCAGATAACACATATTCATGAGCTGTCACTTCTTTTGTTGTTGTTATGTTATTCATAGTCTCTTTGGTGGATGCTATATTGCTTTATCTTTTTTTAAAATTAATTTTTATTGGAGTACAGTTGATTTACAATGTCGTGTTACTTTCTGCTGTACAGCAAAGCGAATTAGTTATACGTATACATATGTCCATTCTTATTAGATTCTTTTCCCATGTAGGTCATTACAGAGTATGCTTTATCTTTAATTTTACCTTTATTTAAAGTAGTTTTTACCCATTATGTTTTAGTATTTGAAGCTTAAAGTATTAAATTCTGGATGTACATGCTAAATACCTGTGATATTTAAGGAACATGCTTTCAAAAAATATGTATTAGTAGAAATTATTCTCACTATTTGACTGGCCTGTCATCTAGTTTCCAAGAAAAGGTCAAAATGTACATTTGGATCTAGGATACTTAACCAGATTTACTAAACTCCCCAAAGAAAAAAGTCCACTCTAGGCATGCAGTCTGCCTCTTTGCCTTTTCAGTTCATTTGGGCCTAATATTAGATTGGTTCCCAACATGGTCATGTCCTTATATTCCTGCTTAGTTTGACTGCAGTTCCATACATCATTCTCAAAAGTGTTGCCCAGAGGCACAAAGGTAGACCCACAAATTACCACTGGAGACCACAAGCTGCCAAAGGCAGGTGAGGCCCAGAGAAAATATAAAACATAAAGAACATATTAAAAGGCAAGGCTACACTCAAATAATATGATATGAAATTTTACTATGAAAATAACTCCAGATGGACAAAAAAGACTTGAAAATAATCTTTTAGTGTAGGTAAGTTATAGCTTCAACTATATACGCAAAGACAGGAGATGTATGTATGTGTACATCTGTTATGTGTATGTACATATGTTGTGTATTGTGTGTATCTGATGTGTGTATATATGTACATCACATATGTTGTGATTATATGTTCAGATTTACCTGTAACTGGCTGTATTTAACTACAGATAACTGAAATTGTATGTGTTTGATGTATTTTAAGGTCTCATTTTCACAGTAGATACTAAGTAAAATACTAAGTGTACATTATTCCACAAATAATAAGCAAATATTAACATAGAAGTCTGAAGAGGTATTCCACATACCTTGTTTTAAGGGTATACCTGCTCATTAATCAAAAGTAGATTATGTGAGAAGTCAGAACAAAAGGAATTGATCTCGGTAATATCAGATAAAATATTTAGTTTGAGATAAGCTCCTTTTAGAAATATTTTGGAAACAGGAAATCTTTAAGAAGACACAGAATAAACAGTTTTATATTTATGAAAGAGAGATTGGTATTGTGTTAATGATTATTTAGTTAAAAGCTATTTTTACACACAATTAGTTACCACACATTGAATTAACATTTTTCATCTACTCTAAATTTTCAGACTATAGAGCAATCACTTTTAAATTACTATTTAAAGCATTATTACCCTTTTATAATTAAGTCTGACACAGAGCCACAATATATTTAGCAAAAAAGAGTTGAACTGCCTTTTTTGAGCTGGAAGCGGGAAACCAGGAATGCAGCTTACTTGGGATTTTCCTTCCCTCTTCCCTCTGCTTTCTCTTTCACCCTCCTCTTCCTTCTGCCCCACCCCTGGAAGTGATTAAGTACCTTGGGGGTACTTCAGCAGAATTCAGAGTTCTTTAGCAGTCTGCTGGAATGTTGCTCCTGGAGTCTAATAGCAATTAAAACGTCTAATAGCAATTCAGCATAATCCCAAACCGATAATACATAGGCATTGAGGCAGTTGTTATTGTTTTATACCTTTGATCCTTTAATAACTTTATTTAGGGAAAATATGTTTTTGTTTGGTTTTTGCTATTATATTTGATTATTGTCAGATATAAACTTTCCATTAAGAACTTAAGTTTATAGGCCTGACCTTGCTGTTAGTGAGGGCTCCTTACCTATCAAAATATTGAGATGTCTATTATGTCCCTGCTTTGGGGTTCAAGCCCTAAAGCGGGCTTTGTAAGTATATTTGTTTTTTCGTATTTTAAGTATTCTTGATATGACTGGAAACTAGAAAGCTTTCTTTCTGTGAAGGCTAGTTTGAAGTGGGGCAAGACTGGAGGCAGGGAAACCAATTGAACTGGGTCACTGGTCAGCAAGAGATGATGTGGATCCAGATACGTGCATAGGCAGTGGGAATGCAGAATCTGGGGAAGACTGAAGAGCTGTTTAGGAGGTAGAATCAATAGTACAATAAGTTACTGATTGAATATGACAGCGAAGGAAGAAGAGGCTCTGATCTGGGCAACTCATTGGTGCCATGACCTGATAGGGAATCAGAGGAGTAATAGGTTTGGAGTCAAGAATGGTGAGTTTGTTTTCGGCCACATGGCCGCTGAACACCTGTGGAACATCTAGGTGAGGTCCTAGATGCAAAAATGCAATGTGTAGCCCTGGAGCGGGGTCTAGACTTGGAGTCATTAATGTTTTAGAAGTTCATTCTTGTATAGTGAGTTGTACTGATATCAAAGTCAAAATGTTACTCTTGTAAGTGTGTGATTATGGGGGTATTAAAGAAAGCTGCTCTGGTAGTCCTTGGATCATATGACCAAGGCTTCCCTCCGGCCTACTTATGACATGGTGCCTTGATGGCCTCAAGAAAACCAGTTCGGGGAGTTGAAGAGGGTCACAGAAAAATTGCTTCTGAAGTTGTAATAGTAAAGCTCAGATCATGGTGTGAAAGCAAATGTCCCTTCACTTTGCACTTAGTGTGGTTTGATGGTTTCTACTTTTCTGGTTCATTTTGAGATTATTATTTTTTCCCCAAGCTAAGTGTAAACATCTCATGGTTAAGAGACTGTCTTCCACCTTTTCCCGCTTGTTCTGTCCACACCTATCATCACGTGCCCACGCCACAGCTCTTTAATATAACAATACAGGCTTTGGAACCAGGTCGACCTGGGTGTGAATCCTAGCTTTGCTTTTAACTGGCTGCATGACTTTGGATAAGTCATTCCACCTCTATCTGCTCAGTGTTCTTTTCTGTAATATAAGGGTTATGCTAATATTACTTATGGGTTGATTCATTTGCAATTGCGGATATGCAGTCTACAGAGACAACAATTTTCATATGGGTCAATCCAATCCTGTGCAGTGTTACAGTGAGGATGAGATACTGTGTTTAGAGTACCTTGAAGGTGCTCAGTAAATAAACTTCTCAATAAGGATTATATGATTGACTACTACCACTATAAATACATATACATATATATTTGTTTATTTATTTTTGGCCGCACCAGGTCTTAGTTGCGGCATGCAGACTCTTAGTTGCAGCATGCATGCAGGATCTAGTTCCCTGACCAGGGATCGAACCCGGGCCCCTTGCATTGGGAGCATGGAGTCTTACCCACTGGACCACCAGGGAAGTCCCTGACTACCACCACTATAGATATGCCTCAATTAACTATTTTCACCATGATATGAAGGGAAGTTAAAATTGCTTAAATTGAAAATCTGAAGTAAAATAAATATAGGAGGAAATGTCTTACAATAAGATCTGTGAAATATGAAATATCAATATTTTCCAGAAGTAAGTTGCCTAAATCTTTTTGTTTAAGCTTAAGATTACAAATCAAGTTACAGTTAAAAAGATAAAATCAAAATAACTTAATGGTTTTCATTTTTATTATATAGAGGTTGATGAAATACACAAGGAAAGTTCTTTAGTCTCATAAATTACTGAAATAAAACACAACATTTCTGGTCTCTTCAATTTTTATTCAGTCAATGCTGTGAATGATGATTTTTATTATACAAACTAGAGTGAAATTTCAGTTGTCTGGAGATCAATTATCAACCAACTTCAACTAAAACACAAACCAAAAAGCCTGCAAGTTATTTAAAAAAAAACAACAACTGTGCAATTAAAATAGATACCACAAAGTACATGCAAAAAATCTCTTATACTTTTGTTTTTAAATTTCCATAATAAGAACTTTTATAAAATAAATAAAGGCAGAATGAGAAGAAAGCATGAAAAGGTATTTTTAGATGGTCTTCAGGTAGCTGCTTTACTTTATGAAAGAAAGAAAACAACCTCTGAGATACCCATGCTTTGCTTAGTTACTGAAGGATAATCCTTGTTTAGCTTTTTGAAATCTTATAGTGTTAATGACTTTCACTGTAACTCCTGCCCTAAAAGGGGGATGCTGTGAGAGGGTAATAATTCTTGGCACCTGCTCTTCTTGCCTGTCCCTCGGGCACTCCTAGTTGCATTAGTGCTGTACCAATAGTAAATATTTCTTTAAAACCCACCCTATGATGTTATGTTGGAATCAATAAAGTAAATTTAAATATTTTCAAAGAACCCTCTTGTCCTTTACTTCTGCCAAACCCATTCATTCCAACTTTGTACGTTGTTGTGACAAGTGAGATTATCTGATTTCTCAAGCTGTCCAACAACCTGGAGTTGCTGAAAAATAGCTATGACAACAGGGAAGAGAGGAATACATAGAAAGATGTAAAACCACACAGCATAATGTGGGAACAATTAGAGCAGAGATTCCAAACTAGTGCTTTATGGTCTATATCCATCTCACAGACATATTTAGTTTAGCTCCCAATCTGTTGATCTACACAGTATTTTTGTTTTTGTTTGTTGATTTTTTTCAGATCCTAACACTTAAATGTCAGGTGATTCACATTTAAAAGGGTGATTTCAACTCTCCTTTGAGGAACTGAAGATCTGGAAGCCCTGCATCTACATTCCTAAAAAGCATTAATTAGTTCTTGGAAATTTAGACTGACTGCAGTATATGGACTGCAGATGGAGGTATCTGCTTTTCTATTGTCCCCACTTTTAGGGAGAGCATTTCAATATTTGCAGTCTCCAGTCATCCCCATTGTATTACCAACACTGAAGCTTAGTGTTGGCTGCCATTTATCTACAGTCTGGCTGAAAAGAAACCGAAGAAAATATTTATTACATCTGAGTCTCCATCAGAAGCGAGGAATGGGAAGGCAGGCTTAGTGGGCTAAGTGTTACTAAGGGAAAGGGAGCAAGTGCATTTCTTTTATAGAGGAGAAAATATTTCAGTGTGTAATATGCCAACAAAGTATGTCTGTGTCAAAGAAGTATAGTAAAGCAGCTTTGCACATTTACTTTATCTGCATGGCCCTTTAGGCATTTGGGCTTAGTAAAGAATCCTTATATAGCTTGGAGCACACATTCTTATTACAGTAAAGTCATAATAATCAATGAAAAGTTTTGCTAGGTCCAATAAATGCTATTTAAAAAAGATGAAGAAGTAGATAAAACTTTCCAGAACTATTTCAGTCTAAAATAGTCAAAATAAGAAACTTTCGATGTATAAGTTGAAGTATTTGAAATTGCCAATATTTACTAATTTCAACTCACAAAAATGGCAGCTCCACATTAATTAAGCTACTATAAAGTAGTAAGTTTCTGCCACCTGCTTATTTCACTTACATGGAATTCCTTTTTTTCCCACAATATAGAAAAATGAGGTAATTATTTATCTGGGTTAATAAAATTCATAGTATATTGAAGAATAGTTGCAGATACTGTGTGAAGCTTATAAAAGCAATTAAAACATACAGTACCATGCTTCATTATGACCTGAAATATAGCTTATGTTCATGGATGTGGTAACATACTCTGAGTCTAATGATTGAAAATATTTTTCATTATGAGAGGATAGTAGCTTCACAAATCTTCTAATCCCCTGAGATGTAATGCTTTCTCTGGAGAGGCTTATTCTATTTAGCATCTAATAAATATGTTCAAGAAATTAACTACAGTGCACTTTGTTTGTTCTCCTTTGTGAATGCAACTTTCTCCTTTTATAGGCTTTACCTTACAAAGAGACCATCACCTGAACTTCAGTAGATTTTATAAGAATCTTCAATAAATGCAAAGGACTTAAGTAGAAGCTTTTACAGATGCAGCTTTATTTAAAATCTTTTATTTCTTAGCATCTGAACAGTTCTCCCAAGTAATGGATTTAGTACATGCAAGTAATTTTTAAGCACATGGTGGTTACCCTGTGCTGCATACATATACTAAAAAATTGAAATATAATAATTAGTAGAAAGAGAACTACATTATCTGGTATTCTTTAGTTGGAAGAGTTTTTGTTTAAAGCATAAAATTTCAGAGAACTAAAATGTTTAAATTCTGCTTTTTAACTTTCAAAGCTATTATCACTGAGGATAAATTGCATTTCTTAAACTAATAATAGTTTGTTTATAACTGTATACATAAATTTTTATGATATTACTGATTTAAGCAAACTGTCAATCATAGTCTATTTTCTTGAAGACATCTCTCTCTGGACCCGAAAAATAGTAAGCTGAATTTAATGACTATTACATATATTGTGGATAGATGATGGAATGAATTAAATGGAAGCACAATACTATTTCATCAAGATTTGCTGCAGTTAAATCGAGTTGAATTCTCTTACCAAAAACACACTGAAACAAGTCATGTTAATACACTTATTTTAGCAAAAATAGTCCCTTTACTGAAAATATCTTTTTACATAAAATGCCAGGTGTTTACTTGTTTATTTTCAAATATCTTGAAATAAAAATATTTAGTGTATTAAGGTTTTGATGAGATCAGAAAAAGTGTTTCAAATATGTTATGAAGGAAAGATTTAAATTGTAGAAAATATTCCTTGAGAATATATGGAGAATTTTCAAGCATCTGAGATTCTATTTCAAATATTGTTTTACTCAATAGTAAATACATTACTCTGGCTGATAAAATAGTTAAAGTATATCCCAAAAGCTGCTGCATAGCACAGGGAGATCAGCTCGCTGCTTTGTGACTATCTAAAGGGGTAGGATAGGGAGGGTGGGAGGGAGGCTCAAGAGGGAGGGGATATGGGGATATATGTATACATATGGCTGATTCACTTTGTTATACAGCAGAAAGCAACACAACATTATAAAGCACTTATACTCCAGTAAAGACATATAAATATCCCGGTAGATTTTTAAAATAATCTATTCACCCACATAGATTAACCTAAATATAGAGCAGAGTAATATAAAATATAGAGCAGAGTAATAGTACAAGAACCAGATAACTAAGAGGATATTATTTAGTTATTAGGTTTACTCATATTTTCTAGGACATACTGCTCACCCTTGAGGCTAAGTTGTCCCACTTTTTTACTCTGCCTTTAATTTTTGCTTTTAATAGACCGGGTATGTAACATGTGCACATGTAAAGAGACTGACCTTTCCTTTAATTATCTATTTCATTCAGGCCCCAAAAAAGCAATTTTTAATGAATGCCTAAAACTGGGAACAATTAGGAAAGACCATAGGTTTCCCATGTTCTTTCTCACCAATTGAAATGGCTAATGGACCACATGCATTTATCTTATCTTACCTCCTAAAATCTTGCTAACGTGACATTAAAGAGATTAAATAGAGAGAGAGAGAGAGTAGGAAAGGATATGAGAGGATGAGAGATGTCATTTTTAGAAAACAGAGATCAGAAGCAGTGCTGTCTTAACAAAGCAGAGGAACTCATAACCTCAAAGCTTTCAGAGAGGGCCTCTATGACAGGTGAGCTTGTTGCAGGTGAGCCTGTTGGCCCGCAGAACCCCTGCAAGGCTCAGCTCTCAGAAGCATCAGATATGCTAAAAAGCCCTCGTGATGTGGTCAAAGATCCTTAAGTGACCAGACATTTGAGAAAAGCGTTTGACATAAAAGAGAGTGATGAAAACAAACAGAAAAATGAGGCTAAGAGGAAACAGAGGCAAGGCAAATAGCAGAAGAAAACATCAAAAACCTTAAGTACTATTCTCAGAGATAAGAAAAGCAATTACATCCTTGAAAAAGAACAGGCTGCTCTGAAAGAAAGAAGAGTATGAGTTTCCAGATTGAATGGGCCCACCAAATGCCCAGCACCATGTATGAAAATAGATCTACATGAAGGCACTTCATCAAGAAATTTTATGCTGCCAAGAATGAAAAGGAAACTCTAAACGTTACCCAAGAAAGAAGACCAGATTCATGCTATAGATCAGAAATGAGTGGCTCCAAATCTCTTATAAACCATACAGATGATAAGTATTTTACATTACGTAAGTGTATCAAATTACCTTAAATTTATGCAATGTTATATGTCAGTTATATCTCAATAAAGCTGAAAGGGGAAAGGCAGTATGAGAAGCTAGAAGGTAATGAAACAATACCTTCAAAACTAAGGAGGAATTGTTTTCAACCTAGAATTCTGTACCCTATTCAACTAGTAATCAATTATGAAGATAAAGATTCTTTTAGACATTTAAGGGCTCATATTTTATCTCCCATTAGCCCTTTAGAAGATGTGTTTCATCACAAAAGTGAATAAACTGCAATAGGCAGAAGACATGGGATCCATAGGAGAGCTGAAAAGGTAAATCTCAGGGCGTCTGGACATCTGTCTGTAGTAGTCTTCACTTCAGCAGGAGGAGGAGTTTGGAGGGCTTCAGAAGGGAGGGCGTAGACACAGGAGGATATGGTTGGGTAATGGAACTAATAAGTTAATTTATGTATTTAAGATTTTAGAAAAATATTGATAGGAATTTGAACTATCTATAGGAACATTCAAAAAATAATGATGCAAATATAAATTCCAGATAAAAATTGAGGAATAAAGGTTGGTCATAGTACACTCTTTGGCTCAGCAGTGAACATATTTGCACAGTCATGATACTAAAAGTATCTTCTCTTTTATGTATTCTCCCTAACCACACTGAGAGCAAGGACAGGGGCTTTCTTTTACTCATCTTTTATCCCCTTTGACATTTGCATACAGTAATCATACAACAGATATTAGTCAAATTAACCTACGGTTCAACAATTTTCTATGTAATTTGTTATTTCTCAACATTACTGACTCTTTAACTTCATAATTCTCAAACAAAAAAAGATCTTGGGGGATACTTCTGATTAACATGGAATAGGTATCCCCCATTCAGAAAGGCACATCCAGCAATTTAAAAAAATTTTTTTTAATTTATTTTTTGGCTGCATTGGGTCTTTGTTACCGCATGCAGTCTTTCTCTAGTTGTGGCGAGCGGGGGCTACTCTTTGTTGAGGTGCACGGACTTCTAAGTGCAGTGGCTTCTCTTGTTGCGGAGCATAGGCTCTAGGCGTGTGGCTCATGGATTCTAGAGTGTAGGCTCAGCAGTTGTGGCACATGGGCTTAGTTGCTCCATGGCATGTGGGATCTCACCTGACCAGGGATGGAACCCATGTCCCCTGCATTGGCAGGCGGATTCTTAGCCACTGCGCCACCAGGGAAGTCCCCCAGCAATTTTTTGATTAGAGCCATGAATCTCCAAGTCCCTGAAGAGGTGGGAATGTTCAAGCAGAGTCCCAGTTTCACATTCCAGAAATGTTGGAGAAGCGGTCACTGAAGGAGAAACCATGTTGATGAGTTCTGGAATGGGGAGCACTGCCACAAGGGAAGTGGGTGAGTCATGAGGGAGAGAAGCAGAAAGATCCAGAATTCAACACAAAAATGACCCAGATCGTTTTGTTATCAGTAATATGTAACATGTTGAACATAAAAACCTGAAAGGATAAAGGAACTAATAGACTTGTGGTAAAGATACCAGACATAAAGATTCCCAAGTAGTTCCTGCAGACAGCTCTAGCTCATAACTCACCTCCCCATATGCCCCACAGATAACCAACCCCAGTCAATCAAAGAAGATTTTGAAAGGACCAGATCTATGCCTATCATTTTATTTGAGCACATCGTTTACAAGGTGAGAGGTGGAATGGGGGAAGTTAGGCCAACAGAACAAGAGTGAAACACATGGATCTTATTTCTAAAGAGTTTTGTAGGAAAGTCAGAAGGGTCTGACAGGTTCCAGGAAGGCAAATCACTACAGAATAATCAAGATATGTCCTGATATAAGTATTGATCCTAAGAAATAAATCATATGACTTCTAGACATTAAAAGCAAGTCTCGTATGAAGAGGAAGAAATCAGGTTGTACTTAGGTACAACAGCAAAACTGAAGCACTTCTCTGTGAAGCTCTAAAAAGTAAAAATAAGTATGACCCCAAAATTTAATACTTAGCCACGTTGTTCCTTAAACACAGAGGTAAACAGTCTTTCTCAAACATACAAGAACTTAGAGAATATATGATGAATCTTTCTTTGAAAACGAACTACTTAAAGATGCTACCTAGCCACCCAAGAGATTAATAAAAAAAACAAAACAAAACAAAACTCAGGGATAAAAAAAAAAATAGAGAAACTCATGGTATTTCACCCATTTAATATAGAACCAGAGGAAAACAGCCGTGAGAATTGTGGTTAGAAAAGCACATGGAAACGTTGAAACCTGATAATGTGAAAATAATAACATAGCTAACAAACATGAGAGGAGGAAGGAAGGGGAAGACATGCCTACCAGTTTTCTCATCTTTCCTAGAAGAGGGTCAATAGATTCTGTCTGAGATTAAAGTGTAGAATTTTAAAAATAGCTTAGAATTCTTAAAAGTTTTCATAAAAATTATTAATTTATGTAAACTCTTTTAAGAATTGCTGTCTCTTATAGTGGAGAAATATTTAACTGAAGTTACATGATTCTTTTAATTTCAATTCAACTTCTTTATTTTTGTTAAATTCAAGTAAAAACCAATTAAATACTTTTTAAAAACATGTATAATAATATATGATATTTCTGAAATTATTTTTATCTTTCTTTTGCTGTGTATATGCATAAGACGCTAGAAGAATGTTTGCCAAAGTTAGTGATGGTATTTCTGGATAGTGGGATTTGGGATAATTTTTAAGCTTTCTTGTATTTTCCTTTATTGATTTAACTTTTATAATAACTTGTGCCATTTTTACTCGAGTCATTGTTTAAAAATCATGGAACTGAATAAAGTTATTTTCATTTGACTGCTAAAAAAGTGAGTACGCTAATGAGAACCTATCGTATAGCACAGGAAGCTACTCGATGCTCTGCGGTGACCTAAATGGGAAGGAAATCCAAAAAAGAGGGGATATAGGTATACGTGTGGCTGATTCACTTTGCTGTACAGCAGAAACTAACACAACATTGTAAAGCAATGAATAAAAAATAAATAACATAAATTTTTTTAAGAAGTGAGTGCAGATATTTCAGTAACATCTACCAACAAAACAAATGTTTATTAACTGAGCCTTACCTATCTTTTCTATTGGTGTGACTCTTTCAGCCGAGCACTGGTGAGAATCCTTTCGGGGTTTTCATGTTATTGTAGAAAATAACTGAGCCATCCTGTGCATAGTTTATCAGTTAAAATTCTTTGGTTGCAAGTAACAGAAACCAACAGAAGCTACTTTAAGTGAAAACAAAACCAAGAACAGAAGCCAAGAAATTATTGAAAGAAAATGGGGTAACTCCCAGAATCAAAAATAAAAAGTAAATAAGGTAGGCCTTGGGAAAGATAGGAACATGAGATCTCTAAGTAGCTGGGACTAATGAGAGTCTCTTCAGGGAACCTCCTCCGGGATGCATGGACTCCAGCTGTTTTTCTTCTTAAGTCATTCCAGGCAGAATTCAGATATCTGCTGGTGAGTGTGCTTAGTCAAGTTTGAGGCACATGCCCAGCTGCAGCCTGGAGAAGGGAGGGGACCTTTGATTATAGTCTGCAAACTGCACCTATGGAAAGCAAAATTGAAGGTTTATTACCAGAAAGTGGGAATGAATGGATGCCGGGCAGGTAAAAACTACCGATGCCCATATCTCTGTCTCACTTTAAACTTGGAGTAAAGTAAGCTTCTCTCTTGCTCAGTATGCCTCTAGAGGAATTAGCTGATTTAGTTTCTTTATCAGATCTATTCCTTCATTCCTTTCAAAGTAATTACAGGCTGCCTCTTCCCTGTCTCATGACACTGATTATTAGCTAAAGCTAATTCATCAGCTAGATATAGGTGAAACACCTTTAGCTATCTTTCAGGAAAAGCTTAGTAAATTATTTGTCATTCTCCAGCCCAAGAAATGTTCTCCCTGTAAGTAAAAGTTTATTAGATACCGTGAGAGGTCTCTGGGTTCAGCCATTTTCTGTCCCAGCTATAATTAGAAAGCTAGACAAATTATATCAACTCCTAGGGAAAAAATCCACACACATACTCTTTTTAATAAATCCAATTTACTCTATTTGCTTGATATTAACAACTGTTAATGTTATGTCCAAATTCCCTTCCTTCCTCGTTGAAAAGAACTCTATCACTACAGCCAGTACATACAAATGGGTAGTTAATTACTCGGCACAGAGGGTTATGTGATTCATCACTGCAGTGTGGAAGTGAATGTTGCCAATTGTCAGCTTTTTCCAAACTACATACTGTTATATGGTTTATGTCCCAATCAATGGTGGCAAAGCTCCAGAAAGAAATACTACCTAGATGTCAGGGACTCATTAAACTGATCAGTCTGTAGTCCTTCGTCAGTGATTTCCAAACCTGGCTGTGTATCAAAATCACTTGGTGACATTAAAAAAAAAAAGGAGAAGCAGGAAAAGATACAGCCTCCTGGTGTCCACCTGCAAAGCCACTGAATCAGAATATTATAGGTTGGAGCAGGTACAAAGTCAGGATTTTTCAGGGCCTGAGGGTTATACAGTTGGAGGTTTCTCTTTAAGAAAATGAATGCAAAATATCTTGCTTTAACTGATTTTACAAAAATATATGACCATGTGAATACACTTCTAGGACCCAGGCCCTGGTAAAGGTCCATGTAAATGATGGACCCTGAAGCTTAACCTTCATTAGCTCCAAGGAAGGTCTGCCTGTGGGCTAGGGCCTAGGAATAAATATGTGTTTGCATGTCTGCTTCTGGGTCTGTGTGCACGGTTCAAGCTCCCAGGTGAGAGGATCCAGGGCTGGGACTCTCCCTTCTCCCTCAAAAGCAAAAAAGAAGAGGGTTTAGCGTTCTCTACATTTTAATCTAGTTCTTCACTAAACTTTAAAATCTCAGGTTGAGATACTTAGAATTTCATATTTTTATTTACTTTGCCCTTTTTATGGCAGAAATGCCCATCAGCAAGAATTATTGCCAGTTTCTAAACTAGTCCACACACTGGACAACAGCCCCTGAGTTACCGCTGCTCTGGTTATAATCAGGGAGGAATAACTGAGCTCAGCTTCCTGTGTTTCATTTTAGTTTGCAAGTAGCTTTTTGCTTTTCCCCATGCTTTCCCATGATTTTAGATACTGAATTTTGGCACCAGTAAGTGTTTGTTTGCCTTCAGGAGCACTGAGTTGGAGAGAAATGACATTATAGGAAATGTCAAGTTCTTCACTTTGGTGAAATTAAATGATCTGTCCAGTAGCACCTTTTAAAAAACTGGTTGTTAATCCTTTGTAAAAATAAAACATGCCTAGTGTTGAACATTTTAAAATGCATAAATATTTAAGGAAATATATATGTTACCTATAATCTCCCCAAAGATACCTACAGTCGTCACAGTGTTTGATATGTTATAGCTACTCAGATATTTTTAGAATAAAAGAATAATATGAACTCTAGAGAATACACACAAAAACTCTAAGTTTTTTTCCCTAAGTGCCTGTAATTGTGATATCTAAGATACCCATATTTAAATGAAGATATGTTGAGCACTAACATGTAAAGGCCCTGTGCTAGACAATGATGATATAAAGATGAAGAAAAGTGGTCTTTGCTCTTCTCAGTGGAATTTATTCCAGTAGAAGAAGCCAATAAATCCCCACCAATACAAGGACACTTAGACACACAAGGACACCAAGAGCAGCTATGTAAAATCCCACGTAGGAAATTTCTTTCAAATCTAAGTGCCAAAAAGATTTCTTTTCTCTTGACATTCTTGACTATTCTCTTTCTCTCATTCCACATCCAATCCATCAGCAAATACTGTTGGGCCCATATTTAAAACCTATTCGTAATTCAACTCCTCTCCATCTCTATTATGCCACACTGGGCCAAGCTGCTATCACGTTTTGTCTGGATAATTGCAGCAACCTCCTTATTGGTCTCCCTGCCTCTGTTCTTGCCTTCTTACAGTCTGTCCTCAGTCCAGAAGCTGGAGAAGTCCTTTGAAAATTTTTTTAGCTCATAATACTCTTCCACCACAAGTTCTCCAATGTATACCCACTTCATTTATTTTTAATTAATTAATTAACTAATTTATTTATTTATTGGCTGCATTGGGTCTTCATTGCTGCACACGGGTTTTCTCTAATTGCAGCGAGCGGGGGCTACGCTTCATTGTGGTGCGCAGGCTCCCCGTTGTGGTGTCGTCTCTTGTTGTGGAGCATGGGCTCTAGGTGTGTGGACTTCAGTAGCTGCAGCACACGGGCTCAACAGTTGTGGCGCACGGGCTTAGTTGCTCTGCGGCATGTGGGGTCTTCTTGGAGCAGGAATCGGACCCGTGTCCCCTGCATTGGCAGGCAGATTCTTAACCCCTGCGCCACCTAGCAAGCCCCCCCACTTCATTTAGAGTGGAAGTCAATGTCATTACATTGGCCTGTAAGATGATTTTGTCCACCCCCTTTTCCATCAACTCCTCAGTCTAAAATCTACTACTCGCCACCTTGCTCCTTGGCTCGCTCCAGAACGAGCTAGCAACCTTCCCACCTCATGGACTTGGCACTAGGTTTTCTCTGCACAGAATTCTTTTCCCTAGATACCTGTATGGCTTGATCCCCTCCCCTTCAGATCTTTGTTCAAATGTTACTTTCTCTGTGAAGCCTTCTCTGTCCATCCTAATTAAAACTAGAGCACTCCTACTCCTGGTCCGTGCTTTATTTTTTTCCAAAGCATCACTGCCATCCAAAATATTATATATTATTATTTATTTGTATTCATAATATAAGCTCCACAAGGACAGGGATTTGATCTCTTTATCTCCAGCTCCTAAAATATTCCCTGGTACATAGTAAGTGCTCAATTAGTATTTGTTGAAAGAAAGAAGAGACAGTATATTCACCCTGCTCACATCCCCACATGTTCTTCTTTCTTCCTTTGGTTTCCTTCCCTTCAATATCAAGATACTTTTATAATGTTTACTGGCAGCTCGACAACACATATGTTGTCACTAACCTTGCTATTTCCTAAGCGGTAGTCACTGAAATTGCATCCTACTTTCCTGCACACTGGGGCAGACAGATGTTTATATCTGACGCCCACTTGAAACTGATGCTCTGTCTTTACGGTGGTCTTGAAAATTCAGTTCAGGAAGGTGGCCAAGGCAAATAGATGACAGAGACACTAATGTCCTTTTCCATATCTACGAACCAACATATTTAAGCACAGAATTCACTTCTCATAAAGTGAGGAAATCTAATATAATGTCAGGATTTTGAAAAGGGTGCATAATTCTTTGATAAGTAATGTATGTATTTATGCAGGCTGGAATAAAAAAGAATCATTGAACCAGGGACTTTAGGTTCTCAGCTAATGTTAGAGTGGTAAGGCTTTTTTTCATCGTCATCTCAAATTCTAAAATTTAATAAGGAGATTGTCAGGGGAACCTAACATGCCACTCAAAGGGTTGGTTGCCACCGAATACAGCACCACTGAAAACCAGAGTAGTGGATCAGATTCCTGTTAAATGAAGGTTCATTCTAAATGTACCCCTTCTTCATAATATTTTTGGATGTCACATATTCAGAAATAGTTTCTACCTACCCAATCAGATTTGTATCCTTCTGCATTAAAATAAAAATAATTAAGAAGGGGTAAAGTGGGAAAAATACTTATCCTCACTCTTGACGCATCAAAAGACCTCTATTAAAAAAATTTCTTCACTTGAACTCTTACTTTTCTGCCAACTTGTTTATCTCATAGGAAGGAAAGCAGACACAGCCTATAAATAATGTTTGCATTTCTGTTTCAGGATATATAGGGCAAGAGAGCCTCCTCCCAGAAAGGTCAAGGGCCACTGCCAGCTTGCTCCCTTTGTGAGTCAGACAGTATTTGTGTTTTGCTATTCTGAACTCAGCAAGCAGCGTTATGTAAAATAAATGCCTGATGTGCAGCATCTTGAAAATTCTAGCACAATTCAGAGTTTCCACTCTAATGTTATCCACCATTGTTGGATAATTTTCATATGGATTTATTTTTCACTTGATTTATAGAGATTTAGAGTTCCTAAGTAAAGCATACTCCACAGTCTTTGAAATTTCCAGAAGTAATGAGCATTTTGACAGTTATATATAACCTTTTTTTCCCTGAGTTTGTTTTCTTATTTTAAGAAACTTCAAGACTTTTCATGTTTCCAGAGGATAGACTAAGTTTATTTTACCGGTAGTTTCCTTCAAATTACGTGGAAAATTATCTGTTGTCTAGAAAGCTAGTCTCTGCTATAGTCTAATAATAGAAAAATTTTCTATGTGCTTTCCCTCTTCATCAATTTAATTTAATAGATATCTACTGAGTACTTGCAAGGATAGAGGCATTAAGTTAGGATTTTTAAAAAATGTATGACACCATGAAAAGATGCAAAACATGATTAGTTCTTAAGGAAATGAAAATTAAAATCCACAATTAGGCACCACTTCATACCCGCTACAGTGGCTATAATTAAAGAGACAGACATTACCAAGTATTGGCAAGGATATGGAGTCATTGGAACTTTCATATATTACCGGTGGGAGTGCAAAATGGTATAGCCACTTTGGAAAACGTTTTGGCAGTTTCTTAGGAAGTTAAGCATAAACTTAACCATATGACCCAGAAATCCCACTCTTAGGTATTTACCCAAACGAAGTGAGAACATATGTTCACACAAAGATATGTACGCTCATGTTCATAGCAGTGTTATACCTAATAGCCAAAAAGTGGAGACAGCCCAGATGTCCATCTGTAATAGAATGGAATATTTTTCAGCATTGAGAATGAACGAACTACCAGTACACATAGCAGTGTGGATGAATCTCGCTAACATAATGGACAGCTAAAAAAACCAGAAACAAGTGTGAGTATTTGACTCTATTTGTATGAAGTTCAAAAACAAGTATACTAGTCTGTGTGATGGGAGGTCAAGATAGTGGCTATCCTTTTGGGGGCATAGTAGTGACTGGATTCAGGATGAGGATGAAGGTACTTTAGGGATACTGGTCGTGCTGTTTCTCGGTCCAGATACTGTTACACAGCTGTGTTAACTTTGTCAAAATTCATCAGGTTGTACCTTGAGAATTTGCACAATTTTCTATGTATATGTTATACATCCAAAAAAATATTAAAACTATAAAAAATGAGTGAGACTTGGTTTTCAGAGATTCAGGGGTCCTAGGAGAGCACTCCTGACGTTTGCTGCTTCAAAGACTTTACAATCTAGTGGGAAGACAGGCGTGTTGGTAAATCTAATATGAAACAAACTCTGATAAGTGCTGCATTAGAAATTTAAATAAATACGATGAAGTAAAGGAAAATACTTACAAAAAAAGAACAACTTGGAAAAATATTATAGGGTATAGTCACTGTTCGGTTTACTACATAATAATGGGAGGAACATAATAATGTGTAAAAGTGGAAGGAAGGCTATAAATTAGAGATAAAGGGATTAAAAGCATTGGATTATGTACAAGAAGTCAGGACTGTTTGAGAGGCAAAGTTGTTTTAAAATATCAGAGCACAGAAGTTATTTATATCCTTAAAAATGAGTTCTTTTGTTTTTAGTTGACTGACTTTGCCTGAGTTGTAGGTTGTTCTATTCCAGTGGTTCTCAGCCCTGACTGCACATTGGGATCACAAGAGCTTTTATAGCTTGTCCTGAATCAGAATCTCCAGGGGTGGGACTCGGGCATCTGTACTTTTTCTAGGCACCTGTGATTCTCCTGAACTGCCAGGGCTAGGAGCCGCTGCTATAGTCCCTGCAGGGTAGAGGAAGCCTTTGCAGAGACCGTCACACAACGACAAATGTCTCTAAAAGTGCCGTTCCTTTGTTTTTGGAACTTCTGTGGCTTCCACAAAGAAGAGCACTTTTCATATTTATCTCTTTGTATCCGTGCCAAGAAATTTCTTTGCAAATGGCTTTTATCCAAGTATTACATGAAAGATGTTAATCCTACTGTTAAATTTTAACCCTAATTCTTTCAAGCACTAGGGCATTTCTTCTGATTTTGTTACAGGTACATAGATCCACAGCAGATAGAACTGGAAAGGACGAAATGGTACATGCAGGTCACTTGTTAATGCACGCATGTGACTAATCTTTCTCCTAGGAGGAAGAAAACGTATTTTTAGTTCTAACATTTATGTGTCAGATCTTACAGTGTAAAAATAATACCTGCTTTCGCTTAGAAAATTTTAGTTCTCTACTTAGTTCATTCACTTGGTGTGTCTTATTAGCTTATCCATGTTTTTTTCTGTTTTCAAATAATTTTAGATTTACAGACAAGTTTCAAAAATAGTAGAGTTCATGTATTCTCTTCCCCCAGCTACCTCTAATGCTGACAACTTATATAACCATAGTATAATTATCAAACTAGGAAATTAACTGGAAACAATAAGATTAACTAAGCTACAAATCTTATTTGAATTTCATCAGATTTTTCCCTGATTTTCTTGTCTGGTCCAGGATTCAATCCAGGATCCCACATTTAGTTGTCATGTCTCCTTAGACTCATCCAATCTGTGACCGTTCCTCATTCTTTTCTTATACTCCATTATCTTGACCATTTTGATGAGTGCTGGTGGATTATTTATAGAATGTTTCTCACTTTGGGTTTGTGTGATGTTTTCTTATGAGTAGATTGAGATTATTTGCTTTGGTGAGAATACTGCAAATGTGATCAGGTGATACATTATGTCTATATATGTTATTACTGGTGATGTTAACCTTGATCATTTGCATAAGGTGGTTTCTGCTGGGTCTCTTGGCTATAAAGTTACAATTTTTGATAGTTCATAAATATCTTTGGCATTGTGCCAATATTTTGTTTCATCTCAAACTCTCACTCACTGATTTTTAGCATCCATTGGTGTATCTTGCCTGCAATAATTATTACTGTGGTCTTCACCTGATAATGTTTTTTTTTTAATTTCCCTTATTCCTTATGCATTTAGTAATTGGAATTCTTCTGTAAGGTGCCCTTCCTTGGCTATTTATTTATTTATTTATTTTTTAGAACTTTTATTGAGATACAGTTAACATACAGTAAACTGCATATATTTAGAGCATACAATTTGGTATCCCAATCTCCCAATTCATTCCCCCCCAACCCTCCCCGCTTTCCCCACTTGGTGTCCATATGTTTGTTTTCTGCATCTGTGTCTCTATTTCCGCCTTGCAAACCAGTTGATTTGTACCATTTTTCTATAGTCCGCATATATGTGTTAATATACGGTATTTGTTTTTCTTTCTGACATACTTCACTCTGTATGACAGTCTCCAAGTCCATCCATGTCTCTAGAAATGTCCCAGTTTCCTTGCTTTTTACAGCTGAGTAATATTCCATTGTATATATGTACCACATCTTTTTTATCCATTCATCTATTGAGGGACATTTAGGTTGTTTCCATGTCCTGGCTATTGTAAATAGTGCTGCAATGAACATTGGAGTGCATGTGTCTTTCTGAATTATGGTGTTCTCTGGGTATATGCCCAGCAGTGGGATTACTGGGTCATATGGTAACTCTATTTTTAGTTTTGCAAGGAACCTGCACACTGTTCTCCATAGTGGCTGTATCAATTTACATTCCCACCAGCAATGCAAGAGCGTTCCCTTTTCTCCACACCCTCTCCAGCATTTACTGTTTGTAGATTTTCTGATGATGCCCATTCTGACCGGTGTGAAGTGATACCTCATTGTCGTTTTGATTTGCATTTCTCTAATAATTAGTGCTGTTGAGCAGCTTTTCATGTGCCTCTTGGCCATCCGTATGTCTTCTTTGGAGAAATGCCTATTTAGGTCTTCTGCCCATTTTTTGATTGGGTTGCTTGTTTTTTTGATATTGAGCTGCATGAACTGTTTATATATTTTGGAGATTAGTCCTTTGTCTGTTGATTCGTTTGCAAATATTTTCTCCCATTCTGAGGGTTGTCTATTCGTCTTGCTTATAGTTTCCTTTACTGTGCAGAATCTTTGCAGTTTCATTAGGTCCCACTTATTTATTTTTGTTTTTATTTCCATTACTCTAGGGGGTGGATAAAAAAAGATCTTGCTGTTATTTACGTCAAAGAGTGTTCTTCCTATGTTTTCCTCTAGCAGTTTTATAGTGTCTGGCATTACATTTAGGTCTTTAATCCATTTGGAGTTTATTTTTGTGTATGGTGTTAGGGAGTGTTCTAATCTCATTCTTTTACATGTAGCTGTCCAGTTTTCCCAGCACCACTTATTGAAGAGGCTGCCTTTACTCCATTGTATATCCTTGGCTCCTTTGTCATAGATTAGTCAACTATAGTTTATCTCTGAGCTTTCTATTCTGTTCCATTGATCTATATTTCTGTTTTTGTGCCAGTACCATACTGTCTTGATCACTGTAGCCTTGTAGTATATAGCCTGAAGTCAGGAAGCCTGATTCCACCAACTCCATCTTTCCTTTTCAAGATTGCTGTGGCTATTCGGGGTCCTTTGCGTTTCCATACAAATCGCAAAATTTCTTGTTCTAGTTCTGTGGAAAATGCCATTGGTAATTTGATGGGGATTGCATTGAATCTGTAAATTGCTTTCGGTAGCATAGTCATTTTCACAATGTTGATTCTTCCAATCCAAGAACATGGGATGTCCCTCCATCTGTTTGTGTCTTCTTTGATTTCTTTCATTAGTGTCTTATAGTTTTCTGAGTACAGGTCTTTTACCTCCTTGGTTAGGTTTATTCCTAGGTATTTTATTCTTTTTGTTGCAATGGTGAATGGGATTGTTTCCTTAATTTCTCTTTCTGATCTTTCATTATTGATGTATAGAAATGCAAGAGATTTCTGTGTGTTAATTTTGTATCCTGCAACTTTACTAAATTCATTGATTAGCTCAAGTAGTTTTCTGGTGGCATCTTTAGGATTTTCTATGTATAATATCATGTCATCTGTGAACAGTGACATGATATTTATTTGTATCAATACGAACCTGTAATTGCTTATTCAATTTTCTGAATTATAATCCAATACTATCATTATTTATTTTGCTGCTCAAATTGTTCCAGCTGTGGCCATTGGCAGCTCCTTCTGATTGGATTCTCTGTCCTTTTGATGTACCCTCATTCTTTTTTAAGCACTTCTTTTTTCTACGATCACAAGATATCCCAGAATCATCTTCTGTTTTCCCTGCCCCACTTCTAGAATCAACTGTTTTTCTAAGAAGCCCTGATTCCTTTTATTAACTTTATTGGAGAATGGTATTTAGAAACCAAGATCTGGATGCTAGCAGATCACTGCTAGTGGGGTGCCCTTGCTCCTGGTTCCCCCCAGCAGAAAAAGCTAGGAAATACATGTACGTATACCAAGCCATGCATGCATGCACGTACATCATATTTATTAGTTATTTCTGTATGTATTTTTCTGTAATGTGTGTATAAAAAAACATGAGTTCATTCTAATATCTATGATTCCAGTTCAATACCACAAGGTTCATTATAAGCCTCTCCCATTTTCTTGCTTGTAACTTCATTCTCTAACAGTGAAAAGACTGACTCTCATTATTTATAATCCTAGATTATGCATAAAGTAGTTACTGACTCACTAACTCATACCCCTGCGCGAAATAGATTTCCTAACTAGAGTGCCGTATTTGCTGACAGTTCTTTTTGGTTTTCACTTTACAATATCCAGTCAAAATCATGTTTTCCAAAGCGACTTAATTCTTAATTCGCATCCCCTTCAGTGTGATTATATTATTTGTCCCGGTCATGGTGTTCATTTGTAACACAATCAGGTTCATTTGTTACTCTTGGTATTCCACTTCAGTTCCGGTTGGTTTTAATTTTTATTTTGGGAGGTATGTAAAGCATTACTATGGTTCAGAGAGTCAAAGCTATAGCCAAAGAGATATTCCAAGAAGTGTCTGTCCCTTCTGACCCGCACCTCCACGTTCCATGCCCCCTTTCCCACCAGCCCCTATAGTTAAACAGTCTCTGTAGTTGCTGGTGTATCTTTCACATGTTCCTTTTTCACAAATGAGCAGATTCATGGGGGTTTGTTGTTGTTGTTGCTGTTGTTTTAATTGTATTGTCTTTTGCATGGTGGTAGCACATCATGTAAATTCATTTGCACTTTGCCTTTTTCACTGAATGATTTGGAAGTTCTTGAATAGTGATCTTGCCTCATTCATTTTTTTAAAAAGCTTCATAGTGTTCAGTTGTGAGGACGTGACATAGTTTATTTAACCACTCTCCTTTGTATGGGCATTAGGCTGTTTCCATTATTCTGCAATTACAATCAATGCTTTAATGAATAAACTTGTATATGTGTAGTTTTGTATAATTAGAAGTATATTTTCAGAATAGATTCCTAGAAACAGTTTCTTCATCAAAATTAACTACATCTATGCTCATGTCTTTCAGTCACTGTGTATGCCTCTAGAAATGCCTTTTAGTGAGTTAATGTATATCCTTGATCAGCACATGTTTCTGAATTACACCTTTGAATTTGTGTAAATTTTTAATATTTAACTTTATTAGTTACACTTAGTGCATTAAAAAGTGTATTGAAATTGCTTTGGGATAAGGAATTAGTTTTGCATAATGATCTCTCCTTCTAGAATATGGGCTTCATGACATCAAGGACTCTGCTTATTTTTGCTACTCTTTGTATCTCTTATGCCAACCCCAATGCTACTAATCATTGAATGAATATTTCTGGGAATAAATCTGCCACTTCCTTGTACTTGTTTTTGTTTCAGCCTCATTCAGCCACATAGAATGACCTGAAGCTCCCCTGTCCCTTCGCATCTCTGTCCTCTTACACACGCTGTTTCCTTAGCCTGACATACTAGCCCTCACATCTTTTGTTTTTCTGGACAGTCCTCACTCATCCCTCAAGACCTAGCTCAGCTCTTCCATGAGGGCTCCCTTGATCATTCTCCTCTCCTGAAGAGTGAGGGGCTCCCATGCCCCTTGGCATGCCTCTGTAATAGACCTAACCACATTATAGTCATTGATGTGTTCAACTAATATCTTTAAGAACTGACTCTCTTCCAGGTGTATGCTAGATGCTGGGGATACACCAGTGAATAGGAACTGTCATTCTAATGGGAGAAGTACATAAGAGCTACCAAAAAAAGTACATAATTAAACAAATAAATAGTAACTTTTCCAATAGCAGAAATGACAGGGTGATCGGTTCTGAGAAGCTGACCTTTGACTCAAGATCTGAAAAGTGAGAAGTTAGGGATGGGAAGAGATGGGGAATGTCACATTGTGTTGTGACTCTTTGCTGGGTTGTTCCTCATTTCCACCCAACCCTCCCTCCCCCACCCCCACCCCCACCCCCACCCCTACTGAACCGGCTTCTGAGTTCTGTGAACCTTTCTATCTCCAGGAGCCACAGGTCAGGCGCGTCACACCACAGTTCCACACGCCAGCAGTGCAGCATGTTGGAATTGGCAGATGCCTGGGCCCAGGATTCTCAATTAGCAGATCTGATGTGCATTCAGGGCTGAGAGGGACTCTCAGTTTCCTATCTACTCCCCCACTTACTGTCTTATGATACTGGGAAAGCTGTTCCATCATTCTGTGACTCAGTTTCCTGATCTTTAAAATGGAACTAACAATAAGACTTTGTAAGGTTTCTGTGAGCGTTAAATGAGATAATGCACCTAAAATTCTTAGCCCACTGCCTAGCACATTGATAGTCCATAAGTGCTGGAGAAAATGCTCTAGAGTGAGTGCTCGGGAGGTGTTTGTTGCATAAATGAATGAGTTAAGGAAAAGTAAAATGTAATTCTTACTTCAGTAAATAGGACCATGGCAAAGCAAAAACTGAATACCTTGATTTATCTTTAGTTGTCTTATTTACTGTTTGTTTTAATTTGGACAACAAAGTAAAAAAAAGGAAAATACCACACACTAGTGATTTTAGTACCTAGAATCAGTAGCTATTAATTCTTCATTTGCTTATCAAGCAGCTTCTGGAAACTCCACAGATCATATGAGTTACTGTTTTCTGGACAGTGCAGGGTTTTCAGGTTCTAGCCTCAAACCTCAATGAAAATACACAGTCCACCAATGTGGGGTCATCCTGCATCTTGTGCTCCATCTTTTGAAATCACAGTTTGAGCACTTTGTATTGAAAGGAATTTCTTTTTGTACCTTCTACTTCTTTTATCATAAGAGATCCTCAGGATATCATAACCAATGAAATTTATGACAACATCAGAGATAAGTTTTCTTAGGTCAGGAACACTTGTGCGATTGACCTGGTATATTGCTTATTCTACCCGAAAATACCACCCTGACCATTCAGCAAGCCGTTGGCAGATCCCCCCGGTCCACCCCACTCTTCGGAAAACTAAATGTGAAAATAGCATGTGCACAGATGAGAACATCAACAAATTGATAGCATGAGGAACTTCCAGGAATTTTTTTTCTTTATATCATTTTCACTGGGATCCTTATTATTTTTATAAACTTTAAATATCTGTCTGCTTAGGAGTGCTTTGATACTTGAATGCATGCGCATGAGTTTTCTACTTAAAAGAAATTACTGAGATAATTAATCAGCAAAGAGATTTTGCTAAGTGTTTTTTTAAGCAGGCTGTAAGAGTTAACGTTTATTTACATGAATAATTCACTCTGCTCTTATCAATCTAATCAATTGGAAAATATCATCCGCCGTTAATGTCACAGAAATCAACTCATCCTATCTTAGAATGAGGAAATAATTAGCAAACAGTTTATTATTCCTTTTTAATATTAGTGGCATTGTTTTCAGAGTTTTCATTTACAAACCAATGCACCGTTAACTTTTTCTGGCTGGAGGTATCGAAATCTGTTTTTCTGTGCTGCAAATGTAGAGGTGTACACATCTATTTAATCAGAAGCCTGTAGCAAAGAGCCAAGTTCACTGGTTGCTCTGACAGGGAGATAGGTTATGGAGCTTTGCACTGATAAGTAGCTCACATCATAGATTATGGGATAAGCCTCTGCACATCAGTAGTGGTACAGTGCTAAACAGTCAAGAAGACGAAAGATACTGTCATAGTGTTCAGATGACAGGCTTCATTTCATATGTTAATAGAAGGAAGACTTCTGATATGGTGAGGAAATTCACCTTTCTGTGAATCTGCATTCCCTTTACTGTGCTCTAGCATAGCACCAATTAAATTCAACTGTGTGTATAAGGTACTCAATTCCTAGTGGTCCCAAGAAGGACTAACATGAAAAATATTATCTGCTCTTACATTTTACAGATCATGAACAGATGGGAAAAAAAATATGCCAATTGGTAAAGAAATTCATATGCAGTATAACACACCTCAAAATGCTGTTTATATGGGTTTTTCTTTTTAAAAAAATTTAAAGTTATCTTGGGTAAAATTTAATTACTACTTGGGGGTTTTCTGTAATGTTATATGTGTAATTCATTTAATTTATGCATTCTGCAGATAGGAATGTTTGGAAGTACAGGTAACCTTGTAATGAGTAAAAATGATAAAAGGTTATGTTCCAATGAAAGGGAAATCATGGAATGATTATTCACTTTGTGAAACGGTTTGTCGTAGGGCAAGCTTTCCTAAAGCATTTTAAATTGAATTTTGTTTACAAAACATTCATTTACACACAACATTTCAGGAACAAATTTAGTGAGAAAATGGGAGAAATAGTCACAATAAGGCAGAGATCCCTTACGCTGCTAACATTTATGCTTGCTTTCTCCCTCTCTGTCCCTCCTTGCAGCACTGATAGCCATTGGGCGATACAGCATGACAATAGAGACCGTGGATGTCGGATGGTGTAAAGAAATTACAGACCAAGGAGCCACCCTGATTGCTCAGAGCAGCAAGTCTCTAAGATATTTGGGGCTGATGAGATGTGATAAAGTAAGAGTTGCCTATCAAGTTTCTTTTCTACGTATCAGTGTAGTTAATAGCTTGATACTATATTCTTCCTCTCTCCCTATGTATATATGTTTGTGTACACACACATATACTGTCATAGCTATGCCTTGTAAGATGCCCAGTTTTCTAAACTAATCTGAGATTATTTTTGAATTTCTCTGTTTAAAAATGAATTTTGTGCTTATGCAGAAAGAAAAAACAATCACACACACACGCAGCTTAGATGTTGGCTTCTTATCCGTCAGTCCGTGGACCACAATTAAAACTGTTTGCGTGGCACGCTGCAATGTGCACGGTCTAACAGTGAAATTCCGTTCTGGGTTCCAAGTTTCCTGCAACAGTAAGATGGAAAGCACAGTGCCAAGCTGTTTTGTCGCAATCCGAAGTGTGGGATTTCAGCGCTCAACATCTATATATCCTGGCCATTTGGGGACAAGAAAGGGCCAGTGAGGGAATGTTATGTGGAAATTCGCCTCTCTCCAACACTTCAGGCTCCACTTTTCACACATGTTGAGAAGTGGTCCCAGAGGCCCCACAGAAGGTCAGTGGAGCTGGCCAGAGACGTGAGCATGAGTTTGAGAAATTGTACTGCATTTAATAAAGATGATCAAAACCTGTATTGATAACCAGGCATTACAGAGGTGCCTTCCCCTTTGTCACTTTTATGTTTTCCCCTATAACAAGTCTAGGAAGTAATCATCTATACTGTGAAGGGGAGAAAATAGAGGCTCAGAAAGACTAGGCACTGGCGCACGGCCACTCATCCAAGACTTTACCCCAGATCTTCAAGTCTGTGTCCGGTGCCCGTGGCATACCCTGGGGGCTGTCTCCAGGCAAGGGGGTGCGTCTTTGGAAAAGACCCACCTCATACTTGCTCCGAAAGTGCTGGCATCATGTAATAATTTTCAGGTGTGTGCTACTTTTGCAATTGGTGATTAGGGACAAATCTAGCAAAAGAGAGTGAAACCAAATATTATTTGCCTCTCAAAGGACATGCATTTTCTAAATGTAGCAAATTTAGGGGCAAATAAGAAGAGTGACCCAAGATCTTTGTGTGCTTTGTCATTTTTGTTAATTGACCTACTTCTTTTCTCCAAATGCTTTACAATCCCAACTTATACTAGGCTTTTGCCAGTTAGTTATGTTTAGAGAGATTTTATTATATATTCTCAGCCCAGCCTGGAAAGCTGACTGACTTTGTTACTAAGCAACAGCACAGACCCAGGGGTTGCAAGTTTCCCTCAGATTTCACTACTAACTAACCTAACCCTGCTACTAACCCTGTCACTTTAAAATGACTTCTTTTAAAACAAATGAAAGGGTCCACAATAGGCAGAGTGTTCTAGAAACACTAAACAGTGACAGCAGAGCTCCCCGGCTGCTACCAGAAGGAATTGCTACATGAGAACTACCTAAGCAAAGATACCAAAATGTGTGCATTCGAAATGTATCTTTGTATCCACAACCGTTCCGGAAGTCACCATGTTTCTAGTCCATACTCTTCAGGTTTGTTGAGATCACTTCACCTTCAGAGATGAATTGTAGAAATATGTGTTCCAGTCAGTGCAGAAGATTATTCCAGACATATTTTCTGACCAGCATTTTGCCAATTTTCAGATAAGGAATGGATCCTTTTCTACCTAAATGCAAATTAGTCCAAAATGATATCAGAGCACAGTTGTGATGAGCAGTAATCCCTGAGGGCTCTAGCCCTTTCCTCAGGTGGCCTCTGAATCCTTTCTCCAACCAGCCCGCAGCTCTGAGCACCCGCTGGCTCTCACACCACGCTGTCTGACCACAGCCTGCTGCAGTGCAGCCCAGCTCTGCTGTCTGGCGCTCTCAGGCTTAGGGCAGCTCAGGGCCAAACACGGGAGGTTCTGTGAGGACAGAAGTTTCCAAACCACACACAAAATGCACATAAAGCCATGCACTTAAAAGCCTGCTGGTTGATTTAGTTGGATGGAAATCTAGTGTGAGTAGCTCTTCTGTCTTCGACATTTATATGACGCTGTCCATCTCCAGATTCTCAATTTCTATCAAGATTCAGAGGAAGCTGTGAATAGCAAAGAAAACACGTTGGTTGAGGACATGGACTCGGGAGCCAAAGTTCAGGTTCAGATCTGGGCTCGGCACTTAGTTTTGTCCTCTTGGGCAGTTATTTAACCTCTCGCTGCTTTGCTTCCTCATTTATACAGTGAGGGTG
The DNA here is from genome assembly GCF_030028045.1 of Hippopotamus amphibius kiboko. Taxonomy (NCBI): domain Eukaryota; kingdom Metazoa; phylum Chordata; class Mammalia; order Artiodactyla; family Hippopotamidae; genus Hippopotamus; species Hippopotamus amphibius. Next base: position 189,580,626 of record NC_080186.1, read on the forward strand.
ATAACTGTACCTGTCTTGTAGAAGTGCTGTGAGCATTTAAGAGTGAACATATATCAAGCCCTTAGAGCGATGCTTGTTGTGTATAAAATGCTCAGTGTTAGTGACTGTTCTTACCATCATCATGTTGACCTGTGCTTTGATACTTGAATTTCCAAATGAGAAAAAACTGTATTGCCTGCTGTTCCATTTTGAAAGGAAATTTTTTAAGAGAAAAGAAATTAGATTAGAGAAGATGTTGCCCTTTTACTTTTTTCTCACTTAAATTTAAGATTATTATTTTCTACACAAACATATCAATAATTACATTTTTTAACACACTTTACGAAGGAAAACTAACGTGTCTGTGGGACAGTGTATTTGGAATCAACTTACTAATCCAGGCATAGGCTGAAGAAAGATTTGCAGTAGGAGAAAAGGGTGAGTTGAAGATAAAACAAATAAGTAAGGAAACAAAAAGGAAGTATTAAGGAAAATAATGGAGACGTGGCTCCCTGGAGGTCTAGTGGCTAGGATAAGAAAAGTAGTGGGGAAAGAACAGAATAGAAACAGGAAACAGCGAAATTGTGATTAGGATACAGAGACAAAGAGTCACTGTCCGTTATCTCAGTGTGGTCATCTGTGCCAACAAAGAATTAAAGAACAAAATTAATTTGGGCCTATTACTCTTCTCCCTGTACCTTAGCCTAATCTGCTAACCACTAAAAACTTGTTCATTGGAGTTCTCTTTCCCCTCTCTGCACACCAACTGGAGCCAAAGAAGGGGGCAAGAGACCTCAATGGTCTCTACAGCTGGCCCCCTTGTCAGGCATGTTGTTGGTGGGATCCCTGCACTGGAGAGAGACGGGGTTTGTGGTATCTGTGTGTCCCAGGGCTTGTGTTCTGCGATCCTGAGGGTCTCAGAAATATTGAAGGCAAATTATATTTTCTTTCACTTGGGGCCACTTATATTTGATTCAGAAGCTATACTTTACCAAATGTCTGCTTTTTTCCTCACTTGAGCTTTTGAAGAATTAAATAACAAAATGCATTGTATCTTTTGTGAAAAAAAAAAATGTTTTTCCTGTTTTTCTTTCTCACTCTTTCATTAGGTAAACAAAGAACAGATGAGAAACATTAAATGTATTCTTTGCAGATGAAAGCAACATGTACTTAGATATCAGACAGTGTCTAAGCTAAACAGCAGTAAATTTGTCTGGCTGCAGCATTGGTGACTTCTAGGAAGGAGTCCTCCAGCTTTTAGACAAATGCAGCATTCCCCGCACACTTGTAAAATTAGGAAGCGCATTAAGAAGCCCCTGTTTGAGTAGCTTTTCCGAGTGCTGGATGGATAAGCACGTTAGAGGCATTACTCTGGGTTTTGAAGCCGACGCCACTTAATCTCCTAAACTTTAGTGCATTGTAAGAACCCAGAGAAGAAAACGCTGTGTGAGACGGCTTTGATGAATTGGGTTGAACTTATATTCTTAAAGACTGTTCAAAGGCTTACTTGACCTTGGGAATTAGAGTTGACCCGAAATCACCTATCAACTTAACACACATTTATTTGGTGATTTAGTTAAAACTACTTGTATAACAAATGGGACTCTCTAATAAGAGCAATATGTTTTTTCTGCTTTCCACAGTTATAGACAGTCAGTGACTTTGGTCACAGAAATCATTTTCACAACTTCAGTGAATTTTAGATTCTATACAGATCTGTTCCTTCTAATAATATATTTTCCTCACTTCTTACATGGCAGTTTGGATGGAGAACAAAACTAAAAAGGACAAAAAAAAAAATTCCTGGGAAAGCTGTAGGGCAAATGGAAATGCAGTGTTCAAGGTTAATGAAAAATGTTTGGGGTAACAAGGTTGATGAAAAGGGAGGGGGCCCAGTGACATGGTATTGGCTGAGAAACCAGACCTCGCCAGAGGCAGCCTGGCTGGTTTGGGAAACCTGAGTGATAAAATGGCGTGGTGGAAACCTCTGCAGCGTGTGTTAATACAGAAGTTTGGAGACAGAGGGCCTGCATTATGAGCAGCGAATAACATCATAAATGTAACAATTCTCAAATGCCAAACTCTTGTGAAAAGCAGTTGGATGAAGAAATGCTGGAGCTTTTAAAAGCTCCCTTTCACTTTCTATTTTTTTTTTTTAACTTCATGCAGAACTAATTTTATACACTGTTCATTTGATTTGAAAATGCCAGCGTCTGGGGTATCATTAAAGAGCGTTATTGAGGGAGCCATTCTTGGCAAAGCATTTTGCTTAAAATGCCTATTAGTTCTTATGTTTCTGCAGAGTTGTAGATAGGAAGGAGAAAGGGTACCTCGATTTACCTAACTGCCCTCCTCTGCCTTTTCCCAGAGCAGGTAGCAGCCCTTCTGCTGGGAAGCTGCCTCTCCTTGGTCCGTAGAGGCGCCAGGAGGGCCATGGGGGCCACATTACTTAAGGAATAGACACAAATAGATTTTGAAAGGTCCACCCCAATGTCCTATGACCAAAGCCTCTTGGAATTTCTTTGATTTCTAGTTGACATAAATTAGAATTACACAGGCGTGAAGCGTCTGCCCAGAAAAGATCAGAGAGGCTGCTGGGGGAGGAGAGCCCCCCCTGTGTTATCCTATTGATTGTCCAGCTGCCTTCAGGCCAGAGGCCTCTGTTTGGAGGCTGACCATTATTGATCCACACCATGGAAATAATCAAATTAATTCATTTCTCATCAAACTGCCTCTGCCAACACCTTTCTCCTCACTTGCCCTAATTCCTGAAGTACTTAGTTGAGGAATGAAACAGATGATTTCTTTTAATAAGAAATGGTTTCTTCAGGTCATAAGAAATCCTTGTTTTCACACAGAGTTCCTCATTGAAATGGTAGAGAGGTTTAATCAAATCAACGAGAAGTCAATACAGAAAGCAAGTAATAGAAACCAGTCAGCTCTTTAAAGCCAGGAATCTGTTTTGCAACCTTAAAATATCAAGGGCCAGGTTTTGTGTGCCCAATTTAATGTAAAAATATTCAGGAAGAATTGACCACTGCATTTTTCAGGAAGTAATTATGGTCAGAGAAAGCCTCAACAACCTAAAGATGTCTGTGGAGAAAATGGAGTTTTTATCAGCTTGCTTAGGAATCATGAGCAGGAAAGCCCAATGGGGAAAATAATACAGGACTCTGTAACTAATGTACAAAACTAACTGGAAAAATCAATTTAAGGGAAAAATAATTTGTGGGGCACTGTGTCCAGGACTGTTTGGGGAGCAATTCAGCCATGAAACAAAGTGTGTACCTACAGGTACTCCCCTCTCCCCATAACGTATCCACAGCTGTTTCCAGATTGCCCATAGCCAAAATTTTAAATTGCAAATATATGCCTTAACAAAGAAAATAAAGTGAAGAAACAAAACAAAACCTTCTCTCCTAATAAGGCAGGCATGGTCTGACTGTATCAGATCATGCAGTCCTATAGGTCATGGGAGACATAACCATTACCCAAACAGCCCGTATTGCCGTGTGCTCCAGGAGAAAGGCGAGATGAAAAATGGTGAGGAAGTGTGGCTGGGGCTCTAAAATCTGAACTTAAGTCCTTCACTTGAAGTATCAGCATCTTGTTCCTTTTGCTGATAAAACAGTTTCTTCCAGTGATTTCCACATAGGAGCACTTTAAAACACATTTTTACAACCCTCTCCTGATTATTCCTGGTAATTGAAACAGGGAAAAACACATCAGCTGAAATTCAGAGGTTATCGCTCAACCTCATTTTAGCCAAGTTCCCATCTCCCCTTCTTCCAGCCCTCCTCACCTAAACTTCTACAAAGTGGTAACTGAAAGGCCTTTCCTGTATTTAAGCAATAAAGCAAGAGACACTGGCTTGGAGTTTATGACAGAGGTTAAATTGGTGAGCACTAGTGTCAAAACTGCTAGGTTTTCAAATTCTACATCCTTCACTTTACTCTCTGTGGGACTTTGGACAACTTAATCTCTAAAAGCCTGTTTTACCGTCTGAAAAATGGGGATAATATTTACCCCACAGGGTTGTTATGAGTTTATATAAGATATTGCAATAAAGCACTTAGCCTAATGTCATGTAATCCGTAAGCATTCAGTAAATGTCACCTACTATTATTATTATCATTATTATTTATTCGTATATATACAGCTGCTCTGGAATCCTATCTGATATTTAACCAGGATATGAACTACCTAGTTCATATATTCTAGCCATGAATATAAATTCACATGCTAAGATCTTACAAAGAAGAAGTAGGCTCCTGAGACTCAGACGACAATTCTTAAAAAAAAAAAAAAAAAGTTTTGTTTTTTTTTATAATTAGGACCCATTAAATTATAGTCAGACTTGTAGAGGAAGAAGAAACCTAGAGACCAGCAGGGCTCAGTCCTTTCTTGTGAACAGAGAGGGTAAGGACTTGGTAAGTCAGACCACAAGTCAGTCCCAGGCTGGTTTATTTCTTCAAGAAAAACAGCATCTCCCTGGAAGCTTTTAAGGGAGTGTGCAAGTAACTGCTTATGTTTTGCTTACTTCTGTTATATGATTGATATATAGTGAATTTTTTTTTAAAGGAGGAAGGAGGGGGCCTACTGTTCCCCAAGTGCTGTGGGGTGAATAGCATGTTATGTTGGCGTTTGCCCGAAGGCACCCTGGAGCATCATTGCTTTGCAGTAAATAATCTCCTTGGAACTTTGATTTGGTTTAAGTAACTATAAGAAAGCATTAGGTTGCAGGATCATATTATTTTTCTAATTTAGGAATAGAAAAGGTGACAGCATTTTCTTAACAGAGCTCAGATTAAATCCTAGAACTCCTAAGCACCTGACTTCACAAAGCAGAAACAAGGGCAGCCTACGGAGGCTCAGGAGCCTGGGGGACGGTGCCCACTAGAAAGGAACCGGCCCGGCCTGCCCCTGTTGCCCGGCCACTCAGCAGCGTGTTACCGGGGCCTGCCATGCTGGGGCTAGTGAAAACTTTGTTTGGCAAGTGGTTTTTCAAAAGAAAACCTAAGCTTCCGCCCCCAGCCCCCAATTTTTATTATATATTGTATCCATGTATTCAAGAAATATTTATTGAGCTCCTTACTGTGTTCTAGTAACTATAATAGGGGACAGGTCAGAAAAAACCAGGGAAGGAACCTGCAGCCTGCTGGTGAAGACAGACAAGCAAATGGGCAGTGACAGTGCTGTCAGACTGCAAGTTACTTTTCAAAATGGCACCCAAAATTCTGTTTCTTCTGCATGAAGCACCTCACTTTGGTCCCACGTGGCTTTTAGCTATGGTCCTCTACAGTTTTATCTTTCTGGCACTCAATGGTTCAGTTCCTGAAAAGGACTGACTATGAACAGTTGTCGTTACTTTGCACCACTCCATACAGTCTCTATTCTGCAAGGTCACCAGTGACTTGTATGTCACCAAATCCAGTTTCCATTTCTCTGACCACAACGTGCTCCATCTCTGAGCAAGTGCATCCACATGGTCACCACTCCCTCTGTAGTGAGGATGCTTTTCTCTTTTCTTCAGTGTCGCCACACTCCCGGCTTTTCTATCTCCACCTCCCATACTGCTTCTCTGTGTGTCTGTTCCCTCATCTGTAAAGTGGAAATGAAAATAGCACCTATCTCATAGACTATTGAGAGAATTAAGTGAGTTACTATGTGTAAAATTCCTTACATGAAGTAAGCAATGAATACTAGCTCTTACTTGTAGTGGTGGTGAATTCTTACATTCTCGTCCCCATGACCCCCATCCTCCTTAGCATACAAGATCCATGAGTTCCTAGTCTATATTACGTTGCCAGGCCCTACCACGGTGGCTGGTACATAACAGATGCTAAACAAATATGTGTTGGATGATGGATAGACGGATTGGGGATTGTGTTTCTCATCTGCGTTCTGTGTGGCCCCAGGGTTCCGAGGAGGTTCCTCAGAGCCTCCAGGAATGACAGAGTGGCTAAGAGGCCAGGGTGCCTGGTCCTTGCACCTAACATCAGGCAGAGCAACCCCACTTTTACTGCTTTATCCACTTAGTTTATTTATTTGGTTTGTTTACTCATTTATTACTTTGGTTTGCAGAAGTATTGTGTGGCCAAAAGCAAGTTTGAAAACCGTTAGATCCCACTGCCTCTGAGTAATTTGATAGAGAATAAAAAGTATCTAGGCAGGGGGAAATAAATAAATGAGTAAGAAAGATGACACCTTGGATTTAATACCAGTTTCCTGTAGCTGGGGGATTCTCAGTGCAGCCTCAGGAGTTCGGTCAGTCAAGGACAGAGTTCAGACATCTTCTGTGTGACAGGACTCAGCATCCTTCAGAGCCTAACCCTGAAATGCTCTGATGTATGTAGAGTCTCTCTTTTGAAAGCCAAAATATCACTTTGTTTTTCAGGTTTTTAATCTACGGACTTATCACTTTTATGTAGAATAAATTTTGCTGCTAATAAACTTATTTTCAGAAGCAGGTCAAATTCATAAATTCTACCTGATGAAAACTCGATTTTAGAGATTTTTTCTTTCATCAGGTGTCCACTGGTAATTACCACCGCCCTAGGCTTTATGTAAGAAAATAAAAGCTGAAATCAAGAAAGCCATTAAGCACAAAAGAAAACATAATTTTTGATTCTGAGAGACTTCTCCTTCAATTGTGTTTTTCAGCTTAACTTTGCAAGTTTAATTTAGAAACACACAGATGTGTTCCATAAATACAATACACTTACCGCTCACTTAGTGACAATGTTAGTTATCTTATTAGGACCCAGGTTTTCTCAAGTAGTCTTTTACTGAATCATTTAGAGCGCCACCAAGACTCCCCATGTGTCTTTCTCCATCCTGGTTCCCCACACATGTCAGTTTTGATTCTCACCTGCACTGCACATGCAAGTCTATACCAGAAATGTATAGACTTGCATGATGGGTCAATTCCATGGGTTTGTGGCCTGAGAACGTCCCGTGCAAGACTGTGTACCTGGAGCTTCCACTTGGCTTGAAACATCCTTCTGGGTGAAGCATTTCTTGGTGAAACAGGGAATGAAAATGTCACTGATTTTTCTCTCTGACAGTCTGGTTGTTGGACTCCTGTCACACTAATCTCTAATGAGAGGCTTCAGGTTGGTGAGCCCCAGTTCTCACTGAACACTGCAGGCGTTTCTGTGATCCTCATCCTCCCGTGTTCTTCGCAGCTTTCTCACCGTGCTAATTCAAGTGAATAGAAGCGATGCTAGTGTTAACAGGCAACCCACATTTCATGAGAAAGAGACAGCATGAAGCCAAGCCTGTTGTGATATTGACAGAGCATAGCACTTCCAATCATTGCAGATTCTGAAATGGAATGACTGCATTTGACAAAGTTGACTGAATTTATGAGCCTGCCTCTGTCAGGTTCATTGCATTCTCAGTATCTGTCTCTTTCTATGCTTTGGGATTTTTAGATGAGTTTTTCACCACCCAAGAGTAATATTTCTTACCTCTGTATAAAAAAATACATCCTTAAAGGCCTCAGGCTCTTGGTAGGGGGTGCGTGCATGAGGCAGAGTGCATGATGGGTAATCAGCTGATGCCCGTATTTAGCAGGTGGCTTTTAGGCTCCAATAAGATAATCATTTTCTTCTTAAAATTATGTTAAACATTTAGTCATGTGTGTCCTCTCCCACCTCTCGAATGGTCCTTGAGGAAGCACTGGTTGCCTTGTGTGAACTGGGTTTAGGGGACTCTTTCCCCTCCATTAGCTGTGGGGAAGGTCGGGCAGCTGCCTCCTTTGGCTAGGCCCAACTGAAGACGGAAGGACAGGAAACCAGTCTCTTTGTACCACACTCAAAGAATATACCTTTTGTTTCAGGCAGTGATGAATATTTGAAACAAGATGGACCAACACGCTGTAGGAGCAACAGTTTCTTTCCTCCAGAAGCCCTGACTCAGAGTTTGAGGTGGTGGGCAGTGTGGGAGGTGGGTGGGCACTTGTTACCGGTGAGTGATGGCAGTTCAGACGGCGGCCTCAGGTTCCCGAGTGCAGAAACCACCTGCGCCCTCTAGGAGCTCTTTAATCAGCCTGAACTGCACACTGCAATCTCCTCGGAGCTTTAAAAAATACGAATGCCTGGGTCCCACTCCTCCAAGATTGGGGTACGTTTAGTCTGGGATATGGCCTGGGCCCTAGGCTTTTTCAGAGAGCCTCAGGTGATTCTAATGAGCAGTTGGGCTGAGAGCCACTGTATTCTTGTTTGTCTTCTTGGTTGCAGACACAGTTTAATTTTTGCTTTAATTTTTAAAATGTTTTATTTGTGTTTCCAAGTTAAAGCCGAGACACTTTGCCTTCATAGGAAATCCACTGAGAAGTGTGTTTCTAGGCTGAACACCTGTTTCCGCTTAGTCTCCCCAGACAGAACACGTTCATGTGAATTACCTTCATCTTACAGACACTGCTGTCCCACCGCTATGAGTTATACCGAGATCACCTAAACTGTGTGTGGTGTTCTGCACGTTCTTAGTTATACCCTAATTTCAATAACTGCAGAAGATTTTCTGGGATAAACTGTCACTTGAATTCTTCGGCTGCTTCTGAGGGTGAAGTCCAAAGAACTCTTCTCTGATTCTCCTTTGGGGGGATTATTGACACAGTTTAATTCATCCCACATACGTAAACATGGATGGATCGTCTGTTATGTATGAGTCACTCTGGCGTGTGGAGAAAGGCCTCGGTTTGACTGAGAAAGGAAGCGGGAAGGAAAGGCACGTGAAGCTGCCTGTAGAGTAGAGAAAAGGAGCCGGTGCTCCGCTCACTCCCAGAATCATTCCACAACTCTCACCCGCCTTTCCCTTCACTCTGGGGTCCGCAGATCTGCGGAGCGGCTGGACTGCTGGGAAGCTAGGCTTGCAGCTGAAGGGAAAGAGATGAGGTGAGAGATTGTAAAAGTGGTGCCAGATTCCTGGTGTCCCGGACCTCGCTGCTCTGATCATAGGAAAACATCAGCCGGATGCGGTGTGTCACCCAGACACACAAAGGGAGGGAGGTAGAATCATAAAGAAGTCCACCCCAGCCTGCGGAGAGCCAGTGCCTGTGGTCAGCTATGCAGGGCCCTGGAGTAATCACCGTATTGTCTGCTCTCTTCTTCTCTTCTTAATGTCCTATTTAAAATATTTTAAACTGCACTTAGATGACTCATCTCATTTACATGCAAATCTGAGGTATTACTAAATTCATGACACCCTTACGTTTCCATTTTAAAATGTGCCCATCTTGGGGCCAGTGGGCACTTGGTGAAAGAGCACTTGGGTCTCATTTGAATTTGCATTGTCCACGACGACTTCTGCTGGCACGCGGTGAATGCCAGGTCCCTCAGAGGGGCAGCACTGTGTCCCAGGAGCCAGGAGGCTCAGGGGGAGGCAGACTCCGAAGGCGTATTGCCCGAGAGACACCACTCTGCCTCCAGGCCGCCAGGAATCAGCCTGTGGGGCTGTTCGCAGTGAGTGACATTGCCCAGGGAGCCTGTGCAGAGTGACAGGCCAGCGTGAGGGCAAGAGCCCTGAATTAGGAGGCAGGAGTTGACTGTGCTATTTGCGACACTTTCACAGACTTACTGTGGGCTCCGTTCTTTTTCAGTCTGCAGAGATGGGGGGAGGGGGGCATTTTCTTTCTCCCCCATCCTCAGAGCAGTGCTATTGGAAATGAGAACTTACTTCAGTTATACCCTTGAGTTTGTTAGATGGGCTGGAGAAGCATTGCCTTGCAAAGCTTACAAAATAAAGGACAGGTCCGTTGTTTTATTCTAGCTCATGAGCGGGTTTCCTTTCTCCCCTGAATAATATGTGTATATTTAGTGCCTGTGATACACAAGATGATGCCTCCTTGTCCTTCAGGAGTCCACTTAAATATGACTTTCTTTTTGGAAAGCCCTTTCCAACCCTCTTGGCGGAGGTCAGGGGCTACTAAGTTCTGTCCACAGCAACCTGTACTTCCCCTAGGAAGCACCTCTCAGGCTGTGCTGTTGTTGTCATTGTCCCTCTTCCCTACCCCAAGAGGGCAGGGGCCACATCTGTCATGCTGGCCATTCTGCCTCTGCGACACAGGAACGTGTTCTGAAGGGTGGAAGACTGGAGAGAAAGCTACGCCGGTTTATGGCATGGGGCCCCGCCCAGAGGCCCCTTGTTGGTCCTGCAGCTTCGTCATGTTTCCATCATGTCTCAAAGTCTCACACAAGCACAGCTCCACAACAGAACGTCCCGCAGGCCAGGTGAGATCCATTATAATGGACATTCCCATAGACGAGCCATTTTGAAGAGATCGTAAAGGACTTTGAAATGTATTTGTGTGTAAACTGCAATCACTGTTTTAATGTTAGCCGGAAAGTGAACGTCTGAACATTTCACCGAGTGGCTGCTCCGCCAGGCCCTAGTCTGACGCTTTGTGCACCGCATTGTGTGCAGGGCCATGTGGCCCAGTGCAGAGAGTGCCTATGATGCAGGATCCTGGGTTCAAATCCTCGCTGCCATTTACTAGTTCTGTGACCCTGTGTGAAATACTAATTCTGTATGAGCCCTATTAATCAGCAGTACTAATGCTTAGATTCTTGGAAACTAGTAGACGCTCACTGAATATTTTCCCCTTGCCCTCCTCCTCCATCCTTACTAGAATGGGGACATACTTTTATTTAGCCTATTGGTCATTAGGACAAAAAATTAACAAATTACTTTCAAGTATTTTGCCAAAATAAACCATGCTGAAAAATGTGTTTGATTTATCCCTTACCACGTGAGAGCCTAATACTGATGCGTACGGTGTTTCTCAGCAGGGACCGGGAGGTAATTTTACTTGCAGAATTTTTCCTTGTCAGGGACAGTACTGTATACTGGAGTATTGTCTACACACTCCCTGGGACAACAAGTGCCAGATACCACTGTAACAACAAAAACAACCAAAAAAAAAAAAAAAAAAAGGCCCATCAGCTAACAGTGAAGCCATGTAGAATTGCTGAAGCCAAGAAATCAGAGGGTGAAAATAGCATTATTTTGAGTCAGGAGATCTGTCCACAGTTCCGCCTGTCACCAGACAACTGTGACTGTGACATAGAAGGAAGCTTAAATATCACAAAACTTCAGAATCTTCTCTGGGGCCCTCCTGGGTCTGCTACCTTGAGCAGGGCACTGATGCTGCAAGCTGAAGTGTGACACCTTCTGAACCATGTGAGTTTTTGCAAAGTTTCGGAAACCAGCACATGTCCAGTGACCATTAGCCTGTTTCTCAGTGTCATCTACCCAGTGTAGTGTGTCACTCATCTCCAACAGGAAGGCTGCCATCAATCAGCGTGAAGTATAGCCTCGGCATTGCCTGAGTCCTGCCCAGCAACCACCGGCTTGTGATGCTGAACCACCATCACGAGCTGCTTTGGTCTCTTGAGCAAAATTATTGGAAAGCCCAGGCAAGGTGTATCTGGAAAGAGGCACCCGGCGATGTCAGATGGAATGACGAGAAAGGAGAGTAGCACAAACAATCGCCTTGGGTGTGAACGTCAAGGGATTAAAGGTGTTTGGAGCTGCCCTAATTTCAAGACATTAGAGACTGCCACCACTGTAGCTGAAGGGTCTGGGAACAAGGTGAGCTTATCTCCACAATTTCTGTTGTAGTATTATTAGGTGCCTTTTTGTTTACTCAACACACACTCATGGAACAACTACTATATTAATTTAACTAACAAATATTTATCGAGTACTTACTTTGTGCCAAGCATTTGCTAGCTGCTAAGGGTTTGATAGTGAACAGAAACAACAAAAACTCCTGTCTCATGAGCTTGTATTCTAATGGGATGAGAATATGCCAGATAGTGTGTGTAGGACTGAAAACAAGGAATGACTAAAATGCTCCTTGCTGTCACGGAACTTACGGTCTAGGAAAAATGCAATATATTTATTGCTTGTGATACTTTAAATAGTGTTCACTTTTCGCAGGGAGACGTTCTTCATTTAAAAAAAATGATTTTAAGTGGTTCGTTACATTCTTAAGCGTGGTTTTAATATACTCAGGTGTCAAATATTTCCCCCCAACACAAGAAACATGTTCTATTTTATAACATGAGTCAAAGAAGAAGTAAGAATCATTTAACATAAATGGTTTCTTCACAGACTGCATCAGAAATGGTGTTTTCTTCAATAATAGATATCATTGGGGAGATAATTCAGGCCTAGGCTCACACTTCCTGGAATTTTCTGGGAAAAATGTCAATAAGGAGGTGAAGAAACGGGGTGATAGTCTGGATAAATAGGTTAAACTGAATCTCAGAAACTCTGAAGGATCTCTCCTCACCCTTCTATAGAAGCAGCAGCAATAGGATGAAACTATGGTATGATTTACCTTAATTAGTGTAGCAATTTGCCTCACATTTTCAAAAAGTGCTAATAGATGTTAACTCAAAATAGATTAAAATACCAGACAAATTGCTACTACCTTAAAAAGAGTTATAATAATTTTGAAAATGTAAATTATGGTTCTACAGTCTTTGGAGAGAACTATAAAATCCAATCTTTCTGATATTTAAAAAAAGGAGAAACCTGTGGCACATGCTTTTTCCCCCTTTAATCACAGTAATTTCTTCAAATGACACTGTTGCATATTTCTTTAGGAAGATACACTGCATTTTTCAAATCTTACGTGTAATACAGGAATTGCCATTGATAGTTTTCAGCCAGGGAAAAAGGAATTAAATGCAGAAAACCAGGGATCATGGGGAAATTTTTAAAAATTCATCTTTATGTTCCTTTTTTTATATTACATACTTTTATGAGTTGGAACAGGGAATGGTTCTTTCCACTCTAGCGAGTGGAGTTGTGTATGACAAAATGTCTGCAGAAATGGGTATGTAGGCGTAATGATTTGAAATGATTTGGACCCTCCTGGTGTCTTACACCCAACTTTTTCTCTAAGGCACCATAGCACTTATAGAGTCTATACAAAGAGGTGAGCATAATTTATACTTCTGAGGAGTAAATGAAAATAATTTCAGTATAAAATTTGTCACACCGTATTGCCGGGAGACACTGTAAGTAAAAGATAGAACCTTCCCTGGTGGGAGCACATGTATTTCCCCTGAATAGCTTCTACCCAACAAAGCTCTAAAATGGAATATTTGCATTTTCCCTACTGCTTTGTTTTCTAGAATTTACAGAACACAGTTAGCAAAAACACTGCTTAGAAGACACATTACATCCACAGAGGATTACCTGTAATGTTCTTCGTACAGCTATACAAAGCCAAATTCCTGTCTGTTCTTGCCCATAACCTATGAAAGCCAGAGATGTAACACACTTTATATTCTTAGCTATAGGTGGACCTTATTTTATGCAACAGAAATAGGTAAATTGAATTTTGGTAAATCAAAGGATATATAAAACAAATTAAGAGAGCTGACGGGGGGGATGAATTGGGAGATTGGGATACCAAATTGTACACTCTAAATATATGCAGTTTATTGTCTGTTAACTGTATCTCAGTAAAAGTTCTTAAAAAAAAAAAAAAGAGAGAGCTGACAAAATAACCCTACAATGAAAGTCTTTGCTAAAGTGAGCAATTATCTCCTAATTTATGTACTTCATAAATCTATATCTTCATGTATCAAGCTTACTTAAGGTGAATTTTATCTCTCTTCTTGCAAAATAGTTATCACATAGTGATATTTTCTCTTTTTAGAAACGGGACCTCCAAAACAAAATGCTTGTCAACCCTTGGTATAAAACTTTGTACAGGCCTACGTGTAGATTAGAAAAGATGTATTGTAGAAGACAGGCCCCATCTTTATGGTGGGTTTAAATGTTTTCTCTTCTTCCTCCATTTTTCATCTATTTTCAGTTAGTTGTTCCTTGAATCCTAAGTGATTTGGGCCGTGTTTACTTCCTTTCTAATTCGATGCAGACCTTCTGAAAGTCCTCTGACCAGATGCCTTTAGCTCTCTCTTAGTGAGACCCGCATCCTTCTGGGTTTGTTCATGGCAAGAGGGAAGAAGGTAACCTAACCACAGCCTGGGGGAACATCAGGTAAAGAAAAGGGAGGATTTCCTGAACGTGGATATTTAAAACCTGGACTGTGTTACTAAGAAAAAGTTCTGGACTCCTCCAGAGAGCATTAAGATAGAATAAGTTCTTCTTGTATATGAAGTATGTTTTCAAGGTTATTTCTTGCCCTGTGATGACTTTACTTTGAGCATTACAACTAATGTTATCAAGGTTTATTTCTGAAATATCTCAAAAGTTGAACAATATAGAGCATCACTATAGAGAATTGGTCACCCTACCATAGCATTAAATAACTCAGTAAATGACCATTTACTGAGCACCAGCTGTACTGGTAAGAGCTACCACTCCGGGACCTTTTTATGTCAGTCACAGTGTTAGGCCTATTATTTTATCCTATAACAATCCTATGACATCAGTACTTTTATCCTGTTTTTACAATTGAGGAAACCAAATTGAGAAACCAGGATTCCGACCTGGGCCTGGTTGATGCTAAAGTCAACTACAGTTGCCATGTTTCTTCTCTGCTTTGTACACAGCTCTATAAGCCTTAAAGGTAAAAGGTAACCTCTGGTCCCCAGACTTTGGTTCAGGTAGAAGAGAGAGGCAAGTGAAGAGATGATTGCAGTGCAACGTGAGAGTGCTTAAATAAGAGACAAGCCTTGCAGGTGCCTGCCACGGGCTCACAGAGAACAGGTACCGAGCCCAACCTTGGGGAGGGACAGACTTGCTTAGGGAAGGCTTCCTGATGGAGGGAATTCCTGAGCTGAATACAAGTTCCTCTGGAGATGGTTGGTCTTTTTGATTAGTATGTTAGTGTCTGGCTTTGCCTTGCTCTTGGGTTTCTATTTTTCCGTTTGTAGTTTGTTGCTGTTTTCTCATTCCTTCACTGAGAAGTAGGCCTGGCTCATGAATACAAAAATGATCATGGCTCTTGTGGGTCTTAAATTGGAACAGGAGTAGACATTAAACAAATCAGTTATAAACTAACTTTGAAGGTGCCGTGAAGAAAAAGTAGGCAGTGTTGAAAGAGTGGATAATCTAGAAGCCTTACCTAATGTGGGCAGGGGGAGCAGGGTGAGGGCAGTGATCAAAGTTCCCTGGGGAGATGACACCGAACTAAGAATAAGGAACAGTTGCCATGAGAAGGGGACTTTCAGGGGAAGTGGATTTAAAACTATTCCAGATGAAGAGAACAGCATGTGCAAAGATCCTGAGGCCAGAGGAACTCAGACAGCTTGATAACTTGCAATTAGGTCAGGTTTCTGGGTAGTATCAAAAATATACTAGAGAGGTAGGCATGGCTAGATGATGCGTGACTTTCTAAGTATACTGTTGTAAGCAGCTTCAACTCAAGCAAGACTTAGGGTAGAAATTTAAATTAAACAAATTTAAAATTATATTGCTTAGAAATCCTTTTAAGATCATCAGTTGATGTTCTCAGATCTAATTTGTGTATAAGTTTTTCTTTTTTATTCAAAATTATTTTCTTCGTGTTTTTGTAAATAAAATGTACATTGTATCTATATCACAAAAAGAATGAACTGCATGGCTTGGTTGAATTTGGAATGAAAATTGATTTTAATACAAGAAAGTCTTGACTAGAAATTCTGACAAAGATTAAGTATCATCAGTGCGATGGGGAAATATCAACTCTAAATTTAACAAAAAAGATTATATATAACATAGTTTACCAAATCACCCAGAAAACACCATGTTATTTCAGAAAAGTACAGATGACTTCATGTCATGGTCGTCATACTCCCAAGCAGGCTTTCAAAGCAAACAGCAAGGGTTTGATGTTGTTTTAGGTTTTTGCTGGTGGTCCTGATTTTTTCAACAGTGGACAGACATGGAGAGGGAGCACAAAAATGTGTATCACCAGCACCTTCTTTCAGACCAGCTTACTCAGTATAAATGAAATATTGATGTATTTGAAAATGCCCAAGTGTTCAATAAAGATTTCAAATAAAGCTACCTAAAAGTTGCGGTTCTTAGGTTAATCATTTATTTATCTAAAGGATGAAGGAAGCTGTCTACTTTTGTGATATGAACTGCAATCAGCTTAAAAATAATTGACAAATTAATCCCTTCACAGCACAGCAATTGTAAAGGTGTTAGTTTTAATTAGGCCTGTCTGATTGCCTTGTCTAATCAAGAATCAAGGTGGTATCTTTGATGGTTAAGGTCTATTGGGGCCATCCCTGACCTGCCAGCCATGTATGTTTTAATTATTGATTCCTCACATTTCAGCCCTTTCCACAAAGGGACTTGAAGTTTGCAATACCTTAACATTTAAAGGGAAGAAAAATAAACACCTTTCCCAACACTTCTACCCAGAATCCTGTGTATCCTCTCCACCAGTCTATCGTTCTGTCCTAAAAAAGCTGTCAGGTGGATGACAAAGTCAAATGCACGTTAGAATGCTGTCTTAACTGCTGCCTCACCTCCCGAGCACAGGATTTTCAGTGGACGTCGTTCGCATCTTGGCAAGTCACAGTCATTTATGCTTCCAGAAAACACGAACTTCTTGCCGTGTCTTTTCAAAAAATCACTTAGAGCAAATGTCGTACTTAGGAAATCAGGGAGGTCAGACAAAAAGCAACACTATCTTCCCACGAAACACTTGCTCACGCTGCTGAGCAGGAGGTGAGGGTGCTATGGAAAGCAACCAGTATGATGGGTGGCGGCTGCTGGTTTCAGCAGCCCCTGTGGGTGACGGTTGCTCTTCTTTGTGGTTGCAGGTCAATGAGGTGACGGTGGAGCAGCTGGTGCAGCAGTACCCCCACATCACCTTCAGCACCGTCCTGCAGGACTGCAAGAGGACCCTAGAGAGAGCCTACCAGATGGGCTGGACCCCCAACATGTCGGCCGCCTCCTCCTAACATCCCTGCCCACTCTTAGGTCCACGTGGATCAGCCAGCAGGGCGGAGAGGAATTGGAGAGTTGGGGTGGGTGATCTCTTGCAAAGGTTTTGACTGTCCCGTGTCTCTGTGTGTACCTGAGTGTGTATATTTGTGTCTCGTTTGCATATTGCATAGCATAAGCGCAATTGCTGTTTGTTCCCAGGTAAGCTGGTTTTTTTGTAAAAATTAAAGATTTTGACAGGCACAGACCTTTAGTTTTTAAGTTCAAAGGCTTATTTCTCTAAAAAATAATTTTTTTTTACTGTAGAATCAAAAAAAAAAAAAAATGGATCCATTATTTTGAGCTTCTAATTACTGCCATGGGAGATGCCCCCAAATGAAGGCACCTGCCTTCTTTTTTGGTGGGAAAGAATTGTGCAGTTCTACTGATGACAGCCAGAAAGGAGCAACGTCACACTAATTAGAAGCCTGGAAACCAGTACTTTTCAAGATTTCAAGCACATACACATGTATAGGTTCTCATACTCTCTCATACACACACACCCCACGGCACTTTCTTTCTAGACCGTTTTCTGACACAGGGGCCTTTTTCCAGGCCACGGAGGGAGCAGGTCATCCACTGTCACTCTGCCTAACTCACTGTCCCCACAGGTGACCAACCTGCTGTCCAGTGGGCAATTTAGGGACTAAAGAGAACAGAGCCTTTTGTGAAGTTTTCATATGGAAGTAGCAATCTGAACTCCCCTGACCAGCTCACAGAAGTTAATTATTCATGATTCTCCAAAATTCTGTTGAGGTCTAAGTATTTTAAGTTTCAGGTTAATGTTGTTAGCTTTTATTTCATGGATAGTAACTGGTCCGGATATATTTTAATGATATTTGGAGCTAATCTTAGCATTATCCACGTTAAAGCCACCAATGTAATTAATAGTGTGCTGTTATTTAAAAAAAAAAAAAACCCTATAGATCATTTCATTATTTTTGTTAATTTGGGTAATTATGAAATTATATTTCTGAGATTTGGGGCTAGTCACAGTAATAGAAGATTAATGAGTGAGATACAGGTAGACAATCTTTCTATTGATTTTTTTTCTTTGGGCTTTAGAACAGGTTTTTTGGATATATGCATGTTGTCATATTTTGAATAGTTCTTTTGCTATTGCAAAGATCTATTGCTGGTTAATGTATGAGTTAAGAAGAAAAATTAGAAAATCTTTTCATTAAGATTCTGTTTACACTTGTCAGAAACAAACATTTCTTTGTTTAATTAAAGATTGCCAGCTTTCAGTTTAGACATTATCTATTAGTAAATGAATATATGTTTTGATTTCCCACATCTTTACAATTAATTCATAGTAGGGACTCAGGCTCAAATAACCTTTCCTATGTCTAGATTTATAATCAAGACAGCAGGGAGCCTTTTTAAGCTAAGAAGTGATTATCTTTCACACTAGAGTTAGATATGCAAAACCCTGACTTATGAGTTTGCTATTTATTCTTTTCCAGTGTGGACATAGCTGTTTTTGGGTTTTTAACAGATATACTAAGATTGGAGTTTCACTTTATATAAATCCCAGTGTTGCTAAAATGATACTAGCAGTAAGAAATGAAAAATAGCTTTACATTCAAATGCCATTCACTTATTTATAACTTTTTATATGTAAACAACTGTTTCCTTTGATTATGTCAACATGTTTCTGATGTGGCATGTTCTTTGCTTTTAATCCCAATCAGTTTGGAAAACCTAGTCACTAAGCACCAAGAATATTTTTTCCATCACTAAATGAGTTACTAATTTAATTTGAAGGGAATAAAATTTATGTAAGGAAAAGAACTGTTTACTATTAATAAACTGTAATTCTTCTTACACATCGAACTGTATCATCTTCATAGTCATTTCCCCACCACTGAGAAATATCTTAATTCACAATATTTTAACTGGTTTTTAATCCAAAACTAATTTATAAGACAATATGTATAGTAATAGTAGCTTGAGTGAATAAGCAAAAGTTTAATTTTTATATATGTCACACTATATTTTAAATAGTTTAAAAAAGACAGAAGAAGGGAGAGCCATCGATGTTATAGACGGTGCCGTTTCAGTTCAGAGTTGTGATACTCTTTGGAGTGTAACAGTTTGGTTGTCAGATGGTTTCAGAAGTGTATAATTGATTTTTTTTAATGTTGCATTGTTTGACTCTAAAGTACAGCACTGTAACATGCTTTAGCTTCGGGGTGGGGTGGGGGGTGGGGGACTTGCACTTATTCTTTAAGATGTTGACTAATCCAGAAAGCCTAATGCATCATAACCTGGAAAACTGCTCTGGTGTATTTGTAGGAATCTGTAGAAACATCAAATCCAGGCTCAACGCATTAATCTCAAAAACAACCAGAAAAAGCATCACCTTGAATGACCCTGTGATGGTTGTTGAATGTGTTCTCATTAGATGCTTTGAAATAAGGCTTAAAATGATTTTTCTGGGCAATATAGCGTTTCTTTTTTTTGCTTAGAATGTCATAAATATATGTGAACATGTTTAATGCAGGGCTTTTTATCCTCTCCAAAATGTCAACAGTATTTTCAGAATAAAGACTATGAAATATATTGCTGTCGTGGAAAATTCTGGTCCTTTGTCTTTAATGTCTTTTTGAGTGGATAAAGGAAATCCATCCAGTTTGTAGTTTCTATATTTCTGTGAATCTTTCGACCTTGCAATGGGTTGCAATAAAAGAGAAAGAAAACACAGTGTCTTTTGTTTTATTTTAGGGACAATAAATGGCCTCCCTGATGCTGGTGGGGTGTGATGCATGCAGCAGTCCGTGTCCTTGTGTGTTTCGCTACAGACTTTATGTAGGTTCAGATAACTGAGAATAATATACAAGACTGAATTTAGAAGGTCCTCGTCTGCCTAGTGAGTACTGAGACAAGATTAAAACCTCAAGGGTTTAAACAAGTGGTTTGTTTAAAATACCATTCCCTAAACGCTTATTCATTTACTTAGGCATTTATTCATTTTTTCAAAAGTAAATAAATAAATTTACTGAGTAAAAACAAGCACCAGGCACTGGACATTTAAAGATAAATAAAACTCATGCCCATCCTGGCATTGCTCATGGCATAGCAAGGAGACCTTCCTAAAAACTAGCCATAGCAGTGGAGCACAGTTGATGTAATAATTAGAGGGAGCACAGTTAGGAGAGGCCGTAGCCTTTTACAAAGAGTGGAGTAAAACAAAACAAAGGAAAACTAAAGTTGAAGGGACAGATAGTAAGAGAAATTACCATTTTCAGCCTTGGCTATTCATGGGTTGTATTTTTAAAAAGGCTCTCCTGAAAATTAGTAGCCACTGGCTACTAATCACATGGATATATCTGAATCTACAGTATTTGCATAGCTTATATTGCTTATAATTGTATTTTTTTAATTTATTTATTGGCTGCGTTAGGTCTTTGTGTGTCTGCACATGGGCTTTCCCTAGTTGCGGTGAGTGGGGGCTACTCGGTTGCGCTGCACGGCTTCTCAGTGCGGTGGCTTCTCTTGTTGTGGAGCAGGGGCTCTAGGCGCACAGGCTTCAGTAGTTGTGGCACACGGGCTTAGTAGTTGTGGCTCGCAGGCTCTAGATCACAGGCTCAGTTGTTGTGGCGCACGGGCTTAGTGGCTCCTCGGCATGTGGAATCTTCCCAGACCAGGGATTGAACCTGTGTCCCCTGCATTGGCAGGCTGATTCTCAACCACTGCGCCACCAGGGAAGCCCTTGTAATTGTATTTTTTGAAGGATTTATTGCAGGAGTTCTCATTACCCAACAAAAGAAATCATCTCAAGCCTCGAAAGAAAACCCACAAATAGCATGCCAGCAAATATGAACTCACAATCTAAGTCACAGAGAACAGCAGAAATAAGCCAGCATTGGTTCAAGTCAACAGAAAAAGCAAACAATAGACCCACATGCTCAAAGACTTCAATATTAAATGTTATTCAGAATAAATGTTTGGTATATTCAAATATGTTAAAATTATTTGTAACATGTATAAGAAAAAACTACCAAAAAATGAACAGAAATATTTTTAAAAGAACTAAATAGAATTTTTAGAAATGAAAAATATAATTGAATATTAAAATGGAAAGGCTTTAGTAGAAAAAATTCAGCTATAGGGAGAATTTGTAAACTGAAAGGTAGATCTGAGTAAAGTAAAAGGAAAATTGAAAAAAAAAAAAAAGCTTTTTTTTCCTTTATGTGGATCATTTCCATATGAATGACCAAGAGGTTAAGACACATGGGACATAATACGAGACTTTCCAAGATATCTATCTAATCTTGTGGAAGAAAAGAGAGAATAACGGAATGTCAGTGTTTAAAGCTATCATGGAGTTTCCATTTGTTTATAAGGAAAAAAAAAGATTTGGGGGGAGAATATCAAAGTCTCAGTTTTGGATGAATTAATTTTGAGATGCTCATTAAACACCGAAATGAGTATATTGAGTATACAATTGGATACAGGAGTTCAGTTCTGAGGAGAGGTATACAGATGGCATTTAAAACCATGAGCCTGTCTGAAGTCGTCTCTGGTCATCATCCTTTACTTTAGATAGAAAAATAAGTCTAAGGGCTATGTCTTTTGTCACTCCAAAATTGGGAAGGCAGGGAGTGGAAGCAAACTCTTCAAAGGAAACTGAGACAGCATAACCTGAGAGGAAGGAGGACACCCAGGAGTGAGTCCTATTCTAGAATCAAGTGAAAACAAGCAAAATTAGATAAGCTTTTATTTAGGGACACAGTGTATTAATAAAAATGGAAAAGGGAAAAGATAACAATTGCAAAGTTTCAGAGTGGTGGTTACCCTTGGGTGGGCAGGGTGGGACCACATGGCAGGGGCGCTTGAACTGAATCTGTAGGTTCTACTTCATAAGTTGAAGAGTGGATTCACCAGTGTTTGTTTTATTAATGTTTCATAATGTGTGCATGTGTAACAAATTATTTTGTATTGAATATTCTGTTAAATTTTAAAAGAAAAGGTTTGATTCCTTCTTTAAATTGATTGATTATCCAGAATTACTAAACCTAGGTGCAAGATTCCTTACCTGTTTGATAGTGGAAATTAGCTCTGTGTGAAGCAGAGTTTACACAATCTCATGTCTAAGCAGGTGGCAGAAGTGGGAGAACATGCTAGTCTCAACTTTCTTCTCACCCACGCTGGGAGCATAGCACTGCATAACTCCTTGGATTCTATCTGATCATCACTGGAATTCTAAGTGGAACAGCTGCCCATGTGGCAGGGAGACAGCTGTGATAATTCTTGCAGCATATCTGTCATGTCATTACCACTATAAAAATCAAAGGACCACCACTCTGTTTTGTAAAGCAGTTGGGGGGCCTTTGCATTGTCACTTCACTTTTAATTACACAGACAAATCTGGTATCAAAACCTTTTAGTAATACAGTGGCTTGTCTGATAATGTGATAACTTATAGTTGAACAGTCAGGGTCAAGTCTATCCATTTCATTGTACGAATAAACCACAATTTATTTACCCACACTACCATTGGTGGATATTAGGTTGTTTCCTGTTTGGGCATTATGCTTGTTAAACTTAATCCCAGTTTCTTGAGATCGTTAGTAGATACAAATGTAGCCTATTAGCTTCCTCAGTCCCTGAAATGCAACCTTCCATCACTAAGAAAGAAACTCCAGAAAACTAAAATCGTCTCCTGAAGAGAATCCCCTTTCCTATGATTTTGCTTGGCTAATAAAACTATGTATGGATGCCATCAGCCCAAGGAAAAAAACATTCAGAGGGCAAGTGTTTATTTAGGCTCTTTTATTCGCCACGTGATGGATGGATGTACTTTTTCCAGTTTGGCATCATGTGGAGTGACGTGAGAATTCATGGCTAGAGCAGACTGATGGGCACTCACTGAGTTCCTTTCTCTAACCTGAAATCTTCCAGTGGCATGGCTGTGTGTGTGTGTGTGTGCGCGCGCGCGTGTATATATGTGTATGCTCATGTGCTCACATGCACTGTACAATCATAAATGATGTCTACTAAATGCGATCTGTTCAGTCTTCTTTCTTCCTTGGAGTTTTTAGTGATTAACAATCAAAAATGAAAAATTAGTGACTGAAGGGAGGCTTTTTAAAAGAACTGTTATTAAAAAAATAGATGCTGCCTTGATGGGCCGGGGTGGCTACTGACAAGGGTGATTTTTATAAATAATACCAAAATGAATGGAGAAAGCTCAGCAAGCTTGATTTTGTTAGCAAATAATTCTACTGTAATGCAAGCAGCATCTTGCAACTGCCTCACTTATTGGCTTAAGTGAAAAAAAAAAAAGACATCTTGGTAATTGGATTTCAATGAAGCTTTTATTAGTGTTTCTTCGATTCCAAATCAAAAGATGGATTATTATTCAGGGTTCATGGATGAATATAAAGAAGCAAATACGGAAACATACTCTTGATAACAAATAATTGGGTTTAATGTGAAAGTTAAGTTACTGGCATCCCTTGTTATTAGATAATTTAGATGACTGAATTTGCTCAAGTGTATACTAATGGATGTTTAGTCCACTTCCTTACTCTTTTCCCTGTGGCTGCTGTTGAATGTTACTGTCCCCATTTCTTCCTAGCTGTACTTCATTCTTATAATTAACTAAAAAAGTCTAAGAAAATTATTGATCAGAATCTTCATGCCTCCAAGGATTAATGATACATTTGAAAGTGATCCCCAAACATGGAATTGGGGGAAGGCAGGGAGAATTAAGTGAAACACTCCATGTTTTAAAACACTTTGTTGTGAATATAACAGAGAAAAGCACGTAACACATGTACATACAGTTGTAATAAAATCGCAAAGCAAGCACCACTTAAGTCAAGAAATAGAGCAACAGTGGCGCCCTAGAAGCCCCCACCCCAAATACCCCTCCCCAGGCTCAGGCATCTCCCTCCTTCCAGATACAATCACTCTCCTGGCCTCTGTAGAAATAA
Organism: Hippopotamus amphibius kiboko; assembly: GCF_030028045.1. Taxonomy (NCBI): domain Eukaryota; kingdom Metazoa; phylum Chordata; class Mammalia; order Artiodactyla; family Hippopotamidae; genus Hippopotamus; species Hippopotamus amphibius. Next base: position 189,604,457 of record NC_080186.1, read on the forward strand.
TTTTCTTGCTTTTATTTTTGGTGTACCATCTATATGCCTTCTTTAAAATGTAGTTTGGCTTTTGCTTGGTTTTAAACTTTACATGAAAAGAATCATACGGTGTGTATTGTTTTGTAACTTTCTTTTTTCACTTGATAGTGTTTGCAGAATCCATGCATTTTATTGTTTGGAAATGTCATTCTACTACTGAAAAGCATTTGGTTTGTTTCCAGTTTGGGACAGTTAAAAATTCTGCTGCCAAAAGCATTCTTGTACAAGTGTCATAGTGCACACAGGCACACAGCATATATGCTTAGGCGAGGAAGTACTACTATTTGCATATCTTCAGTTTTATTAGGTGATGCCACACCATTTTCCAAAGCTGTTGAACCAATTCACATTTCTACCAGCAGAGCATGGCACTTCTTACTGACCACCTCTTTGTTTCTGATTTTCCTGCAGTGGTATCTTATCATGGTTTAGTCTGCGTTCTCCAGAATATTAAAAAGCTAGGTACCATTTCATGTGTTTATTGACCACTTAGGAATTAATGGTCGTAAAGACTTTTAAACCAATGTTTGCCTTTCCATTTCAGATAAAAGAAACAACATAGACAGGAAAGGCCTGAGAGGATGCCACAATTTCACTGTGGATCTTAGCTCATGGGGCAAAAACTATGCAAAGAGGGCAAGGAAGGTGAGAGACCCTTTAAGAGTTTTATTGGTTAAAAAGACAGAGCTTTCTTTCATATTCCTATGACTGTAGCCCTTTATCTTCCTATGACTTTTATTACATCTTTTTGTATGGAAGGAGACTGTTATCTTGGATTTTAAATGAGAAATTACAGGGATCTGTAATTGTATGGTTATTAAGGTTATATAATTGCATGGTTATTGTGATGATGTAATTAAATTAAATATCGTGTAAACCAATGAAATAAGAATGGGAAAAAGAGAGTTATCACTCCTCTGCTATAAAAACAAAGTTGAGTGCTTTGGAAATTCCGGTGAAAAGAGAGGCACAAGAAAAATCTTTCGGGTTAGTTGTAGGGCACACAAGATGTAGAATGTGGAGAAATTATGAAAACCTGGAGAAATTTTGCATTTAGATTGCTTCAAAAATCAGTTTAATTTCTTACTCCTTTTAAAAGAAATTGAAACTAGAAATCATGGATATATTATGGAGATGGTTTATTCAAGAATGACAGTGTAGAACACAAATCAAAGACAAAAGGTCTTGGCTATACACCAAAAGATTAGCAAATGAATGCATATATGTGTGTTTTTATATTAAAAATAAAATATTGAAAAAATATATGTGCATATATATTATTAAATGATTTTTAATAAGCTTTTAAAATTAAGTAGCCAACCAGCTGTCCTTACCATGCTAATAAGAGGGCTTTTACTATACCTGCTTAGACCAAACAGATACCCAACTGATGGGAACTCATGGTTTAAAAAGTAACACTTTTTTCAGTTGAGGTATAACTTACCTAGGATAAAATACACATGTATTAAGGTACAGTTCTTTGCATTTTGACAAATATGCAGACTTTTGTAACAAATACCTCAAACAAGCCATACAATATATATAAAACAAACTATACAAACGTATGTGTGTATACATATATAAATACTTATGTGTGTGTGTGTGTATACCACCCCAGAAATTCCACCATCACCTTACCCCACCACAATCACTGTTCTGATTTCTATCGTATATTATTTTTGCCTGTTATTGACTACCTTATAAATGGAATCATAGAGTATGTATCCTTTGTGTCTAATATCTTTCCCTCACATGATTATTTTTGTGATTTATCCTATTGTGTGTATCAATCATTGCTGAGTAGTATTCCATTGTATGAATATACCACAATTTACTTATCCATTCTCCTCTTAATAGACATTTGTGATGTTACCGGTTTTTTGGCTAATTTTTAAGGAGCTATAAATGTTTTTGTTAACTCTTTTTATGTGATATATTCCTAGGAGTGGAAGTGCTTGGGTAAATACCTAGGAGCGGCATTGCTGAGTCATAGGATATGTGTATAAACATAGTCCTTATAAGAAAACTCTCAAACTGGTTTCTAAAGTGGTTATACCATTTTCCACTACTACCAGTACCAGTGAATGAGAGTTTCAATTACTCTACATCCTCACCAACATTTGGTGTTGTCAGTCTTTCAAATTTAGCCATTTTAGGGGCCCATTAGAACTTTAATTGGGCTTTTATTTCAATGTTTGGATACATTTGAGAATAATTGACATCTTAACAGTATTGAGTCTTCTAGTCCATTAAATGGTACATTTCTCTATTTATTACAGTCTTCTGTAATTACTCTCAGCAACTAAGAGTAGTTCTTTCATTAAATTTATTCCTATATATGTTATGCTTTGATGCTACTGTAAATGGAATTTAAATTTTTTTATTTTTGAATTGTTTGCTACTTATTTTAGCAAAATAACTAGTGCTTATTAGAAGTGCTACTTATTTTTGTACATTGTTTTTGTATCCAGCAACCTTGCTAAATTCACTTATTAGTTAATAGTTATCTTGCAGATTCCTAGGATGTTTTAATCCAAAAAAAATCTGCAATAATAAGGACAATGCTGATTTGTTTTTAATCTTTATATCTGTTATTTCTTTTACTTGATTTTTTGCACTGACTTATGAACTCCAGTACAATATTACATACTTATGATGAGAGTTGACATCCTTGTTCCTGATCTTAGGGGAAAGCATTTAATCTTTCACAATTAAGTATGATCTTAGTCGTAGAGTTTTGTAGATGCTAATGATAAGATTGAAAAGATTCACTTCTGTTTTTTTAACTTCTAGTTTTAGTTTGCTGAGTGTTTATTACAAAAGGATGTTGAATTTTGTCATGTTTTTCTTAATATTTTAATATCTATTCATATCTATTGCTTCTTCTAATATCATTTTTCTTCATCCTGAAGAACATTTGTTAGTATTTCTTGAAATTGATATGATCATATAGATTCTTTCATTTACTTTCTTCTGTTATACTCTAACCTCCTAGTGTCCCTCTATTTTCTGAAAGAGGTTGTAAAAGTGGTATTATTTATTTCTTAAATGGTTAAAAGAATTCCCCAGTGAAATTTTGCTTATATGAGTACAACACAGGGATATTTTCCATTACATCCGAGTTATAGAATATTGGCATAAAGTCATTTATAATTCTCTGTAATCTTTTTAATGTTTGTAAGGTCTGTAATGATACTCCTTTTCAATCCTGCTATTAGTGATTTATATTTTCTCTCTAACAAAGAGATTTGTTTTTCTCTCTAAGCCTCCACAAGTTCCAGGTCATTAGCCAGTAATCTAATCACCTAATGTAAAAAAAGTTGAAAATCAACAGAGGAAGGCAACAGAAGCCAGAATCTCTACAACACATGATCTACAATGTCCTGTATATGATAAAAACCTGATAGATATGTGAAGGAAAAGGAAAATCTGACTCATATTCAAGAAAAAAATCTGTCAGTTGAAATAGACCTGATATGACCCAGATATTGGAATTAGCAGACAAGGACTTTAAAGAAGCTATTATAAATATGCCCAAATATTGAGAGAAAAAATGGTCATAATGAGTGAACAGATGGAGACTCTCAACAGAGAAATAGAGATTATATTTTAAAAAATGGAAATTCTAGAACTGAAAAGTACAATATCTGAAATAGAAAATTTATTGAATACGGGTTTAAAAGCAAATGGAGTTGGCAGAAGAGTCAGTGGATGTGAATATATAGCAATAGAAATGATCTAATCTGAAAAATGGAGAGACAAGAACCTGGGGGGACAAGCAGAAAGAAAGTCTCAGTGACACACAGTGCAAGTGGCCTAATACATGTGCAATTTGAATCACAAAGAGGAAGAAAATAACAGAGGTGGAAATTATTTAAAAAATAATAGCCAAGCCCCTCAAACTTGGAAGGACTTATACTCTCAACTCTTTCTTGCCCGTGTTGGCAGTGCTGTACTATCTTTTCATTCTTGTCAGCCTTCCAGTTGTTGCTTTCACTGGGCTCTTTAAACCACCCTCCCCACCCCACCCCCGGCCCCATGCGTGCACAGAGCAGGAGTCAGCCAGGGACTGGCATTGGGTTTATATGCAGATTCTGATGAGTGTCTTTCATTTCCAGGATTTCCCATTCAATTTCCCATCTCTTGGCCTCTTCCCTGGCCCTTCACGTCTATAGACAGCAGCTTTCTTCTCAGCTTCTAACCTTCCTGGTACCATGTGGACTGAGGAGTCCCCTCAAGGGAAAAGCCATGTAAAATTGGGCCTCATGAGATGAGTGTGCTTCCTTGCTTTAAATGGTTGAATGCCCTTTAGCTGTCTACTTTGGGTTGTTCTCTGGTGACTGCAAGAGGTTTTTTTGTTTTTGTTCTTTTCCTAAAGTTTAATAATTATCTGTGGGAGGGTTAGTCCAATACAAGATGCTGCACCACTGTCAGAACCATGACTCCTAATGTATTGATTTAAAAAAAAAACAAATTTAGACCAGAGAATTGCTTTCAGCGCTACATATATACTTTGTACAGTTGCAGAGGCAGCTTGTTGCCTTCCAATACCCATATTCTCTTTCTTCGTGGGGAATAAAACCCCAATGTAATGGAAAGTCACATTTCCCAGTCTCCTTTGTGACAATATAAGTCCTGGTTAGTGAGATATAAGCAGAAGTTGTTGGAAGGAAATTTGTGGAAATCACCTCAAAAGAGAAAGAGACAAGCAGAAGGAAGACCCTTTGTCCTCTTTCTTCTCATCTTCCAGCATGTCACGTGGACATAATATTTGGAATTTCAGCACCCATCTCAGGTCATAAATTGACAATGGAAAGGTGGAGTGAAGAGTTACCAGGAGAGTGGGTCCCCAACTTCTGTGTAGTCGCTACACCAGCTCTGCCTACCAGGCTTCTTTTTTTTTTTTTTTTTTTTTTTTCCAATTTTTTTTATTTATTTTTTTTTGGGGGGGGGGGTACACCAGGTTACCAGGCTTCTTTTAAATGAGTGAAATTTAAATTTTTATTTTGCTCCAGCCCCTGTTAGTAGTAGCTGATGCTCATCATAACTGATGTAGGTACAGGAGGCCCTCATGTAAGTAATGCACCAAGTAGTGCACGTGTATCTGTTGTGTAGGACTTTTATCAGGAGAGAAAGTAGGTGAAGTGGGAGGTCGTTAGCCACAAACCAGGAGACCTGAATTCTAGTCCTGCCTCTTCCCACTATGGTTATGTATTTTTGAGCAAGAACCAGGCGGCAGTTTCCTCATCTCTGAAGATGTCTCATTAAACTAAATGGTCCCTAAGTTTCCTCCTCCATTCCACTGGAACTCTCCGTGATGTAGATCACATTTTTGCTATTTTAAACAAGTATGGAGATTTTATAATTTTTTTACTTCAGTTCGATCACGCGTCTTTACTCCCAAACAAAACTCTCTTTATCCCTCAGTTTCCAAGAACATTTTGTGACCAGAATCGAAGAGTACATGTTCCCATTGCTTTTAGTCTGTTGACCTTAGGTTTTGAATGGAAAGAATAAATTTTTGCAGGGTACCTCTCTGCTCACAAATATTTCCCTAATTTTTTAAGAGGCCAGTCAGTGGTACAAATCAAACAAACATAACACATTTTCAATAGCACTGAGGCTCGGAACTGTGGCCGCGGTGGTGAAATAGTTTTAATTTCTCGATGACTATTTTTCAAACTGGAAATATGTTTTGCATCAGTGATGTGTTAAGGTCAAGTCAAGAAAAGAGACAATATGTCCCATGTCACGGAGACCAGGATAATGAGAGTGTTTTCTGGGAGCTGGCTCAAAGGCTGTTCATTTCACCGGCAAAAGGTTATACCAGACAGATTGTTTCTCATTTGATGTCTTAAATTAAACTGCTTGGCATGGGCTGCCTCAAAGTAAGAAATATACGTGTTTGCCAAACAGACCCTAAAGAAAATCCCTGTCTGAGAGAGTTGGTTTCTTTAGCTGCAGCCTTTGAGGCTTTTCTGCTTTTAAGGTAGGCTTTGGCATTGAACCAAGTTTTCAACAGCAATGCAGCTACTAGTGTGTTCATCAGAGAGGCCCAGTGGAAATGAGGCTGGGGCTTGTCAGAGTGCTATGGGATAGAGGTTAGATAAATACTTAGTTCTTAAGTATCATTTAGAAATATCACACATTCAAGATGCACATGAGATCAAAGTGGAATTACTGAGGATAGAAAATTACCTATAAGAGATTCCTTTCGGGTATTCCCCTCCATTCTGGCCTCACCTTGCCCTCCTCTTCAGCCATCTCCACCTACCACCAAATCAGAGCTGAATGAAATCCAAATGTCATGGCGCGTGGCCCCCAGACCAGCCACATAAGCATCACAGGACCTACCCCAGGCTTCTGAATCTGCATGCAAGCAAGATCCCCGGATGATTCAGAAGTCCTGTCCACATGTTTCAGATAGGATTAGGCAAGGGTGACGTGCCAGACACAGTTCTAGGTTTGGAGGATATAGCAGTGGATATAACAGACAAATCCTGCTTGCACGGAGCTTACATTGTAATGGGGGACGGGAGAAAGATCAGTAAACAAGCAGGCAAGTAATATTAGTATTTCTGATGCTGATGAGTATTAGGGAAGGGAAAGCAGCAGAGGGAGTGCTGATGTGGAGTGAGGGTTCCTACTCATAAATGGTGATCACCTTCACTGAGAGGGTAAAATTTGCATAGAGGTATAAAAGAAACAAGGGAGGAAACCAGTAGGTAAGTGGCCAGAGAACCTGAAACCCGGTCCTGGGTCTCCCCCTCTCTGCTGAGTGCAACATTTTGCAAGATACTTAAACTTCCTGGCACTTGGTCTCCTCATCTGCCACTGGGAGTGAAAATACTTATTTTGATGAATTTGGAGGGTGATTTCAAGGGTCAGAAGTGAGGCACATAGGCATGATGCTATTAGCCCTATGAGCCAGGGTCCAGGCTCCTTAACCCCTTGTCTCTAACTCACAGGGGGAAGAAATTGGTGGGATGTAGAGTTATGAGGGGAAGTATATATAACGACTGAGCTCTGAGCAGTTACTCTACTACTAAGTCTTCCCTGAGCGCCACACACAAGCTGTGGTCTCACTTCCCAGAACAGAGGTGCCCCCACGTGACCTCCCCTCACTGATTTCATACTTGACATCCTCCCTACACCTCCTCCTCCTCTTGATCTCATCTCCACGCCCAGACTTTTACTCTCCACTCTTCTCTTTTTCCCAGATGATGGTCCTTCCCCAGGGAGGGGCCACTTCCACGTTTCCCTGGCAACAAGTGTTTCTCTCAACTCGGTAGCTCTTGCCAAGCCTACATACCCTCCTCACTTGCCTTCATCTTGGGCTGTACAGCGTGTAGCATCTGTCTGCTTTGTGACCCTTGGAGCTACAATATAAGCCCTCTTCCATGAACTTAAACTTGGGATGCCCAGTCTCTTCGTCCTGATAGATAGGTCAGCAGATAAAGGGACAGTGGAGCTGACCCACCTGGAAAGTGCCCCACCAATGTGACATTTGACCAACAAGGGCCTTAGGCAGGGGCTGTGCAGCAATTTACGTGGAGTTTATTTCTCACTAACAACCAATTCTTTCCGGTTGATTTGAGAGAATGTCTGTATTTGGTGTTTCTGTAATTTTATTTTGTGTTTCAGTTGAGTAAGTGTTGCTGAATATCTGTAGAATGTGTGATAATTTTTTTTTGTAAAAAACTCAATAAAAGAAACATTAGCATAGGAAAATATTTTATGTTGTGTAAGACACTTGGCTGAGGAAACGTTTTAATGCATTATATCAAAATGCTACAGACGCTCAGCAGCTAGATTACAGGAGCGAGCTGTGTTTGGCACGAAAGGAGCCCCAACCCAGCACTACCAGGTTGGGAGAAGGGCACTGGGGGAGGCCTGGATCAGAAAAAGAAGTGGGTGTCAGAGGTTTCTCTTTGGCTGAACCAGCATTTTTTCAGCACCTCCAGTGCAAAACACTATTCTAGGCTCCTTGGAAAACATCAGCGAAAAATGCATCCAACCTCTCCACCTGTGGCTTACAAGCTAGAGATGGTCTGGGTATAAACACGAACTCATTTGGCTTATCTTTATGGGAGTCACTGTGAGCAAAGCACTGTACAGGATGCAAGGAAGTAAAGATAGAACAGAGGTGGGCTGCCCTGTGTTCTAACAGGGGTGAGAAAACATGTTCAAGAGTTGTCATAAACAATGTCAGATGTGATGAGTGGTAGATTTTGACATGAATGATTTTATATTCTTAAACCCAGCATCTCGAAACGCTTCACAGCCCTGTTTGATGGGCTTTTGTTATAGAACTTTGGTGACTTATGGAGTGACAAAGGTCATACTTCCCCTCTGTTGTTTATGCAGCCAGTCAATGTTCATCGGAATGCCCTCTCACCCTTTGCGCCTCTCTTTGTATCTGATTTCATGGGCACCCCACATAGTAAACGCTCAATAAACATGTGTGTGCTGAATGAACTGGACCTGTCGTGTCTCTGTCGGTTTTACCCCAGTATCCTTCTCCACTTAATACATATGTGGTCTCCTGACCTTAATCATAACTTGAGCCTGTCTAACATCCACAGTGTGGAAAGGAGACTTTTAATAATGGCATTCCCTCCACCTGTGAGGATGTACGGCCCAACATTCGGATTTCAGTTCCAAGTCTCAAGGATTCCCTTGCAGAGGCTGCAAACTTGCAGAATCCAGACCACTGACATCAGACATGTTTTGTTTCTTTGAAAATATTTGTTTTTGAATGGTTGGGGCATCTAACACCAGCTCCACTTCTCATATTCTCTGCCAGCCCCTCGCTTCTGTTACCTGACTGGAAACTTAACACACTTGAGCTGTCAACCGGGAAGGGCCAGAAATCCCCACTCAACCCATCTTGATACAGGGTCTGAATTTTCAGGGGCATATAGACCATTGTGGCTACAAGTCCCTACAATTCCAACGCTATGAAATGTTAGTGCTGCAATAACCTCTACAACCAGCTCATCAGAGAAGAAAGCTGAACGTCTTAGCCCGCTTCCAAAGGGCTGCTGATCCCCTGACCTGCACAAATGCAACAGTCATTGAGAAAATGTCAGGAGAGATACCATAAGGGAAGCCTAGGGTACTGGAGCCTACTACACTGCAACTGAGGCTTTAAAAAAAGTCGTATGACTTAAAAGCACCGGTTTTTTTCATTTTGCATAAAAATAATCTAACATTGGAGTAAAAGAAATAGGAAGTATATCAATTTTTAATAAATACAAGCCACAAAATAAATTTAATAAATTATAAATGATAAAATTATTGAAAAATTAAATATTAAACATTCCTACATAAAAATGTAGAACGTTGATTAATTACGGAGCATTTTCAGAGTAATACTTGCACTTTAAATTGCTCTTAACTTTTTAAACATGCAATGTTGTGGACTCTAGAAAGTGGCCTCACTACATTGGCACGGCTGGTCACACTAAGGGGACACACTTGGTCACTTCCCTGCAGGATGGTCGGTGTGAGGTGAAACAGATGGTTGAGGAGAGAATGGGGAATGGGGTCAATGGTGGAATTCCTAGGACTCGAGTTTATGGAACAAGGTAAGAGATTTCTCTTTCCCTATTTAGGTACCCAAACGCAAGGAAGAGCGGTCATCATTTGACCGAACATGTCTGGCAGAAATCTGGAAGAAAGGTCAGTACAGATATGTCTGGCTCTTCTCCAGGACACTTTAAGGAAATTCCTAGTCCAGATGCTTTTATTCTGGGTCTTGGACTGGCAAATATGGAGAAGAAAAGACAATGAAAGAGGGTATCTGGAGAGAAACAAGCTTTCACTTTTCTTCTCAGATTGTTGTGGTGCTTTTTTCTTTTTACCTCCTAATTTACACCCAATTATTCTTCAGGTCCTCCCTGCCATCTTCCTCCTTCTTCGATGGGAAAACAAAAGGCTCACTTTGTACAACCCACGAGCCAGGAATCACAGTACAGCTTAGGGCCCATGCCTGCCACAGGCCTGTTTCAGGGGAGCTCTGAGTTGTCGGAGGAGAGCTGGGGGGCAGGCGTGGAGGTGCACGGGGCAGAGCCCCCGTAGTGGAGGGACGTCCTGGTCGGCTACAGGCAGTGGGTGCAGGTAACAGCCAACCTCCAGGTGTTGGCTCTTTCAGCAGAAGCCACGCGGGTGGTCACAGTCTTGCAGGGCAGCCTGCACTAGATTCTACAGACCACGCTCGTTCCATAGCACCTCTCCGGGCTGGCCAGCGCTTTGTCAGGCTTGCATCACAGATCACATTCTTCCTGGGACCAATCCTGTCTCTTCCCCCTTTCCTTTTTAGGTATATTCATCTGTAATAGCTATCTTGCTCCCTAACCTGTCTCAGTTTGAAGAACCAGCCTTGCAACATTTGGTACTGAGAGAAGTCTGAGAAAGCAGAGGGTAAGATGGAGTTTTCAAGCTGAATCATTCACCACCTACCTAGGAATTAGGGCCCATTTTCCAGCACCAGGTGATGGTCCTATTGTTAAAACCTTCTTCAGCGGTGAATTGGGATGGTGTATTTGTAACAGGGAACGTACTAGTGAAAGTGGTATATGAGGCACCTGAAACTTATGAAGATGTAACCCTAAAGTGGGACTGGATGGCTATGGCTAAGTGCTGTTGCTGCTCCACAGAAGATCGTGAACACCTGAAGATGAGTAACAGGCAACTAACTGGAAGTCAGGGATGAAAGCCAGAGGGCCTCTTTGCTCGCACACAGTGAAGCTCTCATCTTCTCTGGCCGGAGAGTGCAGCAAGCCAAGGACCAAGCCCGGGACTTCAAGTCAGAGTGGATGAACCAACCAAGACAGGTATGTTAACCCAAGGTCAGAACCCAGGCTGGGAACCCTGGGACCTTGCCACATGCAATAAGAATATCTGGGTGGATGCCTTCAAAGAGTTGTGGCAAGTCCCAGTGGGAGAACAACATAGCAGGCTCCTGGGGGTCTGGAACAAAGCCGTATTCCCTTCAGTGGAGAATTGTGCACCTTTTAAAATACAACTCTTGGCACATTAATGGGGCCCTCCTGGAGGCAGAGTGACTGACCATGGGTAGGATGTCAAACACATCCTGGTTTGCCCAAGGCTCTCCCAGATTTTCAGTTTTAACACTGAAAGTCTTTTATCATGGGAAATCCCTCAGTCCTGCATAAGCAGATGGTCACCCTAAGCACAGGATACTAAGTTACCAGGCAGCCTGCAGTACCCATCAGGGTTTGGGTCCTGTCAGACCCTCCGCATCAGAAGGTTGGATGGGCCCAGCACCAATCCCTCCTAAGGTGGACATGATCTGTCTGGGATCAAGCACAAGCAGGACCTAATACACAAGCAAGCTGCGTGAACAGGTAGCTCAGACCCAGAGCATCCTCCAATTTTGTACATTCCCTCAGCTCTTGCTAATGAGTGTGTAAGACATCTTGTATGACCAGCTTAAAATATAGGGAAATGCCTGAGTTTAGTACACAGATGGATTGGCTCAGTATGTGGGTTTAAGCCAAAACTGGATGGCAGCTTCAATATAGCCTCATCAGCAATGGACTTGAAAGACAGTGTAGAGGGAAAATCTTCCCAATGGGCAGTTTCCCAATGTACCTGGTCACCAAATTTCAAGAAGAGAAAGATTAGAATATATATTGTGGGCTAGATATAGCACATGCCCTGGCTTGCTGGTTTGATGCCTGGTAGAAAAGAGATTAGAAGCTTGGGGATAAGGCAGTGTGGGACGGAGGCATGCAGATGAACATGGGGAGTTGCACCAAGTGTGAAGATCATCACACAACATGCTAAAACCATCGGAGAGCAACCACCACAGAAGCACTAAACAACCAAGTAGACAAAATGACCAGGCCAGTTGACATTATCTAGCCTTTGTCATCAGCCACATTAGTGCTGGCATAATGGGCACACAAATGTAGTAGCCATGGCAACAGAGATAGAGTCTGCATGCAGGACATACAGCATGGATTCCCACTTCCCAAGCTGATCTAGCTACTCCTCTGCTAGTTGTCCCACCTTCCAGCAACAGTGACTGACACCGAGTGCCCAACAGGGCATCAGTCCTGAAGGAAATCAACTGGTCACTTGGTGGTAAGCGTGCTACATTGAGCCTTTTCCATTCTGGAAGAGCCAGCAGTTTGTTGTCATAAGAATAGACACGAGTTTGACTTTCCCACCATCAGGGCTCTGCCAGCACTACTCTCCAAGGGCTTGTGCAGTATTTGATCCATTGGCGTAGGATCCCACGTAACACTGCATCCCATCAGGGGACCCACTTTACAGCAAAGATATGAGGAATCGGCACACGACCATGGGGTCCACGGATGGGTCCTGTCACATTCCCCACTGCCCAAAAGGATATAATGCGTGCATTGAACCAAAGGCCTTTATAGGGTGCTGAGTCCCCATAGCTAAGCTCTCAGTAAGAAGAACACATGGATCTGGGAACCAATAGGTGGAAGCAAGAGTGACCACTCCCCCCACCCACCCCCACTTCCAACGACTCACTGGAGAACTTTGTGATTTATGTCCCTGTAACCCAAAGTTGTCCCAAAGCGGACAGAGTTTCTCTAGGGGACACAGCAAGGGTCCCATTGAATCTGAACTACAGTTGCTGCCCAGGCATTTTAGGATCCTTGTATCCAGGGACAAGTGGGCAAGATCAGTGCAGGTGTAGCTGACTCTGATCATCGGGGGGAGGTGGGCTTCTGTTACACCACGGGACCAGCGAGGAATATGTGTAGAACCACATGGGTGCCCGCTTTTACTTCCCTGTCCGATGGTAACTGTGGACGGACAGATTCAGCAACCCCATCACAGAAGGATATGGTGAACTTTGGAGAGGATGGTCTGAGTCGGCCGCTGTGATACCTGAGAGTGAATGGGGGAGGAGAAAATAAGCATTAACTGTGAGCCCTGACAGCACTTGTCTTGCTCAGACAATCACACTGGGGGCTACGTCTTAAAGAGGCCCACAGGGATCCTGGAGGAGCTGCCTGCTGAACGTACATGGAGAAGGGGATCCAAGAAGACCAAAGGGTGGACTGTGGGGGACGCTTCCCCAGGCCCCCTCCGGGGAGGGACTTGCCACCCAGCTGCAGGGAGCCCAGCAGACACAGCTCCCGCTGTCAGCGGGGTGATGGTCTGCCTTAGCTGTGGAGGGGCCTCGCTCAGGGTCATGCTCTTCCTGGAGCTCCTCTCATTTGGTGACTGAGCGAGGAGGAGCAGAAAGGAGGCCTGGCCATTTCAGCCCAACAGTGTACTGGGTTGGCTGAGGCTGGCCGGTCCTGCATCATCGTTTCAGTTCTTCCTCTGCCTAATTCTGCCTTCTCTGCCTTTTGTTCACAGCCATTATTCTCTTAAAAAAAATAAAATAAATAAAAAACCGTCTTGTATCCCGAAGTCCGTCTAAATGTCAGCTTCTGGAGAACCCATTCCATTTGAAGCTCTGTAGGGACCTTTGGTCCAGGCATCACGGAACAGAGATGAAGACTGCCTTCCAATCCTTGGGATGGATACTTAGGAAGCCACCTTGCAGGTAAGGGACTGTCCTGAAGCTGTCACTGGTTAGAGGTGGGGAAAGCAGGGCTGCAATGTGGCAAGTGGAGAATGAAGGAAAGGGTCTAACCCAGTTTCAGGCATCAGTCTAGACCTCGCAGAGCAAAGCTCTTGCAGGACCTGACAGATCCTTGGCTGTGAAGGTTTGGAGCACACAGGACAGGCACAGCGTGCAGACACGAGTGACCAGCATTGGACACAGATGTGGTAGGCAGACTGGTGCCCAGAAGAGAACATGGTAAGAAGCGGCAGGGGATCTGCAGCTCACAGTGGCAGGCCCTGTATTCAACTGGCCTGTTGATTTGTCTGTCTCACCTCCCTGCCCAGTCACCCTGTCTGTTTTCTATGGCAGTAACTGTGTGTTGTTCCGTGCAGTCACTACCGTGCTCAGCATGGAGCTTATATACAGAAAACATGTTTATAGACGGAGTAAATTGAAACACTGAAAGTAGCCAAGAAGGAGGCCCTATAGCTCAGATGACCCTCAGCTTTCCCGTAATACCTTAAGAGTCACTGTGGACTCCTGGAGGTGGTCAGTAATAAGAGCAGCACCAGTGATCGCTGGGGTGATTTGTGGAGCCAGAGTTCCGGGGAATCTGTGTATGGCTTTGGTTGAAACCATGGGGATGTTTTGCTGTGTTTTGTTTCCTGTGCCTGGCATGCCCTGAAAAATAAGTGATATATCTGTTTGTCATGTAGATGAATGGATGGATGGATGGATGGATGGATGGATGGATGGATGGATGGATGGAGGCAAAAAAAGATACAGGAAGAAGGAGAGAGGCAGATAACCTCTTCTGTAGTGTATCGGTTAGGATGCTTTTGGCTGCGAATAAGAGAATATCTGACTGAAAGTGGCATAAAAATGAGATGTTTATTATCTCACATAAGAAGAAGTCTGGTGACTTCCAGGTTTGTTCTGTGGTTCAGTGATATTGTCAAGAGCCCACCTTCTTTAGGTTTTTATATGTTGGCATCCTCCTCTGAAATGAGTTGGTCCAGTTTCATATTCTCACAAAATAGTCTCCAGAGCAGGAAAAGAAGCTGTTCCTCATTGCATTTTATGTCTGTTTCTCAAGAGCAAGAAAAGCTGTATCAGTCATGATAGAATAGATTATACTGTGTAACAAATAACTTCCAAATCTTGGTGGCTTAAAAACACTAAAAGTGCATTGCTTGCTCAGGCTCCATGTCTTGCACAGATTTGGTGGCGCAGTCTAATGGACCCAGACTGATTGAGGTTCTCATCTTAAAAAGAACCTCAGAGTTTGTGATGGCAAGAAGAGAGAAGGCTGCTGTGAAATCTTTTGGCCTGAAATGACTTCCTCTCAAAGTTCCTGTAACTTCTTCTTTGGTTTTGTTGGCTGGAACTCCGCCATGGTCCTGCCTCACTTCAAGGGTGTAGGGAGGTACAATTTTCCACATACTCAGAAGTGAAGGAGAACCAGATATTCGTGAATGTTACCTATGTTGTCCAGCTTTTCCCAGAAGTTCTAAGACTCTTATATCTCTTTGTCCAGAATGGGGTCCCATGATCATGACTACACTGAAACCCTATCCGGGGGAAGGGAATCAATGTCAACCTTCTGGGGTGAAGAAACATTTGTGCCAGCAAGTCAAGAAAGGGATTGGTCTGGATAAGCAAAGATCAGTACCCACCGTTCCTATAAAAGGGCTTATTTGGCAATACCTATGAGTCAATTTAAAAGGTCCTTCATGAGAGGGTTTCCTTCTAGATTTAGAGAATCATGTCTTCCATCACCCTGCTCACTGACCATTCCTCAATCACCAGTGGTCATATTGGACCAAAATAGATCCTGCAGTGGGTACTATTAGGGATTTTGCCTTCACCCCATAACAGCCTCAAGGGATGAAAGAAAGACTTTAGACAATAAGAAAAGCTCTGGCTTGTTAGTTTTTCCAGAAAGATTAATTCAAGCAAACAACCAACCAAAAAGTCTCCAAAAGAAGCTAATTAGTCATCTTACTCAGTTAATGAGGGACACTTGAATTCAGAAGCTTCTTTTAGTTTCCTCTCTCTTTCTTTCTATCCATCCATTCCTCTTGTAAAATAAAGCAGCATAAAGTGCGTTACCCTGTTTTACCATGGCTTTAGTCCTCAGATGTTTATGATTCTGTGGCAGCATGGGGGCAGTTTAAGTGAATGGTTGAAAGGGGAGGGGGAGAATTGCAGCAGATGGTTGAAATTCCAGAAAAGCCAGCCACAGCACCCCCACTAAGATCTAAATTGTGCTATTTCTGGGTGGGTACAAACCTGGAAGCTTTTTTACCTACAGCCTCCTTGAAAGAAAAATCAGAGGATTGCAAGAGGGGCCCCAAATCTCTACTGCCAACTTGATCCCAGCCCCCAGCAGGCATGCGGGGGGGGGGTGTGTGTGTGTGTGTGTGTGTGTGTGTGTGTGTGTGACATATGGCAATTTGAAACAGTTAAACCTATGAAGAATGTTTTTCATTCACAGATGGTTTTAAAAAAAAGCATTTATTTTTCCATATAACACATTCCCGGGGTTTGGAGCCAACTGCCTCCAGGGAGGGTCACAAATCCACTCAGTGCCCCGACAACTCAGGTTTCTGTTTGAAGGTCTGCTTCAGCTGAAAGATGGGTAAAACTCTGCTTAAGTCAGATGTTCCCTGGTGGCTCTGGGGGCCTAGGGCACTGGTTATTTCAGCAGGGCTGTATGAAAAAGTCCAATTCGTAACATTTGCTTCAAATGCATCCACCTGTTCCAGGCAGGCGAAGGAACACAATTTATCCATTGGGCTAAATCCTTCTCATGGCACTTAGCCGGCACCTGGTACCACAGCTCTTCTGGGGCTGCAGAGAGGAGGATGGAGGTAGCTTTCCTGTGGCAACTATGCTGTCCTCTTCTCCAGTGAATAAAACATTACTGCTTTCCAAGGTTTTCCTGCTGCTATAGGAGGAAATTGGGTATCTGGAGTGTCCAATCAGGGCACCAAAGCACGGGACGATTTGCAAAGACAATTATTCCACTGAGGCTTTTGACAGTGGGAAAGGAGAGTTAATTAAATCTCATTGTAAAATTAAATAGCATAACTATATATTTTAGAACTAGTGTAATTATGCCTTATCTTGGAGCATTGTAAATTCTTTGTGACTGCGATGTATTATCAGAAATTTTCATAGAATTCTAGAACTCAAAGGGCTTTAGAGACTGCGAAGTGGAGCAACTTCCTTTTATAAAGATGAGAACAAACCCAGAGAGGTTATGTGACACACTAAAGCCTGCAACAAGACTCCTGACGCAAAACCAAGCACTCTTGCCATTTCATTTGATTTGCATTTTGCACATAGATGAAGCCTACATTAGGTGAAAATAGCAGATGGTCAAAATAGCCTCTGAAAATCTCTTAGAAAGACACCATGCTGGAAACAAGCACATCTTCCATTGAAGTCCAACATAGCCAAGTTTTCCTTCAGTGTAGATCATTGTTCTTAAGTTACACACCAAAGAAAGTAGTGGGTTTGGGTTTAGAGACCGTGTTGTGTAGGAAATGGGTCATTTAAGGTCAAGAATCACAATCTGTAAAGATGCTCCTACCATGAGAGTCCAGAACTGAGACTAACTCATGGATCAAGATAGTCCCTGCTTAGGCAAACACTCAAGGGGGACACTTGGATCTCTGAATTTTCTGAGAGCTCTCATCTCTCTGGTACTTTGCCCTGTGAATTCTAGCCTCCCTGGCCTCTCCAAACTCTGAACTCTGGTCTCCTCAACTTAGCAAGGCTGTGGGCTCTTGGGGATCCCCCTCTCCGAGCTAGAACCTGACTCTCTCCAGGCGGTAGGCTGTAGCAACCACAGGCTCACCTTAATTGTTTCTCTCTTTTCAGCATTCACTGTTATGTTAGTCAGGGTTCTATAGAACCAACAGAATACATGTAAGAGATTTCTTATAAGGAATTGGCTCTTGCAATTATGGATGCTGACAGGTCCAGGATCTGTAGTCAGCAAGCTAGAGACCCAGGGGAGCTGATGGTGTCATTTTGGTCCAAGACCAAGTGCCTGAGAACCAGGATGGGATAGTTCTGGTCTGACAGCTGGCAGTCTCAAGATCCAAGAAGAGTCAGTGTTTCAGTTTGTGTCTGAAAACAGGAAAAAACAACAACAACAATGTTGTGGCTTGATGGTAGTCAGTAAGGAGGAATTCCCTCTCACTCACAACAGGGTCAGCCTTTTGGGTCTTCTCAGACCTTCAACTGATTGGATGAGGCCCACCCACTCTAGGGAGGGCACTGCCTCACTCAGTCTCTCAATTCAGGTGTTAATCTCATCCAGAAACACCCTCACAGACAAGCTGGGAAACATGTTTGACCGAATACCTGGGCACCCCAGTCAAGCTGACACATAAAGCTAACCATCAAAATTGTCCTGTGCTGCTTGTTGTCCAGGGTCTAAAAACTTTTGCTTCAAATGTTTCTTCCTTTTTCTTGCTGTTGTTGTTGGAGATGAGAAAGGTAATTCAGTTTTTCTTACTCTACCATGGCTGAAAGTGGAAGTCTGGCAGATGCATTGTTATTCTGAAGGTTACTGACAAATTATCTACCTCAGAGTTTGCCGTTCTGCACTCTGACCAGCAATGAAGGAGAGCTCCTCTTTTCCTGACTCAACAACAGTGTGTGTTGTCCTACTTTTGGATTTTTGTCAATTTCATAGGGGAAAATAGCATCTCTGTCTAGTTTTAATTTGCTTTTCTCTTATAATGAGTGACTGATAATGTTGATGTATGTTTTGCATTTGTGTTTCTTTTTCTACAAACTGTTAGCTCATGTCATTTGTTCATTTTTCTATTTTGGGTTGTCAGCCTCTTTTTCTTTTCTAGGAGCTCTTTATATAGAGAAATTAGCACTTTGTCTGTATATGAGTTGCAATTATTTTTTTCTCTTTGACTTGATGCTACTTTTGCATGGAAGAGGCTTTGTTGTTTTTTTTAACAGCTGAATTTATCAATCTACTTTTTATGGATTCTAAATTTTTAGTCATAGTTAAAAAGGTGTTTTCTATAACAAGATTATAAAAGAATTTGCCCATGTTTCCTTCTAGTATTTTTATGGTTTCATTTTGCACATTTAAATCATTAATTTTTCTGTATAAAGTATGGATCCAATTTTATCCTTTAGCATATGATACTCGGTTGTCCCTACACCCTGTATAAAAAGTCTGTCTTTATCATATATTAAATTCTATATGTATTTCATTCTTCTACAATTTCTATTCTGTTCCAAAGGTCTGTCTTTTTATGTGGCAGTGTCACGCTTTTTAAATATTGAGGCTTTTTATTATGTTCTGATATCTACTAGAGCTGGTTTCTGGTACCCCCTGCCCTCTAAAAACATTTTCTTTAGGTAAAGAAAAGAACTGTTGGTACTTCTATTGAGGTCATGTCAAATTCATAATTTAGCTTAGGAAGATTTGGGATATTTATGATGAAAATATTTCTCGATCGCGAACACTTTGGGTCCGTTATTTGTAAAATGTCCAAGGCAATTCTGATGGTTTCCGGCCACTGCCCTCCAGGCACTGCAGTGAGCTCCCCTGGGCAGGTATAGGACTATGTTTTACTTGGAGGCTACGTAACCCAGAAAGCCAGAGCTGGAGAAGGCCAAGTGTTTGTAGGATGTTCTAGTGGGAATTCTACCTACATCAGTGTTAATAATGTGGAACATATAAGATCTCTCAACTGGTAGATTATTCTAAATGACACTTCCACATGGCTCAGCAAAGCCATTTCATTACTTTTGAATAAGGCTGACTTTATGGAAAATTATGAAGTGATCAACTTTTGGCAACCTTGCCTTTCCCATTTTTTCATCATTTTCCCCAACACAGTATTTCCTCTCTTCCTCAAGGCACTACTCCAGCTATCAATAATAACTCCATGTTCTGTTTTATCAAAACCTATCCTTGGGAAAGAATATAATATCAGTCATTTATACCTCACTATGAATTCTTCCTAGCTGAAAGTGGAAAGAAAGATTGTATTTATTTAGAAGAGTTCTGAGCAGCTGGGAGCAATTGGTGGTGGCAAAGAGCCTTCCAGGTGTCACTGAAATATTACCAGGTAGATCTGCACCTTCTAAGGCCCCACTTTCAGGATTAAGAGGACCCTGCAGACCCCAGGAGATGCTCTTGTCATCTTCCTTCCCACACTCTGAGAGGAATCCCAAGACAGTACAAGTGATTTCATTGTGACCACAAATTACAGGGAGACGGTCCTGAAGGAATACATTTCCCTTACCTGGCAGGCCTGGCAGTGTGCATCGGGGACCAGAGCACTCCCTTGTTAGCCAGAAATGGTGTGATTAGAAGCAAAAATATGAAGTGCATTACATGCAACTTCTCTTATAACACATGCAAAGTAATCAATCTCAACCTCTGGCAGCCACACCAGGGAGACTGTCTTTCCCTTTTTATTTATTGACTTGCCCTTGGCCAGCCCTTAACGTATTTGTTTTTGTCGTTCCAAGGTTTTTGCTTAAAATTCAGCCAGTCCTGTTTCCTTCCTGGGATGTAGATGGCTCATCTGTCAGCTTCCTTCAGTGTTAGTGACCGACACTCATGCCATATTGTAAAGTAAAGCCCGCTTTGTTGTGATTTAGCGACCTGAAACCTTTTCAGCGTAGCTGTTCAATGTTTGAATGAGCACAGAGTCTCCTCTGGACTCAGCCCTTTTCTGGCTCCAGTTGGAGGGTCTGAGTCCACAGCTCCTTGGAGGCTGCCTCGCGGAGGCCCCGACATTGCTCAGGACCTGGCAAGAAAGGCTTGCTGCGCCTCGGGCTCCATCCTCCATCGCTACTGCTTTGGAATGGAAACTATGTGTGCCCGTCTCAAAACACTGCATTTGA
This sequence comes from Hippopotamus amphibius kiboko, assembly GCF_030028045.1. Classification (NCBI taxonomy): domain Eukaryota; kingdom Metazoa; phylum Chordata; class Mammalia; order Artiodactyla; family Hippopotamidae; genus Hippopotamus; species Hippopotamus amphibius. The sequence continues at coordinate 189,624,951 of NC_080186.1, forward strand.
ACAGTTGAAAAACCCAGAGCTTCCCCCTCAGGTGTAAGGGGAGGCTTTGGAACAAATGTGAAAGGAATGTGAGCTTACTGAAGTTCCTGAATGTGAGGCGCGGGGAGGTAGGAACTGCACTTCATTTTTAAACACCTTGGCAGGGCTGCTCTGCTTCAAGAACTAACTGCCGTGCACGGTATTAAAGGCCTCAATTCCCTCTGGCGGGGCTTCTCTTCTCTCAGCTTCAAAACTGAAACAGAACTGTATGCGAGACTCGGGAAGGGAGCAGAGGGGACGCTCTTCCGACCAGAGGAGACCTTCTTGCCCCAACCATGTTTCAGCTGCCCCTTATCCCAGCTGCTGTCCTCTCCCTGGCATCCTGTCCATCTTCTTTCATCTCTGGACTTTTTATTACGTTTCCATAAGACTGCTTATCACAAATCAGGTCTGCAAGAGTTGTCATAGTTTATTTTTCTTTAACTCTGTTTAATTTTATATTAAGTCCTGGCTCTGCTGAGGTGGAGCAAAGTTAAGGTTCTACCCTGCCTTTCTCTCTGGGGTGGCATATGAAGGCACAGTGGGGCCATGTGGAAAAAGGGTGACAGGGGATGCTTTTGGTCCTTGGAGCGTCTACCACTCCTGTTTCTGCTTAGTAGTCTATCAGCACTTCTGCTCCCGTTCACCTGGACCCCTGAGGTCAGTATCTCTCTGCTTCTCAGTGCCACGCGTGATGTCAGAGTCATCATTTTGCTCTTTTCGTGCCATGTGCCAGGCTGAGACACGAAAATCTCTGCAAGACTATTGCAGGTCCTGCCCTGACTAGCTAGATTCACCGCACAGCCATTTCACCCCTTGGGAAAGGGCACAGCTGCTCTCTGGTCTCAGCTTTTGGAAAGTGCCTAGGGTTTTTCCTGCTTCCACAGAGTTGAGCCCAGGAGACAGGGATGAAAGACCCTTCTATCCAGGAGCCACCACCATCTGTATTCTTATGAATTACTCCCTGTCTCTTTTCCATCTTCTCCAGCTCAGAGAGATTTTTTTCAGTCTGAGGAGTTCAAGGTGAGGAGGAGTACATTTCTACATTTTCCCATTCAAATCCTCAGCTCTCAAAAGTTCGTCCCTTCCTCTCCTCAGGACCCTTGGGGGCCCCGGCCTTTGATGACAAAATCCATGAATGCAGTTTTGGTTTCCACCCTGCTATAGCCTCCTAACCTTGATGCAGGGACCCTAAAGTGGCCCAGCTGCTTGAAAGGGTTGATTAAAACTGATTGATCAAAATTTCAAAAATATTATTCTGCCACAAGGATAAAAGAGCTTAATAACCAAAAGCCTCTCCCGAGAGGGTCCCTCTGATGCAGTTCCTAATACCTGCTTGCTAAGGGTGAAGCATAGGGTATCAGGATGTAGGCCCTGGGCAAATCTATGAATTTGGGCTCTAGGTTTTCAAATACGGCTGCTTTTCAGCTGTATTTGAAACGTTTGTTCCTACTTTCTGAAATAGTTGTGTTCTAAGGTCCCGGCTGAAGCAAAGGACCGCAGACACTTTCTACAGCCATGTTACCAGGACCCTTTCTGGCGTGATCTGTCTTGTTTCCTGTCTGCCTTTGTTCTTCCTGGTATGTCCTGAGGGCAAAATTCACATGCAAATGGAGTATGTGGCCCTCAGTAATATGTTGCTCTCTTTCTTTTCTCTAACATCTCTTCTACCATTTCACTTTGTTTCTCCTATTTAGAAGTCAGTATTTTCTTCAGTATGTGAGTAAATTTCTAATAGACACCCTTTTTTATATGCTTAATTTTTCAGTATATTGTCAGATAAGCTTCAAGTAAATAGAAATCATTTAGACTTTCCTTTTTTTTATTTAATTTATTTATTGGCTGCATTGGGTCTTCATTGCTGCACACGGGCTTTCTCTAGTTGCTGCGAGCAGGGGCTACTCCTCATTGTGGTGCACGGGCTCCTCATCTTGGTGGCTTCTTTTGTGGCGGAGCATGGGCTCTAGGCACACAGGCTTCAGTAGTTGTGGCACATGGGCTCAATAGTTGTGGCGCACTGGCTTAGTTGCTCTGCAGCATGTGGGATCTTCCTAGCCCAAGGATTGAACATGTGTCCCCTACATTGGCAGGCAGATTCTTAACCCCTGAGCCACCTAGGAAGTCCATAGACTTTCCTTTTTAAATACAAATCCCTTTTACATATTTTAGGGTCAGGCATCCCATTTTTTAAAAGGAATATTTCCTTTTATTGATTGTACCAATTAGAAATTAAAATAGGTATTTAAACTTTTAAATGACCTATGTTAAATCATATTTTAAAAGGATCTTATTTTGAAATTCCTAAAGGTAATGCTCTTTAGGAATGCTCTTTAAGAACAGGAAAAAAATCACCGTTCAGCTCAGTATTCAATGGTATGAATATAAAGGTGGAAATGCACACACATGCATAAACACCTGTAAATGTACAGATACACTCAAGAGTGTGATGATACAGAGATGAGAAGCAGGTGAATCATGGAGCAAAAAGGAGAATGGTGCCTAGTAGGGAAGAAAAGAGAGGAAATTAGCATATAGCGCGTACCTGCTTTGTGCCTGGTACTTCTCAAGACTGTGATGCAGACATCGTCACCTCCATTTTGCATAGAAGGAAACCAAGGCTCAGAAGGGTTAGGAAGCTTGCCCAAGGTGACATGTCTACTTAGCAACAGAGCTTGGCTTTGAATCTAGGTCTGTGAGACTCCAAAATATCCTCTTTTCACAGAATGCCAGTATTAGTGCTTGGGTACTTACCTTATGTTTTTTATACTTATAAAAATCCATCCCAAAGGATTAGCTAGAAGGAGGACAATGGAAGGAGACAGCCAACTATATGCTCTTAAGCATACTCTATCCATTTCACACATTGAAGCGAGGTTGGCTACAACAAATCTTGTTGAAGGTATTGATTTGATCTTTCAAGATATGATCCAGGTCTTTAGCAAGAGCTACACTATTTTTGCAATCCACCGAGTGGTGACAGGAGTTCACGTCACACCATCACAAATTTCCCACGGGAGCTCACAAAAGCTCGCAGCTTGGTAACATGTGGGAAAGTACAATATTCTAGTCACAAAGTAAAAGTAATGTGTCACCATTGCACGGCGCAGTAATAAACTATGTGTGCACTCTAAGTGAAATGGGAGTTGGGCGGAGGAGCTAAGAGCAAGTCTTCACACAGAAGATGTATTGTGGACTCAAAAACAGCAGTAGATACTGCATTTCTCACAACAGATTTGCTGCTGAAACTCAGCAGTTTGTGGTCTGAACGCCTTTGTTCCCTTATCTTCAGCACGGGACTGAGATCAGACATTGTAATTTTAAAATCAGTTTTTCCAAGTGTCACTCATTTGGTGACACTTTGGGCCCCATAAGTAGAAAAGCTACTGATGTCTGATTTTCTTGAAGCTCTGTCTTTCGCATAAAATGCTTAGTAAAATATGCAATCTTTGTACACCTAATGCCTTGATAACTGACTTGACATTTTTTTAACTCCATTTAAGAAGTAAATGAAAATGTAGGTGACCCATGTGCAAACCAAACAGTCTTTACAAACATTTCCTTTTACTCTAGCGGCAGCTTCTTTTTCTCTTTTCGAATTAATCAGTATGTTGATTTCCAAACCTGAAAACTGAAGGGGAAAATTTTTTTAAAGATTGTCATTATCTAGAAATGGAACCAAGAACTAACTGGTAAGCCAAGTGAAATGTGCTTAACCAGCTGCTCATCTACTGCCGGAGAAACAGCTCTGGAATAAATTCACTCTTCCCCAAGGTATGTTTACTCCTCAAAGTCATGAGGAAGAATTCAAATATACCAGGAGCACTGGAACGTTCTAGGTGAACGTTTGGTTCCTAATTTTAAATACAATTCAGTGTTTTGGTGCAATAGCTTGTATTACCCCAGAGATCTCTTGAGACAGTCTCAGGTCGAAGGAAGAACACGGGCTCTTGCATCAGGAGGCCCTCAGACCTGGAAACACCACTTCCTAACCGGGTGATCCTTAGCGAGTTGCTTGGCCTCACCAAGCCTGGTTTCCTAATTTATAATAACTGAGATCAATAAGCCTCTGATCTCATGGGGTCACACGAGGTAATATTTGAAAATGGTTTCTAGACTCTGAAAGTTAGTACAGACTTTTTTAAAAATAGGAAACTCATATCTGAAATGGTCCACATTTGCAGCAGCACAGTTTCATTGCAATTTCTTTGGCATCGAAGGGAATTTCAAGCACATTAGGAGTTAAATAAGCGCCCATATGCCTAGCCATGTAACCACCACCACCGTTGTGAATATTCTTTTTTCATGGAAAAAAAGTGTGAATTGATTTCCAATCAAATAATGACACTCCCCGCCCCCCGCCCCCCCCCCCCCTTTTCTTTTTAAACAAAGCCTACTTGTTAGTTCAGGATTCACCTATTTTATTCTGCTCCGTGCTGCCTGGCATACAGGGCCCTTCTATGAAGGAACTTTAAGGGACCCACTATTCCATAATTCTGTTGAGAACAGGGGCCGTTTTTGCATCTCTAGTGCGTAGCAGAGTGCTTGGCACAGAGAAAATTCAGGAAGTGTTGGTTGAACTCAATTGCTGAACTGAATGCCATTGAGTGACAGCACAGTGAAGTGAAGGGCTAGGCCAGGAGCTGTCGGGCACTGAATAGAAACTCCTGGCTTAGAGGCAGTGATGGCCACCAACAGAAGGCAGCAAGGCCAGTGACGGAGGTATGTTTGTTACTTGTGTGCGAAGGCAGAGTGCAATTCTGCTTCCTCTGTAAGGCTGTGTACGCTCCTGTGCTTGCGTAAGTGTGTATATAGAGAGATGATGGCAAATTAAAAGCATACAGGTCAGAACTGTGATGCCTCACTATGCATGCAAGTCCATTTAAGGGACATTTGAGTAAAATCTGTTCTTTAACAACAAATCAAGAACCTCTTCCTTTCTCTAGTTGTAAGAGGTCATCTACCTTGTCTTTTCATTCTGACTTTCCAGTTTGGCTTTCCAATCAACATGCAATTTTACTTATTTTATCATCTTACCTTGACTTGTAAATATGTAAAAAAGGAACAAGTTACAGATGAAGAAAAAATCAGTCTACTTATAAATATATTAATGTGTTTCATTTCACTCAGATGCCTCCCTGGTCTGAATTAGGCTGTAATGGGGCCAAACACTGAGCTTAGCATTGGTTTCGTGGGGAAAAGCCAAGTAGTCGATTTTAATTACTTGTTGCCACATCCTTAAACAATGCACCAAGCGTGGAAATGTTCAAAATATCTTTCCTTCTGTCTGATTTCACTTTAGTCAATCCAAATTTGGCATCACTGCTTTCTGAAATATTTTTGATTGTAGAGCAGTTGGTGATTTTAATAATTTAGTATAGAGGAGAGAATGAAGAGAAAGAAATTGGAATTTAAAGCACAGTGGCAAAAAAGTTAATTTAAAGTGATGTTTGGTTTAAAAAAAAAAAGGTTCCCTTTGAGATGCTGCTGTGTAATTGAATGGATTAAGGGAACTGACGGGAACTTCACGGGTGTCTCAGCGGAGGTCTCTGGGGTCAGCCCTTGGCTCTTGTGTCTCACGTTAAACAAGTGTGTCAATTTTCCCTCCGATTGATTTTTCTCACAGGTCTAAAGGCCTTGTCTTATTTCGCCTTATTTCCACAGGGGTTCTTAGCATTGCAAACTTCCATTTACTTTTGCTTCAAATTGTGAAGAGTGATTTTTATCTCTGAGAGATAATCAAAGGAGAAACCTCTGGATTGGGAATGCTCTGTCTAACATGGAGACCATGTTGACTGGCTATCATTTTCATTCATGATGTTTTTCTGTTGCAATGAATCATTCTTTGAAGATAACTAAGCTTACCTCGTTTACCTAGCGTCATCTTTTGCATTTGATGTTTTCAAATTTCTACTTACAATGGTTTTGAACCAAATGAGATAGGTTAGCCCTTTCAAGACAAGTTAAGTAACTATAAGCAGATCCCAAATAGACCCCCTGAGAAATACAGAAACTTACTAATATTTAGGAGCTGATCTACCTGACCCAGTGACATCTGTGAGAACTCAAGCACTGAGTAAAGAAGCTAGTTCCTGGCTTTTAATGTTAAGTTCCTTTGTGTTAAATATTGGACCCCTCAGGGTTTCTTTTTCTTTTTTCTTTTTTTTTTAAGTCATGTTCTGTTAGTTCCAAAAAAGAAAAATCACTTTTACTCCAATTTACCAAAAAAAAAGGTCCTTAAAATGACTTTTTAGTCTTATGACTTCCTTTGAGTTTTTTAGAAAGTGTGTAAGAAAAACACCACATTTACATAAGCAGAATCAATTATGTGTTCCATTGCTCTCCTTACACGTGCTCAACTATTTCTTATTTAAATAGGAAACCACAAAAATATACACATCATACATTTCTGTTTTCTTAAACTTTGAAACATTGTCTTCCCATACATGATCTCATTTGCTCCTCCCTACTGTGACTTAGGGAAAATGGGTACCACCATCCCCATGTACAGATGGCATGAGCATTTCCTGCCCTGAGACGCACTAGTAAATGCAGCATTGAATCTAGAACCCAGGTCTTCAGACTCCTCAGCCTAGGCCCCTTCCATTGTACCCTGCTGCTTGAAAGAGCTTGTCAAAGACTATGGGCTTCTCAAATTGATTCCCTGGCATTTCTTCCTTCAAAAAAAAATAGAAATGGTTTCTTCATCCTCAAACTATAATCACTTTATCACATTGATAAGGAAAATCTTCTCATTTCTAGACTCTTGACAAACAGTTCCCAGTGAATAAATGCACCCTGCTCTCTCTGCTACCTGCTAATTTATTAACTTTGTTTACAGTAATATCCAGGGCCAACCTTAGGAGGAGGCAAAACAGGTGTCCACAATGCCTGAAATCCTACCATTGTAACATTTATTTCTTTGCCAACCTTTGTCCCCAGTGGAAGTGCAGATAAGTTTCAAAGAATCGTGAAACATTAATTGAAATTTTGCTACGTGCTGGTCTCTGTGGCAGCGATGCAAAAACTAGTAACACGAATTGCACTCTTATTACCATGAGGCACTATGCTCAGCATATCTCACTATCGCATTTAACTATAAAACAACCCAATAGATAGATTCTATTATTATCCTCATTTTACAGATTAGAATGTTGAGATTTAGGTTAAAAAATTGGTGCAAGGCTTGCAGCTACGTAAAGAGGTCGGGTCAGGATTTTGAACCCAGTCAGTTTGGCTCCCAGTCTTTTGCTTTTAATGATCATGCCCTATGAAGCGTGTTTCCTACCTGCAAGAAACCCATGTTGTATTCAGAGAGAGAACAGTGTAGCAGGAGCAGAGCACCGTGGGACACGGAGGAGGGAGTGCCTTGCTTTGCCTGCGACAGAGAACACTTTACAGAGAGGAAGATTGGGGCCTGAGGTCTGGAGGATGGGATGGAGGGTAAGGGGTGAGGTGGAGCGGGCATACCAGGCAGAGGGAACAGCCAGGACAGAGCTGAGGAACACAAAAATATGTAACGCGCTTGGGAATTGCAAGTAATTTGGTGTGGTTGGAGCAGAGACATCGAGGAGTTGAATCACGGATAGAAAACAGGTTGAAAAGCTGCAGGTAAATGCCAGGTTACAAAGGACCGAGGATGTTCTTTGCCAGACTTTTAGAATTTTTCTTTTGGACCAACAACAGCCCATAAAACACCTTTAGGGAGGTGAGTATGATTGGGTTCATGGTGGAAAAAAGTAGGGTGTGGAGCAAAGATGCTATTTATCAGACTGTTATAATAGCCTAGAAAACACAGAACGGACTGTGTTACTGATATATGCTGTGTAGCCAACTACCCCAAAATTTAGCAGCTTAAAGAAGTGAGCATTTCTTATCTTACAGATTTTATAGGTCAGGAATCCAGGCACAGCTTAGCTGGGTGTCTCTGACTCGGGGTCTCTCACACGGCTGCAGTCAAGGTGTCACCAGGGCTGCAGTCATCTCAAGGCTCGACCGAGGGAGGGTCCACGTCTGAGCTCACTCACGTGGCTGTTCGAAGGTCTCGACAGTCCCACTTCCGAGCTCACTTGTGTGACTGTGGCAGGCTGCGGGTCCTCACTGGGTGTTGGCAAGACATCAGGTCTTTGCTACACGGGCCTCTCTACAGGGCTGCTCACCACAGGACCGTTCACTTTCCCCAGGGCAAGGACTCTGAAAGAGAGGAGAGAGAAAACAAGGGAGAGACGGAGAGTGTGAGGCAGAGAGAGAGAGGGCAAGAGAGACAAATGCCAGCGTCTTTGGGGACCCTAACTTCACCATTCATATCCCAGAACTTTGGTTATATTCTACTTGTTAGAAGCGAGTCAGCAAGTTCAGCCTGCTCAGGGCAGCGGGTTACACAAGGGCATGAATACCAGGGGGCAGGATCGATGGGAGCTATTTTAGGGGCCGCCAACCACACCGGCCGTTTAGAGTGTTGGTTTTGAGCTGCCTATGGGGTCTTAAGGTGCTGATGTCAGTTGGTTAGTTGAAAACATAGATTTGAAGTTGAAAAGGAAAGTTGAATCAAACTATAACGGTGGGTGGAGTAATGCTTCCGATGGCTCTTCGGCCACTGTGTTTGAGTATGGGGCACGCCATGCGCTCGTTTACTTAGTAAACATTCAGGCACCCTCTGTGTGTAAGACAGCATGATAGGCCTTCGGGTAATGCTTTGGTATGCTACGCTTCCGTTTCTTAGGGGAGCTCATCTTCTTGTGGCCTTGTAGTACTTAAAGCATTTATATTGGTGTGAAAATGTAAGGTTACAAGACCTCATACCCTCCTGTCATTTTGCCTAAACAATGGTGTTGACCTTTGCAAATGAAGCAGCTCGTATAACCAGCCCACATGAAGGGCCAGGCTGAGGAAAGGCAATACTCAGAAACAACTGAGCTAACCCGTGGGTAAGCTGATCTAAACAAGCAGCCCGAAATGCAAAACTGACTAGGACAAGAAGCCTAAACCCACTTCTGCCTTCATTCCAGTGAACTCAGAATAAATTGTTTTGTAAGAACCATAATTTGATTGTGGCAGAGTCTGGTCTGCAAATCCAAGTACATTACTGATAGGGGCATTTTCTGCTTGTCTCTATTCAAGGTGGATTACATACTTTTACAAAAATGAAGTGATAATTTAAGGCCATTTTCTAGATAATTCAAGCAGATTAAATCTAATTATCACAGATACCATTACAAAGACAACAACCTATACAACAGAGCTCTAATGCCCAAATGATGAATCACTTCTTGTAAACAATATGCAATATTCAAAGTAATTAGGACAGTGTCTTGAAGTTTGTTGAAACTGGATTTTACTTATATCCAGATAATTAAGATGAGTCAGTGGTTTTCCTGAAATCTCCAGATAATTGCTTCACTTACCCTCTTGGGGTATATGTGAATAGCTGAATCCCTGTGCAATTTAAGGAAGAGTCCCTGGTGTTTCAGAGAAGCTGTAAGTGCCTCACACTTGGTACAGAATCCAAGTTCATTACTCAAGAAGCAAAGAAAGTACAGCAATCCCCAGATAATTAAATGCCCATCCTGTCAACACTCAGTGTGATATATTAACATGTGAGAAACTGTAGTGAATTACAACTTTCTGGAGAGACGTATGACTAAAGCTGTACACAGCCAAGGATTGCTAGAGCCAGGAAATAATATCACTATTCTATCCAAATATGACTCAGGTCCTTCCACGCAGCTAATTTAACCTATATCTTGTTAAGTTATTCTTTGTTTCCGCACTCAAGACTGCTGAGTTGTGTGTAATGGAACTGGGGCTCCAGTAGGGCAGTGGAAACCCTGTCTATGGAGTGCTCTTCTCCACCATAATTCTTCTTTGGCTTCATGGAACCATCCAGATGTCTGACCCTGCTTCTTTCTCCTAGTCTGCTCTCTTCTTTCTTCATGTACCTCTTCATCCAGCTGGACTTGTAACATGCCAGTGGTTGAGGTTATTGTTATGACCAAGGCTCTGAATCACTTGTGTTTCACAAAAATCCATCAGGTAGTTGAAGCTGGTGTCCCATATGTCTCTACGTATTTACTACTGTATTTGTATTTGGAATATTTGAACTGAGAACCCAATCTATCTTCATATATGAGTATCATAATCATATCTTATACTTTTAAAACATTTTTTACTTTTCTGATCCTCTGAATATTTATATATTTTAAAAGAATTTTCACGATATACAAAGCAAGTATTATTGAGTTTATATTCTAAATGAGGAGATGGACAAAGAAAGTTGAGTCACTTATCTAAATTCATACAGCTTTGGTGATAAAACTGGGATGATAGATTCTTCACATCCTCCTCAACTGCTCCATCACCTGTTTTCTTCCTTGCTCCTGACCCAGTCCTCAACATAACACTGTCAATGCTTCTACCTTACTGTCTAGAATTGTCATATTCCAGAAAACCATGTCTATAATCTTTTATCAGAGTGGTCTATTTAACTCATTCCCTTAAGTGAAACTTGAGTCCTTGCCCCAAATGTTGCATCCCCTGAAGCTCTTTCATGGTGTGGCTCTTATTCCTTTCCCATCCAGTAAACCTCAAGGCTGGTAAGAGGGTTCAGGGTCCGTCCTCTCTGCTTCTTGCTGTTACTCCTTGACTGTAACTCCCTGACCTTTCCCTGCAATTGTATTCCGCTGTGAACTATACCGTTCAGCAATATCACCCTGTCCCCGTGCCAGCGGCTTTCATCTACTGACCTGTGGGTTCCTCCACTTTACCTTTCTTCAGTTCTTTTTATCTAGCGTACAGTCCTTCACACATCTTTTCAAAAATACATTCTTTCAAGTACCCTCAACTCTCTAATACCTCTGTTTTCCTTCCTGATGCCTTTCTTGACCGTCTGAGCCCATGGACACGGTTCCTGAACTTCCACATCAGTTACCACTGCTACTAATAGGACTCTCGGCACTACCACTTCCAGGACCACTACTACGGTTACAAAACTACTGCTTGTATTATCACCACCATGTATTGGGTGGATACCCTGCACCAGCCCTGGGCTAAGTGCCTCACGTGAATTCTCTTTTCTAATCTTCACAGCAACCGGGCAAAGTAGGTAATTTTATTATCCCGGTATTACACATGGGGTCTGGAATTTAGCAAGACTTACTGTCCATAGCATTTGGTATGTACCTATATGAATTTTTTAGCAATGGCTCACTCAATAGCGCAATTAGTTGTCGTCATTGAAGGTGACTTCAGTATAATTCAACACATTTGTAGGAGGATCAGCTGTACACCAGGTTTACTTCAAACACTGCAGATATGATGAGAAACAAACCAAATAATTGCCCCTTCAAAATTTATGGTAACATGGTGAAGACAGATAGTTAGACATGCAGTTGCAATCAGGCAGGCTTATATTTTGGGGGCCAGACAAGAGTACAAATAGAGGCCCACATACCATATGTCTAAATATTTAAAACTAATAAACTGTTAAACAAAATCTGCTCTAGTTTCCTTCCTTGAAAAACATATTTCATAGAGACAAAATTGAAAAATCTGAGTAAAATTATAGCCTTTATATGACATAAAGTTGGCAAAATGTCAAAAGTGACTGAATTAATTGTTATTGCATATGTCTGGGTGTTATGTTGATGAACTAGAAATATTTGAATGAATAATAAAATAAGGATGTACATAATTCATTAAAAATCATACATTTATTCCATAAAATTTATTTTTTTTCCTTCATTTCAACAAAATCACTAATTAAGATGTTACAGTCAAGACTTTTCATATAATCTGTGTTCTATTGAAAGTAATGTCTAAAGAATCAACATGCAAGTTTATTAAAATACACACAATTTGAATTTATTTTTATAAAAATGTAATTGAAAGTAAAGCTTAAAAATGAAAGAAGTTAAAATTATCTTATATTTTCAAAAAATTTTTTTCTTTAGCAGAAAGGAGAATAGTAGTTGCCAGAGGCTAGGGAGAGGCAAAAGGGGGAGTGTCGTTGTTCAGTGGGTACAGAGATTCAGTCTTGCAAGATGAAAAATTTCTAGAGCTTCATCATACAACAAGGCATATAGTTAGCACTACTATACTGTACACTTAAAAGTGGTTAAGATGGTAAACTTTATGCTATGTATTTTTTGCAAAAAATATTTCTTTTAAAATAACCAAAATCTATTAAAATTTTTAAAAATTTAAATACATATTATTTAAAGGCTAGATTTTATTTAACTTTTTAAATGTAAATCTTATGTATTTTTGTTAGAAAACTATTTGCAGCTCCATTATTAAATGTCTATCTAGCCATCAATGTAAAGAATCAGTATCATACTTCACTTATGTTACATAGAGACCCATGTATGTATACAAATTCCTGAATGATACACTTTGGCAGCCATGTGTAACTGTTCTGAATGCCACCTGAGTGTGAAAGTACCTCTGGAATCCCCAGTTGGAGAAAGAAGAGAAGCAAATAAATGGACACTCGGCACTGCTGGGAAATGGTGCCTTGTGTAAAAATCCATTGCATTCGCGCTTTGTGAAAGGAAGAATTTGACAGGTTAATTAATTTGTCATTTCTCTTACCTAAGTGCCCCTGCTGATGAAATCCTCCATGCTCTGAGGCAGAGTCCACCCCCTCCAGCTCCTACCTTAGCCGCAGACCTGCATGGCATTTGGATAGGGTTGCCATTTTTGTTGAGGAGCCTAGGACAAGAGAAGTGAACGTGAGTTTCCCTGGGGCTTTAGGGAGGTGTTCAGGAGAACTGGTGTTTGGATTACAGATACCCAGGGTCTAGCACTGCATTCAGGATCTCGAATGACTGAAGGGCCTCCAGAATTGCTAAGTAAAGAAAATGTAGCATTCCCTGGCTTTTCTCACCTCTGGAGGGGAGGGTCCACCGGCACTGTGCACGCTCTCTTGTTGGGGCCCCACGTTCTCCTCTTAACTCTTACCTCACTCTTTCCCCTCAACAGAACTTCTTGTACTTCACTTGTGACTTATTCTCTACCAAATGCTGCAAAAACCTGCTTTTCCTGAGAGTAGATGACTTAGGCAGGTTTCTTCCCAGAGTACACTCTTGAGTTTGATTGGTGCCTCCTGGATCCAGTGCCTTTTCCCCCTGAAGATCGTCTTTAATATTCAGAATTTGGGTCACTGGATCCTGCAACTGGGGGACGTATTTTGAGAAAGATATGCGGGACTTAACATCTCCAAAACATTCCTTGTTAAAACGTCACAATTATGAATTCTTCCCCAGTTCAAATATTTTTAATTATGTTAACTAATTCCATCTCCATTAGCCATTTTTCCATTATTATGGGTCTTACTTTAGTCTAATTTTCAAGGGGCAGGTTGGTATTGCTTTTAACACCTCACAAGGAAGCTCCCCGTGTTTGGGGTTCCTTCCTGATTAGCAGTTGATCCTTCAGAGACATAAAGGAAGTCAAGAAAATGGCTGGGTCTTTAATTCACTCCCACATTCTCATTCATGAATTTGATAAATTGTATTTGGACAAGCCCAGATCATCGTATGTCATATGTTCTTTAAAGTCAGGCTTTGTAAGACCCCTTACCTTATATGCTAGTGACCTTGCATGACAACAACAGCAACATTAGTGACTGTTGAAAATGCCATTTAAGGAAGGCAAAAAAAACTAAAAATCTTTATGAAAGGTGATAAAAGTTAATTTCTGTAGACACTTTTCAAAATTAAATAGTTGAGACACCTTACATTTTTCTCATAATCCTAAAAATAATTAGATCACAATGCGGATTAATTTCTTGTCACATTTAATTTCTTAGACAAAAGCTGTTGTTAAAAAAATCCCCAAATGAAACCATTCAGACAATATTACCCCACCTTTTTCACCTTGCATTTTTCTCTATGAAAATAAAGATTAGGCCTCCTAGAATTATGACTAGAGACCAAGATGGGATTTATTAATCTGGTGGCTCACTTTAAAAAAAAAAATCATTAAACAATCAAACTGTTGATTAAGAAAGAAAGCCTCACATTGACTCCTTACACTATTTCAGGTAATAGATTCGACAGCTCAAAAATCTTGTTTTCAAGAGCCCCAAGTGGAAAAAAAAATCATACGTATAGTATCCTGGCATCCATATGGGCTCTTAACCCACAGCAGCCTTATTGTCATTTAGAAAGATCAGGGTTCTGATCCCAGCTCCACCATTCACTCCCTGCTGACACTGAGTACATGCCTTCATCCCTCAGAGCCTTGGTTTCTTCATCTATAAGTGTGAGATACTAATACCTACTTGTCGGTTACCTTGAGGATGAAATGAGATGATAAACATGTAGTACTTAGGTCAGTGTTCAGTTTATTTAAGAAAACTACCCTGAGAAAGCCAGCTTGGCTTTCGGGACAGGACAAAATATTGTCCACTTGGCATCAAATTAAGACTTACAGGTAATGAAACAACTTTGAAATAGAGAAGGACTCAGACTTGCAGGGGACCATCTAAATCCCAGGCTCAGGGAGGATACGGGACACTGCAGATTCAAGCACGTGGTCACAGTTTCAGTTAGGGTCGTCTCCTACATTTCCCAGGAACTATGTCACCCTTGAACTCACAGCCACCTGGCCTCTCACCTGTTGTGGAGATGCTCCCAAGAACAGCGCCTAGGTCAGAGGTGAGAGCCAGGGAGCCTGCATGGGGAGCCGGAGGGACCTGCTGCCCCGGGGGCACCTGAGGAAACATTCAACAGCTTGAACTCCGCAGTGCTCAGCTGGGGAGGGCAGCCCGCGTGGGTGAGCAGACTCTGTTGAGCGTGACCAGCCCCAGCCACTGACTCAAATCCTCTAAATGGCTGAGCTGGAGGTGAGCTCGTGGTGAGGCCAGAAGTCTGGGTCCCTTGAACTTAAAAGGAAGAAAGGATTTTCATACACTCCAGCCCCCAGTCTTCCTGCAGTCACACACACACACACACACACACACACTCTCTCTCTCTCTTCTTACCCACCACTGCCCCCGCCTCCCCTCCCTGGGGCCGCTCTGCCCTCGTCCTGCCCGCAGGCCCCCTCCCTGGCCTCCCGCCGCCCACACAGTAAAGCGTGGGCTCTGGAGTCAGACAGCAGAGTTCGGATCCCAGCTCTGCCACGCGTGAGCATCCTGCAAGTCACTGAATCCTCTGATTCTCCACTTACTCATCTGTAAGATGGGATTAATTAATGCTGTTTATTTCAGCAGCGGTTGTGAAAGGTTGAATACAAACTTCTCAATCAACACGAGCTCCTGTACAGCTTCGGGAACTAGTTATTTCCTGAGTGTAGAGCGTGTGCCTGGCAGGTGTAGAAACAGGAGATTCGGCAGGGAGGGAAGCCTCAGATGTCAGTAAAACAATCACACGGTGACAGTGACAATGTGCAGAACGGGGACATGGTGCTGTGAGAGTCTCTGAGGAAGGGCCGGGGAGGGCTTCCCCTAGCATGTGACTGCTGGGTGTGCCCTAACTCGGGGGGAGCGTTAGCGGGGCCGGAACTTTCATCCTCTTTGGTGAAGGGTCCCTCAGGGGAGGCGTGCCTGTGCGTGTGCAGTGAATGTGTGGGCTTCCTGGGAAATGACCTCGATGGGGCTGTGGTTCAAGGATGACTCCCTGATAGGAGATTCAGACTATGAGGGATTTAAACATTCAGGTTAGCCTCCATGAGGTGAACCGGAAGGTGCAAGGATTCTTCAGGTGACAGTTGAGATCTGTGATTTCAGCGTTAACCTTTGGTTACCACGCACTTCATCCCGGGACTTCATTTCCTCACATTTCTAATCCCCTTCCTGGGGTGGCATCCTCCACCCCCGCCCATGGCAGCCAGCCCCGACCAGGCACAGTGTGCCTCGGTGTTTTCACGCACCCTTAGACCTGCCAGAAACGCACATCCTCCTGCCCACACTATGTGTCTCTATAGCCCAGGCTGCACCACGTCCTCTCTGCATACTTCTCAGGGCCTCCTTCCCAAAAGCAAAACTGGCCGCTCCACCTTCTGCATCATCCACGGGCCCGTGGCTTGTCTAGCTGTCTCACCAGCCCTGGGGCCAGTTAAGGCCAGGAGATATCTCTTTGTATTCCCTGTGCCCGGCACATGGTGGCACTCAATTAATTCCTGTAAAATGGCTTGACTCTCTTTGACCATCTCTGCGGCTCTGATACTGTGTAAAGTAAAGCCTGAGTTTTCATTTTAAAAAAAATGACAGTATTTAGGAAGCAAATACCTCTTCTGTTATATTGCCTCCTCATTACATAGTGGCTTCCAAATCTTTAATTCGTTAATATATTTTCCTTATCCTAAATCCTACCCTCATTTGAACTCTGAATATATTCTTGGCCCTTTGTAGAAGTTAATAATAATGCATGTTTTGTATATTTAGTTGCCCCAAACTATTCTCAACTATGTACATATATAGATAGAGGCAGAGCAGAGCCCCGTGCATCGTCAGCACATTTGACTCACTTCAGAGTGATTCCTGGGATTTTTGCTGGGTCAGCCACCTGGCCCCCGTCCTGTGGGCTGTCTGGTGTCTCACTGCAGCATCTCCCAACCTTCCATCCCCTCGTCTCATTGGGCGACAACGTCCTTCCGTGGTCACATCCAGCCCGCACCTCCTGGAGCCTTTCTGCCCCACAAGCCCATCTCTGAATGGTTATAGTGGACAGAGCTGAGGTGGTGGCCCCGTGTCAGAGGTGGATAGGAAGGGAAAGGGGGAGCTCCCCGCTGCGTGACTGTCAGGGGCTTCTGGTGGGGGACGCTGATGGAGTCAGGAGGTGAGAGGAGGACCAGCTGCTCAGCATCTATTTATAAGACTGTCATATGGGGAAGTGTGTCTGGCCGGCAGAAGCGAAGGGGGGTGGCGGACTGAACTGGCTCCTTATTTAGCTTTATGACACACACGCAGCCCAACTGTGAGAACCCACTCTGCGTGGAGACACCTGGTCAAATCTGCCTCCGCCAGACGGTGGGAAAGAACATTGACATTTCTCAATGGAATTGAAAAATGGCAGTGCAGTTGCGTTTACAGCAAGAACACTGACGTTTTTCTACCTTCTTTTTCTCCCTTGCGCAATCTTTGGGGCCCCCCATCCAAGCAGCTGGTGTTCCCCCAACCCCTGCACCCAGGTGTCCAGGCCCTCCAGCCTGATAGCATGTGGTATTCACCAGGAAAGAACAAAAGCAGAGTTGGCCTCTTCTTCCAGCTGGGCAGGAGCAGTCAAAGGCTGGATATTTTTACAAAACCAGCGAAGCAGCAGGCACCAGTGTTCGTTGGTCTCTTGGAGTGGAGGGAGGTTAATAGTGTGGTGCATTTGGGGTCCATTTGGGGACCAATGTTATTTAATGTGTTTATTATTGATTTGGAGGAGCGAGTGGAGAGTAAGTTAGTGAGGGCTGTGGAGGGCACTAAGTTATTTCACTTAGTAAACACCGCAGAGAGTCGTGGAGAATTCAGGAAGGGTTTTCCATGGAGTTAAAGAAATTAGAAATGAAAACGTCTTGTTAGAGGATGTACCCTGTCCCAGTGGGCCAGCATGGAATTGTTGCCGACAGTAGAAAATACTTCCTAGAGTTTAATTCAACCTCAATTTCCAAATGCCTTGAGTGTGTTCACCTTCCCCTGGGAACATGGAAGTTCGGTCTCTTCCCTAATGCCTGTCTCAAGTTTCTCTTTTTAAATTCCAGCTATTATACCTCACAGCTATAGCAGGGAGAGGAGTGTTCTTTGTTGGATTCTCAGTATTTCACTTCCTATGCAGCACAATGAAGGCGGACCATGAACATTCCTCCTAGCCACTTCTGCTCCAAAGTATTTCTTTCATCTTTTCTTAAACCATTTTGTCATTATTCACTTTTCCTAGTCCCCAAATCCTGGTAGCTACCCCATCTCCTAATTTCCCTTTCAGGCCCCAAAAGCAGTCTGGTTCCAGGCCTGGCAGGTTGTCCTGATGGCCCCATATCCAGCTCCAGAGGGAAGAAAATTATGGAAATTTTATGTAAACGTATATTTATGCAAATATCTATTTATATATCTGTCTGACACAATGGCCTGTGGTTGAAGCTCTAAGTCCTAGAAATCAAGTGAATATATTGAAAACTCATTCCCAATTCACCATGTTCTCAAGTTCTCAAGTTCCAAACATTTTTCTAGCTCTATTGTGTTTTGCTTACTATCCCCCAGTGAACTGGTTTACGGTTTTCAATTCCCAGAGCAGGGAGTTCTAGGCCCCAGTGAAGTTGCATGGAGCATTTCTTGTTGTTTAAAATATTCTTGAACATGCTGAGAGATGGAGCAGATGTGATGAGAGATAGCTCTTTAAATAAATGTAAAAATTAAAAAAACAAAACAAAACACATCAGATTGCTTGACTACATCAGGAACATGGGAATATGATTTGATGATGAGAATGCAGTGTAACATGTGTCCAGCCAAGACAATAGAAGAGAATCCAACTTTTTACCCAATTTTCAATCAACATTTTTCTTCCCATTTGTAGTATCTTCCTATTTGTACCCCTCCTGCCCTTGTGTATAACCACTTATTCACCTGCCTGCTTCACAGTGTAGACAAGGAACGGACAGTACTGGAGAAGCTGCGTGGAAAAAAATCTTCCAGCTTAATTGTTATTTAGAGACGTATTATAAAGCTTTCATTCTAGCAAAATAGGCTTCTACTTGGAGGTCTCCTTGCACTGCTTGCTTTTGGCTGGGAGGAAATCTGGTCTTCCCAGTCCCAGATAAATACTTGGGTCATCATAGAATGTTAGAGCTGGAGAAAACTTAAAGGTCATTTAAATTAACCTCTTCATTTCTAGATGCTGGAATGGAGAAGCACAGGTTTCAACTCTTTGCTTGAATGCATGAAACAACTCCAGCAACTCATTCTTGAGTAGGAGAATCAAAGAAAAACTTTTGACAAATAAGAATTTAAAACCTACCCCGTTTTACGTAACTGTAGCACAACTGTGAGTGGAGGCTGCAAGTTTGTTTAGAGCGTGTAGCAAGAGAGCTTAGCTCATTTATGTCTCTTATCAACAATTTTCTCCCTGGAAATGTACCTTCTCTCTCTCTCTCTCTCTCTCCCTCCCTTTTCCTCTCTTTTAATTTTATTTTATATTAGAGTATCGTTGACTAACAATGTTGTGTTAGTTTTAGGTGCACAGCAAGGTGATTCATTTATACATATACATGTATCTATTCTATTTCAAATTCTTTTCCCATTTAGGTTATTACCGAATAATGAGCAGAGTTCCCTGTGCTATGCAACAGGTCCCTGTTGGTTATCTCTTTTAAATATAAGTGTGTACATGTCAGTCCCAAACTCCCAATCTATCCCTCATTCTCCACCCTTCCTCTCTGGTAACCATAAGTTCATTCTATAAGTCTGTGAGTCTGTTTCTGTTTTGTAGATAAGTTCATTTTTATAATTTTTTTTAAAGATTCCGCATATAAGCAATATCATATGATATTTGTCTTTCCCTGTCTCACTTCACTTAGTATGATAATCTCTAGGTCCATCCATGTTGCTGCAAATGGCATTATTTCATTCTTTTTAATGGTTGAGTAATATTCCATTGTACATATGTACCACATCTTCTTCATCCATTCATCTGTTGATGTCCATTTAGGTTGCTTCCATGTCCTGGCTATTGTAAATAGTGCTGCAATGAACATTGGGGTGCATGTATCTTTTTGAATTATGGTTTTCCCCAGGTATATGCTTAGGAGTGGAATTGCTGGGTCATATGGTAGTTCTATTTTTATTTTTTTAAGGAACATCTGTACTGTGCCCCATTGTGGCTGCACCAATTTACATTCCCACCAACAGTGTAGGAGGGTTTCATTTTCTCTACATCCTCTCCAACGTGTATTGTTTTTTTGTTTCTGAAAATGAGCGATGTTGAGCATCTTTTCATGTGCCTGTTGACCATCTGTATGTCTTCTTTGGAGAAATGTCTGTTTCGGTCTTCTGCCCATTTTTGATTGGGTTTTTTTGTTTGTTTTTGATATTGGGCTGCATGAGCTGTTTGTAAATTTTGGAGATTAATCCCTTGTCGGTCGTATCATTTGCAAATATCTTCTCCCATTCTGTGGGTTGTCTTTTTGTTTTGTGTCCTTCTCAATCCAAGTGTAGAAGTTTGGGAGGGGACATACAAGGAGCTTTGGGGGGAGAGTAGGGCACTAGCCCAGCCAGCCAGCTCAGTCTAATCAACACTGGTAATTATGGGGTGACGTGGTCAGATCATTCTCACATCAAAAATGAATAACATTCAAAAGCCCCCGTCAGGAGCAAATTTGGTGATGGGTTAATAATAGAAAATGAGTAACTTGTTATCTTCCAAAGTACTTCCCAGTCTCCACCTCAATATCTATTTCCGTAGGAAATAGCTACACCGTGGGGTGCTGTGACATGCCACTCCCGTCCTCCTTCAGGACTGAGGGCCTCATTGCTCCAGCTAGTGGGAGTGCAGGCAGAGGTGCTGGCTGATACCTGTCAGCCGACTCACGCCAGGAGCTAGCCTAAGGCTGGAGAGAGCTGCCCTGCCCCAAGTCACATCCCTGCCCTAGGAGGAGATAATGACTGGTCCATTTCACTCCCCAAAATTGATTTCTCCTGTGAGTGCTCCCCAATAAACTCCCTACACGCTCCTTCTCAGAGTCTGCTTCCTGGGAAACCCGACCCAAGATAGATACGTAGGACAGCTACTGTTCTCCCCACCATAAAAATATAGGACTGAAAGCGCAGATCAGTCAAGCATTCATCATATTTGTCGTTTAATTATATATCTCTCCCACTCCCGTCAACAGCCTTCTCAGCCTCTGAAACACTTCACCAAAATTCATATGCCCAGGGTCATACCCAGCTCTGTTGACGCGGGGCTGCAGTCTCAGTGCATAGGTTTTGAAAAGCGTGCCAGGTGACTCTGAGGGATGTCCTTGTTTGAGAACACCTGGGAAGAAAGGTCCAGTGTTTCTTACTCATTATCTTCCCCCAGCACCTAAGACAGTGCGGGGCCTATGGCCACACTCAGTCAATATTAAGTTAATGAATGAATTCCCCAGAGTCATAGATTGGGTCATAACAAAGCCTTGGAACTCCTGACCCATTGCTTTCGCTGCTGGAGGTTTTTTCGTTTTATTGTGGGGTTTTGTTGTTGTTGTTGTTTTGTTTTAAACCACACTTTCTTGGCAATATCTTAATCATCACTCCTTTGGCAATTGTTTGTTTAACTTAAAATTCCTCTTGGCAATGGCAACAAAAATAAAACCACAGAAAAGCTGCGTACTAATTGGCTCTCTTAATAATTTTACCACCAAATGATATCATACACTCTCCACTGCCATCCCCCACTGCAGAGTCATCAGTGCGAGAAAGATGATGGATACACATATTAGTCTCTGGTTGTAATGAACACATCCATTATAAAAGCAGTAGTAACTGCAACGGGGATTATGCGCTTGGTGAAAACATCTCCCGTGCCTTGTAAACACCTCAGCCTTCTGGCATCCCCCTTGTGGGCCTATTTACTGCCTCTACGATGCAAGGTAGCTACTGTCTAATTATACACCGCTGGCTTGGTTAATCCTGTGTAATAATAATTAAAAACAATTCATATTTTTTTCTTTTACTCTCTTTATTAACTTTAAACTTTTAAAAGCCTCAGAGGTCCCTGTAGAATCAAAAGCTTATTAAAATATCAAGACATGTGAGCCTTTTCAAGCGCATATTATTACATTTGTTTTTGTTAACATGACAAGGCCCAAAAGAAACTCAGCAGACTTTTGTAGATCGAAACAAAGGCCTTGTGAAAGAAACCGGAGGCCTGTGCAATGTCACCCATGGTCATAAAGAAAACAGCAGGTCCCAGGAGCGTCCCCCTGCAGCAGGCCAGGGGACAGGACAGGCAGCTGGGAGAGCGTCCCACGCTGATCGCCTGGAGCCCATGGCCCTTCGGGACTGTCCTCAGGGAGGCCTCCCGCGCTCCAGGGGCTTCTGGCTACCTGGGCGACCTGGCCCCTGGAGCCCCAGTGTCAGATCCAGTCTGTAGAAGGGAGGCCGCAGGTTGCTGGAATATCGAAGTGAACAGGTGAAGGAGGCAGCTTCTTGGCCTGTGGGAAAATTAAAAAGTGAGTCTTATATCTCAATACATAAACCCACGTGCACATTCCGGGATCGTACGGGCAATGAATGCTCTGTGGCCTCTCTGGGGACCTGCTCTCCAGGCCGCAGGCTGCAGACTCCCCTTCCTGGGTTTGCCTCCCTTTTGGAAACCGCCCTTTGCCTGATTTCCCCTCCTTCCAGGCTTGCGGGGTAGGGAGTTGGGACTGAGTTGTGTACATGGTGTGATTGGGCTGCTGGCCTCCCTGGGGTGGCCTGGGGCCCTGAAGGCTCTTGGGTTAGCCCAGGTAAGACTAGTTACTAATTCCTGAAGTGGTCCCTTCTTATCCCCTAACCAAGAAAGAAATCCATATGTTCTGTGCAGTATCCGAGCATTAGACTGCGATGGTTGGAGTTGTGGGGAAAGGAAAGATTCCCTTGCTTACCCATACTCACTAATTAGCACTAAGTAATTTTAATTGGTCTCAAGAAGCAGAGGAGAGGATGAATCCACATAGGCCACTCACAGGCAGTTGCTGTTCTTACCCGAGCAGCAACCTTATCTGTCTGAGCACCTTCTGGGGTCAGGCACTGGGCTGGGTGTTTTACAAATGGGTGACCCCCCACTTGAGGTAGGGAACCATGTGTTACTCAAATCCAAGTACCTAGTACAGCGACTGCACTTAGTACATATTTATTAAATGGACTAACTCATTTATAATCCTCACAGTATCTTCACAGGAGGCGTTTATATTCCCATTTACCAGATACAGAAAGTGAAGCTTGGCAATTTGCTTCAAATGCTTTCTTCCCTTGGCTTTCACGTCACCACACTCTTTCGGTTTCCATCCTCCCCCTCCTTTACCAATTCCTCCCCTTCTCCCTGATCTCTTAATTTTGGAGTACCTTCTTTTCTAAATTTACTCCATTGGGAATTTCATTGAACCCCATGGCTTGAAATACCGACAACTCCCTCGTTTCTATTTCCAGCCCAGACGTCTCTCCCACACTCCAGACTTGTATATCTAACTGCTGTTCGGCATCTCTCATCTCAGTTTGGAGGTCTTTTAGATATTTCAGTCTCGACGTGTTGAAAAGTAAAGTCCTGAGTCTCCTCCACCAAATCTACTTTGTGTGATGCCCTCCCCAACCCGGTGATGGCAACGCCACCCTTCCTATGGCTCAGACCAAAAACAACGGCACCATCCCTGGCTCCTCTCCTTCTCTTGTAACATGTCCATCCTCCATCTTCAGTCATCCTCTGTTGTCAGTCACCCAATCTCTCGCCTGAATTATTGTAGCAGCTACTACTCTCCCTGCCTCTAGCCTTGCCCCCCTAATACTGCAGCTAGATCATGCTAGTCCTCTGCTCAAAATCCTGTGATGAGCACCATTTCACTCCGAGTAAGAAAAAAAATATCAAAATCTTTTAAAAACCTACAGCAACCAAAATGACCTATGATCTTCCCTCACCTCCTGGATCTCATCTTTTAAAAATGTCCCCTCATTCCTGCAACTCTAGCCATCCTGTCTCCCACCTTTGTTGTGGCTATTTCCTCTGCCTGAAATGCACTTCCTCCAGAAATTCACAAGGTTAACTCACATGCCTTAAATCCTTGTGCAGATCATACTTTCTCAATGAGGCCTCTAGGGTAGTGCAGCTTCGTCAATGAGATAAATACACAAATTGAGAGTGTGTAGGAATTTTTTATAGCAGCTTGTCATTGCTGTGACATCCACGCATGGGGTCTCTTGAACAGGGTGTAGGGCAGCCAGGGTACTGTTGCTCTTGGGGGTGAGTCACGTGTGGTGTGAGCTTGCTCCCCAGTCATGCACAGTAGATCCAGGCACTGGCCTGCAGCAGATTAGGTTATAAAAGCTACTTCCCTGTCACAGTAAGTCTGAGAAGAACTGACTGTTCTAGAGAGCACGTGAGTGTTGAGGAGACTGTTCAGTGTTAAGCTGGGACTTCAGGTTGGGAAAGAATTCTCTCCATTGGCTCCAGCCGACCTGACACGTTCAAGCACCTACAAATTTGTTTCTCCTTTCTTCTCTCCTCTTATTCAGGACTTTTATTCTGTTTTTCCCCTAGAAGGTTATATGTGATCCACTCAGTTAACTTGGAGAGAGAAGGGGGAGAGGTAGAGCTAGAGAGACAAAGAACACAGCTGCCGAGCTTGACAGCTGCTGCTTCTGTTACTGAAACTGGGAATTAACTGAATTGGAGAGATTGGATAGAATTAGCAAGCTGTTGGATGGATCCGCTGGGAATTGGCTCCCTTCTAGCTGGTGGGGATGGGGATTTGGGGAGGAGGGCTGGGCTGGGAAGCTCCCCGAAGACCCCATGGGTGAGCACTCACCCTGGTTCAGCCGGAGCTGCAATCAGTTCCCCCCTGAGCTCTGTGGGATTGGTTTCCCCAGCTTTGCCCCCTTCTCAGAATCATCTCCTACCTTCCCCCACAGCAGACATTTTCCTCCTTGCCTTTCTATCACCTGTGGTAAAGCAGTTATCTTGATCAGGGAAGCATGAAGGGCTCTGACATTTTAATTATCATCTGTCTCCTTGAACAACAAGAATAAGAGGAAAAACAAATCCCCTAAGAGCTACCTGCTGGAGGGCTTTGCCAGGTCTCGTCTTACCCTACCCCTTGTTGTATAGGCAAGCGGGGTTTAGGCTGGGAGTTACAGAAAGGGGGCCAAGGAAAATGCAAGGCCGTGTGTGGCCTGCAGAGCAGAGCTGAGCTGGACTCCGAAAGGCCAGGTGTGCAGAGGTGTGAAGAGCACAGCGCCGTCTTGGCTCCCTCACTGAGCAATTGTGTGGATTGCAAGCAAGTTGCATGCTTCCTCTTTGCCTCTGTTTCCTAATCTGAAAATGGGGCCTAATACCAATATCACGAGATGGATGTGAGGATCAAATGAGGCACAAAATATACCCACGGCCTTATGTCTGTAAGAGCTAGACGCCGCCTAAGTCCTCAGAGAGTAGGCAGTGGTAGCAGGCACTTGTAGTGAGTTGTGTTTATGTGGATTTTACCAATTTCTGGACACCTTTTACTCTCTTCCTGCCGAGACCAGCTCGGCGACTTGAGGTGAGTGACGGGTGCCACAAGCTTGAAGAAAACACAGACACAGACACAGACTGAAGAGAAAGATGGGACCGGGGGACTCAAGACCTCTAGGATCAAGAGCCTTGCTGATTGATTCCACGTTGCTTTTACAGAGTTCTCAGCATAGCCTAAGGGTCTAACACTCCCAGGTTAATCCAGTAAACAATCATAGGCTTCACATGACTGGGGCAATGATCTTTGTTTGCCTCCTGGGTCCGAGTTGAGCAGGTGTGGATCTGAGCAGGGTGCGGATTTGAGCTGGGCGTGGAGAGCAAAGCAGCCCTGGGGGCAGGAGACCTCTCTCAGTGGGATTAAGGGTCTGTGCCCCACCCCTGTTGGCCCCTCTGCGGCTGTGCCTGTCTTAGGTTGTTCCTCCCCTGAGGAATCTTACCTGTCTCTGGCTAACCAGCCATCCTCCAGGGCCGAACAGGGTGATTTGAGGAGAAAGGGGCTGCGCCCCCAGAGAGGGTCAATCCTCTGCCTATGCCCCCATAGTCTCCACGCCCCGCACCCTCAGCTCCTCCACTGCTCAAGCAGGACGTTCTGCACCCAGTCGCTCGGCCCACATACTTTAACATTTTCAAGGTTTCAGAAAGACTCCTGAATGTCTTCGCACATCTTCCTCCCTCAGTGTGGTGGGCAGAATAAAACTCTTCTCCCAAGAGGTCTACCACCTGCTCCCCGAAACCTGGGAATGTTGTGTGACACTGCAAAGGGACATTAAGGTTGCAGATGAAATTGAGATTGCTAATCAACAAGGGTCATCAGAAGTGGAAGAGGGAGGTGAAGGAGAAGGTCAGAGTGATGCAGTGTGAGGGCTCAGTCCCCGGGGTTGGCTTTGAATATGGAAGAGAGAGGTCCTGGTGTGGCAAGGAAAGCAGGCGGTCTTGAGGGGCTGGAAAAAAGCCAGGAAAGAGATTCTTCCCTAGAGCTTCCAGAAGGCGTGCGGTCCTGCCAACACCTTGGTTTTAGCCCCATGAAACCCATTTCAAACTTCTGGCCTCCATAACTGAAAGAAAATAAATTCGTGTTATTTTAAGCCACTAGATTTGTGGTCATATGTTACAGCAGCAATAGGAAACTAAAACACATCTCACTCTGTCTGGTATTTATAGAGCTGCACGAAGGCCAGGTTCTTATTTAATAGTCACTGAACGTTCAGCACGTGCTCTCTGAGCTCCTGCTGTGTATATAGCATTGTTCTAGGATCTTAGGAAGAACGGAAGGAATGCAAGACCCTGTCTGCTAGGACTTACCATCTAATTGGAGAAAATAGACATGTACATGTGAAATTTGTGGTACAAAGTGGATGAAGAGCTGCAGGAAAGAAGAGGGTGCTCACTATGGGGATATGAGTTTGAAGGTCTGGCTGGGATCTGGATATTTCACAGACTTGACATTCATATGAAAGAATGATGTATGTTCATGATGTGCTTGTGAAAGAATGCAGCTGGTTTGACTTTTTGCCTTTATGAATGGTTTAGAAAGACAATGGGTAGAAGTGAGAATGGACACATCACTTTATCCTCTTCATCTATGAAATGTGGAATACACCCAGAGGGATTTTGTATGGATTAAGCAAGACATGAACTATGAAAGCGCTTTGTAAACTATAAAAAATACATAAAAATAAGCTTTTTCCCTCTGATCTCTTTTGTAAAAGTTGGTAGCCTATATACTATCTTCAATAGTTAGGCATAAAAACTAATGCAAGCAACTTTTGGCTTGACCCAGAGACTGTCCGATAAAGACTTATGGGGTGCTTTGGAAAATTGTGAATTACAAAGGACTAGCTCCTTTGCTATAGCCAGGCACCTCTGTAAACACCAGAAGAGGGCAGCTTCTGGAAGAGCACTTTGGGGAAGTAGGAACTACATTCAATATCCTGTAATAAACCATAATGGAAAAGAATATGAAAAAGAATATATATATAACTGAATTACTTTGCTGTATAGCAGAAATTAACACAACCTTGTCAATCAACTATACCTCAATAAAATAAAATTTTTGAAAAAAGAAACCGTTTGCTCAGGATCACAGGATAAGCAATGTGCAGCCCATGGCAGGAAAAAGCAAGACATTCAGGATTCTGTCTAGTTATAAGAGACCAACTTCATGAATTCTGGGCCTTCAGGATAGCATTCACTGTGCATGAAAGCTCTCTAGGGGCGCAAGGAGGTATACAGTATTAGAGCAACAGGGTTGGTTTTGACAAGAAAGTACACAGAAGTCCCCAGGAACTCGACTCCAAGGCAGTGTCGAGTCTGACATTTATTTCTAATTTTCCCTGGTCTGAGACCATACAGTGCCACAGGCCAGCAGTCACCCTCAGCCCTTCCCAGTGGTCCCAGCCTACCCCGCAAAGTCATCACGAGGAGCAAATGAGCTGAGGCTGCAGAGAGCTTTGCGCACTGGAAAGCAGTCTCTCAAAGTGAGATTCCAAACCAGCAGCAGCAGCAGCTGAATCACCTGTTAGAAGTGCAAAGCCTCAGTTTCCACCCCACACCACTGAATCAGAAACTCTGGGGGTGAGATCTAGCACTCTGTGTTTCAACAAGCTCTCCGGGGGGATGCTGATGCCTGCTGGTGGTTTTATAACCGCCCCTGTCCACGTATAGCATTACTTCTTTTCCAATGGGTTTCTTGGAACCTCTACCTTGGAATATATGACTCTTACCTCTGGGCTCCCAGTTAGGAGAACTAAAAGTCCTGGTTTGCCTGGGACTGTCCCAGTTTTACCACTTAAAATTTCACGTTCCTGGGAACCCCTTAGTTCCAGGAAAATCAGGGTGGTTGGTCTTCCTAGAAATGATTTCTCTAATGCTGTGTCTGCAGCTCACCGCCTCCTCTCCTGCTGACTCCTCCATCCATTCTCAGCGCCACAACCCAAGTTCCAACCTTTATTGAGCCTATTCTTGCCTATTGAATATCTTCCAGCCAGTGGAAGGCAAGAAATGGGCTTAGCATGAGGCAGAACTGATTCAGTACCAACTCCATCCATCCATCCATTTGTTTGTTCATTCATTTGTTTATTTTTGTCTATACTCATACAACAAACACTGGGCAAGATGCTAAGAGCACAGAGATTGAGAGCTTGGCAGTTTACTTAACCAGCTGTGTCAGAGCTTTCCCCTCTGAAACTACAACAACAATCCTAGCAACCTCTTCATAGGGCAGTGAGGATACAAGGAAACCGTAAATGAAAAGCATGTAGCTCAGGTCCGGCACACTCAACAAATGCTTGCTCCCTTTCACATTATGTCTCTCCTCTCCGGTTCCTCCTGCTGTGTCACCATAGTCCAGCACTGAATATGTTGCTCTGCAACCCAAAGGGCTCTCATTATTTATTTACACGAGTGTCCACTCCTCAACCCTGCTTGCCAGTCCTCGGACAAACCCTATAAACTCGCTGATCCCTAAATGCTCCTCCAGTTTCTGTCTCCTCCTTTTGGAACACATCCTCTGCCTCATTTCTCCTGTGAAAACCTTCACAAAGTACTTTCGATGTCAATTGCTCCAAGAAGCCCTTCCTGATCTCCGTATGTGAACAATACATATGGCCCTTATCCTATTTCATCTTCTATCTCTTCATGTCTTTGGGGAATAGGTTATGCTTATTCTAGTATCCTTCCAGCACCTGGCAGAGAGTAGGGGCTGTATGCAGACCTTGGGGCAGCAAACACACTAAGCTGTCATTGTAAGGTGACATGAAAAGTGCCATGGCAGAGAAGGGTACAGGGCCCTGTGGGCTTAAGGACACCAGACTCGTCTTCAGAGGAGCAGGAAAGGCTCCTAGATGAGGGCGCCTAAGGCCGGGTAGAATTTTGCCAGGTGAAGGGCATCAGGTGGTGTGTTCTGTAAGGTCAGCAACTCAGATGCCTACAGGTGTGAGGAAGGCAACACGCGTGAGTGAGGCAGGCAAGGTGTGAGCAATGCTGCAGACAGAACGCACGCTGTCTGAAAGTCTGAAGGGGACAGGGCTCCAGCCCAACATTTCCCGGTAGGAGCGCATGCCCTGTGTTGTCAGGTTGTCCACTTTTGTAAGAGAGCCAGACGTGATTCGTTTTCCACAACAGACATCCTTCCCCACCCGCACGTGTGTCCCCGTGGCTCCACTACCTTCTCTCCTGATGCTGGTTATGGGAGTTCTTCACGGAGCCTCTAGAAGGGTTTACTCTGATACCACAAGGAATTGGGGAAGTGTCAGTGTAAAAGATTTCATCACCAAGGGCCTGTGAGTATCTCAATTCTGCTTACTGCTTGTGATAATGATATATTTATCTCTTGATTGTGGCAAACAGTACAATGGTTTTTGCAGTCCTGGTAGATGTAAAAGGAATAGGCCTACTTAATGTAAATATATGAATTTTAAGATGAAGACTAGGGTAGGGGAATTCTTTTCCAAGCAACACCGTGTATTAAAAGGTGGTACTAAACTTAAAGATAGAGCTATTGCTAAGATTTAATTTCTCAAATTTTCACCTTTAACCTTGCTTTGTTTCAAAAGTGACATTTTGGGAGAATTAAAACTTACTCTAAAATGTACCTTACATGCACAAACACACACTCACAAAGTTAACTTGTGTATGAAGAGACCATGGGGTCTGTTTGCCTCAGATTATTTTTTACTCTGTTATTTTGATTGGCTTGTCTTGCTAGCCAAGGAAACAATCAACACCTTATGTTTATTAAGTGATTAAAATGACTTCATGATAGAACTAGTACAATTTTCACCTTGATGACTATGAATATTAATTACTGTAATTTTTGAAAAGAAGTATGAAATTTTTTGTTAGAAAAATATTGCAAAAGGTTGTTTATCCCCATGAAAATTTTAGCCTATGATGATTGAAACATCAGTCAGAAAGCATGTAAGGCTTATGAAAATAAAAGAGATGCTTTAAATGCTGGTCTGTTTATTGTTTTCAGTGAAATTGCTTCTCTACAGAGAATGCTACTGACAAAAAGGTAAAAACAGGCCAAGAAGCACTGTGGAAATTAATAAAGGCCCAGAGTGCTCTTCTTAATAGAAGGTATCCTCTATGTGTTCAGGATATTCAAAAGTGAATGAATTCAGTGTTGTATAAAATGCTCTCATATAGTCTTTAGCTTCATGAGAATTTCTGCATAGCAAGTATTTTCAGATTATTTTAGTGAAATTGTTACTCATGAATCGACTTCAAATTAGTTAACTCTTGGGTAGGAAAAAAAATGCAGATTATTTTGAAGGACAGGAAAAAAAGCCAAACCAGTTGTAAGCCACAATTACTTCTCTCTAGTTTTGAAAGATTTTTCAGCTTTTTAAGGAAAGAGAATTAGCATAAAGTATTTCCTGGGCATCTCTTAAGGCTGAAAACTGAAGAAAATTGAAATAATGGCCCCTGTGTTTGGCTTCCTTCCTCCATAACTGAAAACTCTTCCATATGTTTGCTGTCTTATCCCTCCTCACCCTCCACTCAATCTCTTTTTGATTTCCGGAATGGCTGATCTTGTTCTCCCGTTTCTCTGTTCCGATGCTATTATTTGAGAACAGCGGGATGTCGGCGGGAATCGCTCTCTGATGAAGCAGTGTTTCTCCTCGTTGGCATGTTGTGTCCTTGTGTCAGTGATGGGAACACTAGAATCTCAGGGGCTCCAGCTATTTACAAGGGTACAATGTGCATTTTGTCATTCACATCCTGAGGTCTAAATCCCTCTTCAGATTTCAAACGAGTGATAAAAAAGATGCAGTCCTTTGGCTGTGGGCAGCAACAAACGTGGCTGCGTGCAGGAGCCGGGAGACCGCACCAGGCCCATGCAGGGCCAGACCTCGGCAGGGCCACTAATTACTATTAGCAATAATGCATTGACTGCAGCTTCTTCAGGCTTAGAAAAATGGACATGCCACTCGGGCTACAGCTCAGACTTGAGTACAGGGAGGTGACCATGCCTGAGCACCTGGCTCAAATTAGAGCTTGTTAAGGGGCATCTGGGAACCACATTGAATGGACTTGCCTCATACCAGGCATGATTTAATGCTGAGACCCATTTGAACTCTTTATTTCACCCAGAATCAGGACATGCATTAGAATTTAAAACGCTATCAAACTCGCTGTATAAACTCCTTTGTAAGGGCAAAGACCATCCCTACAGCTTCACAACCCCATCTCACTGCAGATTCAAGTGTAATTCATACATCTAAAAGCAAACTATTTAAATGCAATACTCTGGCATTTTCTGTACCTATTGCCTACGAACTTTTGTAGTTAGTTGGTTTTTCTCTGCTCCATTGTGTTAACCTCTGCTGTTAGATTTGGTGTTCTCTTTCCTGCATTTAATACTTCAGGAATGACCTTGAGTCAGTCATCTCTACCTTAGTGAGAATTAAAGTGTGTGTGTGTGTATATATACATAGAATTTTCCCCAGATGTTTCTACTTATCTGTAATAATAAGTTTAGCACTCAAAGGTAGACTTTAGTGATAAGAATGTCTAACATTCAAACAAGACTGGAATGAACTTAGATGAGCCCTAAACATTTTAGTTTTCTCCCATAGCCATTTTCAGTTAGGGACTTAACATCTTCTCTCGGTGGAATACCCTTGAGTGGCCAGTCATTAGTGTGAAGTCTCTCCTGCTATTTCCAGCTAACCATTTAGAAGTTCTATTTCTTACATCCTCCATAGGAATCCTCTCCCCTGCAATGTACAAGTTAGGTAACTTACAGTCTTCAAAAGCACAGAATAAAACTTAAAGAGGCCTGAAGGTCAAGGAGCTAAGACTTACAAATCTCTTTCCCTGCCTTTGCAACATGTGGGTTGCCATGGTGATGGGAGTATGGGAATTAGGAAAAGATGAGGAGATGCTATAAAACTTTTGTGAATATTTCCTCCTCTGAGTCCAGCCTAGACCAAGATATTGCTTGATTCTCATCATGTGAAGGGTAAACACACCTGGATTCTTTCTCTTATCACCTCTGCCTCCTCCATGCTTCCCTGAGACCTTAATGAGACCAGCACTACCAGAGGATGGTGGTGTTTCTACAGTTTGCATTTTGTGTCTTATTTTTAGTTGTGGAATTTCAAGCCCCATGAAGTGCGTGGGTGACTTTGGTAAGCGTCCGTAGAGGGGAGCGTGTGCTTGAGGTTGTTTTGTAACGTCGGGTCGGGTAGACCTTCTTGCTCCGTCCTCAGGATCCACAGCAAGAGGAGGGGGAAAGAATGAGTTGTCGCTTCCATTTTCCTAATAAATGCAGAAAGAAGGCCTTTTGAAATATTTCTCATTGAGTAAGCCCGCTCAGTGGAGGGCCCCATCCCTCTTAAGCAGAGACGGATGGCCAGAGCCCCCCGTCACCATGTCTTTGACCATTTGTGTACAGACACTCCAGGTTTACGAGGGAAACTCTAAGAAGATGCACATGTTTCATGACTAAAGGAATTTGGCCCAAAGGCCTCCATGCAGCCCCTGGCCCTGGAGAGCTGGGGGGCCCAAGGCCAGTGGCTCAAGTCTGTCATTTAGAACTTCTTACTAGTGTTGGCCCTTTGGTTCTTACTAGTCAGAAGGCAAGAAAAGGCAGAACATGGTAGATACAAAAGCAAGAGAAAGCAGCCTGCCTCCCAAAGCCTAGGGCATGTGGCCTCTGCTGCCCACTCCACGGGTCCTAGTACCTGAAGCCCACCTTGGATGCACTGCAGGAGAGGAGCAGTCTTCCTCACAAGCTGGAAGAGGACTGGTTTAATTCATCACACCACTGTGTAAGAGGGGACAGAGTGGCTCAGGGAGGGAGACAAACATGCCCACAGAGGAAATCTGAAGAGGGTATTTGTTTAGACAAAAGCGCTTTAAATGTCTTTGTCTGCTTGAGTGTCCCACAGTCAGAGACTAATGGCCTAGTAGTTTCCGCGGTCTTGACCACAGCGCTGCTCCTCTTCCTCTTCAGAACTCCCCCCTGGACTAGGGCTAGTTCATAAACCCTGATGCTTACACAGTCTAGGCAAGTAATGTCAACATGTGAAAGAGGCCAAGTAGGGACTGGGGGGAATTGGAGGACATAATGCGAATAGTTACTCAATTCAAGCTGATGGTTGCCATGAGAAAATGTATTGCAACTTTCTGTTTAAATGAAGCTAGCTAGGAATTAAGATTTTTATGTGAATCTCTTATTCTTAGAATGCTAGTTCAATTTTTGCAAAAACAAAAAAAAAAATCTTTATACCAAATACAGCCTGTGGATGCCAGTTACCCATCTTTGCCCTGAGGCTTAGACATTAAAACAACATTTTCCAAGATTAATCATAATGAGTGTTATATGAAAAAGTATGTTTGAGAAATTCAAGATAGAGTAACTCACACATGGCGAAGGCCATGCAGTAGCTTATACTTTAGGACACTCAAACATAACTCAGAAGGAGGACAGTCTCAAACGAGTATGTCTAGAATCCAATTGCTTCTTCCTACCTTCCTACCTTGGCCCAAGCCGCCATCATCTCCTCCTTGCATCACTGCAGTGACCTCCTAAGTCATCTGCCTGTGTCTATAACTGCCCCTTATCTCAACACTACAATCAGACAGAGTTTTTCAAAACATATCAGTTCATGTCCATTCTCTACTCAAAACGCTGCAATGGCTTCTCTTTCACTCGGACTCAAAGCCAAAGCGCTTACAATGGTCTACGAGATCTTCGGTGCTCTGGCCCCATTCTCCTCTGACCTCATTTCCTACTATTCTCTCCCTCACTCATTCTGCTCAGGTACCTCCCAACATTGGGCTTTTGCACTGGCTGTTCCCACTGCCTTACTCTTCCCCCTAATATCCATATGCCCCCTGTAATGAAGAAGCTTGCCCTAACTACTTGACTTACCTCCAGCCCTGGCACGCCCTATCCCCTTTACTCTTCTTTACTTTTCTTTTCATCTATAGCACACAACCCTGCCATCACAATATATGATTTATTTGTTATGACTGTTGTTTATTGATTATCTGCTCCCACTGGAGTATAAGCTCCGTGAGGGCAGGAATGTTTGTTTTCTTCACTGATATATTTCCAGTACATAGCCCTGGGCTTGCACAAAGTACCGTGGGAACACTCACTGTATCTTTGTTGTGAATTAATGAATGAACAGAATTATGCATGGAAACCTGACTCTGCAGAAGCCCCAGTGTCCTCACAGATTGTGACGCTGTAGGGGATAATGAGTGCACCCCGAGGCCTGTCTTGTGGCTGGATTGAATCTGGAGATTCAGTGGCTTATAACGCGCCAGGGATCACACATAATGAGTGTCGAGAGAAAACCACGGGCTCCTTGAGTTTTGCTTTCGTGGAGATGCTACAGGAGCACGCAAGCCTGGAAGTGGTCGGTCTGAAACAGCGTACAAGGGGCAGAGCCCCACGCTTCCCCTGCCTGTTTGAAATCTGGTCTGGGATGACGTCTCCTTGGCAAAGACTTAGTCCCCACAGCCCTGACTAATGTTGCATTAAGACCTTGAGGTAGTGAAACCATTCCTCCCTGGAGCTCAGATTGAGCCCTGGCAGAGAGACAGGCCATCCATCCCTGTGTGCTGGCAACTGGCCTCTCCTCAACATCTGTTCCTTTCATTTTTTCCTGTTACCACACACATGCCGATTAATTTTTAACTCCATTAACACATCCTTCCTGCTACACCACCCACCATCCTTGCTCTCCTCTCGGTGATCTTCCTTCAGACCCACTCACGGGGGAGGGAGCGATCTCAAGCATGATCCCACGTGAACGTGACTGAGAGAGTTGATGTATCCGTGGAATCTTATTTCAACCTTAGCCCCACACGCGTTTTAAATGAAAACTGCATGCAGCACAAGACACTACATAGCTTACTGTCAGGACTTTTAACTTGAAAACATGAATTGCTTACCATGCAGGGAGGTCCTAATCCTGTCTAAAACTCCCTTCCCATCACCTACAGCTTACTTCTACCTAGAGGAAGCCTGGGATTGATGACTGCTTGGGGAAGGGCCTGAAAGCCAGCCAGTGTCTGCAAAGCTTGGGAAAGGAGTTTGCAAGGAGCTGAC
Source organism: Hippopotamus amphibius kiboko (assembly GCF_030028045.1). Classification (NCBI taxonomy): domain Eukaryota; kingdom Metazoa; phylum Chordata; class Mammalia; order Artiodactyla; family Hippopotamidae; genus Hippopotamus; species Hippopotamus amphibius. Next base: position 189,660,204 of record NC_080186.1, read on the forward strand.
CTGTGAGAACTGTGGACAGTCCTTAGTTACTCTGACAGATGAGGCCTGAGAGGACAGCTTTCAGCCTCTGGAGCTCCTGAGAGTTAGGAGAGGAACCAGATTGAATCACTTTAGTAGCCTAATGGGAGAAAAGGTCAAGAGCTTCAGGGTTGGCCTGGGTTGGGTCTTTCAGCTGGGCTGGTCTCACATTCTCCCCAATTTTGATCACATTTAATCCTCCCTCCAGGCCTTTGCTCACTTTACGTTTCTACCTCCCAACCCAATTCCATCCATCTTAAAAGCCAGCCATATTCTCCCTCTTTCGTGGACCCTTCCTGGCTACCCTAGTCCAATAAGTCCAACACCTGGAGATTGCCTTGAATCCCTAATCTCCTTGACACACAGTTTAGCATTCCTCTGCTTTAGGTTATTTCCTACATATAGATTCTTCCTCCTACTACCTTATCAAATAATATTCTCCATAATTCTACTTTGTTGCCATAATATTAAAGCAAGGACCTCAGAGAGGTCCAGGCTAACCAGGATAGTGTGACATAAAGGAATTGGGGTGTGGTTTCAATGTGGAGAATAACGATATCCACACGGGAGGCATGTACCCTAAGGGTTTCGTAAGATGATCTGCTCAAGTAAGGGAAGACAGTGTTAGAACTTC